>NW_027397069.1:42175318-42474974 GCF_003265705.2 Callorhinus ursinus
TCTTCTTCTTCTTCTTCTTCTTCTTCTTCTTCTTCTTCTTCTTCTTCTTCTTCTTTTCTTCAATCCTCTAGACACATCAAATAGAAAAAGATAATAATAGGGATTTCAATTGGGAGATACCAAGGCTTGCACTAGGAAAGCTGAGGACAAAACTGTATCCCGATTAAATGAGTCTTAGTGTCCTTTGAAAAAGTAAAACATTTGCTGCTCTCTTACATGAAGAATTTATTTTAAGTTCAAAACCTGAAGATCTCATTTATACCTTCTGAATCTAGATGTCAAACCTGGTGTGAAGACTAAAATAAAACATGACTTAAAGAGAGAAAACTCTCATACCACAGCTTCCAACTCACCTAGAAAAGGCCACTGCAGTGCATTTTCAAAGCTGCCTGTCATTCACTTTGCAAATTACAGGTCTTCCGCTGAACATCGATGATCCATCACTGCCATGACAACAAAAGCACTGTCTTAGCGACACTCACAGCAGGAGAGAGAACAACACACTGCTTATAAACACTACAGTTGGGAGATTAGTGTAAATTCTGAACAAAGAAACAAAATGGATCACACTTTGGAAATGCAACTGAAGTGTGTCAATTTGTTTGTGTGAAAATGCATTCCAAACTTCTGCATAGTCAAACTTTGCCTCATGAAGTGTTTGAAAGACTTGCCTAAAGGTACACGTATGAACTTTAAACTTTTATTTAGTAATTTCTTTAAATTGATGCTGCCTCGATACTAATTTTTAATCAGAATCCAGAAAAATAAATATAAAACATAGAAACTTTTCAATTTAAACAGCACACTTTGAACACCTTTTTAATAAATGACAGTTTCACTGGATGAGAAGTCAGAAATATTGTCTGTCATTACTTTATTATTTCATAGATTAGAAATTAAAATTTCTGGTGACTTTTTAAATTTATTTTAAAAATTATATTTGCTTTTTAATTATTACAGTTTTATGAGAAAATAAGTGAGAGTTTTACAACTATGTGTTTGAGAAAAGGAACAAAGTCATGCAAGCCTCTTTCAAAAAAATTTATTACGGGCGCCTGGGTGGCTCAGTCATTAAGCGTCTGCCTTCGGCTCAGGTCATGATCCCAGGGTCCTGGGATCGAGTCCCACATCGGGCTCCCTGCTCAGCGGGAAGCCTGCTTCTCCCTCTCCCACTGCCCCTGCTTGTGTTCCCTCTCTCGCTGTGTGTTTCTGTCAAATAAATAAAATCTTTAAAAAAAAAATTTATTACAAGGCTAAAACACATCTATCTCATGTTAGTTTTAGATTACATAAGCAAAAAGGAATTTGTAAGTAGAATATAAAATATGTAACTACTATAATTTATTGGATTATCTATAAGTTTCTAATTGTCAGCATTTGAACATCTTAAAATGGCCTGTGAGTGGTTTACTCGTTGATGAGTAAATGGAAATGCTGATCCTCAGATGACTCAACTAAGGGACAAATGGTGGCTTTGAGGTTCCCACCCTCTAGGGGTAGCTTTATTTTTCTATACTACTCCTTAGAGCTCGACTCTTACAATATTTTATATTGTTATCTCTTTAATATGTCTCTAGTTTTTCAATAAACTTGAGGAAATATCTTTTATCTTTGTTCATGTTATCCCTCTATGGTGCTCAGGGCATTGCTGTACATATCATAGACATTGAACATATATTTCCTAAATTCAACTGAAACTAATTTATAAGAGTTCCTACTACTTTATAATTTATAGGGAATATAGCTTTGAGAATAATTTCTTTCGTCTTAGTACAAAGCCCTTTGTTTCATCAGAAGCACTCTGCTGGGAAACATCCTAGTTCACTAAGGTAACCTCCCTTTTACTTTGCCCACCATAAAATCCTCACTAAATCATTGATGTAGCTTATATTTGGACACCTGCATTTATGCAGCTTTGGTGCAGCTTATATTTGGACACCTGCATTCATGACTTTACACAAACATTTTAGGTTATCCACTCTACAATAGTTAAGGATAATGTTGTTAGAAAATCTTTGTAATATTTACCTGTTTACCAGAAATTTCTGTTGTTTCATTCTAAGTTTATTTCTTTAGGCTCAAGAATGCATCAAATGTAGATATTTATCAACAGTAAGAATTTAGAATATCCCTGGGATGCCTGGCTGACTCAGTTGGTAGAGCATGTGACTCTTGATCTTGGAGTCTTAAGTTAGCCCCACACTGAGTGTAGAGATTACTTAAAAATAAAATCTTAAAAAAAAAAAGAATTTTGAATATCTCATGGGTCAGGAACCAAGTCAGTAAATGATCAGGAATTCAGAAATGTATAAAAGAGTTGTTTCGGGCGCCTGGGTGGCTCAGTTGGTTAAGCGACTGCCTTCGGCTCAGGTCATGATCCTGGAGTCCCGGGATCGAGTCCCGCATCGGGCTCCCTGCTCAGCAGGATGTCTGCTTCTCCCTTGGACCCTCCCCCATCTCATGCTCTCTCTCTCTATCTCATTCTCTCTCTCAAATAAATAAATAAAATCTTTAAAAAAAAAAAAAGAGTTGTTTCAAGTCTGAAGAGTTCACAGTAAATAAAATGGCAATGCTGTGTTTTAATTATATGTGTGTGTGTATACATACATACATATATACACACTTGTGCATGCATATAGACATGTATGGCAAACATGCATATATTTTTCAAGTTATAAAATACTTATCTGTTAACAGTAAAAATAGAAACTTGCTCATGATTGAATAACTGGTTAATGGCAGACCCAGGACTCCCAACACAGACTGCCCTGTCTTTGACACTCTGCTCTGTTAACACTGACCATAGCATACCACGAATGTCAAATGAGGAAAAAAAATCATAAGATTCTAATTGAGGGACATTCTACAGAATGCCTGACCAGGAGTCCTCAGAACTTCCAAAGCCATTAAAAACAAGGTATGTCTGAGAAACTTTCACAGCCAAGCAAAGATTAAGGAGGCATGAGAACCAAATGTAATGAAGTATCCTAGATGAGATTCATGGAACAGACAGAAGACGTAAGGGGAAACGGGAAAAAATCTGAATGAAGTGTAGACTTTAGTTAGTAACAATGTATCAATTATGATTCATTAGTTGTGACAAATGTACCATACTGCTGTAAAATATTAATAATAGTGGAAACTGGGTGTGAGATATTTGGGAACTCTCTTCACAATAATTCTGCGACTCTGAAAATGTGCTAGAATAAGGTTATTTTTTATTTTATTTATTTATTTTTTTAAAGATTTTATTTATTTATTTGACAGAGAGAGACACAGAGAGAGAAGGAACACAAGCAGGGGGAATGGGAGAGGGAGAAGCAGGCTTCCCTCTGAGCAGGGAGCCCGAAGCAGGGCTCGATCCCAGGACACTGGGATCATGACCTGAGCCAAAGGCAGCCGCTTAATGACTGAGCCACCCAGGTGCCCCAGAATAAGGTTATTTTTTAAAATGCAGGTTGCAATATAATCTTTATAGTATCATCCTTTATGTTAAGGCAAACCAGAGTATTGTGAATGCATGATATTTATTATATATACACATGCGTACACTTTATTATGTTGGAAAAATAGGTAGAAAGAAGACTCAGCTATTACCATTGAGTACACCATTGACTACCTCAGGGAATGAAAGGGGAGATGCTAAAAGAAAATTGATTGTTTTTCTTTTACATGTGATTTGAGGTTTATTGAGCCATTTGGATATATTTCCTCTCTGAGCTAGGCTTTTCTGTGATTCTTTGAATACCAGACATAGAGATTAATATGCTTTTCACTTCCTGTCAAGTTCAGTTGCCAGACAATATTCAATCTTTCCCTCAAAGTATGTGTCTTCAGTCATGCTAGTTGTTTCAGATACCAGACTTGATATATTCCATAGGTGATTGGGATTTAGAGCTGAGCTTCTTACAAGCTCTACCACCTTTCCATTTTAGGAAAAGAGAGAGAGGAAGGAAGGAAGGAAGGAAGGAAGGAAGGAAGGAAGGAAGGAAGGAAGGAAGGAAGGAAGGAAGGAAGGAAAGGAAGAAAGGAAAGAAGGAAAAGAAAGAAAGTAAGGAAAAAAAGAAATAAAAAGATTTTTTTTGCATAAAAATGACAGCCTTTGAAAATTTATATTACAACTCCTTTTGGCTTTAGTTGAAATAAAAAATAGTAAACTTCTCCATAATTTATATACACAAACTTAAAAGTCAACAGTACTAGCCAAAATGATATCTATACCTTTAAAAATTTTTACTAAGTGGATTTGATAGATCATTTATCTTATTTCCAACAGTACTTGGAGGCCATCTTTCACAAAATGTTGAAGGGACCCTGACCCTCCATCTTTTGATAAAATGTCATTATCATTTAGTCACACATGAAAATAAAACACTTCTATATGGTGGTGTGTCAGAACTTTTAGTCCCTCTTTGAGGATTTCCTAGAGATTATCATAGTAACATATTTGCATTCTCACTAGTTATAATGATCACAAATTATTTTATAAATAGTAAATAAAAATAAAATGCACAGGGAAAATGAAATTTTTAAAGGACTATGCATTGCTTGAATAAACCAAATTCAAAACAGAGAAGCTTCATGGTATCTATACCAATTTCTAAAAATACCACTTCAAGCCACCTCTCTATGACCATCTTGTTTCACATTTTTAGATAATGTTTGAGACAAGGCATTTTTATTGTAAAAATACTCTGGCAAGTAAAAATGTATTATTTAAAACTTCTCAAAGGGAAGTCATAGTTTTCCCTTTTTATATTATTTACCCAAAAAAGCCTCCTAACTGCAGACAACTATTTTTTTTCCAGAAGATTTTCTTTTTGAAAGAAAAAGCAATTTATTTGACACATTTTTTCAGGCTTTTGAGGAAGTAAAAAAAAATGTTTAGAAGTATATTTAAGAGTTCAACTTTTATTTTTAATAAAATTTGGTAATTTGAGGCACCAGTCAGTTCAGTGTCCAACTCTTGCTTTTGGCTCAGGTCGTGATCTCAGCGTTGTGAGATCAAGCCCTGTGTCCAGTTCTGCACTTAGTGGAGAGTCTTCTTGAGAGTCTCTCTCTCTCCCTCTCCCTCTGCCTCTCCCCCCCCATGCTCTCTCTCAAAATAAATAAACCTTTAAAAATTAGATTAAATTAATAATTCAAAAGAGGAATGTTTAAAAAATGATACAATTTGATGTTTAATTGTGGCAGTGTTTCCTGATTTGTTTAGAGCTATTGGGATTAGAAGTTCCTTAAAAGTACAAATGCTGTGTTTTGTTTTGTAGGATATTCAAAAATAATAATCATTCAAAAATCCAATAATCCACACACACACACACACACACACACACACACACACACATCTCAATAATCCAAATTATAGAAACAGTGATGCTGTGGGGAAAAAAACAAAAGGAAAACAAATATATATTGCTTAAGAAAGAGCAATAGTATGTGCCTAAAAATTATGCAATTTATGGTATTTTATTCTTATAGAATGTTTATATCCAATTACTATTTTTCTGATATTTAATCCTATAAAAAATGTCGATGCCTAACAACTGTTCGCATATTTACCAATCTCACATTTCCCTCTAGTATATAGCTTTTCCTGATCTTTTTGTTCTTTTCTTCCTCATTGTCTCTATTTAAGCATAATATTAGACTTGAAACATGTCCGTTTCTGTTGTAAACATATCCATTTTGCTTTTATCAAGTGTCTTTATAAGATATGGTCATCGCTTATTCTTCTAAAAAAATTCCGTTGAATACATTATCTGGTATAATACTAAATTATGTTTGCATAAGCACTCTCGTGATAGTATTGTTCCCCGAATTAACTTCCAGGAAGTCATTTATGTTTTCAGAAGGAAGACATTTCTTTTTAACAGCTCATGAAATCAATACTGCCTCATCACCTGACTCTTTTTGCTGTCAAGAAACTCAGAGAAAATTTAATGGCCATTTGCAATAAACAAATCTTATGTTTGGAAAACATTTTCCAAATCATTAGGAGATGTCTATTTTACTTAAATATGTATTATGTGTATGCAAATGCCTTCACTGTAATCTTAAATGGTTTGTGTTTTTCTACTTCCCCTATTTTTAAACTTCTTTCTTAAGCTAATCTTTTCTGCTTTTTTTTCTCACTTTCATTTACTATAGCGTCTTCAACTACGTCTTATTTGTGCATGTTTTCCAAAACTATTAGCGCCGGTGCTAACCTTGCTTAGAATTTTCACGTGGTGATTTCCTGGTGATGATGTCTCAACGTAACATGACAAACTTTTCCTTCCTTAAAAAATGTTTTTTGTTTTTTTTTTCTTCTCTCCTTCAACAGTGTCATACCAGTCAAGACGATCATTCAAGCTAGAAACTTGGAAGTTTCTTTGATATTTTTGCTGTTACTATTCTCTATTCATGAGATGTTTCTAGTTCAGGCACTCTGTTCTCACGTGAAATATTTCAATAATTTCTCAAATAACTCTTCTTTCTGTAATCTCTATCTCTCCTATATTCACTCTTTACAGTGGCATTGGAGTTATGTTTTAAAACGGAGATTTAATCATGAGAATTCCATTTAAATTTCTTAACTGGTTCCCCGTATCCTACTGAAATAATTACAAACATTTGCATTGGTTTTCCGACATTTCAAAAATTTTCACCAACATGCATTTCTAACATTCTTTCTATCCTCCATCATCTTTTCTCTTCCTTATTCCATGCTTTTTCACGCCCTTGTTACTGTTCCTCCTGCCTAAGGACAACTCATTATTCAAGACCAAACAAAACAAAAAATCAAGAACATAAAAATAATTGTGATGATTATAAAATATCTAATATTTATTAATATTTTACCCTATGCCAGGAATCATTGTCAGCTCGTCCATATAAAGTTTCATATTTGCAGCAACCATATTAGGTAAGCCATGCTGTTCATAAGAGACAGAATTGTACTTCAAATCCACAACTCTTTTTCTTAAATGTTTCTGAGTTTTTTTAAGCCCTGTAGAGTCTTCATTTGTACCTTTTCATGAGATGGTTATGAAAGCTTCATGAGTTAATATATGTGAAGCTTTCAGAAGAGTAGTTGGCACACAGAAAGCACTAATAGATATTAGTAATTTTTATTATGCAATACTATACACTATAGTCTACCTAAAATTTCTCTCCCTGTACCGTCTGTTATGATCATTTCACTTAGAATAAATTTTTCTGTATTCCTCTAGTATTTCAACTCTAATATTGTGCTTATCCAAGCACATCCTGTGTATTTTTCAGTTCCTCCAAATGTAACTATATTTCATTTTGTTTTTTAAAATATATTTATTTTACATATTTATTCTTATTGACTTCTGTGTCACTTAAGGCTGAATATATGTGTTTACATACAAACCTTGATTACCTAGAACTTCAAATTAAACAAAGGAAAATGGAGGGGAAAAAAATCCAGTTAACTGAAAAATAGAGTTTTTTATTGAGTCTCTATCCAGAGAAGTCAGTTCACTCCTAATGCCTCTCAGTTCCTCCTTCATCAGAAAGAATCTTAAGTGGGTGATAAGTGCTGGTAGCCATTTACGACTTCTTGTTTCTGTCCTCACTTTTTCACTTTCATTTACTATATAGTGACTTCAACGATGTCCTACTTGTGCATGTCTTCTGAAACTATCATCACCAGTGCTAACCTCGATTAGAATTTTCACATGGCGGTCTCATGGTGCTGATGTCTCAGTATATCTGAAATTACATTTTTCCTCCCTTGAAAAATTTCCAATTTTTTGTTGTTTTTTCTCTTATTTAACAATATCATTACTATTCAAGCCAGTTCAAGCTTTTTGAATTCTAAACTTAGCTTTCAGCAGCAACATCTTTCACTACTGCCTTCCTCACATCCTTGAAGCAAGTGAGGTGAAGAAATGGCTGGCCCATCTTTACCAACTTTGAAATGTCTATTGCGGCATCCAAGGAATGTTCTTCACTAATTCAATTTTATTAAAAATCTTTTTCTTAGGAATTTGACACACGTTCTCCCCCTCAAAAAATAGGGATATGAATAATGCTTCCAATTATATTAGATACCTTTCCTTTCTTTCCCCAATACCAATTCTGAATGTTTTCCAGAAAGTCAACTTTCTCCAGCAATTGATTAAATTAACCTGATACTCCATATGAAGTACCCCATATCTGGATGAGAGAGTACGTTTTAACTAATGATATTGTTGTAGTCTTGAGTCTGGCATCTCAGCATCCAACTATGAAACCAAAGTTATCGTAATCATTTCTCTGTACATAAATTGGACTACTAAAAGTTCATTCTAATATGCCATAGTTGACAAGGTGAGAATTTGAGTTAATTTATAATGACTCTCAGAGTATAAAATTGAATTAAAGTAGGAAGAGCATATAAAGATTACATCAGTCACATTGTTAACACCAGGAATTATTGCTGTATACAAAATACAGCAAACTTTTTCTACCTTGAAAGTGGAGCTTAAATATATATAATAAAAATTTATTCAGTCTAATTTATTCGTATCTAGTGTAAAGCCACAAGGCATCAAATACAAAACATTATTATCAGCATTGATTGCAACTAACCAAATCAAATCAAATCATACTTACTGAATTAATTTTTCAATGGGTCACAAGTTTGACAAGCAACTTTCTATTGAATCAAATCTATCCTATTGAATCAGCTGTTTTGATATATCACTTGAATACTCAAATTATGTACCTTATTTTGTTTTGCCTTCTCCCATAAGACCTTCCATTTATGAATGTTTTAGAACATTTAAAAAATATTCTTATATTAAAAATGCTTTTTGTGAAGCTTAACTTAGCTAATGGCCCCTTCTAGCCAAACTATTTACATTATTTGACACTAACCAAATTTAGGAATCCAAAGAAGACACCTACATTTTAATATATGTCTAGTTATATTTGTATTCTACTATTGTTTCTTTGACTATTTTCACCAGTAAAATCAATGTTGGATTCTCATATGGCCTTAGAACATTGCTATGATCTGCTGAGACCAGCTCTTTTCAAATAATCTAGGATATAATTTCCTTACATCTGGATATTACTATAGAAAATTCATTTTATAGTCAAACAGAATTAGAACTAATTAAACACAAGCACATAAACTTTAATAAATGGATAGTATTCACTAATGATATTCAGTATTTTACTAAAATAGAAATGTAGCTTGAGCATGTTCCTGTTGTTTATACATTCATTATTTTTTTTTAGATTTTATTTATTTATTTGATAGAGAGAGAGATAGTGAGAGCAGAAACACAAGCAGGGGGAGTGGGAGAGGGAGAAGCAGGCTTCCTGCTGAGCAGGGAGCCCGAAGTGGGACTCAATCCCAGAACCCTGGGATCATGACCTGAGCCGAAGGCAGACGCTTAACGACTGAGCCACCCAGGCGTCCTATACATTCATTATTAACCCACATATTATATACTTTGAAGTCAGGCTTTATTACACAAAAGCAGATTAAAAACAAAGATTGCAAATTTGTTTGGTACCATTAATTATGTCTTCATATTAGCAAAAATGTTTGCAAGATTTTCCATGTAGATGTTCATTTGTTATTACCAAGTGTTAAATATATGATCACCTTCCAATAGTGTTGTTTTTAGTAATTAGTTACATAACAATATTATGTCTGTCATTTCATAATCAACATTAAAGTTACATTGACTTTTGTAAACTCTGTGTGAAGTGCTACAATAATCATCAGTTATTCATGTTCTTATTCCCATTCATTTTTTTTAATAATAAATGATAAAAATGTTGATATATGAATGCTTAATTTATCTTTTGGAATGAGATGACTGAAAAGAATTCTGGGCCGTATCCTTAAAAATATCTAAACTTCAGTGGTGAGATACAATAGAAAGGTTTAACATGGGCCCTTACTGCTCAAACTAATGGGGAAAGTAGAACAAACATAAAAAATAGAAATGATAGTAGAGAACTGATATAAATAAGCAAATTCAAATTTGCAACACTTTCTATTGGCAATTTTTTAAGTCCCTGGATATCTGAGAGGTTTCTAGAAAAAATAGTTTTTTAAGAAAGCGGTCAGTTGGAGAATACTTTCAGGGTAAGTCATTGTGAATATGACACATGTAAGAGAAAATAAAGATCTTTTTATAATATATGAAGAAGGTGGTGAAGAACTTACCCTTTACTGCTTATGTCCTTAATTGAATGATCAAAGAGTGTCTCTATATATTTTTCAAGGATAAAAAATAAAATATTTTAATTCTATCTTTATTTTGTAAAGATTTATTTATTTATTTGAGAGAGAGAGAGAGAGAGAGAGAGAGAGAGCACACAGGAACAGGAAGGGCAGAGGGAGAGGGAGAGAGAATCTCAAGCAGATACTGATGCAGAGCTCGATCTCAAGACCTTGAGATCACAACCTGAGCTGAAACCAAGAGTCCAATGCCCAAACAACTGTGCCACCCAGGCACCCCTGTCTTTAATCCTTTATAATAAAACATAGATCTTTTCATAGAATGCAAATGATTAACAGCATTCAGAAAAATGCAAAAATTGTTACTGATATATGCAACCTAATAATGTCATATAATTTAAATATGATATGAATTTAAATATAACACTTAATTACCTGGGATGATATTCTGCAAATACATTTATTTATATTTAGATACACATGAAGAATTATGTTATTTGTTGTAACATATTGTTATGTTTATTATGTATTACAAACAGTGTGATCATCTTGGTGTTCTGGATCAAACACTAAGCTAAAAAGGTACAATTAAATGTGAAAAGTGAGATATAATGTAATAAGAATCAGATAGAGATAATAGTTTACTTAACTCTTGATTGTGGTTTGAAGATAAGGAGCAGACTGGTTTAAAGAGCATCTTTTTAGGGGCAAAAAACACCTTTACAACTGGCACACCCTTTCCAGAGCTTCTGTGCAATCAGTTGAAGAGGGGTCTGATGCTGCACATTTAGGCAAAAAAAAAAAAAAAAAAGGAAACTTTTACAACTCTATTTCACCATTTACTTTTCAAAAATTCAGAGAGTAAGAGGCTTCACTATTTTCTCCTCTCTTCAAAAAGCAGGTTGAATCAGTCCTCTTCAATTGATTACATTTGGAAATAGTTAAAGCAATCTAAAATCTGATTTGTAGAAGCTCTTCATGGGCTCTGAAAACTAACATTAAGTGACAGTTGATTTCACAAAGTTTTCTTTTAAAAATTGCCACCTAGTGGAAAGGGAAAAGAAAAAAAAGAAGTCTTTTTTTTTTTTGCCTTTTTAAAAGTTTTTATTAAATTCCAGTTAAGATACCATGTAATATTAGTTTCAGATGTACAATATAGAGATTCAGCACTTCCGTACAACACGTGGTGTTCATCAGAGCAAGTTATCTCCTTAATCCCCATCACCTATTTAATCCGTCCCCCCATCCACTTCCCTTCTGGTAACCATCAGTGCTCTAAGAGTCTGTATAAGTGTACAGACTCTTATGGAGTCTAGAATTTAAGAAACAAAACAAATGAGCAAAAGGAAAAAAAAGAGAGAAAGAGAGGGAAACCAAGAAACAGACTCTTAACTGTAGAGAAGAAACTGATGGTTAAAAAAAAAATTGGCTTTCGAGAGGGAGGCAAGACAGTGGAAGAGTAGGGGACCTTGTTTCATCTAGTCCCTTGAATTTAGCTAGATAACTACCAAATCATTCTGACCACTTATGAATTCAACATGAGATGTAAGAAAAGAATTGTTGGAATTCTACAAATAGAAAATAGAGCACTTTTTGCAAGGCAGGAGGTGCAGAGAAGTGAATCCGAGGGGATATATTGGAAGATAATTGACAGGGGAGGGAGCCTCCATAGGCCGGCTACTGGAAGGTGATATAGCCCTGGAGTGCAAAAATCAGAACTTTTAGAAGTCTGCCCCAGTGAGAGACATCCCTGCCTGAAAGGTGCTCAGGTGGCTAAGTGGGGCAGAATCCTAGGTGGGACAGTGTGGTCTCAGGATCCCTGGGGCCACAGAAGGAATGGAGGTGCCTGAGCCTGCAGAGTTCCCAAGCACTGTAGCTGGGAAACTGGTTACAGTCAACAAGCTCAGGAGGGGGCTCTCAGCTCACCTCTCCATAAACTGTGAACCACAGCATGATAGAGTGACAGCTCTCCATGTGGGGGCCCTGCAAAGGGTAGAAATGCTGCGACCCTCGCCTTCCCCTGGGAAGATCCGTGCGGGTGCACACCGTAGGAGTCTGCAGAGTTTGACACACAGAAGTGAAGACTGCTTATCGAGGGTTTACTGAAGAGAGGGGAACATGATCTTGCAGCCATGGGGCTGGAGATCAGGGCGTGACCATTTTATTTTCATCCTCTAAAGAGGTGCAGAAAGCCTTCAGGGAACAAAAGCCATGTAGAGCAACCAGAAGCAGCTTACACTGAGCCTGGCCCCCTGGCAAGGGGTGGTGCAACTCTGCCCAGGCAAAGACACCTGAGAATCAGTGCAGCAGGCATCTCCCCAGAAGACCAGCTGGAACAATAGGCGAACACCAAGTTTACAGAGCACACCAAACTGCAAAACTCCAGCACTAGGGGAAAATAGGATATAGAATTTGAGGTTTCTTTCTCATGATTTATTTATCTTTCAGTTTAAAATTTTCCTTTTCTTTTTTTTCCTTTTCAACTAGTTTATTTTATCTGCTGTTTTTAAGTCTTTTTTAACTTTCATTTTTTACATTTCCATTTTATAGATATATTCTTAATTTTTGGCTTCCTTTCATTCAATTTTAATTTTGTAGATATATGTTTTGCTTTCTTTACAATTCTTCTAACAAACAGACCAAAATACGCCCAGACCATGTGGATCACCCTGTTTTATCCACCTTTATTGTCTCTCTCCCTCCCCTTTTCTTTCTTTTTCTTTTCTTTTTTGGTTTCAGACCTCTTCGGATTTGTCTAGTGTGTATTTTGCTTGGGTTGTGGTGAAATTTTTGATTTTGTTCTCTTGTTCATCTATTCTTCTCTGGGCAAAATGGCTAGAAAGAGGAATTCACAACAAAAGAAAGAACCAAAGGTAATACTCTTGCCACAGATCTATCTAGTCAATATGGATATAAGTAAACTGTCAGAGCTGGAATTCAGAATAATAATTATAAAGTTACTAGCTTGAAAAAAGCATAACAGACACTACAGAATCTCAGTGCAGAAATAAAATCTAATCAGGCTGAAATTAAAAATGCTTTAATCGAGATGCTCTAACAGCTAGGGTAAATGAGAGAGAAGAGAGAGTAAGTGACATAGAAGACAAGTTGATGGAAAGGAAGGAAGCTGGGAAAAGAGAGAGAAGCACTAATGGACCATAAGGGGAGGTTCGAGAAATCAGCAATACCATAAAGTGAAACATTATTAGAATTATTGGGGGCCCTGGGGAAGAAGAAAGAGAGAGAGAGAAGGTATAGTTGCGCAAATCATAGCAGAGAACTTCCCTAATCTGGGGAAGGGAACATGCATTCAAGTCCAAGAAGTAGAGAGGACTCCTCTCAAAATCAGTAAAAATAGATTAACACCCTGACATTTAATAGTGAGGTTGCAAATTTCAGAGATAAAGGAGAAAATCTTGAAAACAGCTTGAGACAAGAAGTTCTTAACCAACAGGGTTAAAAATATTACGCTGGCAGCAGACCTATCCACAGAGACCTAGAAGGCCAGAAAGGCTGGCATGATATATTCAAGGTACTAAATAAGAAAATCATGCAGCCAAGAATACTTTATCTAACAAGGCTGTCATTCAGAATGGAAGGAGAGATAGAGAGCTTCCAGGACAAACAGAAACTTAGCAATACAAGTCTTTCTCAAAAAATTAGAAAAGTCTCAAATACATAAGCCAAACTTACACCTAAAGGAGCTGGAGAAAGAACAACAAATAAAGCCTAAACCAAGCAGGAGAAGGGAAATTATAAAGATTAGAACAAAAATCAATGAAATAGAAACCAGAAGAACAGTAGAACAGATCAATGGAACTAGAAGCCAGTTCTTTGAAAGAATTAATAAGATCAATAAACCCCTATCCAGACTTACCAAAAAGAAAAGAGAAAGGACTCAAATTAAATCATGAATGAAATAGGAGAGATCATGACCAACACCAAGGAAACACAATTATAAGAACATATTATGAGCAACTACATGCCAACAAATTAAGCAGTCTGGAAGAAATGGATGCATTCCTAGAGATGTATAAACTACCAAAACTGAAACAGGAAGAAATTGAAAACCTGAACAGACCCAAAACCAGCAAGGAAATTGAAGCAGTAATCACAAATATCCCAACAAACAAGAGTCCAGGGGAATTCTACCAAGCATTTAAAGAAGAATTAATACCTATTCTTCTGAAGCTTTTTCAAAAAATAGAAATGGAAGGAAAACTTCCAAATTCATTCTATGAGGCCAGCATTACCTTGATCCCAAAACCAGACAAAGACCCAATGAAAAAGAATTATAGACCAATATCCCTGATGAACATGGATGTACAAATTCTCACCAAGACACTAGCCAATAGGATCCAACAGTACATTAAAAGGATTATTCACCATGACCAAGTGGGATTTATTCCTGGGCTGCAAGGATGGCTCAACATTCACAAAACAATCTAGGTGATACATCATATTAATAAAAGAAAGGACAAGAACCATATAATCCTTGCAATTGATTCAGAAAAAGCATTTGACAAAATATAGCATCCCTTCTTGATTAAAACTCTTCACAGTGTAGGGATAGAGGGAACATACCTCAATATCATAAAAACCATCTATGAAAAGTCCATAGCGAATATCATTCTCATTGGGGAAAAACTGAGGAGCTTTTCCCCTAATATCAGGAACACAGCAGAGATGTCCACTCACACCGCTGTTGTTCAACATAGTACTAGAAGTCCTAGCTTCAGCAATTAAACAACAAAAAGAAATAAAAGGCATTCAAATTGACGAAGAGGAAGTCAAACTCTCACTCTTCACAGATGACATGATACTTTTACGTGGAAAACCCAAAAGGCTCCACCCCAAAATTCCTAGAACTCATAAAGGAATTCAGCAACATGGCAGGATATAAAATCAATGCACAGAAATCAGTTGCATTTCTATACACTAACCATGAGACAGAAAAAAGAGAAATTAAGGAATTGATCCCATTTACAACTGCACCAGAAACCATAAGATAATCAGGAATAAACTTAACCAAAGAAGTAAAGGATCTGTACTCTAAAAACTACAGAACACTACGAAAGAAATTGAAGAAGACACAAACAAATGGAAAAATGTTCCATGCTTATGGATTGAAAGAATAAATATTGTTAAAATGTCTATGCCACCCAGAGCAATCTACACATTTAGTGCAATCCCTATCAAAATACCATCATCATTTTTCATGGGGCTGGAACAAATAATCCTAAAATTTGTATGGAACAAGAAAAGACCCCAAATAGTCAGAAGAATGTTGAAAAAGAAAAACAAAGCTGGGGGCATCACAATGCCAACTTCAAGCTATATTCCAAAGCTGTAATCATCAAGACAATATGATACTGGCACAAAAACAGACACATAGATCAATGGAACAGAATAGAGAACCCAGAATGGACTCTCAACTGTATGATCAAGTAATCTTTGAAAAAGCAGGAAAGAATATCCAATGGAAAAAGGACAGTCTCTTTGATAAATGGTGTTCAGAAAATTGGACAGCCACATGTAGAAGAATGAAACTGGACCATTTTCTTACACTATACACAAAGATAAACTCCAAATGAATGAAAGACCTCAATGTGAGACAAGAATCCATCAAAACCCTAGAGGAAACAGACAGAAAACTCTGACCTGAGTCAGCTACAGCAACTTCTTGCTAGACACATCTCCAAAGGCAAGGGAAACAAAAGCAAAAATGAACTATTGGGACTTCATCAAAATAAAAAGCTTCTGCACAGCAAAGGAAACAGTCAACAAAACTAAAAAGCAACCTATGGAATGGGAGAAGATATTTGCAAATGATATATCAGATAAAGGACTAGTATCCAAGATGTATAGAGAACTTATCAAACTCAACACCCAAAAACAAATAATCCAGTTAAGAAATGAGCAGAAGACATGAGCAGGTATTTCTCCAAAGAAGACATACAAATGACCAACAAACACATGAAAAATGCTCCACATCCCTTGGCATCAGGGAAATCAAAATCAAAATCACAGTGAGATACCACCTTACACCGGTCAGAATGGCCAAAATTAACAAAACAGGAAACAAATGTTGGTGAGGATGTAGAGAAAGGGGAACCCTCTTACACTGTTGGTGGGAAAGCAAACTGGTACAGACACTCTGTAAAACAGTATGGACGTTCCTCAAGAAGTTCAAAATAGAGCTACCCTACGACCCAGCAATTGCAGCACTGGGTATTTACAGAAATACAAATGTAGTGATCCAAAGGAGCACTTGCACCCCAATGTTCATAGCAGCAATGTCCACAATAGCCAAACTATGGAAAGAGCCAAGATGTCCATCGACAGATGAATGGATAAAGAAGATGTGAGATATATATATGGAATATTACTCAGCCATCAGAAAGGATGAATACTTACCATTTACATTGTTGTGGCTAGAACTTGAGGCTTTTATGTTAAATGGAATAAGTCAATCAGATAAAGACAGTTATCATATAGTTTCACTCATATGTGAAATATAATAAACAGTGCAGAGGATCATAGGGGAAGGGAGGGAAAACTGAATGGGAAGTCATCAGAGAGGGAGACAAACCATGAGAGACTCTTAACTATAGGAAACAAACTAAGGGTTGCTGGAGGGGATGGGGTCATTGGGTGATGGGCATTAAGAAGGGCATGTGATGTGATGAGCACTGGGTGTTATATGCAACTGATAAATTATTGAACACTCCATCTGAAACTAATTATGTACTATATGTTGGCTAATTGAATTTAAATAATTTTAAAAACTTTCTTTCTTGGTTTGCCTCTCTTTTTTCCCTTTGCTCATTTGTTTTGTGTCTCAGGTTACACATACGAGAGAAATCATAGGGCATTTGTCTTTCTCTGACTGACTTATTTCACTTAGCATAATATAGTCTAGCTCCATCCACAGTGTTGCAAATGGCAAGATTTCATTCTTTTTGATGGGTGAGTAATATTCTATTGTGTATATATAGCACTTCTTCCTTATCCATTCATCAGTCAATGAAACTTGGGTTGTTTCCCTAATTTGGCTATTGTAGATAATGCTGCTATAAACATCATGGTGCATGTATCCCTTTGAATTAGTATTTTTGTATTCTTTGAGTAAATACTTAGTAGTGCAATTGCTGAATCATAGGGTAACTCTATTTTTAGCTTTTTGAGGAATCTCCACACTGTTTCCCAGAGTGTCTGCCCCAGTTTGTAATCCCACCAATAGTGCAAGAGGTTTCCCTTTTCTCTACATCCTTGCCAACACCTGTTGTTTCTTGTGTTATTGATTTTAGCTATTCTGACATGTGTGAAGTGATATCTCGTAGTTTTGGGTTGTAGTTCTCTGATGATCATTGATGTTGAGCATCTTTTCATGTGCCTGTTGGGTATCTATATATCTTCTTTGGAAAAATGTCTATTCATGTCTTCTGTCCATTTTTAAATTGGATTATCCTTTTTGGGTATTGAATTTTTTTAGTTCTTTATATATTTTGGATAGATTAGTCTTTAATTTTATAAAACTTCTCATATACTGGTGAAAATCATGATTTGATAGAACAAATAACAAATGTTTACAGAGAAGGAAACAGAGAGTGATCTATATGTCCATTTACTTACCTTTCTATCTATTTCATATAGACCTAAGCATGTAATTTTCTTCATAATAGAAAAGTTATAGAAATGCAGAAAAAAGGAAGGAGGTAAATATAAAATATAAATTATTAAATTTAGTTCCATGTGGCTACTGTGGGCACAGAGGTCATATTAAAAAAAAAAATCTGACATCTCTAAAATAACATACCACACAGACTGAGCAATTTAACTATCAACTCTCAGGTTTTCCGTAACAGGCAGAGGAAGAACTTTTATGAAATCCCATGTTAATATTTTCCTATCCAAGCTCACACACACAGAAACATATGTGCATGTACTTAAGATATCATCAAATACAAGATAAGTGATCCAGTATGATGCAGTGATTTACATAAACCTTGAATATGGCCAACAAAAAAACATCATTGCCACTGTTTAACTGACCTACAATATAGACTTGTCCTTACTGAAGACTATTGCTTTGATTGCTTGGGTTAGTTATTCATTTGTAAAGTTGAATTCATTAAAAAAATTATGAAATTATTTGCTGCTGAAACATTTTCTAATTTAGTACTACTCTTGTATATGTATACACTACTATTGTATAAAATATATGTGCAAACCTTGTAAAACTTCAATAGTAAAATATGATAATTTTTCCAATATGGTAATTTATAATAAATAACTTTTCTAAACAAAATAAAGACATATACCTTTAATGAACACACATATACATGTAAATACATAATATATCATTTAGAAAGATTATTAACAACTGGTAGTTGACACCAATCTTTGCAGATGTTACTGGGATGAGTGACCACAATTTTTTGTGGTCAATTTTATATATGTAAACACATAGCAAATATATGTATAATAGAAAAATACAGAATTTTTTACTTGTGTAAGAACAGAACATAATATGACTAGATGTCAGGTGGTACATTTCCCAAAGCAAGGTGCCAGACCACTTCTGCAGAATTTGCACAGTTTGAAACCAAAACATGTTCTGTCAGTATTATCCCTTCACCTACCTCTCCCTTACAAGGGACTTGTTGACATACTATGTATTCTGCATCTCCCACCACATGACCACAGAGGAGGTGTTACTACCTGCTCAACTTCAATCATATGAGGAAGTCTTGGAAATAAATATTCAAAGAGCTTAATTTTAAGCTCCTACTTTTGAAGGGAACAAGGAGTGCCTTGATTCATGCCTGAAAAGTCTAAATGTAAGACGTTCTGACTGGCCAGTTCAGATAGCACAATGGGAAGTGACTGCTATTGGAATGGCCCGTAAGCCCAGGGTTTGATGGCCAATGGATGTGTGAGGTTCTCTAAACCAGCTTTGGGCCTAATGGAAGAAAAGTGCTTTGAGAGGTACAATATCTGAGAGGCTTTCTGGAAAGTTCAGATGATCTCAACAGAGATTCAGACATCAGAAACTAGGGCTAAGAGAGACTTCTTTAATATCAGGAATTTCCACTTGTTCTTGAGAGATGTCAAGGAATAAGAACCTCCTAAAAACCTACACATGAGAGAAAGAATCAGTATGTGAATGAATCTCCCCACAATGAACAATATGGCCAGATTAAACCCATATTAATGAGGTAAAACTCTTCCTTTTATTTACCTCTCCAGACTCTCCATGTTTCAAATGTATGGGTGCTTAAAATAGCATTAAGGAGGTAATAGAGTGAGAATGAGAGAAGAGGGGGGGCACCTGGGTGGCTCAGTTGATTAAGGTCTGCCTTCAGCGCGGGTTGTGATCCCACGGTCTGGGATCGAGCCCCATGTCAGGCTCCCTGCTCAGCAGGAAGCCTGCTTCTCCCTCTCCCCGCCCTGCTCGTGCTCTCTCTCTCTCTCTCCCGCTCAAAAAAAAAAAAAAAAGAATGAGAGAAGAAATCAAACATATGCTACTTTCCCAGGGCAGGTTTCTTAGCCTAATCTGAAGGGGACAAAAATAAATTATGTGGGACTTTAGAACTTTGATATTATATTGGTTTAAATTTTTATATGGGCCAAATATAAATTATTCTTTTATTGTCTGTGACTAGAACAGCTATGAAATTTGTCTAAGATTTTATTCCACCATGGTAAAATTGAGTCCACAGAATAAATTGAATGAGTTATGGGTAAGAAATAATAAAATGCTTTCTGCCTCCATTCTGCAGTGCAGTTTATTCAATAAAGTTGTTACATGTAATTAAAAATTTAGGAAAAATAGGATAAAAATATTTCCTATGTTTTCTAGGGAAATAATGATGAGGTCAGTACTTTATTATGTAATCTGAAACTTAAGATAAAACATAGTAAAAAGCAAAATAAAGAGGCAGTGGATCAGGATAACAGAATTGTACCTAAATCCCAGTTCTAAAATAATGCAGTTTTCTAAGGTATAGACTGATTACCTAGTCTGAAACAGTTTAGTTATACTAAATAATATTAGCTAGTCAAATTATTTAGATAAGAAATCCAGCTCATTCATCTAGATGACTTTTTTTTTTAAAGATTTTATTTATTTATTTATTTATTTGACAGAGAGAGACAGCGCGAGAGGGAACATAAGCAGGGGGAGCAGGAGAGGGAAAAGCAGGCCTCCCATCGAGCAGGGAGCCTGATGTGGGGCTTGATCCCAGGACCCTGGGACCATGACCTAAGCCAAAGGCAGACGCTTAACAACTGAGCCACCAAGTGCCCCTCTAGATGACTTGTTTTAAATGTTACTATTGTGAGTAGAGTTTTGTAATGGAAAACTCCCAAGGTAAACAAAGACTTATTTTTTATATTTGTTCAATATTTTACATAAATGGTCTAAAAATAGTGATAACTTGGCATATTCTTATTATGTTTGCTAAATATTTCAACTCCCTAAGATTTCTAAGTTCTGTTTTCAGATAAGAAAAACATTTTAGAAACAACATATGTTTTATAAATATTTAACCAGGGCCTTCAGACATATTCATTTACTTTTTAAAAGCAAATATCTATCAACATTTCAACTAACAATGCATTTAAAGCTAGATTTCAGTGATGCAGTTACATGCACTGACTTTAAACTATGAAAATTTCCTGAAAATTTTTGCCTAACATTGGTTGTTAAAAATAATAGAATTATATGTAGCCCACACTAAGGGGCAGAGAATTTATGCCCCTCCTGTTTGAGAAGAGTGTATCTGCATACATTTTTTGGAGTTCTTTTGTGCAACAAATTTACCTATTCTCCTCATTCATTTATTATTCAATCACTTATTTGTATCAGTATGGACTCACTGATATTTATTTTATATGGTGGATTATGCTTCAGTACCACTTCATTAACATTCTTGTTGAAGTCATTCCAGCTTTGGCCATTTGGAGCCCTTGCAGTTAGGTCCGGTGTCCCTTTGGCTTTCCCCATCTTTGTGTTTTATTTATTTTTTTAATTTATTTGGTTTTATTTGCTTATTGTAAATTCATTCCAAGGGTAGAGTGAAGAAGGAGGAGAAAAAGAGTAACTTTACAATCAAGAAATCTGACAAACACTACCTCAAGTCAGGTGATCAAGGTCAGCATCAACAGTGATGTCATGTTGATACTATGTACTCTTGAAAGTATGTGATGAGAATAAGCACTTCACCTCTCAGGTCTTGCTCCACAAAATCCGTGATCCAAATCTAATCCTGAGGAAATCAGACAGACCCCACTGAGAAGCATTTTGCAAAATAACTGATAATTACTCCTCAAACTGTCAAGGTCATCAAAAACAAGGGAAATCTAAGGAAGTATCACAGCCAACAGGAGTTTATGAACATATGGAAACTAATGGTAATATGGTATCCTGGATGGGACCCTGAAACACAAAAAGAAAATTTAATAAAAATTAAGGAAAACTGAATAAAGTCTGGGCTTAGTTCATAATAATAACAAATCAATATTGATTCATTAATTGTGACCAATGTAATGTTAAGATGTGAATAATAGGGGAAATTAGATTTGGGATATATGATAATTTTGTCCACACAACTTTTTGTAAATATAAAACTATCTAAAATTAAAAGGTTATTTAAAAGAGAAAATAACATTTTAAAAATATTTGTATAATTAAATTATTTTTATATAATTAGGAGAATTAATAGTCATGTAGGATGTGAATATCTGAGTAAATTAAAAGAAAATGGAATAGAAACTTTTTGTCAAATTTAGACTTTGCTTTGCTATTAATATTTACTTTTAAATAAGGACTCAATTCTTTAAACTCTTTCAATCCATAGATAAAATAATAATTCTAAAGATAGAATAGCTAGAATAATATGTATGTAAATATTGTTTAAATCACAATAAAGCTATTTATCTTAAAATCCATCATCAAAAACAAAATTTAGAAGAAAGAAACCCTCTACATATATTGAAGTGTTTTTAATAGATGTCTTTCTAAAAATAGAATACATATATCTACATTTTTTCCCTACATTTTCTATCTTAATTCTCCATCACATGCTGTGGTTGTGGCTGTGGAGACATATTTAAATCTGTAGTGCATAACATGATATGGTTGAGCCCAAGGATTCTCATTCTAGCCAGGGGAACAACCACAGTCTAATTAAATTGGAATCTCTTTGCATTCATATGTTTTAAAAGCTTTTCAAGTTATTCTAAATTTCAGCCAGGGTTGAGAAACATTGCAACCCACAGATATTCTTATGTGAACAGCAGAATATACCTCTACATATGGTTGTGGAGGTGTATTCTGTTGTCATGCATTCAGAGGCACACAAACCAGATTCCATATTGAGGAGCTCATGTGAACTTTTGCTCCCATGCAGAATATAAACTTCCTTTCTGTTGTGTTTCTTCATCACTGGCTATCTTGTTATCTACCATAGCTCACAATGTTTGTATCTTTTTTTAAAGATTTTATTCAGTTATTTGAGAGAGAGAGAGAATGAGAGATAGAGAGCACGAGAGGGAAGAGGGTCAGAGGGAGAAGCAGACTCCCCTCTGAGCAGGGAGCCCGATGTGGGACTCGATCCCGGGACTCCAGGATCATGACCTGAGCCGAAGGCAGTCGCTTAACCAACTGAGCCACCCAGGCGCCCCACAATGTTTGTATTTATTTATAATCTCCATTACTCACCAATATCAGTGCAGTTTTAAAGATACCATTCTAATTTGATCTCACAGGTAACTTCTGTCACTGTCTTCTTGTGTATTCTTCAAGGCTTCTGCCACTTGCTGTCTACTTAGTTTTGTTCATGAGGCTTTTCTTCTTTCTACTTTCTTGTGTCTCCTGTCTCTTGTCAAACAATAAAAAATACATTCAAAACACTGATCCTATTATAGGGCATCATCAGCCAAATAAATAAACCATTAACTTGTACTGAATGACCCAAACATTGGATTGACATTGAGTTCTTGCAGCCTTCAACTGAAATCATATGATTATTTCTATGCTGCTGGTTGTTTGAAGATCAAGTCCTCCCTCCCCTTTTTATTGTTACTGCTGTTGTTATGCCTAGTGTTGAAGCCATTTGTTAGTACCAGAATGTTCCTTAAAAACTTGGGGCCTACTTGGTTCCTGGTATAAGATAAGAGAGACTGACCTAGTTCACAGAATCTTATCAGATTAACTTGATATTATGGTATCTTCTGAATTTTTGCTTAAAACTATACATTTTGTACATGTACATGATTTTTGTAAGTAATTGGAAATATAATAGCAAATTCATTCCTTATCACAACCCAATCCTATGGCAACACAGGCACTGTTCAAAAGGGCTAGAAAGATTACTGGTCACTTCCATTAGGTCTGAAAGATCATTACTTCTTTGAACTTGTGGTTTGTGCCTACTGTACTGAAAGAATTCAGATAGATTCAGATTTATATGACATCTTGGCAATAGATGAATATCAATAACATAAATTCTTCATATAAACTAAGAAGAAAGAAAAATTAATTTAAAGGCAAATGTACTGCAGGTTATTTCCTTTTTGAAGAGGTAAAGAAATGTGGAGTACTAAAAGTATATAACCATATATACACACACACACACACACACACACACACACACACACACACATATAACCAATTTGTATAGCAGGGGTAAAAATACTAAATAAAAGAGATTCCAGTGCAAATCTCACTTTTTATGTGGTGGATTCCAAAATATGATACTTCCCTCAGCTTTGTTCTGTCTTCTCAATGGTGATAATTATAGAGAAAGTCTGTTTTAAAATATATTCCTTAATGTATGTGTGTCCATAACAATGATTTTGTCTTTATACATTAAATTTATCAAATACATTTTGAGAAGTCTCATTAAAAAGGATGTAACTTGTCCATGGATCACTGTATAATTCTGCAGAGTAAACTATACATGCTTGATCAAGGATGCATGATGTGTAAGGAATCAGAGTCCATTTCTTAGTCCTACTTTATGGAGTGTAAGAACTATACTTGATCAATTTATCTATAATTTAAATTTAGTCTTGCATTGAATTATTATATACTGAAGACTTCTGCAGAATAAGGTATATTAAAAGTTTAGGTCATCTTCTTGGGGCACCTGGGTGGCTCAGTCGTTGAAGCATCCGACTTTTGGTTTTTGGCTCAGGTCATGATCTCAGGGTCGTGAATAAAAATATTCACGGGCTCCATGCTCAGTAGGGAGTCGCTTGAGGTTCTTTCTCTCCCTCTCCTTCTGCTCCTCACCCTGCTCACGTGCTCTCTTTCTCTCTCAAATAAAGAAATAGAATCTTAAGAAAAAAAAGTTTAGGTCATCTTCTCATATTTAGCACTTGTCACACTGACTATGAAACTTGCAACATCTTTGTGATATGCAATAATGAGGTCCATCAGATCAGAAGAATGTCATTTTAGAGTCAGAAGTTACTGTAAGTAACATCTAGTCAATTTATTGATAAGGAAACTCTAAGATTTTGCCCAAGTTCATGAATATGGAATAGTTAAGATCACAAATATTCTTTGTTCTCAATTGCTCATGAACAAATACTCCTTTACACTTCTTCTGTTCTGATAAGGCCTTTGCTACTGTCATTTTATCACATCTCTGACCATCAAAAATTTATTCAAGCAAGAGATTTAGATTTATTTGAAGTGCTTATGGAAGTCCTCTTTATGGAAACCTCTCCTATATCTGAAGAAAGTTGTCATCTTTAGTGTTTTCATTCAAGGCTAAGTAATTCTAGTGTCATCAACTATTTTTTTAAGATGGTATTTTTCTGGTTCTTCAAAGGTTGTCAGTGTCCCTTTCTCTCTGGAGAATTTTCTCTTAATGGCCTCCCTGTCTCCTACCTTAATTTTTCATCTCGGAAGCACATCAAATTATCTAATAAAAGCTTTTAAACAGATTACAATAGCAAACTAAAAATGCTGAAGTCACCAGCCATCATTTTGTTATTATCATAACCTTTGTGCTTATTGTTATTCAGCATTTATGCCTCACTTTGATTTTCTCAGAATGTTTATACTCATCATTTTCTAGCTATCTGCACCTAATATGCAGAATGTATAATTGCTAATGAACAAACATGATAATAATTCATGAACTGTCTGTTCCTCTTATTTCTTAAATAACATGTTTTCTATCTAAACTAGATTCTTCTCATATGCAGTTACTAGCAAATCCCATGGGATGAAAATTTGATACATAATTTATATCCTATGTAATTTCTTTACATATATAAACTTGCCAAGCATCTGAACTCACATAAAGATAACATTTTTCTGGGCACCTGGGTGGCTCAGTCGTTAGGTGTCTGCCTTTGGCTCAGATCATGATCCCAGGGTCCTGGGATGGAGCCCTGCATCAGGCTCTCTGCTCAGGGGGATGCATGCTTCTCCCTCTTCCACTCCCCCTGCTTGCGTTCCCTCTCTCACTGTTTCTCTTGTCTTTCTGTCAAAATAAATAAAATCTTAAAAAAAAAGATAACGTTTTTCTTCAGCAGGCGAGACTTTTGCATTCTTTTTTTTTTCTCTTTAGATTCTTCTTGTTTTTAGCTTTACTTTAACTGGCTCTTTACTGTTCTTCATAATGACAAATAGAATATTAAGTTACAAAACATTTTAAGTCATAAAATTGGGTTTGAAAGAATCTAAATGCAAAATTAAACAGTAAAGAGATTAATATAGGCACTTAAAGTGCAGAAGAAAGATTTTGCTTACTATACTCTGCGGCATAGCAGTGTTAACAATAATATGTTTAATATTAATCTATGTTTACTTATGTTACATCAAGACTGTTTTATTGCTGTTGGCCTAGGATAAATCTTTTTCAAGGCTATATTACCACTTAACAGTTACATAAAAGGAAAAGCATCTATGTATAAACCCAGAGGTGATTGGGTTTTATCAATCACTACTTAGGCATTGGTGCTTATTTGTTCATATCCTTTTCAACATACTCTTGTTTCACATCTATATATGTTGACTATACACAAAAATAACAAAGAATCGTGTTGTAATAAGAAAGCTAGTTTGAAGGATTGACACTAATAATTTCTGTGATACTGTATCTCTGTGATCATCAGTTTCTCTTATGTAATGTGAAAACTGGAATTTTGATCTCTTAGCCCCATTAGAATTTACATTTATAATGCTATGAAGTTATGTGTGCTTTTCTTTCACATTCTTTGAGAATGATACCTCAAGTGTCTTATTTTATTGTTTCTTTTTCTTAAGGCTTTTGCCCTTACATAGAAGACATAATAGTTTTTCCAATAATCTCTGACATTTCTACCAAAGACAGATGATGGACATACTGAAAGAACGTACCTGTTGATACTAAAGTCATACTATGCCTTTACAACATTGACTTACCTATTCATGTTTTCCCAGCAAGTTTGTCCTACAGCCTTACATTGAAAGCTAGAAAAGTAATGAGTGACTAAAGAAATTGGTACAGCTCTAATGCAGATTTAGGAAAACAGACTACTTAGATTATGGCTTATAGTTGGGGAAATTCAAAATACTTAAAATAGGAAGGACAAAATAGAATTTAAAAAAAAAATGGACAAGAGAGACGATATTTGTTACTCTTCCTAAAGACAAAGAAAGGATTATGAACTGGAACAAAACAGTTAGGTGTGTAACTTGTACCAAAACACAATAGGTTACTTTTTTTTTCTACATGAGAAATATATTTCTCCACAACAATATAAAGATGCAGAAAATCTAGGAGGGGAAATTAGTATTTAAATAGTAGCCATCATCCAAGACTATCAGGGCACGCCATAATTCCTTAACGTTTTTTATTACATTTAAAGTTATGACAATATTTTATTGCTTAAAATGAAACTTTTAAAAACCAGTCTCTCACAATAGAACTGAGAAGGAAATAATTGAATATGATATCCTCCACTTTCCGGACGAGAAAGTTGGAGACATGGTAAAGTTATCCAATCCAACCTGGAGGAACTCTGAGTTGGTCCCGTTCTGTTTATCACTTTTTATCTATAACTAGAATGAAGGAAAATGCAGAATCAAGGAAACCAAGAGTAGCTAGCAAATTTTAAAATTCTACAAAAAAAAAGAGGCGTAGTTTATGTTGTAAGATAGCAAAATGTTTAATAGGCATATATGTGAATTCATTGAAAGCACACACATACAGATAGACACACATACACATACTTGTTTAGTTTGGAATATAGTGTACTTGCATTGATGTCGCAAACATACAAAAAGAACATGGTAGTTTTAGTCGATTAAATGTCAGTAAGCCATTAAAATGTGAAGAGTTGAGGTTAAAAAGGCTCTAGTGTGAAAGAGAATAAAAGATTGAATCATACGTCTGAGTAGAATTTGGGAGGTTTGAGCACAATATTAGAAAAGAAGTTCAAGGAGTGCAACTTTTCCGGCAGTGTATAAAGCTTTCCGCATTGTTCTCTGCATTGCTAGCAGAACAATAGAGAAGGTAGAGTGCTCAAAGAGCATAGGACAAGATGCTAAGAGAGATTTGTGTAGTGAGTACTGGTTGGGATAGATGATTTCTAAATTTTGTTCCTATTCTAAGGTTCTATTATGATATTTTCTACTAATTTATTACTAGGATCTGAAAGTTTTTTTCTAAGTACACAGATGAATCTCTGATAAGTATAAAAGTACACTATATTTTATCCAATTACATTTAGTACAATATTTGTATGTTGAACACCAATTAGTACCAGGAGCTGTGTTTGATACTGAAAATGCAAAGGTAAATGAGGCAAGCTCTGCCCTAGTGCAGTTTATAATATAACGCAGCACACAAACAAATGATCTGATCCCTATATGTGCTACATGATATAGTAAATGCAATGGGATGTCATACAAAAACAAAAGAGGATGCCATGAAAGCAGTGCTTAGAGGGAAAGTTAAAGCAGTGAATGCATTTACTAGGGAAAAAAAAGGAAATTCTACAATCAATTATCTAAGCTTCTACCTTAGGAAACTATAAAATGAAGAGAAATTATATTCAAAATAAGCAGAAGAAAAGAAAGAATAAAATTAGAGCAGAAATCAGTGAAATTGAAAATAAGAAATATAAAGAGAAAATCAGCCAAACCAAAGGATCAATGAAATCAATAAGCCTCTATCAGGCTAACTAAGAATAAAAGAGATAACTACAAATTACTAGTATCAGAAATAAAAAAGTGGACATCACTATAGGTCCCATGTACATTTAAAGGATAAATAAGGAATACTGTGAACAACTCTGCCCACAAATTTGATAACCTAGATGAAACAGACCAATTCTTTGAAATGCACAAACTGCCAAAACACACAAGAAGAAATAGATGCTATAAATAATCATATGTCTATTAAATAAATTGAATCAACAATTAATAAACTTCCAAAACAGATAGCACCGGGTTCAGATGGGTTCCTCGATAAATTTTATCAAACAGTTAGGGAAGGAATTACACTAATTCTCTACAGTCTTCTTCAGAAGATAATAGAAGAAATACTTCCTACCTTATTCTCTGAGACCAGCACTGTCCCAATACCCAAATGAGACAAAGACATTACAAGAAAAGAGAACTATATATCAACATGTCTCATAAATATAGATGCAAAAGTCCTCAACAAAATAGCAAATTAAAACCGACAATGTATAAAAAGAATTAAACACTATGACCAAGTGGAATTGATCCTAGTTGTGCAAGGCTGTTTCAACATTCAAAAATAAATTATGGTAACCCATTACATCAAAAGGCTAAAGAAGAACAATTATATGATCATATAAACAGAAACAGAAAAAAACATTTGACAAAATCCAATATCCATTCATTATAAACTAGGAGATAGAGGGGAATAGTCTTAATTTCATAAAGAATAAAATAATATCTGTAAAAACCCTATAGCTAATATCACACAACATAGTGAGACACCTCTAGTCACTAACAACAGGTACAAGGCAAAGGTGCTACCTCTCACCAGTACTTTTTTTTTAATTAGTAAAAATACTTTATTTTTATTTATTTATTTTTAATTTTTTATTGTTATGTTAATCATCATATATTACATCATTTGTTTTTGATGTAGTGTTCCATGATTCATTGTTTGTGCATAACACCCAGTGCTCGATGCAGAATGTGCCCTCTTTAATACCCATCACCAGGCTAACCCATCCCCCTACCCTCCTCCCCTCTAGAACCCTCAGTTTGTTTTTCAGAGTCCATCGTCTCTCATGGTTCATCTCCCCCTCTGACTTACTTCCCTTCATTCTTCCCCTCCTGCTATCTTCTTCTTTTTCTTTTTTCTTAACATATGTTGCATTATTTGTTTCAGAAGTACAGATTTGTGATTCAACAGTCCTGCACAATTCACAGCGCTCACCATAGCACATACCCTACCCAATGTCTATCACCCAGCCACCCCATCCTTCCCACCCCCCACCACTCCAGCAACACTCAGTTTGTTTCCTGAGATTAAGAATTCCTCATATCAGTGAGGTCATATGATACATGTCTTTCTCTGATTGACTTATTTCACTCAGCATAACACCCTCCAGTTCCATCCATGTTGCTGCAAATGGCAAGATCTCATTCCTTTTGATGGCTGCGACAGATGAATGGATAAAGAAGATGTGGGATATATACACAATGCAATATTATGCAGTCTCACCAGTACTTTTTAACATCACACTTGAAGTCCCAGCTAATGCAATAAGGCAGGAAAAAGAAATAAAAGATACATTGATTAGGAAGGAAGAAATAAAACTCTGTTCTTAGATAACATCACCATCAATGTAGAACATCCAAAAACTGCTCTAAAAAATAAAGTTTATTGGAAAAAAAGAGGGGAGGTTGGTATTGAATTTATTCTATTCTATCTAAATATAGTCTATTTCTTTATTCTTGGAAAAATCTTAGAAAAAATTTTCCAAGAATGAATCCAAAGTTAAAACCAAACTCTGACTATATTCACACGTGCAGGTTTATCTCATCTGGACAACTTAGCTGACTTTGAAATTTCTTTGGAGAAAAATATTTTTTTTTCTTTTATAGAAATTGAGAAGGATAATTTCCTTTTGTCTTTTTAGAGATGACTCTGTGTGTGTGTGTGTGTGTGTGTGTGTGTGTGTGTGTTTTATAGGCAATTTGTGTTAGATGTTAAATAAAAATGTCTATTTCTATAATTGGACATTTGTGAGGAATATTCTGAATCTAATTGATATCAAATTCTATATTTTAATACTCAGCATATTTATTACCTCTTCACAATGTATTTATAGTTACCAAGGATAATTCACAGTAGCTAGCTGATATATGTAATATTTCTTAGACCATAAACCCAGGCATTACTCTTGAATTGTCTCACTCATTACCCTGGATCCAGTTGATCACAGACTCATTCCAAGTTTTCCTCTAAGTATGACTTAGGGGCGCCTGGGTGGCTCATTTGGTTAGTGTTTGCTTTCGGCACAGGTCATGATCTCAGGTTGCTGGGATCTAGTCCCACATCAGGCTCTGTGTTCAGCTCGGAGTCTGCTTAAGTTTCTCTCTCCTCCTGCCCCTCCCCACCTCTCTAAAATAAATAAATAAATCTTAAAAAAATAAAATATAACTCAAATCCACTCTTTTTCCTTATTCTCCACTGTCCTTTCCCAAAGATACACATCATTTACCTCTCTCCCATACTACTTTAATATTACTAATATCTATGCTTTTGTTTTTCACTCTCCAATCCATTTATTACAGAGCATAGGGAAGTATCTTCAACAACAACAACAAAATCTCTTCATGCTACCCCCCTGCTTAAAAATTTCAGTGGCTCCTCATTGCTTTGGGAAAATATCTAAACTGCATGTTACGGATTAAATGGCTTTGTGTCCTTATGTTCTTAGATTGGCCCACTTCTCTAAGTCCCTTTCTTTTAAGAATTTGTTTATTTAGGTACTCTTTCTGTTTCCAACAGCCTACTATACACTATCTTTCCTTTCACTAAAAAAAATGAAACCACTTATCACTTGTGTGACACTCATCTTTCAGACTGGAGCTTAGATGTCATCTTTTGTGTCTATCCATGACCCCTAAAATCTGCACTGTCCTTGTTATAACACCTATCACATTGTGTTTAATCTCTTGCTAACTTTTCTGTATCACTTATTATACTGTAAACTCAAATAGGGAAGAAATTTTGTAACCAGTGTTCAGTGCAGCATTATACACAGGAAAGACACTAAATAAGTTTATTGTAAGAAAGAAAAAAAAGAGAGAGAAATTCATCTTTACATTATTAACAGTTTGGATGAAATAAGCCACATTGTCAGGGCTTTTTCATTTCAAATCCAAGCTGGCTTCTCAGAAATCTCAGCCTACCTAATAATAATATCCTTAATGGCTTATTTTAAGAAATTCTTGTCTATATCTGGTGTGGAGATCTGTTTATCAGCTAAGACTTTCTGGGTCAATTTAATCTTGGTATTTTTATTTTATTTTATTTTTTTAGGTTATAAATAAGCCCATTAGCTCTTCAGCTAGATTTGTCTTACAGAGAATACAGTTAAATTCAATGCCTGAATTTTCTTTCCACATGTGGATCTTTCTTTTCATTCCCTCTTTCAGAAGAGGTTGAACTTCAATTTTGAGATTACTAAATATGATTAAATCAATATTTGCCTTTGTCATATATGTAAAAGAGACCTGCACTTCATTTTACTATTGTATATAATAATACATGCACATAATATTATATGTAATATTTACAGACTTTATGAGTCATATACATTCTCTCCAGGCATGGTGACATATAAATATAATTTCTGTTGTTCCTGGCAGATTGAAACGTGAACATTTAGAAAGTCTGGGATTTTGATTCTGCTGTGTTTCTACACCAGATGATAACAACATGATATCTTTGTAACAAATAAAGAAATGATTGCTGCTTTGGTTTCCATAATACTCTTTTGTCTGTTTGTAAATCTGTGAATATTTGTCCTTCGAACTTTGATGTTTTAGTTTCTATGCCTAAAGCATGCACATTTGAAGTGATAAATTTTGAAACTTGCCAAGATCTTGGAGTTAGCTTATTCTCAATTAGCAAAGGAAGGACCCAAGTAATTTTTTCCAAAGACAAACACCACTCTTTTCCCAAAGCATCTTGAATAAAGTATCCAATTTTGTATCCAATATTGATAGATCTATTTAATTCCACTAATCTTGACCTGACAGTGGAGCAGAAATTGAAGTCAATGATTTTTAAGTCACCATGTCCTCATTCTGATCCCTTGTTTACAGTCTTTTGAAATGTTTAACTTCTCCTCCCTAATAGTAATAAAAATATCTTGTTTAGTTCATCTGCTTTTTTTTCTGCAGCAAAACTTACCATCCTCTTTCCTATTGATCGCTGAACCTGTTAGTATTAAAGATCACGAATGTGTGTTTTTGTTTCACATATTACAGCTTGCTAATCTTAATATTCCTTTGTAATAACACAGAAGAGCTGTGGTATATATGAGAAGGTAAATATACCCATTGTACAGGAAGTTTATGAATGCATAGTCAGAAAAAGGAAGCAATGTTTCTTGGGTCAATCTTTGTATTTAAGTATTAGCCATTGATAGACAAGAAAATGTCTCAGAAAATGTAAGAATTGTTGCCTCCACCATGTTGAAAATCGGCCAGTTTTTAAAATTCAACAGATCCAATGATAAAGATAAGTCATAGCTCTGTGTAATTTCAAGTTGAATTTATAATACTTCCGAGATTTTTGCAACATAAAAAGCTGTAGTGTCAAAATCGTGTTTTCTGCCAAGGATTGCTGTTAGCATGTGATTAACCTTACAAATGATAACATATTTCCAAAGGTTGTCTTAGAAGGTCACACTTTGGGAACAGCAAATAGAGTATAATGGCTAACATTATTTACCAGCTACTATTCCTGCTATTTGTTTGTCACATAATGGTTTCTCATTTTGTCATTTCTGTAACTGGTGATCATTAGCATACAGGTTTACAGTACTTCGTGTACAATAAAAGGGGAAAGAGCAAGTGAGTAAAACTAATTTACTTATAAAATGGCAACTTGAGGAAATGTATTTGGAAGAATGACATTTCCTTGAACTCATCTTTTCATAAGTTCTGTTTTTAAGGGCCTTTAAAAAAAAGACCTCAGTGTTCCAGTAAAATTGTTAGAGCAGTAAATGTTCCATCAGATGTGCTTTCTTCAATCGCCTATTTAAGAACTTCAGAATAAGTATAGTAATCACAATAATAGTGTGTTGCTATTAAATTTTACCACAGTTTTTCCTAAGAGCTCATAGTATACTATGTGATCACATTGAATGTATTCTTTTAAAAAAAAATCACCTGTGGAACACTGTATGTTTTTAGAGATCTATAATGGTTTTGTGATTCTGGAAGAGGATGAAAAATCTGACTTATTTACTGGTTTCTCTGTCCAAGTTATATTAATTAGCTGCAAAGTTTCTGAGGCTAAATGTTAGGTGCCTTGTAAAGATGAATAAATATATCTTTGATAATTTTTCCATTTTTTAAAAACACAACAATTCATTTGATGAGAACTTTTAGAATAGTTTTGCCTCAACTTATAAGGAGAAAGCAGTACCTGGCAAGGAAGCCGTATCTACATTTTTCCATGAATCACAGTGACTACCAGATTTATCAGACAGTAAAAGAGTGATGGTTTTAATAACATTATTTTATAGAAGGTACATGGTTCTATTAGAGCACATGTAGCTATGGCCCTCATGACTGGCTTAACTGAAGTCTTAAGAGCTCTGACCTTCTTTGAAAAAGAGCTACATAAATACAAGACAGTCATCACCAACACTGCGCAATTACATCTGAATCAATTCAGGGCTACATAAATGGGTTGAGATGAGATCACCTGGATAATATTTTGGCATGGCTTTTAACGGTTCCCTTCTGCTTTTTCTTGCCATACCATATTTACTTACTTTAACAGAGCAACTAGATTTTTATTGAATATTTTCAGTCATGTGGTGATTCAGTCTTTTATATCCATATTCCACTCCAATAAACAAAAAAAAAATGCCTTTGAACTTCCAAAATTTGCCAATTTTTTTTAAAAAAAATATATTAACTATTGAAATTGAATCCTAAAAGAGGTAGCTAAAGTTTGCTACTATTTCTCTTGTTTTTATCATAGTAGCCTTTTGGGGGGATGGGAGTGTGTGAGATATAATTGCAAAGAACATTGACATGTCTTTTAGTCTCCATTACTAAACTTACTCAAATATGAGACTTTGACTCCTGAGCCCTGGCTTACACATCATTAAAATGGTAATAGAAACATGTCCCTTGTTTCTTATAAGTAGTGAAAAATCACATATGATAATATTGAAAATAATTTTATTTTTTAAAAAAGCTGCTATACACCAGGTGTTGTATGGAAGTGCTGAATCACTATGTTGTACATCTGAAACTAATATTACACTGCATCTTAACTAACTGGAATTACTTGTGTAATTTTTTGAGAAACTGCCAAACTGTTTTCAAGTGCAATTGTAGCATTTTATATTCCCACCAGCAATGAATGAGTGATTTTCTCTGCATTCTCACCAGCTTTTGGTGTTGTAGCTATTTTTTATTTTAGCTATTCCTATAGGTATATTGTGGTTTTTCATGTACGTTTTCTTCTTCACTAATGATGTTAAACATTTTCATGTACTTACTTGGTATCTGTATATCTTCTTTGGCGAAATGTCTGCTAATCTCTTTGGCACAGTTTATAACTGGAATTTTTTCTTTCTTTCTATTGAAGTTTGAAAGTGTTTTTTTTTAAATTATTCTAGATTCAAAATCTCTATTAGATATGCAATTTTCAAATATTTCCTTCCAATCTGCCACTTGTAGTCATCTCAATATCCACCTGGTGAGATTTTATTTCAGTTATCCTATTTTTTATTTCTATGATTTTCTTTTAGTCATTTTTAAACTTCTACATCTTTGCTGAAGTTTTCTATTTTTTCACGTGTTTCAAACATTTATAGAAGTATATTTTTATGATGCCATTTTAAATTATGATCAGATGATTGTAACATCTGGTTCATCTCAGTATTGTCATCATTTTCTTTCCTCATTCAAGTTGTGGTTTTCCTGTTTCTTGATATGAAAAGTGACTTTTTATTTCATCCTGAACATTTTGATTATCATGTTAGGAAATATTTTATTCTATTCTATGCAAGGTTAGCAGACAGATTCTGGTAGAGTTTTATGTGCTGTATTCCAATGACTAATTTTCAGAACTCTTGCAATAATATTCCGTCCTGCTTCATTCTTCTGTTGCTAGTGGGACTCCTGCTCAAACCCTCCTGATGCTTCCTCCTTCAGGGTCAGAAGCTGCTTTCCAAGACTGCCTTTTGTTGGTAGTAACATCTTCTCTGTGTGTGTGCGTGTGTGTGTGTGTGTGTGTAAATGGTGTGATATACCAGTTTTTAAAACATTAAGGACAGCCAGCTCATTTACTCTTATTCTCATTGATTGACAAATAATGATAAGTAACATTATGTTTTATTATCATTGAAATCATTTTGTATATTAATACATTGATAAGCTTCTTGGAGTGATGAAATTGTAGGTAATAGAGAACATTGTGGGTAAGGACAGCAATGTTTTGGGTCAAAGTCACGCTAGACAAAGCAAATCTGTGTTGAAATAATAGATGTACAGTGAAGATGAATGCATAAAATCAACTTTTATGAATAACATGGTGCTTTTATGTATAACATGGTGCTTTTATGTATATTTCCAATTCTCATACAGTTGATTTGAAAAAACAAAAAGGATTACATTCCTTTTAAAATAAAATCTCTATGATCAAGAGCTGCAATTTTTAATTAAAAATATTACCACAAACTTAGTTTTGGAGAATCAAAGACTTTTGGCTCATCCTGTGACCCAAGGTAGAAGAGACAATGACTAAAAGCTGGCATTGAAGCATTATGACTAAAATAAATCACATAAGATTAATTTGATACTAAGCAATTAAGATATAGTATGATCATAGATTTTTATGGAATAATTCTAGGGTACCAGTCTAGTGGTAAAATGAAATGACAACAGTATACAATCAGAAAAAGGAAAGAGAAAGAACAGAAAATATTCAGTTAAATAAAAAAAACAAATAAAAGAACATTTCATTTATATAGTAGAATTTATCAGGATGCTCTGTGTTAATTTTTTGTTTTCGGGCGCCTGGGTGGCTCAGTTGGTTAAGCGACTGCCTTCGGCTCAGGTCATGATCCCGGAGTCCCGGGATCAAGTCCCACATCAGGCTCCCTGCTCAGCAAGGAGCTTGCTTCTCCCTCTGATCCTCCCTCCTCCCATGTACTCTCTCTCTCTCATTCTCGCTCTCTCAAATAAATAAATAAATCTTTAAAAAATAATAATAATAATTTTTTGTTTTCTTTTTCTATAGATGAGAAGTATCCTTTCAGACAACTCATTTTTTTTCCCAGTGATTGTGATTTCCTTAAATCTTTCAGAAAAGGTAACAGAAAAGATAATTCTAGAAGCTGAACAAGAAATATGGAATGGAAAGGACTCATACACAGGAATGTTTCCCATGAGAAATCATTTCTGTCTTAAAAGAGAAATATTCATTCACATACATTTAGTACTTTTTAACTGAATACTTCTTCTCAATGTGGATATAAAATTTGTTGATTAGCATGGCTTGGGGAGCAAAGCATCCAATGTAACATACGGAGATCAAAATGAAGTAAGGAATATAGTGTCTTGGTTTTTTTTAGTTTTTATTTAAATTCCATTTAATTAACATACCATGTGATATTAGTTCCAGGTATACAATTTAGTGATTCAACACTTCCATACAACACCCAGTGCTCCTCACAAGTGCACTCCTTAATCCCCATCACCTATTTTACCCATTCCACCACCAACTTCCCCTCTGGTAACCATCAGTTTGTTCTCTATTGTTAAGAGTCTGTTTCTTGGTTTGCCTCTCTCTTTTTTTCCCCTAGGATCATTAGTTTTTTTCTTAAATTCCACATATGAATGAAATCATATGGTATTTGTCTTTCTCTTACTGACTTATCTTGCTTATCAAAATACTCTCTAGCTCTATCCTCATCATAGCAAAAGGCAAGATTTCATTCTTTTTTTGTGGCTGAGTAATATTTCATTGTATATGTATATCACCTCTTCTTTATCCATTTGTTGATGGACATTTGGGCTCTTTCCATAATTTGGCTATTGTTGATAATGCTGCTATAAACCTCGGGTTGCATGTATTCCTTTGAATTAGTATTTTTGTGTCTTCTGGGTAAATACCTAGTAGTGCAATTGCTGGAATATAGTGTCTTTTGTGAAGAGCTGCTTTTCAAGTACCTTATTTTTAATATTTAAAAGTAAACCTGCAAAATTTTTTAGGTAACACATGTACATTGGAGAAAATAGAAAATACAGAAGTAAAAGATAGTACTGAATTAATACTACATTACCTAGAGGTAGCTGTTAATTATATGTGTATATCCAAATTATTCCCTGCATACATATGTACATTCATACACAGTAATATAGTCAAATATTTTAAAAATTGAAATTATACTTCAGCTACTCTTTTTCAAGCTGATATTTTTGTCTCTCAACAATACATCATGACAATATTTCCATGTAAACACTTGTATTCCTACAGTATCATTTGTCATGGTTCAAAGCACTTAATAATAAAGGTTTAACAGCATTTACTTACCAATCTTGTATTATTGGTATTTAAGCCTTTTCGGAAACTACAGGTAATAAAACCCCAGAGGACCTTCTATCTTAGAAATTAAGAAAGGCAAGAAATGAGTTCATCAAGTTGATTGTAGCTTGCACTATCTAATAAATGAGCACAGTTAAATTTTATGCTCAACTATATACATTTTGAATGATATATTATGTACAAATATATCTATATTCTGCATTTATTTCCTGTCCTGCTCTACTAAGGGAAGTGGTAAAATATTTATCTGAGGGTAGTTAAAATAGTAAATATGGTGAATACAAATTTGTAAAATAAACTTTTATGACTAAATAATGTTAAAAAAAAGAAATGAATCATTGTGTTCCTTTTCCTATTTCTCTGTTTTTTTTCCTTCTCTGATTTTCTCTTCAGTACTAATCCCCACCTAATTCTAGTACTAATTCAGTACTATGTCCCCACCTCATGGTTTATATGCTACATTTGAAATGCAGTTAGGCATATCTTAGTAGAACTTTGTAAGAAGGTAAAATGTATTTAAAAAAAAACTATTATTATTTGGACATTTTTATCAAAGGTGTATTTGATATTCCAGGTCCCTGACTCTATGCCGATGCTGACTATTGTTCAACTGTTCATGGACCTTCTGGTCCATTGACCTGTCATTTACTATTAACTATTTATTCTAGTCATCATTTCCCACCTCGCCAGCTTATATTCCATGGTATAATACTATAATCATTCCTTTCCATATATTTCAATTCCTTTTCCTTTCATTACCTCTGTTCTACTACAAGCAAAACACTTACTCTGATTTAAACCAATTATTTTCCTCTCTGGGCCTTCATTTCAATATTTGAAATTATTGGGTAAATTGAATACTGGCTACATGTATTCACTTTAAATTCATGACTCCATACTTCAAATGCTCAATACTGCCATGAAGTCCTATGAAAATTCCAAAATAATTTCACCTAACATCCACAATAATTATTTCAGACTTCATCTCTTCTCAACTGATAACCTTGCATCATATTCTACTGAGAAAATGGAAACCAAATGGATGATCTTTTATATAATTCTACTAACAAACTTAATATACTGAGATGTATTCTCTATCTGGATTCCAGTTTCAAGAAAAATAATGACCTTCATTCTATCAAAGGCTAGTCTCCACTTATGTTTGGATTCCATTCTCTAAAACATTCTCCAGGGGGTTTCTTTATTTCTTTTATACCATAAACCAGTCTTTCCTGCTCTGCTGACCATTTCCACAAATACATAAATTAATTCTGGTATCTCTCAACTTAAAAATCTGTAATGAACCCACAATTTCCTCTAGTTACTAGTCTTTTTTTTTTTTTTGCCCTGAAGATCGTCTTGAAAGTTTACCAACATTTATTTTCTTCAGTTACTTCCTTTTCTCATTTTTTCTTTAGACAACTAAAACCAGGATTTTATCAACATCTCTGAACTAAATCTCCCCCTTTTAGGTAATCAATCATCTTTATATTTCTTTACACAACTTCTAAATCAGTGCTACTTAAAATGTGGTCATGGTCCCACAACATTAACAATGTAAGAGAACTTTTTACTGAACACTTCTATTATTATTCTCTCCCTGTTAATAGAGACACTAGATGTTCAACCGCCCAAACTTAAGAGTCATTCTTAAATTCTCCCTTTCGGTCAATCCCCACATCTGTTCTTCTAGCAAATTCATTTCTACTGACATGTTCCTTGTACAAAAAGCCATTCTCTCTCATCTAGAGTACTACAGTGATTTTCAATAAGTCTCTCTATTTTATCTCTTTCAACACTATGACACATTTTATTAATAGAAACCAGAGTGATTCTTTTAAAATGTAAATCAGGTCATCGATTACCCTGCTGAAAACCCTTCAATGTCTTCTCATGGCACTTAGAATAAACTCAAATTATTGTGGTCAGTATGAGTCTATGTGACCTGACTACTGTGCCACTTTCAGTTTATAGAATTACTCTCATCCTTTTCAGCTTATAAAATTATCCTCAGCACATTAGCCACATAGACCTCTTTGAGTGTCTCTAACCCACTGGTTCTCCCAGTATAGTCAGTCCCTGGACTATTATAGAAATGCAAATTGTCTAGTCTCTCCCAAGTCTATTGACTCAGAAACTCTAGGTGAGGGGCCAAGCAACTGGGTTTTAATAGGTCTTCCATATGATTTTTTTTCTCAGCTTTATTGAGGTATAATTGACAAATAAAATTACAAAACAGTTAAAGTGTACAACACCATGATCTGATATGCATATGCATTGTGAAAGGGTTCCCCCCATTGAGTTAATGAACACTATATCACCTCACATATTTGTGTATGTGTGAGATAAAGCATTTCATTCTACTCTCTTAGAACATTTCAATTACACAATACATGTGATTTGTTGTATGCTAAAATCTGAGCATTACTGCAATACAACATGATATTTATGTCTCAGGGGTTTTGTTTGTCCTTTTCCATGACTCAAATATTCCTCCTCTGGCTCTTAGCTTGGCATGTTTCAAAGTCCATCATGTGTTGCTGAATCTAAAGAACCCTCCACTCCCATTAAATATGATTGAATTGCTTGTTTATTGTATTATCTCTCTCTCTCAAATGCAAGCTCCAGTATGGCAGGGGCTTGTCAGTCTTGTTTAGAACTCTAATCACATCACTAGCATAATGTCTAATTCACAGAGTGGACACTCCATAAATATGTTTAAGATGAATGCATTCATTGTGAGAATCTGTAAATAGTCATTTGATCAGTTGATACTTTTATAAACCCTACAAAATTATTTGACATTCATCTTTAATTGAAAAGAAAAAAATCTGTTTCTCTCAGAATGGCAAAAAATAAAGTTTATTCTCTCTCTTTCTCTTCTGTTCTTTCTTTCTTTCATGTTATCTACTCTTTCTATAAATCTTTCCTACTTTCTCTTATCCAAGTTCATTACTATTCATTTCTTAAACTTCAGACTCAGTTTAGGTTTTAGGATATCTTACTCATCCTTGTCTTGCTTGGTTCTCCCACTAGCTACCAACCTGAAATGCATCACTTTTCCATTAACTTCCTTAAGAACCCCGTAACTAACTCTATAACAACCTATATATCATTTTATAGTTGTTTATTTTCCTGTCTGCCTTCTACAAATCTATTAGCTTCTTATCTTTAAGAACTGTTTTGTTCATCTTGGTGAGTTAACAGTGAACACAGCACCGAGTATATCTAGAGGTAGCCAGCAAAATTTATTTAATGAATAAAAATACCTCAGGCTGGAGAAGTTCCTAAAACAAAATGAAACAAGCAAGGAACATCCACTGATTTGAATTTGGGAGCTCAGATTCAGTATTAAGGGATCTAGGGATTAGTGCTTAACAGCACCTGTTGACAGGTTGAGTCATCACTGCAGCTATCTCAACAGAAGTTATGGAGCATCCAGCAGTGATTGAGGGCTCCTGTATTCCCCTAAGAATATAATCTCACCACTCAGTCCTCCTCCGAAAAATTACCGGTAGCAAGAAATATTTAAAAGAGAAAAAGGAAAACAAGAGAAAATAACCCACACTTTTAGAATAAGTTTAGTCTCATCTATTTTGGTTCAGAAGATGTAAATTTATTTAGATAAGGATGACTTTTATCTAATTTCTCAAATGTTTATAAAATCTAAATTTAATATTAGAAGTAATACTCTTTTCTTAAAAAAAAAACAAATTCTTTATTTTAAACATCCTTTGCTTACTTTCTAGATTTGTTAAAATGATGGAATTCTTCACCTGTGCAGAATAGAGATTGAATATTGTTACAAATTGTGAGATGAGTCTGCTATAGGAACACTGTCTGTAAAGAAGTTTATAATTATTGACTTACCTGGAGAAGTGTGCTTTAAATACATATTTATAGAAATATTCATAGGATAAAATTTGGTATTTCATGATATTCACATTTTAATATTTGTTTTCTAATGTGTTATGCATTGGAATTCATGTCTTGAGATCTTCTTCACATCATTAACCCCTTTCATTGCCCAAGGGAGTAAAAATATATGTAGGAAAAGGGATTAATTGATTCATATGGTTTACTCATAGGGTAATAAACAAAATCAACAACACTAAAAAGATTAAATTAGTGTAAGAAGTAGAGAAATAAAATTTAAGTGTATTAATGTTTAATATTATCAATAAAATGAATCATATTGTGCTATAATTTAAGCTGTATATTTATAGACAAAGCTATATACACTTAATTATGTAATATATACTTATAAAACATATATATTATAGTTAAGCTTCTTTCCTAAATTGAGGATATCCAACTAAAGGAATGTGCAAGGCAGAGCAATTTAATTAATTGACTCAACAAATATTTATTCTGTATCCAATACCTGTCAGATTTCCTTCCAGTTTCTGCAGAAATGAAAATCAGGATGGATGATGACCCTGAATTTACACAGCCTAAGTTCTAATAAACTACTTATAATCATGTAGCCAAATCCTTTTAAATGGCTGGAAATATTACCAGCTATCTCTCTCAAACTTTGCACCCTTCACTTGAGCTTCCTACTCGCTATTATATTATCACATTTTTACAAACTTCAAAAGTTAACTTTATTAGCTTTAGGGACTCCCTCCCTCCTCAGTATCTCGGTTTAGCCTTCTGTATACATCTATATTCAATTTAAAAATAGCTTTAATTTAGTTTGGTTATATGATCTTTTACTCTTCATGTGACTATTAGAATAACTTCAAAGGAGTAACCACGACACAGTGCTGGTCATTTATTTTAGTGGTAATGCCCAACCCATTGGGCAACCAGGTATATTACAGTTTCTTTATTAAATCTTTTACTACTTAAGAATTGGGTCTCTGCTAAGGGTTAGTCAATGTGCTGGGTAGAGAGAATATAATGCTGAGAAGCTTATATACAGACTTCATCTTCATTGAGCTTACAGATTGGTAGAGGAGATAAAAGTTAATCTAAAAGCAAAAAGCAAATAAATACTTATAAATATGGTCTCAACTGAATCTGCTAAGCAGGACCACAAATTCTTCTCTTTCCAGTACATTTTCATACCCATGTACACCTTGAGAAAATGCTCTTTGTGAAGTCCTCATTTTTCAGTAATCACTTTACAAATTACTGGATATTCTCTATTAAATTTTAAAGACTGATCTGTCTTTTTAAAAGTCTTTTTCAGTATACCAGAAAAAAAATAACTACCTTTTCCTGAATTAACCTGGCTTATAGTTGGGCATTTTTGGGAATATGAAATCATGTACTTTAAATGGGATTTGCAACAATGTAGTGATTTAAACTCACCTATCTTAAGTGTTATAATGTATGCATTACTAAGTACGTTATTGATTATTAATTATTAATTAAGGTACAAGAACGAAGACATGGATGTTAATTTACATCCTTTTTATTCTGTTTTCATCCCCTCCCCTCTCCTTACTGAAAAAAATTTCTCCCCTTTAATCATAGTAAGATTCCCAATCAGATCTTAAAGAACCTGACATATGCGGAAGAATATCTTAATTTTCACTTTCTTCCTGGTGGCAATGGCATCTATTAACCCTTTCATTAACGTTCAGTGCCTCAATTATGCAAGACTGACCATTTATTATTTTAAAATATTATGCATAATTATGCATAAAATAATACACAAATTTTGAATATGTCGATATAATAGTTGCTTTTCAAATATCTTTACAATAAAAAGTTTTATTTAGCATCTTCACAAAATTATGTGAATATTTTAAGAATACACAGGCAGTTGATTTCATCCCTAAGTTTGACTAAGTGAAGATAAAGATTGGAATTATAATAATCATAGAATACAGAAGGCAATATGATGGGAAATCAAATGCATCCTAGTTCCAAGCACAAATGCTCACTTAACTTTATGCTTCTATAGAACCATTGGCTCTGACACAAAATTTTTTGATTAGGCTTGTTCTATTTGATTAACATGTTATTTTTGTTGAATCAGTATGTGGATATTAAAGTCAAATAATGAGTCCATACGGCAGTAGTTCAAATAGACAGACTCATTGTGGTTTCCCAGGAGCTATTTTGCTAAGCACCTTCAGTTCCTTCAAACATTCCTCCTTAGAGTTGCATATTCATGTCTTCTTACCACCATTTGTGACAGGTTGGAAGCCTAATTCATTCCTACAGAGATCTGCAGCTTCCACCACTCTGCGTCATCCACAAATAGCAATCAGTTACCTGTCTTCTAGAGATGTGATCAGATCTGTAGTCTGTTTCCATCTTTCTACCATTCTTCATGTAGTTGTGACATTATGGATGATATTTAATGGATTAACAGAAGGTAATTGTGTTTAGTCCACTTTCTCCTCAGCTTGAAGGGCTCATTCTCTCCCATTTTCTCGTAAAAAGCCTTACTTGCACAGTTATTTACTTGTGTAAATCCATGCATGTCATAGTATCATATATATTGTTATTTATTTTTTATGATTTTTACTGTTTTAAATTTCCATGCTTTTTTTCTCACCTTTTCCATACCCTCCTTACAGATCATTCACACCCATAACCAACACATACATAAAAACACAATCCATGTAGGGATATTTTATATTCTGTACCATTCTCTATGCTAGTGTAATTATACATTATATAATATACATATTATAATATTGTATTATATAATTATAAACACATATATTACACTAAGGATTTATTTTAATTGTATAAAAATGGGATTATAGTCAGCACATTTGTCTTCATTTTTTAATTCAATTATAATTTATGCTATTATTTCAAATCACTTGGTATATTTCCAATTCACTGTTTTGATTGATGCATGATATTCTAATATGTGATTACACCATAATATTATAATTACACAATTATTCTCTTATCAGTAGAAATCCACTTCATTCCAGGATTCTCTGTAACTACAAACAATGCCACCATAAAATAATTGCTCCTGGGTCCTTATCTGGTGTATCTGTGGGATAGGTTACCAAGAATGGGGTTGATGGATTAAACAAGATGTGCATATATATATACATATATATGTATATATGTATATATATATACATTTCCCAAATTATTTGCTAAAATGTTGTAAAAATTTACATTTACATGAATAATATATGACAGCACCTTTGTACATTAATACTCTTCTACCAAAAATATGTTAAAAGAGTTTTTCATTCTTGCTAGTCTGATTCCTATGTGATAGCTTATTGTTACTTTGCATTACTCTGAAAACTATTGAGTTTAAGCATCTTTTCATTAGGATTTGTTCTTCTATGAATTGCCTCTTCAGATACTTTATAGATTTTCTAATATTTAACACTCTTCTTGTCATTTGTCAAGTACTATTATAAATTAGAGATAATAACTCTATCTGCAGCATTGCAAATATTTTTTTTGTAATTTATTGTCTATCCATGTATTCTGTTCATACTGGGTTTTATTTTTTTATTTGTTTGTTTTTGTCATGCTCACATTTCTTTAATCAAATGTGGCTATCTTCAAACACTCCTCATAAGAGTTGCAGTCCTATCTTCTCACCATCATTTGTGACAGGTTGGAAGCTCAATTTCATCTCTTCAGAGGCCTTCCACCACTCTGCTTCATCCAGAAATAGCAATCTGTTATCTGTGTTCTAAAAATGTGATCAAATCTCTGTGTCTTTCATTCGCGTATGATGCAATATTGGTACAATTTTATTTTCTCCCCACTGAATGTAGTTGACAGTGAAATGGGGAAAGATGCAAAAGGAACAAATTTCAGGTTAAATGTATGATTGGAACATATCTCAGCAAAGAACTTTGGCAAAGTTTAAACTTTGCCAATTAAACAGTGTTTCCTCAATGTATATAGTAGTTAGCTCTGGTAAATGTCAATAAGCGGTAAAACGTACAGCCTTATTGATGTTTACACATTAAATGAAGTCAGATTCTAAATTCAGATCATAGACACAAATTCTCACTCTCAGCAATGCGTGTAACAGGACATTTAGAAGTTGTGGAGGATGAAGGACATAATTTTGGTTGAGTGGGCCTGTCATGTACATTGCAATACATTTAGTTGCTCTCCTTATTGTGTAAATTGAGATGTACATATTCATGCAGAATAAATTGGGATGAGCCAGGTTAACTGCTGAGATCCAATGAAAGACCTGATAGATTGATACTGCTAAGGACATTTAAATTTTATGTATGTTCATTCTTTGGGGACATTTTTTTCCTACAGAATCTAAATCCAATTCATATTAATTCAATTTAAAAGGGAAACTACTTAATATCTTTAATGTTCAGAAATAATTATTGTAAGTTATCATTAGAAATGAGAACATGCACATTTTAAAATATATGTTAAACTTTCAATTTATCATTTTGAATAATCAAAGGTTATTTAAGTAATTGACTTCTTAACATCTTAAGACATTAGTAGAAGTAAAAGTGAAAAGAGGCTGTAAGTTTTGTGTGCCATGTTTAAGCCATTTATAATTGAGTGCATCACACTGGAAATAATGCTTAATGTTCATATTCTGGATCATATGTATCTTACATTTTTATTTTATATCTCATCTCCTTCCCAGTCAATAGAAATTCACTCCTCAAATAGATCTGGAACCATCGGTTGATAATGAGATAAGAAAAATAAGTGGGTTAAAGAAAGGAATAAAAGAATTATATTTAAGTATTATAATACAACTTAAAATATATGTATGTACTTATATTCACCAACATTTTAGTGAATACAAATAATTATAGGAAAAAATATAAAAAATTACCTAATGTTACACAGTTTTCTTTAAAAAAAAAAAAGCAAGAACTTAAGGGGATACTTAAAGCAGTGTCAGTATATCATCTTTGTGTTAGATCAAACATGGGGGCTGAAATAACTATAAGGCAGAAACAATATTTGCTTAAGAAAGTGTCTAAAGAAGGACAAAGAATTTTGATAAGCAACATGTAGCAAAAATTAGAAGGAATGATAGAATTGCTAGTGCTCAGCCTAAGACAAGTTCTGACCAAAAAATGTCATGAATGCTTTAGAGAGAAAGGCTATTCAAGTGTGGTTTAAAAAAAAAAATCAGTGATTAAATTATAAGCCAATAATATCAAAAGGCAACTGCATAATTATATTTATTAGAAAGCATACATTCTTATGTCTACAAATACATCTATCTACCTGCCTATTAGGTTTCTTCAAAATATAAGATTTTCCCAGTTATGTAGAATTTGCCTTTCTTCAATTAAAATATTTTTTATAATTTACATAGTGTTGAATTATAAATTTTTTCAGATAGTCTCATCTATTGCTCAATGCTGTGGCTTAGAGAATATGCAATCAAATAAATTGCTATCATTGTCATCATTGCCTAACTCCCAAGTACAGTTTTATGGTAAGATGAATAAAAATCCTAAAAATTAAATTTATAAAACTAGGATGCCAATAAATTACAAATATATATACATTATTATTTGAGAGTAATGATGTAAATTTAATTCATTTAAGTATGTCTCTAAATTTAGTAAATCAGTTTACAGATATTAAGAGAATTTTTTAGAAATCCATTATTTCTAACTTTTCCATTTAATATTTTTGAAAACAGGGCCCATCTTCCATTATAATAAATGCTCAAGTTTTCAAGTTTAATAATGCTGAATCTTACTATCTAATAAATAAAACCTTTTAGTCCATTAGTATTTACTACATTCTCATTACTAGTTATGGCACACAAAGATTGGCCTGTAATTTTTTAATATGCTATTTATACTACTTTCTAGTAGTATGAGGAAATTTAATAAATGAAAACTACTTTGCATGATTATCATGATGACCTACCTTTAAAATATATATCATATCTGTCTCCATTAACTCAGCCACCTTTCTAGTCCAACCAGCATTTGCTATTCCCTTGTCTTCTAGAACAGGCTCCAAACTGATCTTTCTGCTTTCTCTCCTATAGCACATCAATCCACATGTTATAAAACATGTAGGTTAGTCCTTTAGGAATTAAAAAATGGGTTCATGAGGTCATTCCACTTCCATTTAAAATGGTGAAACAAGAAATGGATTTACCCCTTCTGCTTGAAAAAATTCCACCCTCCCCCCCCACCAAAAAAACCCTCATACAAAATATATGAAAAACAATGGTTTTCAAGACACTAAAATAGGGATGCCTGGGTGGCTCAATCAGTTAAGCATATGCCTTTGGCTCAGGTCATGATTCCAGGGTCCTGGGGTTGAGTCCCATATTGGGCTCCTTGCTCAGCAGGGAACCTGTTTCTCCCTCACCTGCTACACCTGCTTATGCTCTCTCTCTCTCTCTGTCTCTCTCTGTTAAATAAATTAATAAATTTTTTTTTAAAAAAGACACTAAAATAGATTCTGAAGTTGCTAAACCAGGAAGGGAGAAATATTTTTTATTTTATTTTATTTTATTGTGTTATGTTAGTCACCTTACAATACATCATTAGTTTTTGATGTAGATCCATGATTCATTGTTTTCGTATAACCCCTAGTGAAGGTGGGGGAAATCTAGTACAGATTGAGCCATAGATATTGGTACACTTAACAAAGATCATCTTCAGTGGGTTTAATTGTTTGCTAAGTTAGTTAACTGAAGCCAAGACCACATAATTACTTTGCTAAATGATTTTAAGGCATTAGACATTTCTTGTAAGTACAGAAGGTTAATCCAAAAAATTTCATAGACTGGAATATAAAATATATTTTGCACGTACAATCTACTCATTCATCCACATAGCTGGGTCCCTCAAAAGATTTAGAAACTGCATCCACCAATACTTTGCAAAATATTTGATAAAAAAGCACCCTTATCTCTAAATAGAAATGTAGCTGGCCTTTGTAGGCAAGGGAGATGCTGTTATTTGAGAGAATGGTTTTAGTGAGGACACTTGGCTTCCTAATGAAAGAGATGTTACGCAGGGCCATTTCTCTGGACAACAGGTCATCATATGGTTTAATAAGTTTTAATAAGGAAGAATATCGGCATGGTCCAATTCCTCATAAGATTAAGAAAGACCGACATTGGAAAACTTAATAAAGTCCTCTCAGATTTGTAAGTAAAGAAGGAAAGAATGAAGGAAACAGTCTATGGTAAATGGAGTCAAATGATAATTCATAACCTTTACCGAAATCCCAAGATTGAATCAGTTTACAAGCTCAGAGCCCCTTGAAGGAAGGAGAGGCATAAACTTTTGAAGAAGGACCATGTAGACACGAAAAGAACCACAGTCTTCCTTCTGCCTTCTACCCTCCCCCAGAGGATACTGTGACATTCACTGGGGTAAGTTCCTAGAGAAACTGGCTTTTAACTTTCTTTGAAAGAGGCTTTTATATAATTTTGACTAACCAAGAGGTGGACTATGTTAGATACTATGAACTGTTCAGTATATTTTGAACCTTCTAGTGTACATAGATATGTATGAGAGAGAGAGAGAGAGGTGTGTGTGTGTGTGTGTGTGTGTGTGTGTGTGTGTGTGAAGGAATTTAAACTGAGTTTTAGTACAATCCATGACAGAAGGATTTTAAAAGAAGGAATTTAAACTGAGTTTTAGTACAATCCATGACAAGGGAAAAAGTGGGGAGAAATTTAATCATGAGCTTCTTATTTTCAATGGTGAAAGCTTTGACCCAGAAAGTGTTAAATTCCCTGCAGTTACAAGTTGTAAATGTAAGAACCTTGAGTAGAGTCCAGTAACAGCAAAAGAGAAGCCACAGGTTGGAAGCAAAACACATGGCAAGAGTCTGAGATGAAGCACAATTGGGTTATGTCCGCATGAGTTCAGTCAAAACCACTCAAATCTGATCCACACAGGAGCTGGTGGAGCAAAAACCGGATGAAGCTAAGAGAAGTTGAAGGGTGCATAAGAGACACTCTTGTCATGGTGATTTTACATAGTTGTTCATTTTATGTGAAATACACTTCCGTTCAATTTTGCCAGTTTCTACACATGCTTTGGGATTCATCTTAAATGTTGCTTTGTTTCACAGAAGCCTTTATGACTCTCCCCTCTTCCTCTATGGGGAGGTCTAACTGCTATAATTGCTTATCAGACCATTATGTTCTCTCCTCTATTGAGCACATATCAGAATTTGTATTAATATGTGCATTTGTAAAAATATTTAATATTAATTTCCTTCTCTAGTTTGATTATTCTTGAAGATAGAGATCATTTTTCTTTAATAATAATATTTATTCCATGCTAAAAACTATGTATTGAATTGAATAGTACATTTAGTGAATATTCTTAAATTAATAAGTGAATTATTTTTGCAATGACCTCATTTACCTCAATCTCCATAAAGAGGAGAAAAGATAGGTATAAAGCATATTTATGTAAGATAAATTGGGTATATTCACTCCATGTACAGCTTCAGGACAATTTGCCATAGAGTTAAAGCATGGTTGAACAGATTCATTGTTTACAGGTCAATTCTGACAATACATAGCACTTTTTGTTATATTATGAAAAAAGTTTCCACATAAGCATCCAAATGCTATCAGTATGGACATTCTGGTGGCAAAAATAATTTTGTTTTTTAATCTTTTGTGAAAGGTCATTGCTGGAACTCTTTTAAGTTCAAAGAATAGAAGTAGCATAATATGTATTACCTATTCATAACAAAAGAATAAAAATGTTAATTTATTTTCGTTTCAGTAGGAACTATTATTAGAATTAATTATTTAACTACAGCTGAAACAATGGTAAAATAGATCAACACTGGGTGCTATATGCAACCAATGAATCATTGAACATTACATCAAAAACTAATGATGTACTCTATGTTGGCTAATTGAACATAATAATAAAAATTAAATTAAACAAATAAAAATTAAAAATTAAAAAAATAGTCCTTGTAATAATTAAATAAATATTAATGTTGGAAATATCATGTACAAACAATATGTGGGAAGTATTATAGGGCATTTATGAAATGTATATGTACAGATATCAAAATCCTGAGTTGGAATCTTTGTTCTAAAACTTGTTAGTTATTTTACTTCGATCAGGCTTATTTAAGCTTCTCTAATCATCATTTTTTTATATATGGAAAATTGGCACTGCTCTATTTCAAGGAGTCTAAGGTGCCATACAGTTTAAGACATATATTTATTTTATGTACCATTAACAACAAAAAAACTCAACAGTTACCCTATGGCATTCTAAGCAATGGTAACATGAATCCTGATTCATAGCTAAAGTGGCTAAAATGAAAAAAATAAACAAAATAATTGAGTTAAAATCAATGAAGAATGGGATTTTGTGAAAATTAAATGAGATAATGCACAATGCTTAACACAAACCTGAGATATCAGAGCTCAATTATATTAGTAACACAAAAATCTGGAAATCTATACTATCTTTTTTTAAAAATTTTTTATTGTTATGTTAATCACCATATATTACATCATTTGTTTTGGTGTAGTGTTCCATGATTCATTGTTTGTTCATAACACCCAGTGCTCCATGCAGAATGTGCCCTCTTTAATACCCATCACCAGGCTAACCCATACCCCCACTCCCCTCCCCTCTAGAACCCTCAGTTTGTTTTTCAGAGTCCATCATCTCTCCTGGTTCGTCTCCCCCTCTGACTTACTCCCCTTCATTCTTCCTCTCCTGCTATCTTCTTCTTTTTCTTTTTTCTTAAAATATGTTGCATTATTTGTTTCAGAAGTACAGATCTGTGATTCAACAGTCTTGCACAATTCACAGCGCTCACCGTAGCACATACCCTCCCCAATGTCTATCACCCAGCCACCCCATCCCTCCCACCCCCGACCACTCCAGCAACCCTCAGATTGTTCCTGAGATTAAGAATTTCTCATATCAGTGAGGTCATATGATACATGTCTTTCTCTGATTGACTTATTTCACTCAGCATAACACCCTCCAGTTCCATCCACGTCGTTGCAAATGGCAAGATCTCATTCCTTTTGATGGCTGCATAATATTCCATTGTGTATATATACCACCTCTTCTTTAGCCATTCATCTGTCGATGGACATCTTGGCTCTTTCCACAGTTTGGCTATTGTGGACATTGCTGCTATAAACATTGGGGTGCATGTACCGCTTCAGGTCCCTACATTTGTATCTTTGGGGTAAATACCCAGTAGTGCAATTGCTGGATCGAACGGTAGCTCTAATTTCAACTGTTTGAGGAACCTCCATACTGTTTTCCAGAGGGGTTGCACCAGCTTGCATTCCCACCAACAGTGTAGGAGGGTTCCCCTTTCTCCGCATCTTCGCCAACATCTGTCGTTTCCTGACTTGTTAATTTTAGCCATTCTGACTGGTGTGAGGTAGTATCTCATGAGGTTTTGATTTGGATTCCCCTGATTCCAAGTGATGTTGAACACTTTTTCATGTGTCTGTTGACCATTTGGATGTCTTCTTTGGATAAATGTCTGTTCATGTCTTCTGCCCATTTCTTGATTGGATTATGTGTTCCTTGGGTGTTGAGTTTGATAAGTTCTTTATAGATTTTGGATACTAGCCCTTTATCTGATATGTCATTTGCAAATATCTTCTCCCATTCTGTCGGTTGTCTTTTGGTTTTGTTGACTGTTTCCTTGGCTGTGCAAAAGCTTTTTATCTTGATGAAGTCCTAATAGTTCATTTTTGCCCTTGCTTCCCTTGCCTTTGGTGATGTTTCTAGGAAACATTTGCTGCGGCTGAGGTCGAAGAGGTTGCTGCCTGTGTTCTCCTCTAGGATTTTGATGGACTCCTGTCTCACATTTAGGTCTTTCATCCCTTTTGAGTCTATTTTGTGTGTGGTATAAGGAAATGATCCAGTTTCATTCTTCTTCCAGTTCTCCCAACACCATTTGTTGAAGAGACTGTCTTTTTTCCATTGCACATTCTTTCCTGTTTTGTCGAAGATTAGTTGACCAGAGAGTTGAGGGTCCATTTCTGGGCTCTCTGTTCTGTTCCATTGATCTATGTGTCTGTTTTTGTGCCAGTACCATACTGTTTTGATGATGACAGCTTTGTAATAGATCTTGAAGTCCGGAATTGTGATGCCACCAGCTATGCTTTTCTTTTTCAACATTTTTCTGGCTATTCGGGGTCTTTTCTGGTTCCATACAAATTTTAGGATTATTTGTCCCATTTCTTTGAAAAAAGTGGATGGTATTTTGATAGGGATTGCATTAACTGTGTAATTGCTCTAGGTAGCATTGACATCTTCACAATATTTGTTCTTCCAATCCATGAGCATGAAACGTTTTTCCATTTCTTTGTGTCTTCCTCAATTTCTTTCATGAGTATTTTCTAGTTTTCTGAGTACAGATTCTTTCCCTCTTTGGTTAGATTTATTCCTAGGTATCTGATGGTTTTGGGTGCAATTGTAAATGGGATCGACTCCTTAATTTCCCTCTCTTCTGTCTTGTTGTTGGTGTATAGAAATGCCACTGATTTCTGTGCATTGATTTTATATCCTGCCACTTTACTGAATTCTTGTATGAGTTCTATCAGTTTTGGAGTGGAGTCTTTTGGGTTTCCACATAAAGTATCATATCATCTGCAAACAGTGAGAGTTTGACTTCTTCTTTGCTGATTCGGATGCCTTTTATTTCCTTTTGTTGTCTGATTGCTGAGGCTAGGACTTCTATTACTATGTTGAATAGCAGTGGTGATAGTGGACATCCCTGCCGTGTTCCTGACCTTAGGGGGAAAGCTCTCAGTTTTTCCCATTGAGAATGATATTCGCTTTGGGTTTTTCATAGATGGCTTTTGATATTGAGGTATGTACCCTCTATCCCTCTACTCTGTAGAGTTTTAATCAAGAAAGGTTGCTGTACTTTGTCAAATGTTTTTTCTGCATCTATTGAGAAGATCATATGGTTTTTGTTCTATCTTTTATTAATGTATTGTATCACATTTATTTGCAGATGTTGAACCAACCTTGCAGCCCAGGAGTAAATCCCACTTCTTCGTGGTGAATAATCCTTTTAATGTACTGTTGGATCCTATTGGCTAGTATTTTGGTGAGAATTTTTGCATCCATGTTCATCAAGGATATTGGTCTGTAATTCTTCTTTTTGATGGGGTCTTTGTCTGGTTTTGGGATCAAGGTAATGGTGGCCTCATAAAATGAATTTGGAAGTTTTCCTTCCATTTCTATTTTTTGGAACAGTTTCAGGAGAATAGGTATTTTTTTTTTTTTAAGATTTTTTTTTTTATTTATTTGAGACAGAGAGAATGAGAGAGAGAGAGAGAGCACATGAGAGGGGGGAGGGTCAGAGGGAGAAGCAGACTCTCTGCCGAGCAGGGAGCCTGATGTGGGACTCGATCCAGGGACTCCTGGATCATGACCTGAGCCGAAGGCAGTCGCTTAACCAACTGAGCCACCCAGGCGCCCCAGGAGAATAGGTATTAATTCTTTAAATGTCTGATAGAATACCCCTGGGAAGCCATCTGGCCCTGGGCTTTTGTTTCTTGGGAGATTTTTGATGACTGCTTCAATTTCCTTCGTGGTTATAGGTCTGTTCAGGTTTTCTATTTCTTCCTGGTTCAGTTTTGGTAGTTGATACATCTCTAGGAATGCACCCATTTCTTCCAGGTTATCTAATTTGCTGGCATATTGTTGCTCATAATATGTTGTTATAATTGTTTGTATTTCTTTGGTGTTGGTTGTGATCTCTTCTCTTCCATTCATAATTTTGTTGATTTGGGTCATTTCTCTTTTCTTTTTGATCAGTCTGGCCAGGGGTTTATCAATCTTGTTAATTCTTTCAAAGAACCAGCTCCTAGTTTCGTTGATCTGTTCTACTGTTCTTTTGGTTTCTCGTTCATTGATTTCTGCTCTGATCTTTATTATTTCTCTTCTCCTGCTGCGTTTAGGCTATATTTGCTGTTCTTTCTCCAGCTCCTTTAGGTGTAGGGTTAGGTTGTGTATTTGAGACCTTTCTTGTTTCTTGAGAAAGGCTTGTATTGCTTTATACTTTCCTCTCAGGACTGCTTTTGCTGTATCCCAAAGATTTTGGACAGTTGTGTTTTCATTTTCATTGGTTTCCATGAATTTTTTTAATTCTTCTTTAATTTCCTGGTTGACCCATTCATTCTTTAGTAGGATGCTCTTTAGCCTCCATGTATTTGAGTTCTTTCTGACTTTCCTCTTGTGATTGAGTTCTAGTTTCAAAGGTTTGTGGTCTGAAAATATGCAGGGAATGATCCCAATCTTTTGGTACCGGTTGAGACCTGATTTGTGACCTAGGATGTGATCAATTCTGGAGAATGTTCCATGGGCACTAGAGAAGAATGTGTATTCCGTTGCTTTGGGATGGAATGTTCTGAATATATCTGTGAAGTCCATTTGGTCCAGTGTGTCATTTAAAGTCTTTATTTCCTTATTGATATTTTACTTAGATGATCTGTCCATTTCAGTCAGGGGGGTGTTAAAGTCCCCCACTATTATTGTATTGTTGTCAATGTGTTTCTTTGCTTTTGTTATTAATTGCCTTATATAATTGGCTGCTCCCATGTTCGGGGCATAGATATTTACAATTGTTAGATCTTCTTGTTGGATAGACCCTTTAAGTAGGATATAGTGTCCTTCCTTATCTCTTATTATAGTCTTTGGTTTAAAATCTAATTTGTCTGATATAAGGATTGCCACCCCAGCTTTCTTTTGGTGTCCATTAGCATGGTAAATGGTTTTCCACCCCCTCACTTTCAATCTGGGGGTGTCTTTGGGTCTAAAATGAGTCTCTTGCACACAGCATATTGATGGGTCTTGTTTTTTAATCCAATCTGATAGCCTGTGTCTTTTGATTGGGGCATTTAGCCCATTTCCATTCAGGGTAACTATTGAAAGATATGAATTTAGTGCCATTGTATTGCCTGTAAGGTGACTGTTACTGTATGTTGTCTGTGTTCCTTTCTGATCTTTGCTGCTTTTAGGCTCTCTCTTTGCTTAGAGGACCCCTTTCAATATTTCTTGGAGGGCTGGTTTCATGTTTGCAAATTCCTTTAGTTTTTGTTTGTTCTGGAAGCTTTTTATCTCTCCTTCTATTTTCAATGACAGCCTAGCTGGATATAGTATTCTTGGCTGCATATTTTTCTCGTTTAGTGCTCTGAAGATATCTTGCCAGTCCTTTCTGGCCTGCCAGGTCTCTGTGGATAGGTCTGTTGCCAATCTAATATTTTTACCATTGTAGGTTACATATCTCTTCTCCCGAGCTGCTTTCAGGATTTTCTCTTTGTCTCTGAGACTCGTAAGTTTTACTATTAGATGTCGGGGTGTTGACCTATTATTATTGATTTTGAGAGGGGTTCTCTGTGCCTCCTGGATTTTGATGCCTGTTTCCTTCCTCACATTAGGGAAGTTCTCTGCTATTATTTGCTCCAATATACCTTCTGCCCCTCTCTCTCTTTCTTCTTCTTCTGGGATCCCAATTATTCTAATGTTGTTTCGTCTTATCGTATCACTTATCTCTCGAATTCTGCCCTCGTGATCCTGTAGTTGTTTCTCCCTCTTTTTCTGAGCCTCTTTATTTTCCATCATTTGGTCTTCTATATCACTGATTCTCTCTTCTGCTTCATTTATCCTAGCAGTTAATGCCCCCATTTTTTATTATACCTCATCAATAGCCTTTATGATTTCGACTTCGTTAGATTTTAGTTCTTTTATTTCTCCAGAAAGGGTTTCTCTAATAACTTCCACGCTTTTTTCAAGCCCAGCTAGTATCTTTAAAGTCATGATTCTGAACTCTAGGTCTGACATCGTACTAATGTCCGTATTGAGTAGGTCCCTGGCTGACAGTACTACCTCTTGTTCTTTTTGCTGAGGTGATTTTTTCCGTCTTGTCATTTTGTCCAGAGGAGAATAGATGAATGAGAGAACAAAATGCTAACAGGTTTACAACGTCCCCAGCAAATATACTGTATACAAATCAGAAAAGACCTGAAACCAGGGGAAAAGAAAGGGAAAGAAAGAAAAAAGAAAGAGAAAAAAAAAAGAAAAAAAAGATAAAAACAAAAACAGAACAATACAAAAAAAGCAGCATGTGATCAAATATGATCAGGCTAGTGCATAGATCAGTGCCACACACTAGATTTCGGGCGTATTTTGGTCTGTTAGAAAAAAGTGCCTCCTAAAATTTTAAAGGAAGAAAGACATATATGTACAAAATAAGGGTTGATACAATGAAGGGATAGAAGATGACTGTAAAGATGAAAATTATAAAAGATTTTATAAAAGGACTTGATAAGATAAGAAGTTGTTTGAAACAAGCAAGAAGATTTAAAAAAAAAAAGAAAAAAGGGAGAGAATGTGATCAGGCAGGAGACTAAAACAGAGCCATACACTAGTGATTTAGGGTATATTTTGATCTGTTAGAAGAAACTGTATCTCAAAATTTTAAAGAGAGAACAACTCATATATATATATGCCAAAAATAAGGGTAACTACTATGAAGGGATAAAATATGACTCTAAAAAATGAAAAATAAAAAATGTTTTTTTTTTAAAGAGATTGATAAGATGTTGGTTGAAAAAGGGAAAAAGAAAAAAAAACAGTTAACAAAAATTAACTTTGATGAACTAATGAATCATGGTAAAAAAAAGCCATGAATTCTATGTGCAGTATTCCCCTAGCGCTGGAGTTCTCCCGTTCTCCTTGATCGGTAAACTTGGTCTTGGCTTGCTGGCTGTTCTGCTGATCTTCTGGGGGAGGGGCCTGTTGCTGTGGTTTCCAAATATCTTTGCCGGAGGCTGAATTGCCCCAGTAAAGTAAGTAAAAAATGACTAAAGTGAAAACATTCTCTAAATAGGTTTGCAATCCAAAAGTGTCTGGCTTAGTTTGATGTATAAGTTTATTCATTATGTTGAAACATGCTTGCATGTTTAAATAATCATCCATGCTTATACTCTCAATTCTTGCTTGTCATTTATACTTCTAGCCGTCTATCATATTTGTCAAACACTTTCAAGATTCAGTCGAGGGACACAATCTTACTTTAATGATCACATGCATATTTTCTAGATAAATGCATTTTTGAAAATCAGTCAGCATCTAAATAAAAGAAAAACTCACTATATATAATTTTGTGAAGTGTTTATTATTGCAGTTGTCTAGTGTTATAAATCAAATAGGTTTTAACTCATTGTAACAGCATAGACTGAAAGACCTACCTACATTACAATAAATTACTTTTGTTTTACAAATCTTTTTTTTGTAATATATGAAATGTCTAAACATAACCCTTTTGAATTAGCAATAAAACAAGATAGATCTCTGGTTCCTTTAGATGGCCAACAAGCATAACCTTAGTTGCCAAAAATAATATCTGAATTTACTTTTATTGATCCTACCTTTTATATTTGCTTAGACACTTTCATGCCATTGATCAATTCTTAATCATCTCCTTCTATTTTTACTTTTTATTTCTGTCTCTTCTCCTCTAACTGTAGAAAGTGAACAAAAAATTGTATGTTGAAAACAAAATTCTGCAGAATAATGCATATATGCAATAGTATGATTTCTGTACTAACAAGAACAAAAATATCTTTGCAGCTACGATGATAAAAATTTTAGCTTCTACTGTAATTATTAAAATTTTTGATTACTTCATATTTGTATTTTTAAGGCAATAATGACAGTTTTCCATAAAAAAAACATGAGTAACGGCTTCAGTATGATAAAGGTCTGTGAGGAGAATAAATTACCTAATTAGGATAATATTTGCTGGTATTATCAGACTCTAAACTTTAGCTATAACCATGGCAAAATGTATTAACACACATAAATTTAAAAAAACACACATATACAACATACACACTTTGCTAAAGCGTTCACATAAATAAGTAAAAGTCAGGATCTTTATAGTTTTAGAATGTCTGCATACTCTGCAGAGATTATTATTAAAATATATGCTCTAAATATCCCGTTTCAAATGCATAGGTGAACTATTTGTGATTGACTGAAACCAAATCTCTCCAGGTTTCCATTATCTCTTTCTTCCTTGATGATAGAAGGCCACGTGATTTTTTTTTTTTTTTAGCTGGGCTCCTGAACCCTCTACATGAAGACAATATGTCCCAGTGTCCTTTGTAGCTAGGTATGGACAAGTAACTATGGGATTTGATTTGAGCAGATATGTTGAAGGGACATCAAGGAAGTGTTTTTATAATGAGAAGGAGAGTGGATTTTCCCCCTCCTTTTCTCTTTCCTGCAGTGTAGAATGGAGGGCTGGAGTTGGAGCATCCCTCGTGGACTGCATGCTGACTATAGAGGATCAGCAAGAGATAATGTCCTAGGTCCCTGATGCTGCACCCTATATCAGTTATGGACCAACTCCTATAGAGTTGGTCTCCATAGAGATAGAAATAAATTGCTTTTTTTTCTAAGTCAGTTTATTTTAGGTCTTCTGTCACGCATATCTTTTCCTAATATTGTTGGGGAGAGTGACAACTAACTCTTCTGTTGTTACAGACAAAATTCATTTTTTAATTGGACAATTAGAATTCTTTGAATTACATTGTCTTTTGTCCAATTTTCTAACCCCACGTTTTCATTCATTAAAATCGATTTGGTTTTGCCGAGGTTGTAGAAACCTGCAAAAAGTATCACTCTTGCTCTGGAAACAAACAAAGCCAGATGGAACACAAATCATAACTTTGCTGGAACTATAAAATAACTGAATTTGCAGGACAGCCAAATAGCCTGAAATATAAGGAGAAATAGATATCTCCAAATAGAGATATGTGAACACTGGCTTACCAGTGGCAGAGCATAAGAGGAAGGGACCCTGAGAAATATATAAATGAGCAAAAAATAATTAAATCAGATTTTTAAATGAATGGCTAAGGTATGGGTAAGCATGAGAGTTACAGAAGTTCTACTGAGTAGAATAGTAACAGATATCTGGAAAATCTCCAAATATTTGGAAATTAAACAATATAGTTGTAAAAATGAAAGGCCAAAAAAGTCACACAGTGAGAAAATATTTTTGAATTGAAAAAAATTAAATACAATATATCAAATTTTGTGAGCTACAGCTGAAACAATACTCAGAGCAAAATTGATAGCATTAAATACATATAAAAAAGAGAGGTCTTAATGACCTAATTTTCCACCCTTAGAAGCTAGAAAAGGAAGAGCCAAGTATACCCAAAGCAAGCGGAAGAAAGGAAATAATGAAGGCAAGAGCAGAACTCAATGAATTAAAACAGAGAAACAATGGAGAAATTAATAAAATCAAATGCTGATTATTTTTAAAACAACTTTATTGATGGATAATTGATATACAATAAACAGTATGTGATTAATATATAGAATTACATGAGCTTGGACATATGTATACACCTGTGAAATCTTCACCACAATCAAAATAATTAGCATACCCATCACTGCTAGCATGTTTTGTGCCCCACGGTAATCCCTCAGTCCTGCCCCATTATGCGCTCACCCCTCCACATCTCCAGGAAATCACTGATCCTGTCACTATAGATTTGTTTGCATTGCCCAGAATTTTATAACAATAGACTAATACAGTATATGCTCCCCTTTTTGTTTGTTTTTGGTGTGACTTCTTCCACTCATCATAGTTATTTAGAGGTTCATTCATGTGGTTGTGTTTTAGTTCCTTTGTTTTTCTTGCTGAGTAGTGTTCCATTGTTTGTACGTATATACCATAAATTGAATGCACCTGTTGATGGACAGTTAGGTTGTGTCAGCTCTTAACTGTTACTGATGAACAGCTATGAACATTCATGTAAGTTTTGTTTGCATATATGCATTTCTTTATCTTGGGTAAACACTAGGAAAGAAATTACTGGGTCATAAAAGCATGGTTAACTTTTTAAGTAATTTCCAAAATTTAAGTAATTTTTAAGTAATTCTGACTTTTTAAGTAATTTCCAAAGTGGCTAGCCACTTTCATTCCGCCCAGCAATATATGAGAGTTTCAGTCATTCCACATTTTCACCAACATTTAGTATGATCAGTCTTACTAATTTTAAACATTCTAATTAAGTATAATAGTATCAGATTTGATTTAGTTTGTACTTTCCTAATGACTAATAACACGAAGTGAGAAGTGTCCCCTTCTCTCCTGTTTTCATGTGCTTATTTGCCATCAACATATTTTTATGGTGAGATGTCTGCTCAAATCTTTGCCCTTTTCAGGTTAGGTTTTTCTTTTATTATCGTTGAGCTTTGAGATGTCTTTATTTTGGGTAAAGGCCGTTATCAAGTATGTGATTTATAAATCATTTCTTTGAGTCTGTATCTTATCCTTTAATTCTTTTGATGAGATCTTTTAAAGAATAATAGCTTTTAATTTTGATGAAGCCCAACTTACTCATTTATTTTTAAGGTTTTTGCTTTTGGTGTCATACCTTCATTTACATAATAGTTAATGGTGAAATCTCTAAAATTTTTTCATCTTTTTTTTCCCTCTGAGCTTTAATTTTACACAGGTAAACACATCCATAGGAAAAATTTCCATTTTTGCAGCAAGTCCTATGATTCAACCTCTTTAATCTTACTAGAGTCTCTTAGACATTCTAATGGCTTTTCTTTTCTTAACTGGTATCTTTTTTTTCCCCTCTCATGACTCTAACCAAGCAAACCTCAAATATTACCAAACCAAACTCCAAATCTCCAATAAAAATGCCTTGCTTAAAGCAATCTGATAATTCTTCCACCTGAAAACTGCCCTCCTCCACCCAGATTGCTTAAAATCTAAAGTTGAACCTTCAAGTATTAAATATAAAACCTCTGAAAGCTGTATTTCTCTCTGGACGAGGATATTGTGGATTGACACATTTCATATGCATTCCATATTTCTAGAATAATTTTCTTTGTTGAAGAGTCTGGACTGTTAAAAAAATTCTGAGAATCTGGATTGTAGATTTTAGTTCAGATTTTCCATGTATATGCATCCATTTGATACTTGGAAGGTAGAAGTGAGGTGAATACCATTCCCTTGCTGCTGTTTATGCTGGCATTACAAGTCTTAGAGGAGTGCTGGTCAAGAGACAGTCGTGATAATGCCTGAACTCAACAGTCTTGCAGAGTCTAGCCACCTGCTTTATGAGTAGGGCAGCTGCAGTGATTGTTTTAGCCAGAGATCATTTTATGTGGACTATCAAGCATTGTTGAGGAGATAATGGGCGCTTGTGCAATGGAGGACAGTGACAGTTTCTTGATCTCTGCATTGCAAGCTACATTACAATGGTTGTTTTTATACTCCAGCCCTTTAAAACTAGACTCTACTCACTTTCTTCATGTCTCCAACATTTTGCTTGCATCTAATTCTGTATAATGAATTTGTTTTTCTTTAAAACACCTCAGAAAACCTTTATTTATTGCAGCTGTTTTGTATCAGAAGTAGGGGCAGACACTGATTATCTTTCCTGATTGAATGTGTGGGCAGTGAAGAACAATCCTGATACCACTAGAAAACGAGCTACCGGTAGTCTATGGCACACAGTGGCAAAACATTGTGAAATTAATCCACTGTGGCCACCTGGAATAAAATGCCTGTTAAAGACAAAATTTGGCATACCTAGTAACTGCTTCAACAGTTCATTATGAGGAATAAGGAATACAAATACTTTTAGTCTTGTCTTCTGACTGCACAGGAGAGTTTCAAGAAAAAAATGTCAAGCTCAGGGTTTTACAATTTTGACTCAAGACAAGATCAAAGTAGCTTCTGTGACTGCCCCAGGATAACTTCTCACTCCATCAGTCTTATAGGTCTAAAAATCAAGTGTGAAGTCTTGAGTTTACAAATTGCTGAATCCCCATGTTAGTGGAAATCTTGCTGGGTTTTTCTCTCTTTCTTAGCTTTCCTTTTCCCTTCTTCCTCCCTCCCTCCCTCCCTTTTCCTCCCCCCCCTTTTCCTTCCTCCCTCCTTCCTTCCTTCCGTCCTTCCTTCCTTCCTTCCTTCCTCCCTTCCTGCAAAATTCAGTCATGTGTTGAAAAGATAATCTTTTTAAGAATTTTTTTTGTGGTGAAGGCTCTGAACTCCTAGCACCACTGAGCATTCCTTGCCAGAAAAGATAGTCCCTATACTTCTTTCTGATGTGACCAGATCTGCCTCACTTAGAAATCCTGAACTAGCTTGAGGTAGCTTTCTTTAAAAAGCTACAAATTCTCACATTGCACCCCAACCCCCATCCACGTGTCCAAATATAGCTAGAGTTAAAAGCAAAATCATTACCCAGGGAGACAAGTAGAACTTCTGATAGAGTGGGGAGTGGGAGGTACAGGCCTCCACATATGGAATGGATAAGTCACAAGGATGAAAGATATAGCATAGGGAATATAGGCAATGGTATTGTAATAGTGGTATATGCTGACAGATGGTAGCTATACTTGTGGTGAGCACAGTATAATGTATAGAGTTGTCGAATCACTATATTGTCCACCTGAAACTAATGTAACCCTGTACATTAGCTAAACTGGGACTTTAAGTCAATCAATCAATCAAAAAAGTTGCAAGATTTTATCAATTTGCCTTGACATAAACATGGTAATGAACTCTAAGGATTCTAGAGGAGTAAGAGACATAACTCCAAATTTATATAAAATATTTGATCTCAAACTAAGGACTTAACATCTGAGCCTAAGTAAGTGAAGGAGACAATAAGCTTTAGCTCAACTGGTTGACTAAAACTAGATTAAAATATGGCCTATATTGAATGAAGTTACAATGTCAGAAGTAAGTCATACAATGTAGAGAAAGGAATCCGAAGTCTTAGGGAGATAAGAATGTTTGTGCATACTTATCATATTGAATTTATTACTCTCCTATGACCACATTTTCCAAAAAGGCTAAGATGACAATTTTTCAAGAAAAGCAAAAGCACGGAGGAATACACAGAGAGCAGGAGGATAAATATCTTTCTAAAGAACCATACTGGTTCTTCTTGAAGGTGAGTGATGAAGGTGAGAGGGGCTGGCATTGAAATGATATCCCTAAGTTAAAGTTGATGAAGGACTCTCAAAATATTAGATCTCTAGTACCAGACTCAGTTCCTAAGCTATTGGTAAAGTTACCTGACGGCAGGAATAAAACCGAAATGGTAACCGTGTGGAACTTTGATGATGTCTAATTGATCATGATATTCTAGCACTGAAAAATATGGATCCTTCTTGATTTATATATCTGGAAAATCTCTGTCTGGTGAGCAAGAAGCTGATCCAAGTTTAACATTATGTAGAGTTATGGCCCTACACTCAATTACACTGAATTCCCAGATATGATCTGGATCATAGATCAATATCTCACTAATGAAGAGGAACAGGACTTTTGAAGAAGGGCCCTGTGACACTGCTGTATCTGTTAACTTTTTCCAAAATGGTGTACAGGTATTCACTAGGATAGCTGTATACTGAAGAAAGAGAAAAAATTTAGAGGGATTTTTAGATGCATTTCCAAGCAAATTCCAACCAGTGAGGAACCAAACATCATTGCAGTCCACCACTGGGAACAGAGTCAAAATGTGGTTTGAGTCAACCTTTGTCTTAATATAGGACAAGAGTCCATTCAGTAGTTATGTCCCAGTCTCTGAGTGAAGAATTAGCATACTTGCACGTTAATTCTGGGCGCAGGGAGTGAGGCTATTATGATGCGAAGGGTAATGTAGAAATCTCTTAGGCTATGTCTCCCTGTCAAAATAGGAGGACAAAATGGAAAATCACAGAGATTAGTGCCAAAGATTTGAAAGATTCAGAGTGAAATTTCTAGCAGATCTCTAAACAACTCTCTTATTTGGTTTGTGCCAAAGAGAGACAATACTTGGGAAGGGACAATGGAATATGTTGAAATTATTCAAATGATGACTCTTATCACAGATGATGCTCCAGATGTGGTTTTTAAACTGGAGCAATTTGACATTGCCACTGGTACCAAATATATGTTTATCTACCTAATGATTGGTTATCTACTATTCCACTATATCAAGAAGACAAACACCAGAAACGGTTTGTTTCAACCAAGAAGCGACTGAAGTACACTTTAACTGTGTTACCTTAGGGTTATTTCACCTAGTTTGTCTCATACCCATTTACTCTTTGACTAAGAAGAATGGGGTGTGCTAAATGCCATGACAAGACACAGGCTCAGTAGAGAGTAAAAGGTATAAAGAGATATTTAGGAAGCTTATACTTCAGTGAATTTTCTAGGTATACTGTAATTTGGTGAAGGTTCAAATAACCCCACCAAGGAAAAACAAAAGTTTCAGCCCCTTGATCTTATCACTTAGAGATAAACTGATTTCTAAGATTCTGGATACTGGAAACAATACATCACATTTTGCTCTGACTCATTACTCATAAGGTAGCAAAGCAAGAGGCCAGTCCATCTAGGCTCCAGAATGATAATGTTTGAAGTGGCTTCTGTTTAGAAGAAGCAGAAAGTTATCAATAATAATAAGCATTTGTAGACCTAATAAATATAGTATATTATATATGTGTGTATATAAAATTAATTATTTTGAGATATATACAAAGCTTAGTCATTTTACTTTTACTATTCCCTATTATTTAATACAAGATGTACTTCAAATATTGGTTTTATAATTTTGTTATATTATAGGATATCAAGTAGGAATTTGACTGAGCTAGAGGATAGGTAAATATCATATAGTTTATGTGGTGGTTTATGTGGATTGTAGAACTTTGAGTCTTTCCTATTGTGGGGAGGGTGAGTAAATCTTTCTTTATAAAGTAGGTGGTTTTATAATACTGCAGATATGTTGTTACTACTGGTATATTTTAGAAGTAAAAGTGTATGTGGAAGTGCATAAATGGATATTGAGTATTCAAAGAGATGGTTTGTGGAGAGTATTGGTCTATTTTTTCAGTTTTTTTCCTAGGGTTCCTTCCCATACTGAAAAGATATTGTCTATAAATGGGATCCCACAAATTAAGTAAATTCTGGTGATATTTGGTAGATAAAGTAGAGTCTATCTTCCTGCTACTCTTTCAGCTTGCAATATAAGTCACAGGGAGGTTTCTGTTGAGAGGAAACATCAGCGGTTGGGTTCGGCATTCCCCTATCTGGTAACTGCTTTGTAGGTATTGAAAGGCCATGGCCAGAGCAATAGCTCCTTTACTTCTGAAGCAAAGCTTCAATAATATAGTTTGCTCTAGATATCAGCACCCCCTGGGGCAGCTCCATGACATTTACTTCTCCAGCCATTTCAATGAATTTGTGAACTCCTAGTTTCCATTATTAGATCCTTTCTCTTAAAATGCCTAATGTGTATAATATTTCTTACCCTAACCTCATCTCTTCATGTCCAAATTTAATTCTGTCTTCACCTACTCCCTATGGTTTAACTACTGGATTTTTCCAAAGACACAGTATTCTTTCATGGTTCAAGTTTTAGCACATATCATTTTAACTGCCACAATATCTCTCTTTACCATATGGAAAATATGTTCTCACTGTTAAAGCAAATAAAGATTTCTTTTGTGAAGCTTTCTAGAGAGTGCCATTTGTTCTTTGCTGTTCTCATGATTGTTCACACACAACCATATAGCATCTATCCATTTAGTGCTGTCATTACTTGTTTAAAATTCTTTCCCTATATTAAATTTCAAATTTGTTGGGGAAAAAAAAGATTGCACTTTATCAGCTTTGTTATCTCTGAATATTTCTGAGTAGCTCCTGACCAGCACATAGTAGTTACTCTACATTCAGTATCCTCTGTCTATGGGTACTTAAAGGGATACAATTTCTAACTTTATTGGTAAGTTTTAAATGATTTTATTTATTATTTATGTTTCTTCTTATTATTCCACCTTAGTTTAGTGTATTACATAGAATTAGGAATTAGAGAATTGAAAAAGATGCTTCAAGTCACAGGAAATTTCTAATTCCAGTTTGTTCAAATGGCTGGGATACTATAAGTGCTAAGGAATAGGAGGGTGGTTATTTTGAAAATAGAAAGTAATCAAAGTATGTTAGGTTTTAAAGTTATAGGTAGGAGAGAGTTATTCAGATGGGCTAGGGTATCCTTTGCCAAAAGCCAGTGAGGCTTTTAAGTCCTGTTCCAGTGAATCCACGGATGACATTTATGGACAACCACAGGAAAGGTTGGCAGACATACTGTAAAATCTGAACAAGAACCTCAACTCCATCATGTTTGCAGGTGTGTGAGACAGCGCATCTGTAAAGAAGGTAACAGGAACAACAGGCTTACATGTAATGGAGACTCTAGCCTCAGAGACCCTAAATGAACTGAATGCATACGTACAGATAGTGTTTGATTTATTTCTCAGTCAGGAGCTGTTGAGTGGGGTTGACCAAGGTAATTTTTTTTTTCTTCAAGCTGTCAGAAAGAAAGGTAGTTGGGTCTCTTCCTTTTAGAGAAGTTTTATAGGTCAAGAAATGTGAATACCAGAAGACTATCTGAGAGCAAGAACTGAAGGTTCATTTCAAGCGGCATGCCAATGGGATCCCATTGGCAACAAACCTGAAGCAAGTTTTGGGTTCAAAATGCAAAGTCAATGGAGGGTTTGAGAATCAGGAGTATTTGAACAAGGAACAGTTGGCCAGGCCACAAAAAAAAAAAAAAAAAAAAGGCATCATTGTGCATGTGCAACAATGCAACTCTGCATTGATTGTGCAACGAAGCAGAGAGTGGGCCATCGCTCTCTACTGCAGTTTTGGGATGATTGACAAATTTGCAATAATTGATAAATTTGCAGTGATTGATAAATGGGAACTAAGAACTTTGCAGGGTCATAACATGTGTAGTGAAAGGAAATGACCTATCTCCCTTGGATTTACATAGGAACAAGAAAGTAACCTCCATAGAAGAGGATCTTGACCAGAATCAAAACTGAAACAATTCTCTGAAAACTTGCTGTCTAAAGGTACATTAAGTGTATAGGAGAGTAATAAAAAGCATAGCCCATAGGGTCGGCTCCACCTGCTTTTGAATTCTGTATTTGCTCTGTAAACTTTGTCAAGATATCTCAACATTCCAGGCCTCTGTTTCATCTTATAGAAGTTGTACCAGTACAATTCCTAGTTGTTTAATGTTGTTAAAAAACAAAATTACACTGAGTAAATTTTACAGGTCATATTGGCTCTATTCAGTGATTCACGAATCAGACAGAATCTCATCTAGTGGATGGAAAGGAGCTCAAAGGAGGTATAGAAAATGAAAGCTTTTATAGGCAGAAGGGAGCAGGACAAAGAAGTTATACTAGTAAAAACTCAATTGGTTGTGGCAAGGACACTTTCATTATGGTAGGGGAAAGTCAGGCAGATAACCTCACTGGTGATGGCCGGCTAATTTCCGACTGACTGGTTTAAAATTCAATTTCTGAGAGAGGCTGAAACTGTAATTAAGTCTCATAAGTCTCAGTTTGGTGATATGAGTATGTAGCATAAGTGATTCCATTTTAGGTCTATTGTCTTGTTTTTAACATTGTAAACTAACTGTATATTAATGTATATTTACAATCCATTCCGTGGGGTGAGTTCAGATATCTGCAACAATTTACTTTTGTTATTTTATAAGTTTTTAAATTAATAGAAGTCTTTCAATTATTCATTAAGGTGAAGTATTTTAACTGGGTGAATACAACCAATTGCTGCAAATTCCTGTACCCATGTGTGGAAAACCAGGCTAATACTATCTTTTACAAGACAATTCCAAAAACTATTCTGAGGTGCCCTTTATTACTTCAGACAGTGACCCTCAAATTACTGTATGCTTAATCCATTTAAAACTAAATATTTCTGTAGTAATAAAATATTATTTTAGTTACCTTTCATTAGGTAGAGAAAATTTAATCCTCATTAAACCCAGTTGCCACTTCACTTGATGGTTCTTTGCATCATATTTACTCAAGGAGGAAGGCTAAATTTCTCTAAGGCCAAGTATTTTCATGTTAATTGAACTTGAACTGCAACATTAGAAACTGTGAGAGAGCGGGAGTCATATGGAAGAAGGTCACTAGTAAGTTTAATGTTTGCTCAGACTCAAGATTAGCCAGATTTTTGGCTTTAGCAAAATGTTACCAGTCAGGAACTGCACTGTTGAACTATTACTCGATATCCAATGAAGCAAGTGGATAATCAACCAAATTCATGAAGAGTAATGGCATATTGATTAAGCAGTTCTACAATCTTTCTTTAGATTACACTCAAACAGACATCCTGAAAAATCAATGACAAACTGAGTCAAATAAAGGAAATCTTTATAGTGCTCCCATTGATTCTAGAAGGGGCTTGGAAGCTTAAAGATCATCAGAGTCCCCAGTAGGATGTTTTGATCCTATCAGAGAAGTGGATCAAAATGCAGTTAAAGGCAAAACAAAAATTCTTTAAAACTTTGTCTTATATTTAAGAAAATTGCAAAAATTTGTTTGCCACCCCATCCCTCCCACCCCGCTCCGCTCCAGCAACCCTCAGTTTGTTTCCTGAAATTAAGAGTCTCTTATGGTTTGTCTCCCTCTCTGGTTTCATCTTGTTTCATTTTTTTCCTCTCTTCCCCTATGATCCTCTGCCTTGTTTCTCAAATTCCTCATACCAGTGAGATCATATGTTAATTGTCTTTCTCTGATTGACTTATTTTGCTTAACAAAAATTTCTATCTAATAAACTTCTTGCAATATGCATTCTAATATTTTTTAAGTCAGTGTGTTATTGCAGTATGTACAAAATGTATTCCTGGGACAAACTTTGGCTACCATGCATGTATATTTATGTATAATGCATTTAAAAATATATGTATGTATGTGTATGTATGTATATATACACACACATAAATGTATATAATATATAGAGTATAATCTGTAGTCTCAACTTTTTAACTCTCTACTTAAAGTTCACCTTTCAGAGATCAAAATACGAGTATATCACATAGCACTGAATCTAGCTCTAAATACAGCATACATTAATGTTAGTGCTGCAGACAAAAATTAATGTTAAATAGTACTTTCACAAAACATCTGTGCAAACATTAAGGAATATATGTACATATGTGCATACATATATACAAAATCTAAGTTTTAAAAGAAATAAAAAATGATTTGACTATTTTTTGGAATACTTTACTTCACTTGAACTAATGTGGGAAAATATGGATAATGTATTTTCTCCATTTAAATTTGTATGAAAAGTAACAGAATTCCTTTCAAATTTTGAGAAAAAAATTAAAGAAAAAATAGAGAATACTCAAAAGAAAGAGTATATCTTTTTCTACTTCTCAGGCAACATTTTCTTTGAGCAGAACAAACATTTGGAGGGGAGGAGGACTATCATGTGCCATTGGAATGAGATCATTAGAGCAGGATTGAGTTTCCAAGATAATACAAGAGGTGACTCTGAAGATGTCACCAGAGTGATCACCCTTATTCTGTGTTTCTGCGCCCTTAGGTGTACCTCTTTTTCTAAAGATCTTTCTAGCCAGGCCTATGCCAAAGTACAGTGACTGAACACAAAAGCCACTTACAACGAAAAGGTGGGGAACTTCTACCATTCCACATAAAATCATGGGCCAACTCTCCATAAACTTGACAGTCTTTTTCTGCTCCCAGAAACAAGGAGAATAGAGTTCCTCATGAAAAATGTGTGATTAGGGCACTTGGGTGGCTCAGTTGTTTGGGCATCTGACTCTTGATTTTGGCTTGGGTCATGATCTCAGGGTCTTGGGATCCAGCCCCATGGGAGGCTCCGCGCTCCGCGTGGAATCTGCTTCTCTCCCTATCAATCTTTCTGCCCCTCCCCCCACTTGCACACACTGTTTCTCTCTAAAATAAATAAATGAATCTTAAAAAAAGGAAATTGTGTGATTATGGAAGGTGAGTCCTCTTCATCATTTCTCAATGTGATCATTATTATTACACTTTTAAAGACAATCACGTTAGCAACTGTCTAAAATGGTCACCCTCAATTCAAATATAGCTTTAATTAGAGATTCAAATACAATAGGAATCACATCATTTCTCTCAAAATTGGTGTTAAAGAAAAAATTCACTGAAAAGGAAGACTTTATTCAAGACTATTGCAATAAGGATCAAGATTATTGCAATAGGGAAGAGAGATTGAACATAACTTCTCAGAAAAAAAAGGGGGGCAAGAGAGATTTTAAGGGCTGGGGTGTGTTTGTAGAAAAGTATTGAAAGATGTTAGGAGGGGAGTTGGTCAGTGTACCAGGCCATCTATGTTTGCTAATTGGAGTTTACTAAAGTTAAGCTCTTACCCTCCCACAGAGACTGGGAGATAGGTACCCTATCTCTCCAGATGAGTGCATTTCAAAGGGATGGCTCCCAGGTCCTTGAGAAAGACATTCTTGGGTTTAAAATTAGCAAGAAGGTGGGAGAAGATTTACATCTCAAAGGAGCTGAGAATTTATAATTAAAAGTATTCTAAAGTAAATGCTCTAAGGAAAAATGTCAGGAGCTGACAGTCAAGAAGAAACCTCTAAAGTTTAGTCAAGCAAGGGGAAGTTAAGGCCTTCCTGGTCACTGATGTGTGCATAAGATAACAATCTCATGAAGTACACTTGACTGAGAGTCTACATCAAAATCATAAAGGATTTCCAGTACATATTGAAAGGTAGCATTGTGGCTTTGGCAGAGGTAATGGTTCTAACCATAGCATAGTCAATTCTCTTGAAAGCCTAAAATAAATTGCATATCAAAGAGCAAACTGCAAACCTCCCTCACAAAATAAATTTTTAATTCATTTTTTTACTGATTTGACTCCTTATTCTTTTTTTTATTTATCAATTTTTTTATTATTAACATATAATGTATTATTTGTTCCAGGGGTACAGGTCTGTGATTCATCAATCTAACACAATACACAGCACTCACCATAACACATACCCTCCCCAGTGTCTATCACCCAACCACCCCATCCCTCCCACACCACTCTGCTCTAGCAATCCTCAGTATGTTTCCTGAGATTAAGAGTCTCTTATGGTTTGTCTCCCTCTCTGGTTTCATCTTGTTTCATTTTTTTCCTCTCTTCCCCTATGATCCTCTGCCTTGTTTCTCAAATTCCTCATATCAGTGAGATCATATGATAATTGTCTTTCTCTGATTGACTTATTTTGCTTAACATAATACCCTCTAGTTCCATCCACATCGTTGCAAATTGCAAGATTTCATTTTTTGATGGCTGCATAATATTCCATTGTGTATATATATATATATATATATATATATATATATATATATATATATACCACATCTTCTTTATCCATTCATCTGTCAGTGGACATCTGGGTTCTTTCCATAGTTTGGCTGTTGTGGACATTGCTGCTATAAATACTGGGGTACAGGTGCCCCTTTGGATTACTATATTTGTATCTTTGGGGTAAATACCAAGTAGTGCAAATGTTGGGTCATAGGGTAGCTCTATTTTCAACTTTTTGAGGAACCTCCATACTGTTTTCCAGAGTGGCTGCCCCATCTTGCATTCCCACCAACAGTGTAGGAGGTTTCCCCTCTCTTCACATCCTTGCCAACATCTGTCGTTTCCTGACTTGTTAATTCTTATCCCCTCCCCCCTTCACCCACACACACAATTCAGCAAATTTATTTCTTCATTAGACTCTTCAGTGTAAACTCTCTACTTAGGAGTGTGTACCCTAGATGTTAAAATACACATATAGTATATAGCATGAATATATGCTAAATATTTAAAACATGTATTAGTGCCAATGTTGTAGTTTCATAGTAATGTTCTTTTTTTTAAGTATTCATTTATGTATTTATTTACTTCTTTATTTAGAGAGAGAGCTGGGGGAGGTGGCAGGGGTGGAGACACAGGGCTCAATCTCACAATCCTGAGATCTTGACCCGAGCTGAAACCAAGAGTCAGATGCTTAACCGACTGCACCATCCAGGTACCCCAGTAATGTTCTTTATTCCCACTAAAGGACATTGGTGAGAACTCCAAGCAACTTTGGACCATAGCATTATAGGGAAAAAAGAAAAACATGTGAATAATATAGTTTATTATTTTTTAATATAGGCTACCTGAAAGCCATATGGAAAAAAAAAAAACAAAAACAAAAAACAGGAAAAGTAGGAAAATAATTATAATCAAGTAAATTAAGGAACTTGCAGGGTTTTTTTTTTCCTGAAATTTGCTGGTAATTGAGGGTAATTTTTGTTTTTAATTTTCTTTTAGTTAATTAGAAAATTATTGTAATTTGCCAATTCATTTGCAAATTCATTTTTCTTGAGTAAACACAAATTAACTCTACTTTAAGTTATAAATGGAGTCAGTGAAACAGAAATTACAAAAACTTTGTCATCAACACTGTTTATCAAGTAACAGCTGTCAAATATGATGTACTTCAAATGTCACCCAAGAATCTAAAAAGAATTATGGACATGTAGAAAGTCTGTGATGACTGACACGCCACGCTAAGAAGTTGTGAGGACAGCAGGTACCATCTGTGAGAAGCTGTGGCTCACAGACACTAAAGAACATAATCGGCAGCTTATGGAGTAAATGCCACATAAGCTGCTCTCTGAGTGAGCCCCACCTTGACATGGCAGTGAAAAAGGAGAATATTGTCATGTAAAACCCTGTATTTATATAGATCATTTCCTTGAAAAGCTCTTAAGTCCTTAGCAGATTCTGAGCTCATCAATCCTTAAATTCCAATGAAGTAAGCATTAGAGAAGCACATAATCCTCAAAATAATTATTTAGTGATCCAAGAAAGACAATTTTCTAGAGGACCCCTCTGTTTTATGAATAGTTGTGTGATCTTGATAAGGGGATTATTTTTGCTAGAAAAACTCAATCTCCAGAGAGTTTGGAAACAGAGCATAGAGATTTATTTTATTTATATATATATATATATATATATATATATATATATATATATTTCTGTAAGGTGCTTTAAATTCTTTCTGAATTCTGTGGTAAATAAGTAAAGACAAGATCAGGAATGTACCATTATTACATTCAGATGGAAGGCATGGTAATTCGTATATAAATGATGGAATGAGCCTACCAGACACTCTTACTAGGAATAACAATTTTCCTAAATATCTCATTAGTTGATATGCAATGCTGCCTATATATCTGATTAGACTTTTTTATATTTTATTTTTCTCCATTGCTAACATCACTACCATAGTCAAGACCTACTAAGTATCCCATATCCAACAGTTAAAGTCTCTACCATCTCCAGAATGCAAGATTTAAGACAGCAAGTGTTTCTGTCTGTTTGTTCACTAATACCGAGGTATGAGAATAATGCCTGGATCACAGTAGAGTCTAAATACATACCTGTCAAAGGAATGAACTAATGAATGAATGAATAATAAATATAATGATCTCCTTACCTTTTGTCTTGCAACTTCACAACTTATTCTGTACCTAAACTAGTCTCTTCACTGCATTCACATTACAGATCATTTTATAATTCTCTTTATCATTTTATTTCTCTTTATAAGAATGCCCTCCCCAAATTTTCTACATGGAAAAATTTAATCCAACCTACAAGATGAAAACTGGAAGTCCAAATAAACCATAATACCTTCTTACACTATAGCCCTTAAGGACAGTTTTCTCCTGCCAACTTTGATTTGAACTTATAATTGTTTCTCCAAATAATAATTTAACATATTTAATTGCATGTGATATAGACTATATGCTGATTAAAATAAATTACATTAAAAATCAAGGAAAAAACTATTTTTTATTTAATACCAAAAGCCCACATTAAGAAATGACCTTTATTAACTTATAAAAATCATTAGCTTATATGGACTTATGGATGAGATTTTTAAATAGAAAAACATAAAAAAGAAAGCATGGAGAAAAATATGGATACAAAATATATTTTTAAGTTTATATTTTTATATTCATTTAGTGAAAACTGCTAAATTTAATTCAGCTTGGATGTAAACAAATAAACACCAATACACTGAATGGAAATTGAATGAATTGTTAAAATATAAACATCTCATCACAACTAGGTACATTAATTCCTAAAACTTTTCTATAAATCAAAGAAAAAAAGTAGCTTGAGTCATTATGATTTACGAATTGTGTTCTGTATTAGACTTTTTTTGAATAACAGGAAGCATATGAAATGGAAAAATACATATATTTTTAGCTTCCCTCCACTCAACAACTTCTTATCTTTTGTGAAAATCTCTAATATCCTTAATTGCCTTTGTTTCTATAAGACTGTTAGTCGCTCATCTATGGATGGATGGATGGATGGATGGTTGGATGGTTGGAAGTAGATTGCTCACCATAATTCTACTACAGATTCTATTATTTCAAAATTTGCTTTTATATATTTTTTTACTTTTTTAAATTTTATTTTATTATATTATGTTAATCACCATACATTACTTCATTAGTTTTTGATGTAGTGTTCCATGATTCATTGTTTGCATATAACACCCAGTGCTCCATTCAATACGTGCCCTCTTTAATACCCATCACCAGGCTAACCCATCCCCCCACTCCCCTCCCCTCTAGAACCCTCAGTTTGTTTCTCAGAGTCCAGAGTCTCTCATGGTTCATTGTCCCCTTTGATTCCCCCCCTTCATTATTCCCTTCCTATGATCTTCTTCTTCTTCTTTTTTTTAACATATAATGTATTATTTGTTTCAGAAATATAGGTCTGTGATTCATCAGTCTTACACAATTCACAGCGCTTACCATAGCACATACCCTCCCCAATGTCTATCACACAGACACCCCATCCCTCCCACCCCTCACGACTCCAGCAACCCTCAGTTTGTTTCCTGAGATTAAGAATTCCTCCTATCAGTGAGATCATATGATACATGTCTTTCTCTGATTGACTTATTTCGCTTAGCATAATACCCTCTAGTTCCATCTATGTCATTGCAAATTTTAAGATTGCATTTTTTGATAGCTGCATAATATTCCATTGTGTGTGTGTGTGTGTGTGTGTGTGTGTGTGTGTACCATATATATATATATATATATATATATATATATATATATATGGACGTGTGGAAGGCTGTGCTTGAAGGTCATGTTGACTCATCTGTTCAGGCCTTGATTCAATAAAGCACTGAGCAAGCTAAGTAACCAGCATCATGTCCTATGGGCCTTTGACAGACCTTGGGATAGAGTGAAGACAGGTCAAGAGATGGGGGCCAGAAGACTCCTGTGGAGGTAGCCTCACATTCTTTTCCCCAAGGCAGCCTCACTTATCCTTCATGTAGCTACTCCAGCACCTCTGAGTTCACCCTTCCTAAACTGCACCAGGAAAGCCAAAGTGACCCTGTCACTGCTCTAGAATTGTCAGTGGCTCCCCACTGGCCTCAGGATGAACTAAGAAGACTCCTGGCATGGCCCTTTAAGACCTGGGCCCTCCCCAGCCCCACTTCTCACCTCGTTTGACTCAAATCTCCATACTTTATTCTTCACATTTCCTTCCTTTGCATTTGTTGCATGATCAGGAATGTTCTTCCCCATCTGTTATTCCTCCTTTGAGACTCAATTTCAAATGTAAAATACATATATATATATAGATAGATAGATAGATAGATAGATATCTCACATCTTCGTTATCCATTCATCTCTTGATGGACACTTGGCTCTTTCCACAGTTTGGCTATTGTGGACATTACTGCTATAAACATCGGGGTGCACGTAACCCTTTGGATCACTACGTTTGTATCTTTGGGGTAAATACCCAGTAGTGCAATTGCTGGGTCATACGGTAGCTCTATTTTCAACTTTTTGAGGAACCTCCATATTGTTTTCCAGAGTGGCTGCACCAGCTTGCATTCCCACCAACAGTGTAAGAGGGTTCCCCTTTCTCCGCATCTTCGCCAACATCTGTCGTTTCCTGACTTGTTAATTTTAGCCATTCTGACTGGTGTGAGGTAGTATCTCATGAGGTTTTGATTTGGATTCCCCTGATTCCAAGTGATGTTGAACACTTTTTCATGTGTCTGTTGACCATTTGGATGTCTTCTTTGGATAAATGTCTGTTCATGTCTTCTGCCCATTTCTTGATTGGATTATGTGTTCCTTGGGTGTTGAGTTTGATAAGTTCTTTATAGATTTTGGATACTAGCCCTTTATCTGATATGTCATTTGCAAATATCTTCTCCCATTCTGTCGGTTGTCTTTTGGTTTTGTTGACTGTTTCCTTGGCTGTGCAAAAGCTTTTTATCTTGATGAAGTCCTAATAGTTCATTTTTGCCCTTGCTTCCCTTGCCTTTGGTGATGTTTCTAGGAAACATTTGCTGCGGCTGAGGTCGAAGAGGTTGCTGCCTGTGTTCTCCTCTAGGATTTTGATGGACTCCTGTCTCACATTTAGGTCTTTCATCCCTTTTGAGTCTATTTTGTGTGTGGTATAAGGAAATGATCCAGTTTCATTCTTCTTCCAGTTCTCCCAACACCATTTGTTGAAGAGACTGTCTTTTTTCCATTGCACATTCTTTCCTGTTTTGTCGAAGATTAGTTGACCAGAGAGTTGAGGGTCCATTTCTGGGCTCTCTGTTCTGTTCCATTGATCTATGTGTCTGTTTTTGTGCCAGTACCATACTGTTTTGATGATGACAGCTTTGTAATAGATCTTGAAGTCCGGAATTGTGATGCCACCAGCTATGCTTTTCTTTTTCAACATTTTTCTGGCTATTCGGGGTCTTTTCTGGTTCCATACAAATTTTAGGATTATTTGTCCCATTTCTTTGAAAAAAGTGGATGGTATTTTGATAGGGATTGCATTAACTGTGTAATTGCTCTAGGTAGCATTGACATCTTCACAATATTTGTTCTTCCAATCCATGAGCATGAAACGTTTTTCCATTTCTTTGTGTCTTCCTCAATTTCTTTCATGAGTATTTTCTAGTTTTCTGAGTACAGATTCTTTCCCTCTTTGGTTAGATTTATTCCTAGGTATCTGATGGTTTTGGGTGCAATTGTAAATGGGATCGACTCCTTAATTTCCCTCTCTTCTGTCTTGTTGTTGGTGTATAGAAATGCCACTGATTTCTGTGCATTGATTTTATATCCTGCCACTTTACTGAATTCTTGTATGAGTTCTATCAGTTTTGGAGTGGAGTCTTTTGGGTTTCCACATAAAGTATCATATCATCTGCAAACAGTGAGAGTTTGACTTCTTCTTTGCTGATTCGGATGCCTTTTATTTCCTTTTGTTGTCTGATTGCTGAGGCTAGGACTTCTATTACTATGTTGAATAGCAGTGGTGATAGTGGACATCCCTGCCGTGTTCCTGACCTTAGGGGGAAAGCTCTCAGTTTTTCCCATTGAGAATGATATTCGCTTTGGGTTTTTCATAGATGGCTTTTGATATTGAGGTATGTACCCTCTATCCCTCTACTCTGTAGAGTTTTAATCAAGAAAGGTTGCTGTACTTTGTCAAATGTTTTTTCTGCATCTATTGAGAAGATCATATGGTTTTTGTTCTATCTTTTATTAATGTATTGTATCACATTTATTTGCAGATGTTGAACCAACCTTGCAGCCCAGGAGTAAATCCCACTTCTTCGTGGTGAATAATCCTTTTAATGTACTGTTGGATCCTATTGGCTAGTATTTTGGTGAGAATTTTTGCATCCATGTTTATCAGGGATATTGGTGTGTAATTCTCCTTTTTGATGAGGTCTTTTTCTGATTTTGGGATCAAGGTAATGCTGGCCTCATAAAATGAGTTTTGAAGTTTTCCTTCCATTTCTATTTTTTGGAACAGTTTCAGGAGAATAGGTATTAATTGTTCTTTAAATGTCTGATAGAATTCCCCTGGGAAACCATCTGGCCCTGGGCTCTTGTTTGTTGGGAGATTTTTGATGACTGCTTCAATTTCCTTCGTGGTTATAGGTCTGTTCAGGTTTTCTATTTCTTCCTGGTTCAGTTTTGGTAGTTGATACACTCTAGGAATGCATCCATTTCTTCCAGATTATCTAATTTGCTGGCATATTGTTGCTCATAATATGTTCTTTTAATTGTTTGTATTTCTTTGGTGTTGGTTGTGATCTCTCCTCTTTCATTCATGATTTTATTTATTTGGGTCATTTCTCTTTTCTTTTTGATAAGTCTGGCCAGGGGTTTATCAATATTATTCCTTCTTTCAAAGAACCAGCTCCTAGTCTCATTGATCTCTTCCACTGTTCTTTTGGTTTCTATTTCATTGATTTCTGCTCTGATCTTTATTATTTCTCTTCTGCTGGGTTTAGGTTTTATTTGCTGTTTTTTCTCTAGCTCCTTTAGGTGTAAGGTTAGGTTGTGTATTTGAGACCTTTCTTGTTTCTTGAGAAAGGCTTGTATTGCTATATACTTTCCTCTTAGGACCGCCTTTGCTGCATCCCAAAGGTTTTGAACAGTTGTGTTTTCATTTTCTTTTGTTTCCCTGAATTTTTTAAATTCTTCTTTAATTTCCTGGTTGACTCATTCATTCTTTAGTAGGATGCTCTTTAGCCTCCATGTATTTGAGTTCTTTCTGACTTTCCTCTTGTGATTGAGTTCTAGTTTCAAAGCTTTGTGGTCCAAAAATATGCAGGGAATGATCCCAATCTTTTGGTACTGGTTGAGACCTGATTTGTGACTTAGGATGTGATCTGTTCTGGAGAATGTTTCATTGGCACTAGAGAAGAATTTGTATTTTGTTGCTTTGGAATGTAATGTTCTGAATATATCTGTGAAATCCATTTGGTCCAGTGTGTCATTTAAAGTCTTTAATTCCTTGTTGATCTTTTGCTTAGATGATTTGTCCATTTCAGTGAGGGGGTGTTAAAGTCCCCTACTATTATTGTATTGTTGTCAATGTGTTTTTTTTTTTTGCTTTTGTTATTAATTGTCTTATATAATTGGCTGCTCCCATGTTCGGGGCATAGATATTTACAATTGTTAGATCTTCTTGTTGGATAGACCCTTTAAGTAGGATATAGTGTCCTTCCTTATCTCTTATTATAGTCTTTGGTTTAAAATCTAATTTGTCTGATATAAGGATTGCCACCCCAGCTTTCTTTTGGTGTCCATTAGCATGGTAAATGGTTTTCCACCCCCTCACTTTCAATGTGGGGGTTTCTTTGGGTCTAAAATGAGTCTCTTGCAGACAGCATATAGATGGGTCTTGTTTTTTTATTCAATCTAATAGCCTGTGTCTTTTGATTGGGGCATTTAGCCCATTTACATTCAGGGTAACTACTGAAAGATATGAATTTAGTGCCATTGTATTTCCTGTAAGGTGACTGTTACTGTATATTGTCTGTGTTCCTTTTTGGTCTATGTTACTTTTAGTCTCTCTCTTTGCTTAGAGGACCCCTTTCAATATTTCTTGTAAGGCTGGTTTCATGTTTGCAAATTCTTTTCGTTTTTGTTTGTCCTGGAAGCTTTTTATCTCTCCTTTTATTTTCAATGACAGCCTAGCTGGATATAGTATTCTTGGCTGCATATTTTTCTTATTTAGTGCTCTAAATATATCATGCCAGTCCTTTCTGGCCTGCCAGGTCTCTGTAGATAGGTCTGTTGCCAGTCTAATATTTCTACCATTGTAGGTTACAGACCTCTTGTCCTGAGCTGTTTTTAGGATTTTCTCTTTGTCTCTGAGACTTGTAAGTTTTACCATTAGATGTTGGGGTGTTGATGTATTTTTATTGATTTTGAGGGGGGTTCTATGTGCTTTCTGGATTTTGATGCCTGTTTCCTTCCCCAAATTAGAGAAGTTCTATGCTATAATTTGCTCCAATATACCTCTGCCCCTCTCTCTTTCTTCTTCTTCTGGGATCCCAATTATTCTAATATTGTTTTGTCTTATGGTATCATTTATCTCTTAAATTCTGCCCTCGTGATCCAGTAATTGTTATCTCTCTTTTTCTCAGCTTCTTTATTCTCCATCATTTCATCTTCTATATCACTAATTCTCTCTTCTGCCTCACTTATCCTAGCAGTTAGTGCCCACATTTTTTATTGTACTTCATTAATAGCCTTTTTGATTTTGACTTGGTTAGATTTTTGTTCTTTTATTTCTCCAGAAAGGGTTTCTCTAGTACCTTCCATGCTTTTTTCAAGTCCAGCTAGTAGCTTTATAATCATCATTGTGAATTCTAGTTCTGACGTCTTACTAATGTCTGTATTGATTAGGTCCCTGTCAGTCGGTACTGCCTTTTGTTCTCTTTTTTTTGAGGTGAGTTTTTCCATTTTGTCATTTTGTCCAAAGGAGAGCAGATGAATGAGAGAACAAAATGCTAACAGGGTAACAACATCCCCAGAAAAATATACAGTAAACAAATCGGAAGAGACCTGAAACCAGGTGAAAAGAAAGGGAAAGAAAGGAAAAAATTAAAAAAAAAGAAAAAAAATAATATGATGAAATATGATCAGGCTGGTGAATAGATCAGTGCCACAAGTAGGTTTTGGGCTTATTTTGGTCTGTTAGAAGAAACTGCCTCCCAAAATTTTTAAAGAGAAAAACTTATATATGTACAAAATTAAGGGTAATATGATAAAGGGAAGGAATATGAATGTGAAGATGAAAAGTATAAAAGATTTTATAAAAGGAATTAATAAGATAAGAAGTTGGTTGACGAAAGAAAGAAGAGAAATTAAAAAAAAAGGGGGAGAATGTGATCTGGCAGTAGTCTAGAACAAAGCCATACACTAGAGATTTAGGGTATATTTTAGTCTATTAGAAGAAACTGTATCTCAAAATTTTAAAGAGAGAACCTATATATATATATATATATATATATATATATACACCAAAAATAACACTAACTACAATGAAGGGATAGAATATGACTCTAAAAATGAAAAATTAAAAAAGATTTTTAAAAAAAGGATTGATAAGATGTTGGGTGAAAAAGGCAAAAAGAAAAAGAAAAAATGAAAATTAAAAAAATTAACTTTTGAAAGACTAAAGAATCAGGGGGAAAAAAGCCATGAATTCTATGTGCAGTATTCCCCCAGTGCTGGAGTTCAGCTGTTCTCATTGATTGGTAAACTTGGTCTTGGCTGGCTGTTCTTGCTGATCTTCTGGAGGAGGGGCCTTCGCAGTGATTCTCAAATGTCTTTGCCGGAGGCAGAATTGCCCCACCTTTGCTGGGTCTGGGCTAAGTAATCTGCTCAGGTTTGCTCTTGGGAGCTTTTTTTCCCTGCAAGGTTTCCATACAGCTTTGGAGGATGAGAGTGAAAATGGCGGCCTCCCAGTCTCCACCCCGGAAGAGATGAGAACTTGGGGCCCCACTCCTCAGTGAGCCCCCAGAGAAAAGTAGTCAATCACTTCCATCTCCCTGGTCTCCAGCCGCACTCTGTGCTCACCTGGTCTGTGACCATGTGTTCCTATCTCTGGCACCCGACCCTGTGTGGAGTCTCCAAACCCAGCAGATCCCTGTGGTGTGCTCCTGTGCCACTCTGCCTAGGGGTAGAAGGGGAGTCTCCCCGGATCTGCCACTTGTTGGGTCCCTGCTGGAGGAGCAGTGACCCCACTGTGCCGTGGATCATGGTTTATGGCAACCCCAAGCTGAGAGCCCACTCCTTGGCTCCATCTCTGCAGCCAGCTTCCTGCTCTGATACTTGGGACCTCTGCTGCACTCAGGCACCCCCATTTTTCTGTGACCCCAAGGGTCCTGAGACCACACTGTCCCAGTGAGGGTTCCACCCCCCGCTTCGCCACTGGAGCGACGTCTCTCAGCAGAGCCGACTTCTATAAGTTCTGATTTTGTGCCCCACAGCTCTATCACTTGTTGGTAGCAACTGACGGAGGCTCCCTCCCCCTGCCATCTATCTTTCTGAATATCTCCTCAGATTCAATTCTCTCCATGTCTTACCTTCCAGAAGGTGGTCGCTTTTCTGTTCAGAGAGTTACCGCTATTCTTTTCTTTGATCTTCTGTTGAGTTCGTAGGTGTTCAGAATGGTTTGATCCCTATTCAGCTGAATTCCTGAGACCAGACAAAATTTAGGTCTCCTACTCCTCCGCTATCTTGCTCCTCCTCTGCTTTTATCATTTATGCATTAGTTGGCTATATTCATAATAATTTTATTTTCAAAAAACAGCCCAATGTTTTTTGTTGTTTAATTTTGTCTTTAATTTGAGAATATCTATTCACTGCTTTTACCCAAACATATCTAGACAGTATGTAATCTGGGGATCATGCTCTTCTCCTTCAGAATTTTTTAAAAACCTTTCACTACCTTCATATACTACATTGATATGCAGAATCTAAACCCAGTTCATGCAAAAACATTTAAAATGGCAAAAAAATTATCAACAAACTGGGTAAGGTAATGATGTGAGTACAGGATATGTAGATTTAAAAATAACCATATAAGATAAAAATAGGGAACTTATTTTTTCTTCACTCAATAACATCTAGGTTCATGAATATTATAAGCAAATTGCACGTATATGGTACTCAAAAGGATCTTATAAAGAAGACAGAGAGGACAACTTCTAGTTTTCTCTCTTTTTTGTCTTTTTTTTCAGAAGTTACATATATTTTATTCAGCAAATACATCTGTTACTCTAAATGTTTCCTAATTTTATACACCTAATCTGGTCAGGTCATTTAATATGAAGTCACTGAAAAAAAATAAAATAAAACCCTAGATACACAAATGATAAGTAGTTTTCAACCTACATGCAAGCACTAAACTATTGGTCATTCTCCCAAGTGTTCTTTATTGGAAAGGATAAAGAAACCACTTTTGACTTCAGTGAGGAAAAAGATCATGATTGATTGGTCATATCTGTCACTGGTACAAAATAAGGAGTCATATGTATTATATATTTACAGACTTGTTGCCAGGAAGTAATATGCTTGAATCAAACATGTTCATCCAAAGGTATCACATAATAAAATTTTATCCTAGCATCTCTTTTTGTCCAATTATTTTTTTCTTTTGAATTTAAGACTAGTAGTAAATTATTATGCTGTAGTTACAACATTACCAATAAAGGCAGCGCAGATAGGGAGGGATTTACTTGCCTAGATGAAACAAGAATTGATTTAGTATATCATCAAGTAAATTGGCAGTTATCAACCTCTGATTCCCCAAATTATTCTTTCATGCTATTTGTAAAATAATTTTCTTGTTTCCTTTATTAAGTCTAGCTTTCTAGATTTTCTTTTCTTGAGAAAGAACAATTTGCATGAATATTGAGACAATAGCAGTGATGTCATTCTTTTAATTTTTCACAGCTTGAAGGGGGTAAAGATAAGCCATAAGTATAACAAAAAATAAATAAATAAATAAGCAAAAAGCTGGTGTGGCAAGACTTTTCAAAGCTTTAGTTGAAAAACAAATAGCTTATTAAAAAAGATATAGTATGCAAAAGGACTGTCAGGAATTCTTATTAACCTGGGTGTCCAACTAAATAGACTGGATAAAACTTAAGAACCATAGGAAAAACTCAGAGAAGTAAAAATTTTGCCATGATTATTTCTATTCATTATATTTTTTAATTTTTTGGGTATGTAATTATCTTCTTGCTTATTAAAATAGAATTCTGAAAGATCAAAATTACAATGATGATATATCTGTCAAATAGATCTATCCAGATTTACAATATCCAACATCTATTTTTTTAAGGCAACTTAGGAAAAAAGGCAGGCCAATTCTTATCCATTTTTAGGTAGAGTGAGTCAGTGGCCCAATTTCTTGTTAATGATTTTGAAATATAAAAGAGGAAAGAATAAATTTTCCATATAAGACAACATTGTTGAATGGAATATCAGCTGACTATTATATAATACAGCACTAATGAATACAGATTGTTTGATTTTAATTTTGAGGTTCTGTCACTAATTGTGTGATTTCTGCTAATAGTTTAACCTCTTTGGGGTCACATTTTTTCTTTTGATTTCTCTCCTAGCATTATTATAAAGATTTGGGAAATGTATTGGAGATGAAGACACACTATAAATTGCAAAGCACTTACCAATATAAGAAATCATTATAACTATTCCATTTCAGTTAAAATTGTGTGCTAAGGAATGGAAAAATAAATGGAACATTTTGATGTAACTGAAGCTAAGTGGAAATCTCAGATATTTCTCTTATTTGGAGGAGCTTCCCTTAAGACTAAATAAAACACATTTTATTCACTATCTTTTTATTTTTCATTTGATCTGTCAATAGAAGCATTCATGCTAACAGAAATCAAAATTAGTTCCATAAGCAAAGTTGTATGAGTCTATATTTTTCATCATAGAAATTGAATAAGTTATACAGTTGGCAGAATAATTTATATGAAAGAAAATCATTGTAGCTTTGTATCCTAATTATATAAATAATGAACTTTTTTCCTACAAATTGTTGCATTTTAAAAGATGAAACAAATAACTGTAAGTGCAGATTTAAGTTGAAGAAATTTCTAATTTCCCCCATCACAGATCTTACATATTAACTTAAATTCATATGGATTTAAGGAAATATTATATTATCTTTTACCCAAGTATGTAATTATCAATATATATTATAATTATATGATTATAACTATATTAACTTTAATTATCAATATGTAATTTTTTAATAAATTAAATTGATAGTGTCTTAAACAGGACAATTTTGTCTCTAATTTTAAATATGGATCTTTGTTTTTTTAATATGAAAAATAAAAACAAAAATCAGCTAATATTAAAAATAAAACAAAATTCAGCTAATATTTATATACATAGCTATGAATTTTGAATAGTGTTATTTGCTGTAAAATGATAAAATTAAGTGGATGGAAAGGGAGTGGAGAGAGGATGGCCAGGAAGGAGTTTCTGTCTGACAAAAGTTTGAACTGGACAGTAGGAATGAATAAGTCCATTGTGTTGTTATTTATAGCTATCATTGATTTAGTATTAAGCAGTGATTGAGCACATGTACATGCAAAATATGTTATTTTTTAATATTTTCTAAATTTCAGAAAGTAGAGATGATTATCCCCATTTAAAAAAAATAAACAAACCAAGGGTTAGAAAGATTTTAGGATTTTCCCAAGGCCACTTAAGGCAGACCTGGGATTTTAACCCACTTTTCCTTGACTTCAGATCTACACTCTTATCATTATACTCTGCTGCTTTCTCAATTAATGACTGATTTCTCAATGCAAAAGGAACAGCTAAGAAATTTCAGGAGATGAAAAGCAGAATATGGTGATGGATTAGGTGGAGGGAATCAAACATTTGAAGTTAAATGGACGTAAAATCTCTCATGTTGGCCTAGAAAGAATGGATGGAACTATGGCAGAAATAAACTTGAAAAAGATCTGTATCCACAGGACTCCAGTGATAAAACTTGCTGTATTATCTTGCCAATGACAATCAATGGATGTTACTAACATTCTATTTTATATCTTTTCCTGCCAGAGATGCAGATTTATGTGTTAAATCATCTGTTTTCCCTTATACTCTGAGAGACATGTTAACCAAACATTTTGCCACTACCTAACAATTGCCATTGTTCTGGAGTTTATACTCCATATTTGCTAGTCATTAGATGCCAGATTTTCTAGGAAGGGTGAGATCTTAGACAAGGCTGATGTGGCTCTCTTTAGGTTAGGGAAATTCCTGGGGAAGGGTAATAGCTGAGGACTGTAGCTGGGGGCGTATATCTCTAATTCCTGAGGGAGAATTTGGGCACATAACACAGTGTCTACTACGCCTTTTTCCTTAGCTATTTTCATATTTTCTAGCTCTTAACAATTGCTGTATCTCTTTATGTCCATATCATTACCTCCAAATTTTTCACAGAAGAACATTTAGGATTAGAGAATTAAAGCTTATTTTATTTGAGCTTTCATAACTAAGTAAAAGGAAGAATAGAATATAGATTTGGGTAATCCAAGACTATAACTACCTTCCCAATATTTGCTCTACCTTATTATGAAGTCCAATATAGTCTAAGCTTGCTAGGATATATCTGTAGGATTTCTGGATCTCTTAATTAGGAAGGGTATGTTATAACATCAGATTCCATCCAGTCATGTTGCCTGGTTGGCGAGTCTTCTTGCTGTATAATGGGGGCTGGTTGATTCTACTGCTATTGCAGTACATCTTGTGATAATTCAGCTATAAATCCTACACTGAGAAAGAAACCTATGGGTTATTAAAACTGGCAAATTAGAGGTTAAGCTGAATTTTCTAAGACAGATTCACAATAAAATGAAAGATTCTTCAATGGATAGAGAATTTCTTTATTTCTCACAGAAACAAACCTGAAAATTAGGGCAACACATTTCTTATGAAGTTTAAATGAAGCTTGTTCTATCAGATCAGTTTTTGGAGTCTTTTTAAATTGAATATATCAGCTCTGTCTCTGTCTCTCCTACTTGTAACAGGATTCACCTGGGGAGTCAGAAATAACTATAGATTAACAATTGGTGGTAACTACACTTTTTCATTTGAACTGTCTTTAGACCTAGGGCTACTTACTATAAATGCCTACATATGTCCCCTTCTTACCCTCTTACTATTTTCTGTTCACCATTCTGCTTAAAATTTGCCTAACCACAGCTTTGAAACTTTTCTCACCAGGTTTCCCTACTCTTAGAATGATACTGTTCCCTTAAATAAATCATACTTTTTTTATCTTCACATATATTAAAAATCTTAACAACTTCCTGGAATTATTTTTAGTAACTCTCTACAAGACCCAGACTTGAAATCAATTCTTTCCATGTCAAGTACTAAGGGTAAGTTTTTTCATAAGGTTGTGATTTTAGCTTACCCTGGTACTCACAGTATAATTCTCTTTTGTAATATTCAGCAAAGAAAAAATACTCAACTAAAAAAGGAATAATTTTGATGGTGATATACATTTAAATTTTATTTTGAAATATATATATATCCTTAAAGTAAAAGAAAGTAATTTACAGGACTATAAATTATTTGTCAAGAGGAGTATGAATATAGATTCAGCTTACTTCAAGAGAGATGGAAATATACAAAGACTGAAAATATTTTAAAAAAAGATTTTTGAGGCTTGAAATATGGAAAAGATTTAGAGACAGGTAAGGAATACCATGCAATGTATTTTAGTTGTTAAGTCCCTGGGGAAAAGGTTAGAATTATGACTAAGCCCCCAATATGAAGAAACAGAGAAAAGTCATGTAGTTTTGGAGGAAGGGAAAATACTAGGTTATTAGGGGATCATTATTGTAGCTCATCATGGATTCATAGTGTTTTTTTAATAAGTATTTTTATAGGAAAATTAGAGAAGTGGTAGAGAAAAGAAAGGGGTAATAAATATATTTCAAGGATAAAAGAATTCTCAAATAAAAAAATCAGTGAGAGACTAAATGTAGTTTTGGCAGGCAGCACGGTGGGGTGGCCAAAAGCATAAATTCTGGGGCCACAAGGAACAACATGGACTTGAGACCCAGAGAGCCCGCCTTTAAATTCCACTTTTGATATTGGGCATGCTGCTTAATCTCTTCAGGTACAGGCTTATCTGTTATTTGGAAATATTAATAGAACTACCTCTTAGATATATTACGATTAAAGGGTAAATAATTGTAGAAGACTTAGAACAGTGCCTGCCAAATTATAAGCTATTTAGAATTATATATAAACACATAAATAAATAATAAATAGATAGGTGGATAGCACCAGAGATGATTTATAAGTTTTGAGGCTGGAATTTTATTAGGTATGAAACTGTGTTGTTTTGGAAGATAGAGTGATAGATTGCAAATAGGACTCCAAATTCTTCCCTTTCCATGACCCCTTGATTCTGGGATGACCATACAATTTATTTTGAGCAATTTGATTTTGACAAATATGAGAGAAGCAGAGGTCTCAGAAGTTTATGTTCACTGGTACTTGCTCTTGTGCTGCACTTGTACCTCTGGAACTACCAGGTGAACAAACCTGAGCTAACCTGCTAAAATATGAGAAACCACACAGAGTAGAACTAAGGTCACCTGTCTGACAACTTGCAATCCAACAGACAAGTGATTAAGGCTGAGAGCGCCAGCCATTAGCCAGTGAACCAGCTAACCAAAATATATGAGACAGCCAAGCAGATATTATAGAGCTCACCCAGACCTGAACCTCCCTACTCTTAAAATTCTCCCTAGAACATGAGCTAGGCCACTGACTTTTGTGGCAATTTGTTAAGTAAAAGCTAACTGATAGAAGAATTGGTAGCCAGAAATAGGGTAATGTCATAACAAAAACCTAAAATATGTAACATTGGCTTTGTGACTGGATGGCCAGCAAAAGCTAGAAAAATGGTGGGGAAGATATGAGTGAAGGTGTGAAACAAGAGATCCAACACTGGGATTATAGCAGTGCAAGCCCAGGATGAATGCAAAAGTTCTGTTGAACAAAGAGAAAAATAGAGTACGAAGGCAGAGGGCTCATGGAACGCTGTCTCCAGGAAAAAATAAATACAACTGATTAGTTATCAAAATTTCTTTCATCACATTTCAAAATGGAGATGAATTTTTGGAGCTTTTGGAGAGTGTTGGAAAAATATTCAGATATGAAATAATAATGAACAAACATAAGGAAGATGATATTAAAATAAAAAGGTGATATGAGAAGTGATAAACATAGCTTAGCGCTTGGCTCAACCATAAACAATATTTACAAACATAGTAATTAAAATATTAAATACAAATTTAATACAGTTTGAGAGATAATTATATTGGCAGGATGAAAGATTGTATATACATATGAGTAGACTTGTATTCTTATTTACCATCAGAGAGTCAATAGACAATGTCAGAATTGATAAATGTAAATATAAGAGCTCATAACAAGTTATAATAGCTTGGCATTTAATATAGAAGTATAGAAATAAATAACAGGTGAAACAACTGAAATATTATTTTCCTTTTAAAAATGAGTTAGGGTGGGAGAGCTTTGGGAACTTTTAAATATTATTTCCTTTTTAAAAAAATTATTTACGTATATTTGTTAAATAAATGAAATAGTTGTAATTTACTTATGGTTATGACACATGCTATGAGCTAAACTGTATCCCCCTGCCCCCACCAAATTCATATGTTGATACCCTAACCCCCAATGTGATAGTATTTGGAGATAGGTCCATTGGGAATAATTAGGTTTAGATGAGGTCAGGAGGGTGGGGCCCTGATGATAAGATTAGTGCCTCTATAAGAAGAGATACCACAGAGCTTTCTATCTCTCTCTGCCATGTGAAGAAAATGGTAGAAGCAGGGGTATGTCAGAAGAAATAGTCAAAATGCAATGCCATCTGGACAAAGCATTAGCTAAATCAGTAGGAAGTTCTAGGATAAGAAATGACTGTTAGTGTTCAGTCTGAAGCCAAAATGATCCGATTTCTACCCCTGTGTTTGTTAGTCACTGGAAGCAGGCTCCTTTGGGAAGGATGTAACCTTAGGTTTGCTGATTCTCTGAAGGTAAGGCAGCCACTGACAGAGGTGACAAGTAAGAGATATTTGCTGACAATACTCCCATGGTGGGTGAACAAGTCCTTCATTGAAGAAGGTCTGGGAAGTGCATCACCTTTTCTTTCATAGTTGAACTTGTATGCGGTTTATATCTACTTCATAAACAGAGCAAGCAGTTCCTCCTATAGACCTGTATTCTTCAAGGGAGATTTAGAAATAGGAGTTTAGTCAGAAGAACCAAAGTTCCTACCACCTCAGTCTGGATTGAAATTTATTATATTCTTACCCCGCTATCTATTCTAGGTTTCTGCATAGTAGCTTAGCTGGTAGTGTAACCCAGACAGGCATCTTGGAAAGGTCTGACCTCTTCCTGATCACAGTGTCCTTTTCAGGATGGGGTGGCTATACCCATTCATTTATAGCACAATTGAGTAAGGAGGTACAAAGAGGTACCCAAGTGGATCATCTGTGTTGCACACATATTCCTCTTTGGTACCTTCCTCCTCCTGAGGATCAGGGTTAATACCATTGCCAAGAAAGTGACTCCTTTTATTGACTGCTTGTGCATGGACAGCAAGGAGCTCAAAGTACCCAGGTGGCAGCTACAATTTATGATTGAATGATATTCTTATTGTGTCTCCTGGAATAAGACCTCCAACACTGCGGAGCTCAATATGGGTCAATGGGAGTGATAAGAAGTGTGACTATTCCTCCTTACACTGTTCCCAGACCATGTGTTCTTATTAGAGACACAGAGCCACTTAGACTTTTGATTCAATACATAAACTATATCCTATAGGGTGGTACCATATCCTCAGAAAGTATTACTTCCATTTTGGCACTTCACTTGTGCCTTTAACAAACTATCCCAACATTTTATCAAGTCACCAAAAAAAAAAAAAATGTGGTATGATGGGTGATCTAACCAGCGGATCCTAAGGTCATGGGCCTGTGCTTGCATTTCCTTTTATTGAGGAGTAGATCACCTAGTCTTCAGTGACATGATGTGGGATTTCGTGCTGATAGATCAAATCCTTAATAAAACATTAGTTAGTGGTGCTGATTGAGGCCCTGATATCAGGAAAAGCAAACCTATCTATGGAAAATGTGTCTATTCCTGTGGAAAGGAACCACTGGTCCTTCCAAGATGTTAGAGGCCCAAAGCCAACATGCTGATAAATGGCTGTGTGGTCCCCTTAAGGAAGAGTGCATTATTGAGAACTCAATATAATTCTCTATTGCTGGCAACTTTGAAATTCAGTGATGACAGCAGCTAGATCTGTTTAGGTCTGTGTTTCACCTCTGTTTCTGCCACATGACCACATCATTTATATGCCCATCATGCCCCAGTGGTGGACAAAGATAAAAACTGGCTGACACCAACTGGCTGGGTCATTGGCTGTATGCTGTTGTTTAGTGCCTCTCATTTAGTGGATGCTCTCTGGAGGTGGACAATTATCTTTACATTTCTTGTTTAATTTCATCGGTACACCTATAAGCCAGGTGCTTACTTTCCAATTTGGGTCTCTGACCGACCAGCCAAACCACTTTGCCACCGCTCAGGAATATCTATATATTTTAATTTTAGACCTCTTATTTCTAAAAAAAAAAAAAAAAAAAGTAAATGCTGGTGTACTACCTGAAGCTTTGATTATTCAGAGGATTTTCCCTCAAACTATGTAAAATGGTACTTTTCAGTGAAATGGGCATACATTATTGATCTAAACCTGCATATTGAGTTGACAGATATGTAAACCAAGACTGAGCATTTCTGTCCTCTATCATCTGGTCATAGGTCTTTTTCATCTGGTCATAGGCCTGAAGAGACAGAAGGATGCTGATATAACAGTGGGTCTAGGCTCGCTGCTTACACAGCTTGCCTATGACCACTGATCAAGCTACTGCTTGATTCTAGATACACCACTTCTGTTATACAGTGGATTGTATGTGGACCTGCTCAAGCTTATGTCTCTGCCAGTCTGATAGGACCCCCGCTCGTGATAGACAATTCTTCCTGCATGGTTACCTGCTATCACATAATTAAAGACTTTTTCTCTTTCAGGGCTTGGTAGCACAAAGGTATTGTTTTTCAAAAGGTATATGATTTTCCACTACAGATGGCATGGTCATCCACAAAAGCCTTGCATTATGATTCTCCCATTGGTGTGGGGCACAAGCTCTACACAGCATCTTTTCTCACGACTGACTTAAAAAATCTTAGGGTCTGCAGAATTATATGGCTGAAGTTGCAAAGCGACATAGACCATATTTTAGACCTCCTGTAACACTTTCCCCGCCCCGGATGATTTTTGTGTCACCCAGCATATCAGGCAGATAAGCTTCCCTATATATAGAACATATTGGTTCCAAAAACTAATGAAGCACACCTGGTGTTGTGTTTTGTTCTTTGGTTTAGAAATTACAAGATTTAATAATTTACATTTTACTTTGAAGGATATGTCTTGGCGTTCCAAGATCACCAGACATTTAAATTATTATGGATGTGACAATCTCTTGAATCTTCACCAGGTTTATTTCTTGCCCTTAAGAATGCATGTATCTAGGGGTGCCTGGGTGGCTTAGTCGTTAAGCGTCTGCCTTCAGCTCAAGTCATGGTCCCAGGGTCCTGGGATCGAGCCCCGCATCGAGCTCCCCGCTCGGTGGGAAGCCTACTTCTCCCTCTCCCACTCCCCCTGCTTGTGTTCCCTCTCTTGCTGTGTCTCTCTCTGTCAAATAAATAAATAAAATCTTAAAAAAAAAAGAATGCATGTATCTAGATGAACCATGAGAGACGATGGACTCTGAAAAACAAACTGAGGGTTCTAGAGGGGAGGGGTATGGGAGAATGTTAGCCTGGTGATGGGTATTAAAGAGGGCACGTTCTGCATGGAGCACTGGGTATTACATGCAAACAATGAATCATGGAACACTACACCAAAAACTAATGATGTAATGTATGGTGATTAACATAACATAATAAAAAAAAAAAGAATGCATGTATCTTACCAAGTTCTCTGATTTGTCACCTCTTTTTCATTCAACTTAACTGATTTAATTATATCAACTTAATTGATAGAATGAATCAATGTGATATTCTGAGACTGTCAGGATAGTCCAGATTTCTTTAGACTGTAATATGAAAGAGGGTGGGAGAATTTACATAACCTTGAAGCAAAATTTTCAGTGTATACTGTTGTTATTTTTTGGTTAATGAAAACTACCAAGACACTTGTGATTAGAATGGAAAAGAACACATTCATCAAATTAGTGGTTGCATATCAGGTATCTGAGACCTTACTAAACTGCTCTACAAAACATACCACATCTGTCACAATGATTGTGACTGGGGGCCCTACTAGATGAGTTTGAGATAGTCTACAGACAGCCGCCAGTATCCATCCAGTTCTATAAGAGTCAGAAGGCGAATTAAACAAAGGCATCATGAGTCTACTATGCCTACATAAATCCTTAAGGATGGCATTTATCTCCACCATTTATTGCAGAATATAGTATTGTTTTGGGTTTATTCAACATTGATGGCTTCCACTTGGCCTTACCAAATATGATTTTTAAAATTAGGAACAAAAGTTAATGAAATAGAATACAAACATAACAGATTAAATCACAGAGACAAAAGTTGGTTGGATAACCCTTAGGAAATGTTGAAAAAAAAAAGAAAGAAAAATACAATGTCAATAATGGGAATGAAAAAAGGAACCCAACTATGAAGACTACAGATATTGAACTTCTATTAGGATGTGATTAATACCTTTTTACCTAGCAAAATTGAAAAGTTAAAGGAAATGAACAAATTCCTTATAAAATATAACTCCCTAAAACTGACTCAGGAAGAAATATAAAATTTGAATAGTCCTCTGTCCCTTAAAGAGATATAATCAATAACTTAAAAGTCCTACAGAAAAAAACTCCAGCTAGTTTCATCAGAAGATTTCTCTAAGTATTAGGAAGGAATAATATCAATCTTATATTATCTTCCAGAAAATGTAAAAAGGGATTGATCCATAAAACATTATAAGACAGACATAATCGCCATTCCAAACCTGATAAGGACATTACAATAAAGGCAAAATTCAGGTTATAACAAAAATAATATGAAGAATGATGAAACAAAGATGCAAAAATTATAAAGATGCAAAAAATAAAATATTAGCAAATAAAATATAGCAATACGTTAAGAAGATAAAGTATCAAAATATCTTATATTAACATGAGGAATAAATTGGCTTGATCTATGAAAATTAATCAGCATTGCAAAAAAACTAACACAATTTCCTTAATTTGATAAAGGTCATCTACAAGAAAAATATGGAATGTATACTTTAATAATGAAGTGATGACAGCTCCCCCCCTTGCATCTTTAGAAATGAAACAGGATGACATTATTAACAGTTTTATTTATCACTATACTAGTGGGACCTTGCTATGCATTAAGGAGAGCATAAAATAAACAGCATAATGATTGGATAGGAAGAAATTTTAAAAATGATTATTTGGACTCTGTATGATTGTTTAAGAAGAAAATTCAAAATAATCTATAGACATACTATTAGAAAAAATAGCTGAATTTCAGAATTTAATTGTATACAAGACCAACATATAAATACCAATTTTATTTCTACATGTGAGCAACAAACAGAATATTTAATAAATAATATGCACCAAATATCTATGAATTAATCTAACATATATCAGAAACCTAAGAGTTAATGTGATAACAGATTTTCAGACCTCTATTTATCCATATCTACAATATCATTAAGTTGTTAAATCCTTTTAAATTCATATGTATTTTCAATGCAAAACCAATTAAAATGTGAGTAATGGTTTCCATTGGCAAAATAACTCTCAAATTTATGTGGAATTGCAAATGTCAAAAAATACTCTTGTCTTAGAGGAGAGTAACAAATTTGGAGAATTTGTTGTATCATCTATCATGACTTCTTACATTGCAATGTAAGAAAAACAATAAAGTAGCAATTAAGAAAAGTAGAGTGATATAACAAAATAGAGCCTATAAAAAGAAATTCTCTATATATTTGTAACTAGATTTATAATATATGTAATACTTCAAATGTAGTGACAAAATAATGGTCTTTCAAATTAATGGTGCTGGGTCAAGTTGATATCAATGTGGGAAAAAATAATCTTGACCTTTACCTCTCTAACTATGTTAATACCAATTTCACATGGATTAAGGAACTAAAGTTGAAATGTAAAACAATAACTCTTCAAGAAGAATATATAGAAGGATATTTTTGACTTATGCATTGGCAAAGTTTTCTTAATATTAAAATTGCAAGTTACCAATACACACCCACTGGAAAGACTAACGTTAGAAAAAAGATAATGATAAATGGTGTTAATGTAGAGCAACTGAAACTCTCATACTCTGCTGGTAAGTATGCAAACTGGAACAGTCATTTTGGAAAACTGGTTCCAATTTTTTTTTCAGATTTTATTTATTTTAAAGGGGGTGGGAAGGGGCAGAGAAAGAGGAAGAGAGATAATGCTCAAGCAGATCTCACTGAATGTGGGGCCTCACTCAGGGCAGGGTCCCAGGACCCTGAGGTCATGACCTGAGCCACAATCAAGAGTCAGATGCTTAATCAACTGAGCCTCCCAGGTGCCCCGGTTACCAATATTAAAGCTAAACATGTATGTGATATTTGACCTATGAATTTCACTTCTGTGTATTTGCATAATAGAAATGAGTATATCTGAGCCTCCAAAGACATGGTCAAAGTGTGTTCCTAACAGCGGTATTTGTAATAGCTCTAAACTGTATTCTACCCATGTCCATCACCTGTCGAAAAAAACAAAGCAATAGTGGTATGTTTACAAAATGGAGTACTATATGGCAATGAAAGTGAATGAACTATTGTTTTGCAACAACAACAAATACTTTGCAAGAATATCACATACATGCTTAGTGAAAGATACCAGGCAAAAAACAGTATATGTTCAATTAAATTTATAAAGATCAATGATAGACCAACTTAATTAGAAAGGAGAATAGTGGTTACTTATGGTAGGAAGGGTTTTGATAGGAAGGATTCCTGAGTCCATGTATTATCCTATTTTCTTAATCGTGGTGGTGGTTAATGTGAATATAGTAAATTTGTAAAAAGTTATCAGCCTATACACTTATAAGTTTTACACTTTTCCCCATTATTGTTGCCCTAAAAAGAAAAAAAAGAAAAAAAAACTAACATAAAAAGAATTTAGGGCTAGAATTATTAGACCTAAAAATCAATGCTAGCTCAATAAATAAAACTCTAATGCAATATCTGCTTAATTGACTAAGTCCTTGGAGAAGGAATCACTAATAATATTGATCTTATTCTTTGACCTTGATCTGACTGTGCTTTTGTAGGGATGGTTATTTTATTCTTAAGGTGTTTCTCCTCTGCCCTTCATCTTCCTCATTCTTTCACATTTACACTTAAGGTGCCATGAGTTACTTTTGGTTTACTCTTCAAATGTAATAATTATAAAATAATACTCAAATAACTCAAACATAAGTTCACTCAAGTTTTTCATTATCTTTCATGTCAACTTGTTTTCTCAGCACTATGGTCTCCTTTATTCTAGAGCTGGTTGCAAGGTGGCGAGATCTTAATATTTGATTTGAGTTCAAGGTAAAAAAAAAGTCAGTCATTCAGAATCTTGGGATTAAGACACATACTACTTATGAACAGAGGCCATGCTGTGAGGATTTGGAACCCAATCATAGCTACTAATCAAATGGGATTTGCATCTTTTCTTTCTCTTTCTTTCTTTCTTTCTTTCTTTCTTTCTTTCTTTCTTTCTTTCTTTCTTTCTTTCTTTCTTTCTTCTTTCTTTTTCTTTTTTAGCTATGGTCCATTGAGTGCATGTTTCCTTCATAATTTCAATATATCAAGGAGTGGCTGGACCAAAGAATTATTCAATTATCTCTTGGTCCACTGATTAAAGGGCCATCTAATAGTGTCACAAGCCAAAAGAACTCAATATATCTATACTGCAATGGTGAAATTTGACACTTGGATTCTTGGATTGAAGTAAAATGGAGGAGACCTATAAGTGAGGAGCAAGAGTGTCCTAAACTAGTATAGCTATCCTTCCTAGTAAGTTTTCTGTTGACAAAGAATATTCAAATATTCTAATTATTAATCAAGATTGGACCTATAAACTGGGTCTTACAGTAATAAAATTAAACACCTAAAAGGTATTGTTCCTTAACTCCCTGTGGACATGGCTATGGAATCATGAATAACAAATGTTCAAAACCTCATCTCTAATAATATAATGCTTTTTAGTAATTTTATGCTTGTGCTATTTAGATAAACAAAAATAAACACCAAAGGGAAAAAGAAAAAGTCCTTTCCAGGCACTAGAGTTTACCATAGGGCAAAAGCAAAGAGATCAGTATCATGTAGCATTTAAGAATAAATCCAGGTCAAAAATTACACAGCTCTGTGGAACTGTTTTATGTTACTCTGGCACTACTATAAATTGATGTGATGTGGTTACTCTTTGACCATTTTCCTGATTCTTTTCAGTGGCCTGCTGTTTGAATATCATGATAGCAGTAAGCAAGCATAGAATCAGAGGCTAAGTTCAGCTCTGGGGAGAGAAAAAAAAAAAGTAGTGTGAGGATTGTGGGCACATACAGTTCAGGCAGGAGCAAAAATTAATGTAAGTTTTGTCTGTTGTAAGTGTTCATCTTCCTCACTTAGAGCTGAATTTTGTTGTGTTCGAATGTCATTATGTAAGGTCCAATAAGTCTGTCATTGTTTACAGTAAATCGGTCAAGAAGGATCCAAGTTTTCCATATTTCAGAGAGAAAAACAGCACTCAAATAGCAAATCATACTAGGAAAATATTATGAGAAATACAATATGACTAGGCACAATACAGTATGACTAGACTCTATCCTCTTTAGAACAAAAATATTCTGATGCTTTAATGCTCTTTTCCTCCAGAATTCACTGGTCTGTCCTTTGACCAAAAGTTCAAATGTACCCATAGGAGAGTCAGTGTACACTGCTCCACTTAGAATTTTGTCCAGCAATGCAGTCACCTTTCACACAATGTGCAAGGACTTCAGAGTGTGCTGCCAGATACATAATGTTATCAGCTGCTTTAGATTCATTAGCCTTTGGGACCTGTTGGCTCTTCACCACATGGATCACTGTGCTCCTTCTGACCCTATCTGCCCCTCTACTTATCACCATAAGTTCAACTTATTCCTACATTTTCCTTTGTAAGCTCATTCAAATAGAAATAGCAGGTGAGTAATTGACCTCATAAATCCAAATATAATTCTGATTCACAAAGATATTGTCACACCCTTCATTTCTCCTTATGTCTTTTGGCAGTTGTTTAAAAAAAAAAGAAAGGAGGCTTCTTGAAGACATATGTTATGTATTTTTTATTTGAATATTATCTGAGAGCTTACAAATACAAGTCAATTATTAAAATCAATAAATTCAGTTAAAATACTTCTTTGGGTCAGACACTGTCCATTACTATCCACTCAGAGAGCCCACCCTTCACACAGTGAATAGGGTTTACCGGAAGGTCAACTAAGGAAAGGAAGTTTAAGACTTGGGTGGCCAGGATCCTTAGAACTCTTCCTACATTTATTCAGAGGGGTGTTCTGGCAAAAGACACTGGTGGCAGGAGATTCCCAGACTCTGTGAGGTTTCTGTTAGTTCCCTTGAAATGTGAAATTAGATACCATTGTAAATTTCTTCTTGACACTTCATCTTTATTAATCCTTGATACTGTTCTACACAATTTTAATCCAGTTACCCAAAAACAATGCCTGTGGACTTTCCCCCTATTTTCTCCTATTTCTTTGTTTCATAGAACAATAGTAAATATTGTTAAGAAATATTATTTGGTCATTCAGTTGGTTTTTATGTGATTCCTGGCTCATAGCTCCCAAAGCCCTTGGAATCGACCGATAAAACAATAGGAGTATCTTTTGTCATATTTAGTCTCTTGTCCTCTGTTCCTAAAATCACTCAGAACCATGAAGGTGAAATGGGCATTTTTTATTTATAACAAGCCCCTTTCCACAACTGTTTTTTTTTTTTTTAAGATTTTACTTATTTGTCAGAGAGAGAGAGAGCACAAGCAAGGGGAGAGTAGGCAGAGGGAAAAGCAGGCTCCCTGTTGAACAGGGAGCCAATATGGGACTCGATCCCAGGACCCTGAGACCATGACCTGAACCAAAGGCAGAGGCTTAACTGACTGAGCCGCCCAGGTGTCCCTTCAAAACTGGTTTTAAGTTAATGTGTGACTTTCATAAAGCACCTTAGGATGGGGGCTGATTGCCAGGGAACCAACCAAGCATAGAGGGATGGAACTTTTAGTCTCAACCCCCTGATGTCCCAGGAGGGGAAAGAGGCTAAAGATTGAATCAGTCACCAGTGGCCAATGATTTCATCATTCATGACTATGTAATGAAGCCTCCATAAAAAAAAACAAAAACAAAAACAAAAACAAAAACAAAAAAACAAACAGAGAAGGTTCTGAGAGCTTCCAGGTAGAGGAACCAGAACACTTCCATGTGCCACTCTGCCAGGCCCCAAACTCCACAAGGACAGAAGTTCCTTTGTTCCAGAGATTGTCCTTTTTGTCTGGCTATTGATTCATATGCTTTGATATCTATAATAAATCAGTAATATAGTGAGTAAATGGGTTTTTGAGTTCTGTGAGCTCCTCTAGCAAATTAATTGAAGTTTGTGGAAATCTTTGATATATGGCCAGTTGGTCAGAAGTACAGGTAACAACCTGAATGTGCAGTTGGCATTCTGTGTTGGAGAGGGTTTTTGGAACCTCCAATTTGTAGCCAGTAGGTTAGAAGTTTTACCCCAAACTGGGTTTGCCTCTTGGTGGGTGTTGAGCCAAAAGAGACAACAAAGCCAAAGAATAGGAAAAGGAATGGTTTTACTTGTGACAAGTCAAGGAGAAAACCAGGGATATTTCCCTAGGTAGTGTCTCCCCAACAACAAACTTGGAGAAGTTTTAGGCTAAGTGTGTGTATACCTATTCATGAAGGGGTTGCACAATGGGGACTACAACATGGAATTGGGGCAAAAATCATCATAAGGTGACTGAGTCCAGGTCAAAGTTATGAGGACTTGCAAGAGTTAGCATCATCAATTCTCTGGTTCCAGTTGGTCTGGTATTCCAGTGCTCAAAGGTATTCCAGAGTGTGAGTGAAGTCATTCTTCACTTTTGAATATGATTAAGCTATCTCCTGGCCTGATATCGACTCTTCTTACATTCTGTCACAAGATGGCCAGGGGCCAAAAAGACTTTTCTTATGTCAAGAGAGCTATGTTTATCTTTAATTTTCTGGGGACTCCAAACTCTTTCTGCTTACGAAGCACAGGCAATAACCTGGACTTGAGATTGGTGGAATGTGATGCTATATCCTTATAGATAGTATCAGAACTGAGTTGAATTGTAGGACATCCAACTGGTATCCTAAGCATGCTTGGTGGTATGGGGGGATACCCCCACCACACACACACACACACACACACACACACTGGAATTGGTGACCACACCATTAATACATAGTAACATGTTCCACCCTCTTGCTCTTTAATTAGCCCTCCTACAATGATAGGAGGCAGTGTGTTATATGGTAAATAACAACAAAAATGGAGTTTAGAGCTTGGTTTAAAGTCCTAGAATTGTTTACATTTAGAAATCTGCTTATCCTCGATAAATGTTACGCCATCTATAAGGTAGAAGTATTAACATTTGTTCTGTTGAAAACCTGGCCTTTATGATGATCAGATAAAATAAAACAATTTATGTATAAGTTTGTTATTTATTTTTATTTGCATATAGTTGGCACACAATGTTACATTAGCTTCAGGACTACAACGTAGTGATCAACTTCTCTATATATTTGTTATGTTCAGGACAGGTGTAGCTGCTGTCTGTCACCATACAACACTATTGCAATATCATTGATTATATTTCCTGTGCTGTTTCTTTTTTTCCTGTGTTTTTCCATAACCACAAGCCTGTATATCCCACTTTTCTTCACCCATTTTGCCCATCCTCCCAGCCTCCCTTTCCTCTGGCAACCATCAGTTTGTTCTCTGTATTTATAGGTCTAACATTTCTTTTTGTTTGTTTATCCATTTGTTTTGTTTTTTTAGATTCCACATATAAGTGAAGTGATATGGTATTTGTCTTTCTCTGTTCATATTATTTTACTTAGCATAAGACCCTTTAGGTTCACCCATGTGACAAATAGCAAAATCTCATCCCTTTTTATGGCTGATATGTATAAGTATATTTAAAATTTAAAAGTTGTGTCCAAATATAATAAAATCTTATTAATATTATGCTTAATCACTAGTATCTTGGAACAGGAATTTGAATATAACAAAGATGTAAAATTACAGGCCAAATAGTACAAGTCTCATAAACTGATATGGATCACTTAAAAAAAAAATCTTTTTTTTTTTTAAGAGAGAGGGAGGGAGGGGGAGGGGCAGAGGGAGAGGGAGCGAGAGAATCCTCAGCAGGCTCCACACCCAGCGAGGAGCTCAATGCAGGACTATTCTCACAACCCTGTAATGACCTGAGCCAAAATCAAGAGTCCGATGCTTAACCGACTGAACCACCCAGGCACCCCTCAAAAAAAATCTTAATAGAATAAGAAATGCCTAAAGATAAATTAATGTTAGTGTCAATAATTAGTGTTCCTAGTGACAGGAATCAACTCTAGATGACTTAAGCAAAACAGGTATTTTAATAAAAAATGGGAGAAATATTTAGGAGGCTGGCAGAATTAGAGTCTGGGAATCCAATCTTGTCTGCTGTTGAAATTAAGAAAGTGCCTGAGAGCTAAGAAACAAAGAACATGGGGAAAACAGCCATCTCGGGGAGGAATGACTAGTCAGTTTACCTTGACTGGTTAGTTCCTGCCATTGTCACTACCTCCTCATGCAGTGGTCCCCACTGATAAGGACTCTATTGTCAGCTGGTCACATGCCTGCCCTGGGCTGGCTCAAGTGGTCAGTGGGAAAAGGACATGCCCATCTGGCTTCTACAGTGAAAGGTAGGCAGTGACAGTAGGCAGCTAGAAAATACCCTTCCATCAAGATTATAGGCAGCAAAAGGAGGCAATTCCCTTTAAGGATAATTGGATAATATTAGAAAGGAAGATTACAGCCAGGAAGCCCAAGGCTAATGAAAGTCCCCTTTAGACCATCCCTATTTTCTCCAGCCTGCAGGTGGGAATAAAATTTCTATTTAAGGGAAGTTGTAAGCTTGAAAGTCATTAATAAGAAATCTATGTCACTATTGTAGCTATAATGATGACTTTGAGGTTCATTTACTCTTTCTGTATGGTTCTTCCCCTCTAAGCTACAATAATTCATTATTAAGGATAAACTAAACATTTTCTCATCTGAAAGATGAATAGCTTGCCTACTGCTTATCAGCTAAAAACAGTTTGTGGAAAATGTGCAAGAAACTTTAGAAATTTAGTTTAATTTCTAAAAATTGTATATTAGTACCGGTATTCTACTTACTGGAAAACTGATCACACCAAATATTCTGTAATGGTTTCAAAATCATTTGTACTATTTCCTCTTATTTTTTTCTCATGAAAAGATTATTAACTTCTTGATATATTCAGGTGTGTGGGGTTTTTTTAACTTTTACCATTTCTTTAGACATTTAAGTAATCCGATTTCTAAAAGTAAATATTGACCATTTTTCCTTTTTCTCTTGGGTGGAGATGGAGTGAGAGACAACATTGGTCAATAATGGTTGAAAAAAATCTTGTTATTTTCAAGATTTACTTATTAAATAAATAGGATAACGAATAACAAGAAAAACTGTCATTTTTCATTACACTAACTGATTATTATAGAAACTGTCTGAAAATGTAGGTATTCTCAAAATTTCTGATTAAGTAAAACACTAGCAGTGACAATGTGCCTGGGGGAAATGACTCAGGAACCTGAGATATCAGGGGGGTTAAAGTGAGTCTTTGAGAATTAAAATTTTGTATGTCAATCCATGTCCAGATAGATGAGACACAGTGTGATTTAGAAGTGTTTCAAAGCCCAAACATGACACATTTTCAAATTCAGCAATAAAGAAAATTATTGATTTCATGAGATGACTGGTTTTCTCCAAACTGCCAGCCATTTCCCAACGAAAAATAAGATCCAAAAATCTCATTTGGAAGTTGTTAGTGCCATTTTGCAAACATTCTGAGAATTTGGAAAAAACAAGTCCCCCCTACTTTGGCTTCCTGTTTTCAAATCTGTTCTTAGGGCTGCTTTTCAAATCTTTTAACAAGCAAAAGAGTGTTTAGCTCTTCAAGTAATGTGTTGAAGTAAGGTTGCTATTTTTTTTCCGATGGTGCCAGCAGATTCTTAGGTTGCTGAAGACAATTTATAATATGAAACATTAATGTGTTAATTAGGAAAGGATCTCATTCATACCATTTTTAGTCTGGTCTTACAGAAAATTTCAACATGCTTTTAAAATATTTCAGTGTTAAATACAGTAATTTCTTTATATATTACATACTGCATTGTAAGGAAAGTTTATCTGTTACTAGTGCTTATAGGAATACTCATTTATCATGTTATTCTTCCATAAAAACTCATGGAGTGAAGATACTTTGTTCTGTGTTATGAGAATAATTTTTGTGGACTGGGAAATAACTGCATTGTTTGTCTGGAAAGCAAAACAAGAAATAATTGATGACATGTCACCAGCTTAAAAAGTAACAGCAAAACAAAACACCAAATTAAAAATAACCAGAAAACAGAATAAAAATATGCACAGAAATCATTACTTAAAAATATGCTACCTTCATTAGTGAGCAGAAAACTGGTATATGTAATAAGAAAAGCAGAGTTGGTAATAGCAAAAGTATAAATTAAAGATAATTTTTAAAACCTGTCTCCACAAGTATTATGCTATATTTTCTATTTTTACTAGCCCACTATTTTTCTATTTTAATATGTCTGTTTTATCATAGTAAATGGAAGTACATTTTTAAAACCAAATGTGCCAGGGAAAATACCATAATAATTATTTCATATGTTTTCTTTCTCTGAAAAGAACCTAGTTGTTCTCTAGAAACTGGCATTCTTCCACATCTCTTACCAGAACATATTTCAATTTTTCTAAAATGTTTGATTATTTGTTAATGTATCCAAGAGCTTAGGCAGAAGTTTCTGCATCATCTTATCTCCATCTGCTCTTGTTCTTGCCATGTTTGGCAAGATTTTTTAAATACTAATTTTAACTAACAGAAAATCACTGATCCTTCACCATACCATTGATATTTTGGAAAATATAGCTTCAAAAGGAAACATTTTATTTCACATATTCAAAAGCCAACTTACTTTGCCTTCTAGTAATTTCTTGTCACTTTAGAAAAGGAGTTTGTTCTCAAAATATTTCTGTCAAACCTTTTGTATTCTCATTTTAGAAATAAAAACTTACAAGTTGTTGATGGTAATGGAATAGATCACTTTTTCGCTAGAAGACAGCAGGGTTAAAATCTTTTTCCTGCTAAGGCATTAATCCTTTTGCATAACATTTGGGATTTGTGATTCTGAAGACCAGGTCTCTGTAATGAAGTATATTCTATTTTCCCATCATGACTGAAGGTTAGCATCATTAAAATGGGGAAAAAAAACACCCAGACTCCAGCTTGACACTAGGTCAAGTATTGTAGCTCATTTTCTGGAACTCTTCCCATCTAAGCAATTTGTCTTTCTCTCACTACAAAGATTTGAAGATCACTATCTGCACTAAAAAAACCACTAGGGGCTGGAAAATTTGATTGTTCAAGAATAAAAATATTTTGCTTTGACTAATGAAAAAGTATGTCAGCTTTGAGTACAAAAGTAAAATTAAAAAGAATGAAAGATTTTCTTACTTTCTAGTATTTTCTAATTCTAATGCTCTTAAATTTCTTAAAATGGTAGGCAGAGAACCTAAATTTATGGTGCTATTCTTTCAAGCAGCTTGTAGGAACATTGTCTTCATGCCAGGGTCTGGTATTTCACTAATGTTGGAATATCACTCTATACTTATGAAGTATTTGATATTTCATCTAAAAATTCATTATTTTAAATGTTATCTTATTAACATGTCATCTCTTTGAGGTAAATATAATTGCTTTGATATTATCAGAATTTATAGCCCCTAGTCGCCATCAGAGCACTTCTAAGAATTAGTTAGGCAGTCTCATGGGAGTATTAGTAAAAATACCAGGGCGTCGTTATGAGAAATAAACTAGTGGACCAAACATAGAACGAACAAACATGGATTAGTTACACAGATAAGATTTTCAAGTTTAAAATGTTTTCTTAATTAAAATTCTTACATACATACTATTTTTCAACAATTATATTGTAAATTATGTCCTTACACATAATATTTAACAGCTGGAATTTTTACCGTGTGAAAGCATTTTCATAAAGGAAAATCAAGTACATTATTTTAGAAATCAGTTGAAGATACTGAATTATTATAGGAGCTATCAGTTGGTTCTTTACAAATGTAAATACAGAATTGTATTCATACATTGAATACTCATTCGATTATAATATATTTAAAATGAAAAAAGAATTGCCTTCCAATAGTTTAGCTTGGTGAGTACCCAGAATTAACCAAACTACAAGATTAAGGGGTCAAGTCTGCTCAAGAATTCTAATAACTGTAGGTTTTGGGTTTTCGCCAAACCACCCTCAGGTTTGATAATTCACTAAAAAGACTCACAGAACTCAATGAAACATACTCAGTTATGTTTATTACAGGAAAAGAATACAAATTAGAAGCAGATGAAAAGACACAGAGTCTCAGAGAAGGGCAAACATGGAGCTTCTGGTCACTTTCTCCTCGGGTACTCACAGACTATGTTACTCTTTCCCATCTACATTGTGAAATCATACACACAGAGTGTTGCCAGTCAGGCAAGCTCACCTGAGCTCCAGTGACCAGAATTTTATTGAGGCTTTATTACACAGACATGATTGAGTGAGTGATTGCACCCTTGTTTGAGCTCTCTCCAGTGCCCTCCGTACCCCTTCCAGAGGTCTAACTGATAACATGTGGCCTCAGGAGCTGGTCAGGAATCACCTTGTTAGCATAAACCATCAGGTATAGTTCCAGATACCCACCATGAATAAAAAAGACATTCTCATCCTGGGATTTATCAAGGATTTTTAGGTTAGCTAAGGACAAAGGCCAGATCTCTCTTTGGGCAAGGCCAAATTCCTTATTACACAATGGGGCAATAGTGTTCTTTACCTATACAACATTAATAGAGAATTATAGCAATTTGCCATTTGATTTACCTAAATAAGCACATTTTTCAAGAAAATAATCAATAAAACCACAGGTTTTTAAAAAAAATGAGTCACAGCTCTATATACATTTATATTCTAGTTAAAATATTAAGGTAACTCAATATTAAAGGTTTTTAAAATAAGAACACAACCATTTATGAAATGGATTATAAAGTATATTTTTCACTTTTCACTTATTTCATAGACTCAGGACTAAGATTGTTGATTCACCATTAAGAAAGTGATATTTATTGATGTGATACTGAACCATCAGGGCTCTCTTTATTTGATGAAAAGAAGGAAGAAAGATTACTTTCAAAAATCTATCCGCTCACAAACAGCAGGTTAAGTGCAAAAAGGATCCATAAATCTCACCAGCAGATTGGCAATCAGGCAATGCACACTGCTGTAAATATGAATTGTTTACAAGATCATATTTTCCATATGTATGACCTAATTTATTTGATTTTTTCCCCAAATGATTTAATTTATTGTGAGTTTACTTCAAACAATCCCAATATATTGAATCAGGTAGAACAAATTTACTCAAATAGCATTTTGGCATGAATTTAGTTTGTCTTGCTTTCAATATTTTGCATTATCTGAATGTTTCTGTCTTCCTTTTAGGGAAATCAACATGCAATTTCTGACTTAGATAGGAACAGAAGTTTATTGATGATCCATGTGAGTTTTATATTAAATACTGTGAACACTAACATTTGAAATGTGTCCATACTATATTAGAAATCTTACTCAACCAGGTTTAATGTGTTCTTGTCTAAACATTTGCACTACGGCCTTCAGAAGCAATAGCTCTCCTGTCTCCATATTAAGTCAACATTGCATGTTCCTTGAAGTCAAGAATTTCATTTAATTATATGCACTCTTCATAGTAATAAAATCTGGATGAGTACACAGTGGACACAGTTTGCAAAGATGTGTCACAGAAAATAGTTTTCATGTCATTGTATTGTTTACCTGACTTCTTGAGTTCATGTGATTGGAGGTTAAGAAGAATGCAGAAGGGATGAAAGACTTGTAGATGTGACAGAGTATGATAGAGTCACAGAAGGGAAATCAATACTATTTATTGTGTATGAATTGAAAACTTTAACTGATATTAAACTTTACCTGTAGCAGAACCAGAAATTTAAAATATATCAAATATTGTATTTATTAATATTTCTTAAGAGGAGAGAGAAAATAGGGAATATGTAATTTGCTACAAATTGTCTCAAAATATTGGTCAATAAAATAAAACTCTTTTACCACTTAGAAATGAGACAATTAAATTATAGAAATTCCATTGTGTGAGTGGCGCCTGGGTGGCTCAGTTGGTTAAGCATCTGGCCCTTGATTTTGGCTCAGGTAATGATCTCAGGGTCATGGGATCAAGCTCCATGTCGGGCTCTGTGCTCAGTGTGGAGTCTGCTTGTCCTTCTCTCTCTGCCCCCTTCCCAGTCTCTCTCTCTATCACATAAATAAATAAAATCTTAAATAAATAAATAAATAAATAAATAAAATTCCATTGTGTGTTTACTCTTACCAGTTAGGTTGTATAGATGATCACAATTGAATATTTGAGGATTTTTTTTAGAATTATATTTATATGGTGATGGTCACTTCTTTTAGTATGTTGTCTAAAAACAAGCTACATGGTCACTAGAAGAAATCAAGCTTTTACTTTTTACTGAGTAGGTTGCTTTTTGTTGAATTTATGGCTGTCACTTTTTCTTTCTGATGCATAGCCTAAATAAACACACATCCAATGTGTATGATTTTGACATTTTGTTTGGGTTTGTCGTTCAGATACTATTGTAATAAAAAGATAGAAAGGGTCAAAATGGTGATCTTACACAAATTACTGCTATTTCAACTTTTAAACATCCTTGTTTTTTTGTTTTTTTTTAAAGGTTTAGCTAACTTTTATTTTTTATTTTTTTAAAGATTTTATTTATTTGAGAGAGAGAGAGAATGAGAGATAGAGAGCACAAGAGGGAAGAGGGTCAGAGAGAGAAGCAGACTCCCTGCTGAGCAAGAAGCCCAACGTGGGACTTGATCCCAGGACTCCATGATCATGACCTGAGCCAAAGGCAGTTGCTTAACCAACTGAGCCACCCAGGCGCCCTAAACATACTTGTTAAGTTAAGATTATATGTAAGTAACTGTAGAATAATGGCACTTATTAGGAGAGTACAGTATTAATCCTGTATTATATGAAGTGAGAGAATAAAAGTAGCTTTTGACAATGAACGAAGGGTTCAATAAAATTTCTTGGCTTTATGTAAGTAGAGATGGTGATCCCTGGCTTTGAGCAATGAAATGAAATAAAGGAAACAAAACAAATACATAGAGATATACATAATGGGAGACCATGAGAAAACCAGCTTGCTTCACAAGACCTAGTGGATGTCTGTAAATGTATATTTTGAATATACATTAATCATACAATCTTAACTATATATTAAGAAATCAAAATGATATTATATATATTTAATTCTAATAAGAATTATTAGATAATCTTAGCAACAAAAGTTATTAAGAATTAGAAAGAGGAGTACTGATGGAAATTTTTCAAATTTTATAAGGGGCAAGAATAAATACAGCCCATAAAATGGTGCTCTCCTTTATTGGACACAAGAAACATTATAGGGATAGAAATTCAATTATTGGTTCACTTTTGCTCAAGTTTTATTTTAACAATTAATTGGAAATTGCATCTTTAAATGGATCAACATAGAGTCCTTTTTCTAAAAGTCCCATCTTTTCCTTCCTTTTACCATTCCTTGCAGAGGGAACATCATGAAGAATCAATAATGATCAGAACACACCTGATATGTTCCAATGCTGGTTTATTTAATAATTTATAATTATAAGAAAAACAGTTCAGAGTTACTTTTCAAATCTAAAAATTTATCAGTGAACATACAAATGATGTTTTTTTCTGTTTTACACTATATATATATATATATAAGCTAAACTCATTTTATATACATATATATAAAATGAGTTTAGCTTCAGTTTTTAACACATTTCTAATAATATTTGTAGAGTATATGGTGCTTAAACTACAAAAGAGAAATTTCAGTTTTTATAAATAAATTATTGAAGCAACGTTTTACCTTTAAATAATGATAATAAGAGAAATTAAAATATCATATAGTTTCATGTTATTTACATAAGTAAATTTCAATCATAGAATATAAATGAGGAAAGTGACCTTGAAATTAATCCTTTGTACTCAGTCATCCAATACATTAATCTTTTCCTTCCTATTCATATCAAAATATCATTCAGGCATGTGTACTGTCATTAGTATAAAAATAACATAAAATTAACATCAGTTATGTGATTATCTTTGTCAACGATATTCAATGGCTCCACACAGGGCACCTGGGTGGCTCAGTCTTTAAGCGTCTGCCTTCAGCTCGGGTTATGATCCCAGGATCCTGGGATCGAGCCCCACATCGGGCTCCTTGCTCAGCGGGAAGCCTGCTTCTCCCTCTCCCTCTCCCCCTGCTTGTGTTATCCCTCACACTGTGTCTCTCTCTGTCAAATAAATAAATAAAATCTTTAAAAAAATTTTTTTAAAAGGCTTTAAAAAATAAACAATATAATATATACAATTTAAGATCTAACTACTTAATATAGTAAACCTTATCAACAAGTCCTCTATCCAAGTTACTTCCCTTCAGAATCAACTTTGATCTTTATTAATATTTTACCTTTGCCTACATTTTCTTTGTTAGCATTTATTTATTTTTTATTTGAGTATATTAACACACCATGTTACATTAGTTTCAGGAGTACAACATAGTGATTCAACATCTCAATACATTATGCTGTGCTCACAAGTGTAGCTACCATCTGTCACCATACAGCGCTATTACAATATCATTGATTATGTTCCCTACGCTGGGCCTCTTATTCCCATGACTTATTCGTTCCATAACTGAAAGCCTGTACCTCCCACTCCCCTTCACCCATTTTGCCCATCTTCTTATGCCTTCCCTCTAACAACAACACATCAATTTGTTCTCTGTATTCATAGTTCTGATTCCGCTTTTTGTTTGTTTGTTTATGTGTTTGTTTTTTAGACTCCACATATAAATGAAATCATATATTTGTCTTTCTCATCTGACTTGTTTTACTTTTTGGTAAGACTTTTTTTTTTTTTTTTTACAAACACAAATTCTACTCATTTATGAAAGCCTAGCTCAAATTTTATTCCTAACATAAGAGCTAGAGGCCAACTTTATTTTTTCTAAATCTCTAGTTTTTTTAATTATTATTATTACCTTTAGGACCACTGATATATAATAGCACGTTTCAAATACATATCAGGTTTCTGCATAAAATTTCAAGACTTTTAACATTGTCTTGTATAATCATAAACAATAGATTTTTAATTGATACAACTCATTAATTTTTTGTTGTTATTTGTATTTAGTGTATATTATGAGCTTTATGATATATTTAGTGATTTTATAATTTGGGAAGGAATTGAAATATGTAAATTTTAAAAAATATTTTCCAATGTTCATATGCTACAGTCTTTATTAACTTATTTTCAAATAATTCAAGAGCTTAGTCATTATTTCTATTTCAAAATATTTGAATTAATGATATTGTTATGCTTTGAAACTTTGTTACAGTTTGCTTCTTGGTGTCAGCATAATTCCTACAGAATAATTTCATACAGAAAAAAATTAAAGTAATTTTATTGCGTGGTACATTTATAATTGTATATGCCACATTATTGAGCATATTTATGACAAGAGAAAATTTCTGTTTTCACTAGGTATTAAAACTGTTGGCTTATAATTTTGTTGGTCTGATTATTGGAAGAATTTTCCACAAACTAGCTTCTTGCTCCATACATGTCAAACCTTGTTTTTACTTCAATCCCAAATAGCTCTATATGTGGTACTGGGAACATAAAATATGCCTACTTGATTCTAAGATTTCTGGCTTGTACCAGAAGTCCTGAGTTGATAGGCATGTCACATAAATTGACACAGTGGGAAGTAGAACTTTTCCTAGAAAAGTGTCATACCATAGGGTAGCTGGCAATAACTTAGCTATAAGAAAACAACTGTAAACCACATAAATACCTTTTTAAAGCCAAACTAAGTGTATTTCCAACTCAACTTCCTTAGCTGGATTTCAATAATGTCTTTAGCCACTCCAAGGACACTAACACAGGGGAAAGTATGATGGGGTGAAGTTGAAGTGGAACGACACAGAGGACTTCACTGATTAAAGCACAGATGTTCCATAAACATGTGATCATGTGACTCTATTGCTTGATCCACCCTCTCATCTTCCCCAGAATCTTAGATAAGAATTTACTGGTTCCCTTAAGTTTAAGAATTGTTCTATGCTTTGTGGTATCTCATGCCATATTAGTAAATCTTCTGGGCATGATCTATCTCCAACTTGAGAGGAAAAGAGTCTTTTTAGCTTCATTCACTATTTATTATTTGTTTACACATTAGCCTCAGCCTGCTTCTCTATCCCTTATTTGTAGACACCTGACTTAACACTCAATAACAAAGCTTTTGACATTTAGAGTCATTTTATAATAGCGTCTGCTATAAATTTAATTTTCAATATTAGTTGACAATCTGTAGTTTGAAATAATGAAGGCCAACTTGTTTCTCTGTATCTTGAGTGGTGGTCCCCTTAATACCGCATTGCACTCCATTTTGTCATCCATAGAAGATGGTGAGTAAATATCTTCAAATCAGTAAGGACTTGGAGCCTTTGTCAAACTCAGAATAGTAAGGTAAATTTCAGAAATGGACTAGGGAATTGTCCACACTTGGAGAGAAAGGGGAAAAAATAAATTATCATCATCTAACATTTTATTTGGGTCATGGAAAAGAAATATCACAAAAATATTTCTAGTGTCAACTCTCATAGCTCTACAGACATAGAGGGTGCTCACTAAATGTTTTGATTGTTCATCTCAAAAAGTCTATCAGCAAAGACACAGAAGCAATAAACATTCTATCTTCTATCACAAGGCAGCAAAGACCTTTTCTGCCCTCAAGCTGATGTGTTCTGTCTTCAGTGTTCCCTGGAGTGACTCAGCATTAAGTCTGATTAAGCCAGTTGTTAAAATTAAACTGCACCTGTCAAAATAAATGAACCAGGTACCAACAAAAGAATTTGAGAAAATTTCTTCCTCATTCTCTTTGTTTTCCTTTTGTAGCTAATCATTAAAGAATAGCATTTGATAAGCCTCAGCATTTGATTATTAGTTATTTATATCAATAACTAATAATTGGACTCATGGTGATAAACTGAAAATAGGTATTAATAATTTATTATGTAAGAAAAGATAACAATATGCTCTCTATTTTTTCCATATAATGAACAAAGAAGAAATGTTTTCCATCAACAAAGAATTTTTGATATGAATTATTATCTTTGAAAACAACTGAGTGTCTCAGAATAGACAAGAATATCTTGTTTTGGGGAGGTGGCATGGCATGGTGGAAAGCTTTCAGGGTGGAAGCAATATTGTCCACTTTAAGGTAAATGCAGTGATTATCTTAAGGGGCACAAAGCAGTACAAATGTGAGGATTTGTTTTAATATGACTACCACTCTCAATAAACTCTATGCTTGCCCAGTCATTTAAAATCTCTAGATCTCAATCTAGTCACTTATAAAATGCGGATAATAAACACTTTCAATACATAGTATTTAAAAATACTAAATCCATTACTAATGTCTGATACTGTTTTTAATTCATCCTTATCCCTCTGTTATATGAGTACACTTAACTATTGCTCTTTCTGTAGAAGGCTTAGTCTGCCCTTGTGAATAATTACTATTTCATGTTTAGTGTTTTACCTTTAAACTTGACAGGGCAACTTGTAAGGTTTATGAGCTTCATCCGAGTTCTCCAGTCTTTGAATTCTTTATGTAATTTCCCTGGAAATGGAAAGATACTAATAAATAAATTTTTAGTATCTGAAAATGTATTGTCCCATAGAATAGTAAATGTAACTCCACGTCTATTCTCAGAAGAAAGGCATAATGGAAAAGGCAGGTGTTATTTTTATTAAGAGTTCATTAAATGTTCTTTTAAAATTAATTTTTTGTTATTATTCCCAGAGAACTTATATATTACCAGCTTTACTAAGTTGCTAAGAAGAGTCACTCCCAATCAATGGGCAAGTTATTAGCAATTCAATGTTTAAAAAATAAAATGATTTTTAAATTCTTCTCATTGAACAGTGTCCAAATCTGTATTTTCTTAAAACACTTCTCTTGTCACAAACCACGGATATCACAGCTGAAAGCCAGCAATATTTCATCACTTCTAAGCTGCATTTTTATTTTTAAAATAATAGTTAACATTCATGAGCATTTCTATGTGCTGTTTCCTCTGCCTAAACGCTTTATATACATCATATCATTTAATCGTTCCCAAAATTCTATTCAACAAATATTCATTGAATGCTCACTGAACAAGGTACTGTCTTGGACCCTAGGACAATGATGAATAAACAACCAAAGAAAAAAGAATAAACAACTCACAGAGTTCATTTATTACATAGGAACCATTATTATTCATACTCTCCAGAGGAAGAAATAACGAACCAACAGAGATTAGGCATCCACCGGGGAATTAGTGAGTGAGCTAGAGTTTGAATTGAGGTCCATCTTGACCTGAAAGCTTGCACTTTATGACTTCTCGCTACGTAAACCTCATATACAGTAGAAATTCACCTAATTTTTATTCCTTTTATTAAAGTTATTCATTTTGTATTTTGAATTTTAGAACAGCAAATTTCATCTTGATATTATCCAATCCTTTTGGCCTCCTTAAAGATGGATACTATGCATTATTAGATTTTGATCTTCAAGGCTCAGTGGAGGCCTGGTACATAGTTGAAGTTCAGAAAATGTTTCGGAAAGCTTAGGAGTGACTTGTTCGAGATTGTTCAACTACATGCCTCTAATCATCTTTTATGACCATGCTGCATGTACTTCTGATGTTCCCCACTTGCTACTAGCTCAATGCTTCCTTCTTTGTTTCTTGGGTTCTTCAGGCCCCTATTTTGTCATTCTGACTACATTCATCACTACCCTTACATTTTCCTAATATTTAGCTCTCAGCTGCCTTCCTTCCTTCCTTGTACTTCTGGCTACCACCTCTCCCATACCCGACCCCATTGTGCTACACTCTCCACACTAGACAATAGGTTATTGAATAGCAACAGGTGCCACACAGCAGGAACAAATATTTTAATTTTATTACATCCTTCTTCAAAGAGTTAAAAAAAATGTAGAGCCCGAACTCTACAGTACTCTATTCAATCTTTCATCTGGTACTTTTCATATATTGCCATTTTAGAAACAATTATTTATTTATATGGGTCTCCCACTGCCTCCCAGTTTATAATATGACATTTAAAATGGGAGTGTGTCTTGTTTTGTTCTCTGTGTTTTACAGCATATAGCAAAGTAGCTCATGCATTGTAAGTTCTCAACAAATATTTATTAAATATTCCATTTTATTCTTTAAAAATTGGATGTTTGTGAATCTAAGAAGGTTCACTTGAATCATCTACTTATGAAACATTAATCATTTTCTATTTCCTTATCTTGATAGATTTGTTTTTCCAAGTCTGTGAAGAGCTGGTGAGTTTTCTAGTTTTTTTTCCCAACTAAAGTGGTAGCTAAAACACCACTATGCATTATTATTCATATTCTATATTCATATCTTAGATTATCCATAAGTTTCTACAAGCTTGTTTTCAGTATAGTTTGACTGTGATTTATTGCATCCTATGATCCATGGCCATTTCTACAAGGAGAAAAAAATATACTTTTCAGAGAAGCAATGTTTTTAGGTCTTATCAATTCCTCTGAGTAAATGACAAAGAGGAAAACAAATGAAATAGTGGATGAATTAAAATAAATGTAAGAGAGCATATATAAGGCATTTATTCCTATCTTATTCTTTTTTCATGTGATTTAGATAGCCAATTAATCTAGGAAAGACAAGTTAAATATCTGTAAAATACCAGGCTGGCCAAACAAAATTATTTCTATCATCCTAAAATCCATATTTTAAGATGAAGTACCTATAGAAAGTACATCTAAACTCTTGACTCTAAAATTTCTGAATTCTTGAATGCATTATTATAAGCCATATGCAAAAGGGATGGCAGGAAGACCTCTGAGTCTGACCTCTAAAGAATAGATGATCTAGTTAAGAATCAAAGATATCAAACATGGCAAGAAATATGATATATGTATCAAATTATGACAAATAAACACAACTAATAATAATGAATAGATTTCTTGGCATTTAGCAAACAAGTGCAATTTTTTTGTTTCAACATTTGGCTATTCTGCATTCAAATCCATGAAGATACATTCAAAGATACTAGTTCAAATATTCACCTGGATATCTTCACTTTCATCTATCTAGGATATGGTGACTTGATGAGTCGCCACAATCCCTTCTGACCAACCATAAAGAGTGTGATCAGTCAGAAATTAATCTGATTGACCAAACACAGTCAATAACAAGCCAGTATTCATTTATGAATTATTTCCTTTTACTATTTTATTTAACAAGTTTAAAAATATATTTCCCATGAACTCTGAACCATCTTACTTACTTGCTATGACTTCAGTTCATTTTTTTAAACTATATCATACTACTTTGTGATGTCTGAATCATGGTAAGGATCATTAGTTATCTGAGAGAATTTGGTTGAAGTGTCTAACAATTTCAGTTGAGTTTTATTGTCTGTTAGTCAAAGAGAAATGAATAAGCCTATTCCAATAACCCTTTTAGCTCTAGATCTCTATGTTTTGATTTCTATTCCTTAATTATGACTTAGTCTCAAAGCCTACTCAATAAAAGAAAAAGAAAGGCTAAAAGAAAGTAAGTTCTAGACTATGTGTTTGTTAAATGTTAAGGAAATAAGTATAAGTCTTATTCTTAGTTATTTTAGCTCAACTTACTTGGCCTAGCAATATCACTTTTCCAGAAAATTTATTCAGTTAACTGACTACCCAATTATTTTTCACATGGTGTTACTTATAGATGCTATACCATTAAATTCTCACAATTCTTTTTTGCTTTTGTAGGTATAGTCACACTTTTTTTTAGCACCTATATGTTGTACTATACCCCCCATATATCATGATGAAAGAAGGACAACAGACTTTTATGATTATGTAGTCCAGAATTGATGCAAGGCTGGCTTTTGTTGCTCTCTTGTCCTGAAATGTTTGAGGAAGAAAAAACTTTCTAGCAAACTAAGAAAACAGATGACCTCTGAAGGCTTTTACTATTCCACAATTCTATGAAAAACTGCCTAGGAATGGGAAATCCTGCCCCATTTTCAGCATGACACTAAAACAGTAGCTGTGATTATTTCAGAAAATCAGGTGGTAAATTTAAGGTTCAACAATCCTCAGTGTCTTTCACATGTCTACCTAGGAAACTAAAACTGAAAGCAGGCAGTCAAATAGGTCAAATAAATTAAGTCTATAAAAAGAGAATTAGGTTTCCAGTTTTCCAAGTTAAACCTAATTTGAATAAGTATGATAGGTAGGAAAACCAAAAAGGAAGAAAATAAAATAACAAAAGAAAATCACCTCATGTTGAAATTATTATCCTCAAGATAGTATACAATGGGGGAGACGAACCATGAGAGACGATGGACTCTGAGAAACAAACTGAGGGTTCTAGAGGGGAGGGGGGTGGGGGAATGGGTTAGCCTGGTGATGGGTATTACGGAGGGCACGTTCTGCATGGAGCACTGGGTGTTATACACAAACAATGAATCATGTAACACTACATCAAAAACTAATGATGCAATGTATGGTGATTAACATAACATAATAAAGTAAAATTAATAAAAAAAAGATAGTATACAACGTGTCCTATCCTTCAACCCTAAGTAAAAAGAATGTGTCAGTATATATTTTATAGGACTATAGGACTTGAACTACATGAGGTGTGTTTAGGTCACTCATAAGGTCACAGAACACAGCAGTGCTCAAATCAGTGAGGTAGAGCTCCCACCCATGAATCCCATCCAGACATCTATAACCTCACAAGGGGCTAAGTAATATCTTTGGCTTAACTTATTTGATATTTGATGCCACATTTATCTTATGCACACACATTTTGGCCCCAAGTAGTAGGGTTTCCAGGTAAGGAAATAGGCCCAGCTTCATGTGCAGCAAACTCCCAGGCATGTGAGAAAGTTTCCCTCTGAAGAAATATAAGTTGGTAAATCTATGGAATTGGGAACCAGGTACCCTATTATCTGGCAGACATCACAGCCGTTATTTCTCCTTGATGCTCACTTTTCTTATTTTAATTTCACAAGGGAAGATCAGAAAATCTGTTTCTAAAAAAAAAAAAAAAGAAAAAATCCATTTCCGCTCTTTACAAAAATTCCTAAATTTTGTGATCTCTCTTTCAGTTTCTAAAAAAATATACTATGAAATAGTATCTCTTCATGAATACAGAATATACCTAAAAGGCTCCCTTTTCTTCTTAAACCTTCTACTAAATTGACCACCATCTGTTTGGGGATGTATTGATGGTTTTGCTCGCTGGTGCTTTTCAGGAAACTTTGCATGGTTGCATTCAATTCTCTTCTCTGTCTCTGTTTGTCTCTCTCTCTCTCACACACGTACTATGTGGACTCTTCTTGGAAGTTTCAATTTCAACATTCTATGTTTCTACCTTCACCTTCTTTCACTTCTATATCCTGGCTTCATCAGTTATGTTGAAATTTCAACATTGTCACCTGCTTTAGTTCCTTTTGTTCCTTGATTGTGAATACTTGAGATTTGACTGACTTGGAAAATTAACTTTTCTTATGTAGATACAGATGAATAATGTTAATGCACTTTTGACATTTTTAATTATTTTTCTAACGGAGTCTATGACCCTTTCACACAGTAGGGAACTGCTGTTAACAGTACAATGATTAGTTCAAGAATCCCAAGATAAATTTTCGTATGCATTTCTCCATAGAAAGAATGATGCTTAGATATTATATATAGATTGAAGACTAAGGTTACTAAAATTCAGACACATAGTAAGCCAGACTGAGAAACTAATTACAATTCTAACATTATTTCAGTTTGATAAAGTGTTCTAATTTAGAAGCAAAGACCTAAACTGTATCTCTAATTTGCAATGTCTTCACAAATTGAAATCCACCTTTGCTGAATGCAGGCCTGATGCTTAAATGTGGTAACTGCCAACCTCCTTAGTATGATTATTCTTTTTCTTTTCTTTCTCCACATATAGTAAGACTCATCCCTTTCCATGCTGTGTTCTAAAAGTTTTGACATATACAATTATGTTACACCACCACAATGACGATGTAGGAGAGTTCTATCATTATAAAAAATTCCATTTTGACATTTTGTAATCCATTCTAATCTACTGGCAACCATTAATTTGTTTTCTGTCCCTGTAATTTTATCTTGTTCAGAATGTTGTATAAATGGAATCATACAGCACATGATTCTGCCTTTCCAGTCTGGCTTCTTTTGGTTAGCATAATGCATCCTTGTTGTTATGTGTATCACTAGTTTATTCATCTTCAGTGCTGAGTAGTATTTCATTGCATGGGATGAAGTTTGTTCATCTATTCACCACTGAAGAAACATCTGGGTTATCTTCAGTTTAGGGAGATTGTGTACTATAAATATTTGTGAACAGTTTTTGCATAAACACATTTTTTTGTTGCTCTTGGGTGGAATTGCTAGCTCGTTTAGTAAGCATATGTTTAAATTGGTCAGCAAATGCCAAAATATTTTCCAAAATGACTTTAATATATTGCGTTCTTGCCAGCAATGGGATTGAGAGTTATAATTGCTCTGATCTTGAAAGAACTTGATGTAATCAATCTTTTAAAATTTTACTCTATAGTGATATCATAGTTCTAATTTGCATTTTTCCTAATGACTAATGATGTCATCTTCTCATGTGTCCACTAACCATACATGCATCTCTCATATATCCTTTCTGGTGAAGTGACTGTTCAAATTTTCGCTCGCTTTTTAGTTTGTTTATTTTCTTGTTACTGAATTTTAAAAGCTATTTATATATTCTAGATACAGGTGCTTGGTCAGATAAATATAAAGGGAATATTTTCCCAAGTCTGTGGCTTATTTTTCATTTTCAATAGTGTCTTTTGCATAGCAGAAGTTTTTAATTTTGATAAAATTAAATTGATCGTTTTTGAAAAATATATCATGCTGTTGCCTTTTTAATCTATTTTGTTGCTACCCCTAATCTAACAAAGATTTTTATGCTTAGAAATTTATGTTGTATGCAAATTTGAGTGAAAAATTATGCAAATAAATTTTCTGATAATAACAATCATTTAAAAGCAGTTCAAACAAATAATTGACACAGTCAAAAAAGTTGCTTCCAGGATTGTTTGTGGCTTATAAAATATTCCTCAAGGTAAGCAGTGTAAGCTCCTTTCTTTTACTGGCAAATAGTCAAGATATATAATAATCCACAGCACACTTGCTTGAGGCAAACCTAATCAAATCTTAATGTTTTTGAAAGCCTTCATTTGTAATTAAAAAAATTGTATGTCTCCACCTAGTCTTTATAAATATAATATTTATATCTGATCTCTATTTTACTCCTTTGTTACAAGGATCATTTTTACTATACCATCTTGAGAGTATTCACAGATTTTTATCACTGGGCCATGCTATTTGAGATTATATTAGTATATCTCAAAAATATGCACTTATTGAGCACCTAACATAATCAAGACACTCTACCAAGAAATATATGTTGCCCCTGGGGTGAAACTAAATATTAGCTATGGGATTTTTGAAAGGAGCTACAATTTGGGCAACTAAAACAACCAGGAATATGTGATGAACCAAAGGTTCTCAGTGGGGAAATGTGGTATAAGTAACAGTAGGGATAAAAATGACTAGTGGATCATAATTATAACATATTAGATATAAATAGAAAGAATGAAAGACGTCATTTGTTAATATGCTTTGAAATTGAATGTAAATCACTATCAAGTTATCAATTAGTTAGATAAATATATCTCATGGATATACTTTGGTGAGTGCGTTTCTTATAATTGTTTGTTAGGAAACTTCATTATCAAAATATTTTGATGTACTGGAGGGAAACACATACCAAAAGGAAAAATTAAGGGCCACTATAATTTGATTTTTGACTAAGCAGTTCAAAAACTAAATACATCTAAATGAGCAATATAGATGCTTAAATGAAAGAGTAAGATATCAAAGCAAGGAGGGGTACTTTCTTTTTTTATCACTATAAGACTGCATAATCAGCAGAGATAATCCATCACAATCATTCTGGGTATAATAAAAACTCAAAATGTTTGACTCCATGTAACAAAATGTAATTCGAAGAAAATGATGCTATACTAGAGTTATATACACTTAATTTATCAAAAAGATTGTTTTTTCTCCTAACCCCAATGCTTTATCAACACCTAGTGAGTTCTAAATTTTTTTTTAAAGATATTTATTTATTTGAGAGAGAGAGAATGAGACAGAGAAAGCACGAGAGGGAAGAGGGTCAGAGGGAGAAGCAGACTCCCCGCTGAGCAGGGAGCCCTATGCGGAACTTGATCTGGGGACTCCAGGATCATGACCTGAGCCGAAGGCAGTCGCTTAACCAACTGAGCCACCCAGGTGCCCCTACCTAGTGAGTTCTTTAAGCTTCTTGTAAAAAGTGCATTTAAACTTTTTTTCCTGATGGGCAATTTGTTTTCATTCTTAAAGAATAAACTAATTTAAATGCCCTGAGTCCTGAAATTGTGATTAAGGATTACCGAATTGGTTGTGTGCTTGGTAGAATTCAAAGATAATTTTCCTTAAAATTACAAAGTAATTGGTCAATAATTACTGATATTTGAGGGAGGGTAGTTCTAATGTGAGGTATTTAGGAATGTTGGAAATCAGAAGTGTTTGGGGAGGAGAACTACAAAGAAAGGAAACTATAGAATTTTCATGTGTCCCCACATGGGACATTTCTGTTACTATATGATGGTATGTCAGATTTACCATTCAGACTGACAAAGAAGACAGAAAAACTTTTTTTTAAGATTTTATTTATTGATTTGACACAGAGAGAAAGAGTTAACAAGAGCAGGAACACAAGCAGGGGGAGTGGGGGGAGGGGAGCAGTCCTCCCGCTCAGCAGGGAGACTGATGCGGGGCTCAATCCCAGGACCCTGGGATCATGACCTGAGCTGAAGGCAGAGGCTTAATGACTGAGCCACCTAGGCACCCGACAGAAAAACTCTTGATTAAAATACATGAAAACCAAATTTGTGGATTATGCTTATTTCTGACTAGAACACTGTAGTTTATCCATTAACATGATATGATTAACAAAAGGTTGTTGCATGTATACTAAGGTACCAGAGAATTTACCATTGAATCTGCACTTTTTAAAGCAACATTTTTAATTTCATTTAACTTTTTTTTAGATTACAGGTTGCATTCACTTTTTTAGTATTTATTGAGTATTTGGACATTTCTCAGTAGATACAGAAAACCTGTGCTTTTTGTGTTTTGTTTTGTTTTATTTTTAAATTTTATCCATGTCGGTAGATTTCCCACACTGCTCGTGATACACCAGATATATCTTAGAGATATTTGAAGGAAATGACCCATTATGGAAAGTTGCCCTTAAAAAGATGTATAATTACAGTCTATAAATAGTCACAATATTTATAATTATTTTCATTGGAATAATAGCAAACTAAATTATAGCATCTATACTATTTGTCTTTTAGAATAATACTATTCTGGCAATTAGATTTGAGCCAATAAAATACAAGTTGAATCAAAATAAAACAACAAAGAATAACATTTTTGTTTGTTTCTACCACTGTTGTAATAATGTACCACTTACATACCTGGCCATGGACTCTTGAAGGGGAATGAGTAGGAGCTGGAGAATGATTAAGTCTAAGTCACAGTAGAAATCAGTACAGTGTCCTCTGACTCTATCCTATGTACTTTTGGAAACTCCCTAAATATTCCCATTCTTCACTTTTCCTGTGACTTACTGATGAGAGCTGATGCCCACTGAAGTTATCATCAGTCCTGATGGTGACTACTAATTTCTTCGTCAATAGTGTTGAGCAGTTGTCAAAGAAACTAATATTTATTCTGGGTGCTGCTTTCTCATGGTGTTTTTGTTGAAAACACACTTGCTGCTGGAGAAATTGTTAAAAATTCTGACCCCACTTTGCTCTCTCAAAGTTGTACAGAGTGTGTGTGCTGGTATGTAAAAGCAATTTTTTTTTCTCACTCTTGTATTACAGGTTTCTCAATTTAAGATTAATTCATGACTTCAAGAGATTGAAACAGGAAAAGTTGAGCATTGACACTATGATGCATTACAAATTAACCCTTCTTTCTTAGCTTAAACAGACTATCTGGGCTTAATTCTTAAATATCCATATGTAACCGTATTTTTGGTTATGGCCCAAAGTAAACTGGAAACTTTAAGTCCTGAGCCAAGACCTAACTCATATGAGTCTGGAGATGAGAAACACGTTATTTCTTTGTGAAATATTGAGTAATAGATATTTTGTTAGTGAAAATATTAAATCTCTCTTATTTCAGATGTAAATGATGAATAAATATGGAACAAATCTTACTCAGTGTTAAAGCTATATTGTCTGAAAAATGATCTAGCTTATGTATCACTGAATGAATCTGAAGGTAATATGTACATTTACACAAATAAAAAAAAACCCTTCTTTTTCTTTCTCCAATTTTTAAAATTAAGGTTATAGAGAAAAAACTTGACTTTGTATCACCAAGCTAACTGTAGACTTCTGAATAATACTGGTGATCTGGAGGCAAGTGTCTGGGAATTGTATGAATGGTAATAGCTGCTAAATATTTCAGGAATGACTTTCAGAATGTTATAAAACTATGAACACACTTAAAATTTAGCTGTGATTTTATTTTATTTTATTTTATTAGACGTGATTTTAAAAAACATGTAACAATTAAAATACATTTTCTCAGAATTATCATCACTATGTGCCTGGCATTGAGTAATTTCATATGAAATTACCTAGTACTAACAGCTAAAATACACATTTAAAGCAAATGTTGACTTAAAAGATGATAGGAGTCGGAGGGATGGGGTGGCTGGGTGATAGACATTGGGGAGGGTATGTGCTATGGTGAGTGCTGTGAATTGTGCAAGACTGTTGAATCACAGACCTGTACCTCTGAAACAAATAATGCAATATATGTTAAGAAAAAAAAAGAAGAAGAAGATAGCAGGAGGGGAAGAATGAAGGGGGGAAATCGGAGGGGGAGACGAACCATGAGAGACGATGGACTCTGAAAAACAAACTGAGGGTTCTAGAGGGGAGGGGGGTGGGGGGATGGGTTAGCCTGGTGATGGGTATTAAAGAGGGCACGTTCTGTGTGGAGCACTGGGTGTTATGCACAAACAATGAATCATAGAACACTACATCCAAAAGTAATGATGTAATGTATGGTGATTAACATAACAATAAAAAATTTTAAAAAAGGTGATAGGAGTAATATATTTCATATTACACTTTTAAAAATTCCTGAATTGGCTTTTGCTACACGTATCTTATTTATGTATAGTAAATTCATTTGAAACAATATGACTTCTAGATTAGATGAGATGCACCATTTATCTCCCAAGAAAAAGAATTGCTTGGGACACCTGGGTGGCTCAGATGATTAAGCATCTGCCTTTGGCTCAGGTCATGATCCCAGGGTCCTGGGATTGAGCCCCACATTGGGCTTCCTGCTCCGTGGGAAACCCGCTTCTCCCTTTCCCTCTCCCCCTGCTTGTGTTCCCTCTCACTGTGTCTCTCTCTTTCAAATAAATAAAATCTTTAAAAAAAAATTAAAAAAAACAAAGAAAATAAAATTTAAAAAATAAATAAAACTTATCAAATAAAGTAAAAACAAATATCTATACCCCCAAATTCTAATATTCTATATTATAACTTATCTCCATTATATCACTACAAGAAATATTTGTTTTAATGATCTAATTTAATAATTTGCATCTTGAAATACCTCTGCAGGGCTACTCAAGGTATGTTTGTGGATTGGCTATTCATCTCAGATTTTATATCAGTCTATGAGCTGTTAAGAAGTTTGTAGGAAAATGTAAAGCAACTGAGTCACATAGCTCACTGTTTAGTTTACTACACCTTTCTGTCATGTTGTTCAGCAAGACATTCTCAGTAAAGGAAGTGCTTTGATTGACATTCTAGTTTAAGTGTCTTATCTCTCCATGCACCTGCACTTTGAGTAGAACTATGTGTTCCCTTTACTTTTTTTCCACTCCACTTACTTCAGTAGTGGCATACTTCCCTTTGACAACTTGCAAGAAACTTAACTTCTACATAGACTTCATTCCTTATTCTTTCTAGTAGATTTCTCCTTTTCAATAAGCTTTGATATATGGTCTATAGAGTAAAGTTTAGAATTTAAAAGCACCATTTCTACTTAGGGGCTCATAGCTTCTTTTCATGTGGTGTGATAATGAGACTTTGATTTTATTCAGTATGCCGTTCATGCTAGCTTAGCCACTACATTTCTCATAATTTATTTTTGAAATCCACTATTGATATAAAGAAGTACTGCTGTAGTGCTCTAAAATGATCTTGAAAGCTTAAAATAATTTGTCTATGGTTAAATAAAAATAAGAGACATATGGCATAAATGAGTCTTCAATACAGTTTTATGTGTATAAAGCATAGGAGCATTCTCTTGGATCAGGGTCTTGCCAAAGTTGAACACATTACGGAAAGCTTGACTTGTAGCATGTTTCTGGATTTAAGTATTTATTTACCCTTGTCTTAGATGAGAGAGCAATATATGTGAGCAAACCTGAACAGTAGAACTAGTGCAGATAATATGCCTAAAGCAATTTGTAATATATACGTATGTAAACTTGAAACTCTAGATGAAATGCACAGTATTCCCTCTCTCATTATACATATTAATGCATAAATGTACAGATGCATTATACACATATAAGAATATACATTTGTACATTTATTCATTTACAGTCAATTTTTTTTAAAGATTTTATTTGTTTATTTGACAGAGAGAGACAGCGAGAGAGGGAACAAAAGCAGGGAGTGGAAGAGGGAGAAGCAGGCCTCCCTCTGAACAGGGAGCCTGATGCGGGTCTCGATCCCAGGACCCTGGGATCATGACCTGAGCCGAAGGCAGACGCTTAACGACTGAGCCACGCAGGCGCCCCACTTGCATTCAATTTTTTGTTAAGTAAAAGCAGTACATACATAGCCTTTAAATTACATTCCTATATTAAAGTGTTATTTCAAAAGACCTATACTGTAATGGATTATTTTCATGATTTTCCTGATCTGTATTCTATTAGACCAATTATCTTTCAGGCAGATTTTTAGAATTTGGCAAAAAATAAACAAATCAGGCTTCCTCATCTTTATATAATGAGTGGTTTGCATTATGTTTCTTTCATTTCACATAAATATAGGACAGGGGAATAAACCATTCTCTAACTGCCTCTTTTATCAATGCTCCAACCTAGTATGGAAGCGAATGAGTCCCAGGGTTAGAAAGCTTGACTGCAGTGTCACTCTTTCATGCACACACACATGCATATGCACACACCAATCAATAATTACTTCTTATTGTTGAGATAATTTCTTCCTGTCTAAACAGTGACTGCTGACCCAGTAAATTGTTTGTTCATTTAGAAGATTGTACTCCCATTTATCCACACGTGTATTCATCTGACAACAGCAGGTCCTATTATTTAATACAGCTTTTAAGAAAATGGAGACTAAGAATTCGAAAATGACAATAAACCATTTAATTTTAGTTAATTTTACAACATATCTGGTTTTCACATTTGTAGCTTCAATAAAACATATGTTAACTCCCTAATAAAACCTGAGTGATGCTGTATCTGTCGCCTCTTTCTGTGCGCAAGTTAGTACCTCAAGAACAGTTGTTCCGTCTCCTGCGCAGATCCGTATCGTTCTCAAATTTGCATTCTGAGAGAGAAGCAACAAATGTTACTTAAATCCCATGAACTGTGTTAATTATACCCAGCTCTGTGAAATTATGGGAGAGAGAGCCAAAAGGAATCCTACAACGGTATCTTGGGTCTCTTGAGCATATCTTCGCAGATCAATGTCTCTGTCACTAATATGATAACCTTAAAATTGCTTCTACCCTGAAGTGGTGTTCCCTAAGTCTCAGTGATAGGGAAAACCTCACACAAAGCTAAATAGCAGATGTACTCTCATGCTATTTATATAAATAATGTTGATATCTGAGGAGAAACAAGTCAAAATTAGATTTCAAAATGGAATTGAACTAAGTATGTTTTTACCAGTTTTACTTAATTATATATATTTCCTCTCATTTTCTTTGTATAGAGTCTGAAGGATAGCATATGGGAGAAAATATCTCACATCCTTTCCCAGTAATTATAAAGGAGGGAGATTCTCTAGAGCCTCACCCTGTCTCTGGGCTCTATGAGGAAGAATGAGGGACAGAGCACTGAAATGTAGAAGTATTTCCCATCAGGTTTTTCTAGATTATATGTACTTGAAAATGGAGGGTTATGTGTGGGTAGGGAGTCTTTAATGTGGTTCTTCTTCCTGTCAGTTCAGGGAGGAAAAAAAAGGAAAAGACGTGGGAAAAATGCACATATTAAAGTGGAATTTTTAAGTCGTCCTATCTCCTCTTTTTTTGCTGCTATTTAAATCGTATTAAACCCTTTACAGCAGTATCGGATGGTAGTGCTGGGCTTAGTTTCCAGAATCAGACAGTCTGCTTGGGTTTGTTTCTCAGTTTCAACATTTGCTTGCTGTGAGAACTTGGACAAATTAATAGTGTTTCTCTGTCTCAGTCTGCTCACTTGTAATGAGATGATAATAATACATACCTCACATGGTCGCTGTGAGAATGAGTATTAATATATGAAAAGTGCTTAGATTGGGGGTTGGAATATAGCAACCACTACCAAAATGTTATCAATTGTTATTACAAAAATCTTGAAGCAACAGCTCCATGCAGAAGAAATGGAAACGTTGCCGCGTACTAAGCATACAGTTACATGGCAGGAGCTCAACAGAGACTTCCTTACAGAGGAAAGCATTCACATGTTAAATATTGAATTTCCATTCCCCACTAGGGGCCATTCTCCACCCTCAGAAAGCAGCAACTCTTAGAAAGTCACCCTGTAACTGGGAAAACCTCAACCCATTGGAAATCTATATCACATGTCAGACCCATCTATGAGACAAATCTAATCCTTTTGGTTGAAAAATAGCTTGCAGCACTCTGCTGTCCTTAGTTTTCTAATGTTTGGAAGAATGGTTTGGTTTGGCAATCAATGCCTTAGAGCTGCCCAAGCCCTTGATGTTATCGTTTTTCTTTGAAGCCATAAAGAGGATTACTGCAAAAGCAGGTAGTCTGTAATTTTATACAACACTTGCAGTTTTGCTTGTCACTGAGTTTATCATGCTGGAAGCACATCATCAGTGTTTTCTAAGGATCCTGTTGAAATTTTAATTGCTTGGATTTGGTTTTTAAAACTGCAATTTTTATGTATTCATGCTAAAAAGGATCTCTTTTACAATAAAAAATCCATGCACTTTAAATTAAAGAACATGATAACAAAAAGTGTGTGCTGATTGCTTAGTACTTTATCATTCACCAGATGATATATGTACTTTCATATACCTCATTTCACTTGATTTTAAAAATAAGCCTATAAACTACCAAGGACAGCAATTTTAACACCATTTAATGGGTGTGGATATGGAGCTCATTATTCTACAAGGTGCCCTCATTTTTTTTTTTAAGTTCACAAAACCAGTATGTGGGACAGTGAAGTCTTAAGCCCAACCCACTTGCCACCAAATATAGGATTCATTTAACTATATCAAATATTTGGGAGAGAGCACTTAAAGATGAACTAGAAATCCTAATTTCTGGATAACTGTACTCCAAATCATAGTTCATTTTAAATATCACAAATACTAAACTTAGATTACTCTAACTTAAAGATGGAGCCATATGATAATAACTTTAAACTTGATAGTTCTAGAAGACCTCAACACAAGTAACTATGATAATATCTTACAGAGCAAAATGAATCAAAAGAAAGTAATAGTTGTATGATAAATTCTTTTTAATAATTTCCCAAGAACATTCCATTTTCTGTAGGGAAGATCACTGGAAGTAAAAAAAAAAAAAAGAGAGAGATGTTTCATTTTTATCACAATAAAATATCACTTTTGTCAGATAATGGGTACATTTAAATAACATGATTTAAAGAATTTAAAATAAAACGATTTATTTTATAAAAAGCTGAAACATGTATTTATAACGATGGTGAGGAAGTAGCATAAAATAAATACTTAATGTTAAAGAATTTGCCCTTTTTTAAAATGAGAATCTAAGAGCCTTAACACAGATATAAGAAAGAAAATGCAGGTTAAGGGTGTGGGGCAAAGATACGCTCATGTGGTGTTGAGGAAAGCAGACACTGACCTCACCGAAAGGGCAGGAGAGCTCGCTGAAGATGAGCTGGAACGTGTGATCACCAGAGTGCAGAATCCGTGCCAGGATAAGATCCCAGCCTGGGGTTCTGGAACAGACAAAAAATGGGAAGGATGGAAAATACAGCTAGGTCCCGGCCAATGGTCTGGACAACAAATTCCGTGAAGACCTGAAGTGACTGAAGAAGATTTGGGCCCACAGAGGGCTACACCACTGCTGGGAACTTTGTGTCTGAGGCCAGCACACCAGGACCACAGGCCACCAGAACCACCCTGTGGGTGCGTCTAAGAAGAAATAAATCTGTAGTTAATAAACAGTTTATATACCTTCAAAAAAGAGAGAGAGAGAGAGAGAGAAAGAAAATGCAGGTCATAATCAACCAGAATACTCTAAATGTACCTAAACTGAAAAGACATGATTTATAGGGGGAATGATTGTAATTAGCTTTTTTTTAGAAATGAACTACACACATCTCAATTTTTGGCTATTATTTTCCTTTAGCTTATAAAAATGAAAAATTCCTTGATGAGTTCTAAACACAAATTTGTTGGTAAGATGTCACATGTTTTCTCATAGCATTTAGGCCCATAGTTCGTTCATGCATTCATTCATTCAGTAGTTATTGATTGAGGATCTCTTATATGGAGATGTTCTGCCAGTCTTCAGAAACAGAAAGTTGAATATGAGATAGGCTAAATGAAGTCCATGATCACTAGAACACCAGGATAGACTCGTACAGACAAATGAGCATGTAGAGCAATAAATCTGTGAGGGCATAGACATAGCAACATATCTGGGGAGTACAGAGAAAAAGCGTACTTACAATCCTAGGAGAAGAGCTTAAGGAAGGTTTCCTGGAGACAAATGCATTTGAACTGAATCTGAAAACAGAGTAAGAATTATGTACCAAGGAGAAGCAATGCAGAGAGATGAACATTTCAAAGTAGCCTAAGCACAAACATTGAGATGAGAGTGATTTTAAATTTTACTTGCATGGTTTTTGCAAAGAATTAAGGCCAATTTTATATGATTGGGAAATTAAGTAAAAAGCAGGGAATGGCGACATGAAGATGGCATTATTGTCACCTGCTTTAGAAAATCATCAAGGAGGACCTTGTTTAGGGATAATGTGGTGTGTACTGGTAGAGGATATTGTGATACCTCTAGAAGATCCAGAGGGATTCCAGAAAGCATTTCTCTGCATGAGTCCAAAGTTTGTGAGGTACATCAAGTATGGACTTTGGGTTGTGGAGTCATCAGCATCTATGAGAGACATTTTCTAAATATGGCCCTAGAAAGTCCTGAATCAGAAGAACCTATGGTGCTTGTTAAAAATGCAGAGTTTAACACTTCATCCAGAAATTCTGAGTCAATAGTTCTGGAAGGAGTGTTGGTACTTTTAAATGACAAATAATTAAGATGTATCAAGAAGATAAGGTAGTGTGAGGTGAGAATAAGGAGAACCCCATAGACAGTCACTAACATTTAAAGAAAAGGAGAAGTCTAGGCTGGAAGTTTTCATGAAAAATAAATAACATGACTATTTTGGATCAGTTTATTTCTTAAGGGTGAGTGCAGTTGTGTGCATGGGTGTCTGTGTGTGTGTCTACATATAGCAAATATATTGACACATTGTTGATGGTTTATCCTACATAGTCCAATGATCCTGTATATATAAGACTATATAGAACAAAAACCATGCATTTTATGAAATTTGTACAGGCCTTTTGCAAGTGTTGATTGTGACATTTTTATTTGCTTCTGCCCTTAAAAACCAGATTTACACCCAGACGTAAAAGAATTTTATTTACAAATTAAGTGATTTGTATCTATTTAGTTCTGGGTGAGTGAAATATTATTAGGTAGAAAGGTGAAATTCCCTTTCAAAGTGTAATCCTTATAAGCCTTTTAAAAGTAATCTAAATAAGTAAATTCTATCCTTGACTATTCCCATGGTTGGCTCACTTGAAATTTCTCTGAACCTACAGTAAAATATAAAAGTTTCAAACTACATATGAAGCGTGGATTGGGTTCAGTTCAGAAGATAATGAGGCACATAGGTGAAAAATTTATCATTTTTAATATCTATGAGAGAGTCATAAGGGAATGAAGAGTGAGGAATCACTTTACCTTCGATAATAAATATTACGACCTTCAATAATAAGATTGTTGTAAAATTATCATTTGGATCCATATTATATGATGATAAGCAAACTAAGGCTTGACAAATATTTTATACTGAGATAATTATATATTTTTATACAAATTATACATATTAATTATAACTCAGCCCATCTCTGATGAGGCACAGAAAACAAAATTCATGCCTATTGAAACCACCACCACACTTTTTCCTTGCTTTGATCTTTTAAAAAAATATTTCTCAAAGTTACAGAATACCTCTCTTTTCACTCTGTGTATGCGTATTTGGGAGTGTGTTTTTGTAAAACTATGTTTCATTCTTCCTTTTTAAGCTCATTTTATAGGAAAGAAATTTGAGTTGGGGTCCCAGATAGCCCCTAGTTCACTTTATTGTAGCTACCCTACATTTTTTCCCTCTAAGCTGAAGACGATAATAATATTCAGATTTGGGGGTCTGTCCTGCCAACTATGAAGATATTATAGATTTTTCATATGCTGTATTCACATCCTCTGGGCTTTGCCAGAAGTTATAGCTTCCTTGCCTTCAGCTGCCCATCCAGCTGCCAACCACTTTGCTCTCCTTCCTGAGAGATTATCACAAGAGTACTTCAGTCAAATGTGTGCTGAATTTTGGCTTGATTTCTACAGCAAACACCCAATATCTCTCCTGCACATAAATTCACACTGACTACTTTACTCCTTCCTCTCCTCTTCTTAGTTAGGGCAAAAGATAGATCTTCTCAGACAATACCATGAATCATGTTCCTTAATGCTCACTCTTGTTCCAAGTAACTTTCCAACACAGAGAATTACCATAAGGCAAAATCAAAATGCAAAACAAAATGCATTAAAAGAAAATAAAAGAGAGAGAGAGAGATATCCAGGAGGAAAATGATAATTCTGTCTCAAGTTTTTCTCACAACTGACATTACCCCTAATACAGATTTATCATTGTATATCTGATTTTTCCCTTGGCACGTTACCTGAAGTTGGAATAAGGTGGGAGATGGGTGATTGTGGTACGAATCAAGCGATATCATAGGGAACAGTGTTTTTTAAATTAAAAATTTTAGAATAATGTCAATCTTGTTATGAATAGTGAATCAAAACAGCACTTTCATCCAAATTGGGAAATACATATCTATCTACCTTTAAATTATACAGTTACTTGATATGACCACTCAGCAACCATTAAGTATCAAGAAAGTAAAGAGACAGGGAAAATCAATGCATTCAATTTGGTTTTTCCTATCTTGTTCTTTCTAGCAGAATAGCCTTCTAATCAAGCCTGGGGGCAGGAATGGGGTGGTGCCAGTTTTTAAAGATTAACGTTCTTTAAGAGAAATAAATGACTTCTTTTAAAAAGCCATTTATGACAAAGTAAAATGGAAATCAAAAAAGTAAACAAAGTCCTGTTTAACAAGAACAACAAAAACTACTGAGAAGTGTGAGTTTTTCTTAGGAAATATTTTTCCTGAATTCAAATCACTCTATAATAGAGGAAATCTATTACCAACGTACTGACATGCTACCTCCCATGGTTTGAAGCCTACCTGTAATGATGAGTCTCATGGCAGTGACTCTGTCTTATATTTACAATTTCCTGACTGTTGCAGCCAATGGTGACCTTATAGCCAATATCTTATCACGTAAATCGTTACCAGACCAGGTTCAATTAATGGTGACAAGAAAAATGATGCCAAATCTGTGAATGGAAAGACAACTAGTAGACACACTATCAAACCTCAGAAGAAAGCTGAAGTCACCAGCACAAGATCTAAGAATTTTCCAGAAATCTAAGCTGCAATAATGATGAGAAAGGCTATTGTTTGAAACATATGTATAACACCTGTCAGGGAAAATCATCCCCAGCGTTCATCAATCAAAACCTTTTAAGACATTCAAACACATATTCTCTGAAAAATTTCCCAGACAAGGGTTCTAACACTAAATATAAATTTAATACCATTGAGGAAGTAAAGTTTTTTCTCCAGCGTAGATTTTATTGAACTAATATTTTTTTAAAATATCATTCTGTGTAGACTGTGCTGAAAATTCCTTTAAAAGCATATATTGAGTTTTTAAAACATTTGCTTTCATTCATATAATTAACTTGTACTATTTCTGCTTCGTAATAAATGTTGGAATTGCTAGAATATGGAATACATTCCAATATATGAACTCCAAAATATAGCAATGCACCTTAAGGAAATAAGAATGTTTCACTTAATCAGATACTAAGTAGAAATAAGTATGATTTTTATCTTGCTGGTATTGCTTATAGATGGTATCAACTCTGTTTCTTATGTAGACTCCTTAATTCCCCACAGGAGAAATAATTCCTTTGAAAGAATTTTGTGAAATAGATTTATCTACTTGAAAAGGATTCAAGTAGTGCACTGGCAGTGTGATAAATTTAATAAAAGTTGATAATTCTTAAAATATGGTATTGTAAAGATATCTGAACCATTCCTTGAACTTTCTATACATATGGCCACATCACAGTAACCATTTTCATCTAAGCAAAGCATCATTACTAACTCAAAATAGCAAAAACTCTTTATTTTTTTATCCTCTGTGAAACATTTGAATCAGTCTGTAAAATTCAAACTCTACATTTTCATTATGCTGTCCACAGAAATTAATTAATTTTGAAGATTGTAGTTTAAAATAGAAGAAGCTTATTCATGTTGAATTTTATTGCTGAATATATACATTTTAACCTTTGATTATTTCTTTAAAACTCAACAAAGAATGAATCTAGCTTTTGGGGCTTTTTTTTTTTTTTTTTTTTTTATGTTATGTTAGTCACCATACATTACATCATTAGTTTTTGATGTAGTGTTCCATGATTTATTGTTTGCGTATAACACCCAGTGCTCCATTCAATATGTGCCCTCTTTAATACCCATCACCAGGCTAAGCCATCTCCCCCCCCTCCCCTCTAGAGCCCTCAGTTTGTTTCTCAGAGTCCATAGTCTCTCATGGTTCATCTCCTTTTGGGGGCTTTTTTTTTTTAAGATTTTATTTATTTATTTGAGAGAGAGAGAGAGAGAGAGAGAGAGACAGTGAGAGAGGGAACACAAGCAGGGGGAGTGGGAGAGGGAGAGGGAGAAGCAGGCTTCTCGCTGAGCAGGGAGCCCAATATGCCAATGCCGGGCTCCATACCAGGACCCTGAGATCATGACCTGAGCCAAAGGCAGACACTTAACGCCTGAGCCACCCAGGCAACCCTGGGGGCTTTTTTTTTTTTTTTTTAAAAAAAAATACAAGCTAAATGTTCAACTCTCAAGTAAAAAAAAAACCTGTTATTTTAAGATTCTTAATCAACTCTCTTCTTTTTGGTAGAAAGGGAGCTTTTGATGTGCCTGGTCACCATGCTACAAATCAGGGACTTTTTAAAAATGAAATCACAGTTTTCCATAGGAGCTAATGAAGTTCTGCTCTCAGCGCTGCCAATATCACGTTAAATTTCTCGGTAGTTTTGCTGACTGGTAGAATTTGGTGTCCTTCATTTGATGTTTGGATTGGAACTAATGACAAATTATCTTGGAGTAGGAAAAAGTAGCAAGGTCTTCTTTTGGGTATTTAGAAGAAAAAATCAGAAAAAATTGATAAACTTTGGATTACCAGCAATTTATTTCTAAGTGATATGTTTTTCTTCTTTATTTTCCTGTTTTTGAACAAATTTAATGCCACACTTTCTATCTTTTCCAGATATGGTGAATTAAGGCAATGCACTAGATAGATAGTATGCTCGCTATTTAGTTGTCAATCAACATCCATGCCTACAGAGATCATGGTGGAACAATATTTATTACAATGCATCTTTTGCCCATGCTATTTAAAGATCTTGATCTGACTAATGTTATGAGCTGATATTTGTGAAAGATAATGATTTGTTTTTTTCATCTCTCTTCTAGAATCACTGTTAAATCTGCTCATTGCTGCAAGCTAAGGTCACATAACACTCACTTTTATTATAACTGACAACCACATCTTGGTTTGAACTCCAATTCAATTTACACAGGTTTCCCTTACACATTTTTCTTCATATATTAGGTAAATAGAATGCTCACACAGCCTTAAATCTGTCAAAAGCAGATAGATGTTTTGTTGTACAAACTCCCTCCAAACAGCTTGGCAAAGAGTTTTCCTGGACAGTAAGAGCTCTGATTCCCCTTGGCCAGAAACTTGTCACCATAGTTCACTGAAAGAGGGGCGGTATTTTTCACATTCCATAGAGTCCGTAACATTTGTTTATTGTGCGTGCTAGTAATTAGGACCAGATACTGCCCCCAGAATTGTTGCTGAACAATAATTTCAGAGATTCTGCAAAAGGAGACTGGATGCTTGTTTCAAAAAGGTCATGCAAAGCTGCCTGTGCAGATTTACCTCTCAAATCAAGTAAATGATCACGAGTGCTGCATGCTATAGATTTATCAGTGGCCTCTGTGCTGCAATGACTCATTTTACTACTTGCCTAATTTTCGTGTTCTGGAAGCACTTCTCTTCACAACTCTCCATCAATAGCACCTAAACTGTCTCTTCCCTATGCTCCCCATTCCACTGTGGCTCCTTGTGGGTAGCCAGCTTTCCTTTCCAATAGCTGGTCCTATTAAATGACTCAGCATTTTATCTGTACCCATGGCTTTGCATTTTCCTTCTCATTTCTTCTTTCTGTCCTGAAGAATCCTTTGAGACATAAAATAAGAATAAAATAATATCTAATTTTCCTCTTATTTTATCAGAAAGCTGCCTTTGTTGTAGATTGCAGGTATAGACAATATTTAATAACAGTGATGCAGGCAGGCCTGGTCCAGGGACCTGGGGGGGGGGGTGGGAACCCGTAGGACCAGCCAAGAGGGTCCCTGGCCGCATGCAGGATGGAAATCAAACGTGAGCCAGAGGGAGGTGAAAGCAGAATTCACTAAATTACTACACAGAGAGAGGATAAAGATGGAGTGCCTGGGAGACTTCGAAAGGAAAGGAGGGGGGCTTGTCCTTTGTTCAGGGTCTGGGGGTTTTTACGGAGGATGGAGGACAGTGGTCTGGTGTACATGTCCCTTCAGGCATAGGCATCCAGGAACCCGCTAGAACAAAGAGGAGGGCCTTGCTTGGAGCCAGGGCGTCTTGGAGTTGAGATGTCTAGCTCTGGTGGTCTGGAATGCCATGTGATGGTTTTGTCGGGTCATTCTCTCCTGGTCCTTCCTTAGATGTTATCTTTTCTAGAGAAATCACTAACCCCTTCTCTGTTACAAGGAGGACAAATACTATTTGCACTTCTGGGGCATGTGTAAAGTGGGGGTGCAGGTCCTAGCAAGAATAGAAGCAGGAAAAGGAACAAAAAGTAGGTTTTTATGGAGTCATTCAGTTTCCCTATCTTAACAATAATTAATATTTAATGCTTAGCTAGCAACTACTATTTTTTTTAAATATAAGTTGATTTATAAAGATTTGAATGTGCACTTTTAAATCGTATTTCTCCAGACTGCATAGGGTAAGAGGTAAAAAGTCGGCCTTCAAAAAAAGTGATTGGGGGATGGCTGGGTGGCTCAGTCGTTAAGTGTCTGCCTTCGGCTCGGGTCATGATCCTAGGGTCCTGGGATCGAGTCCCACATCTGGCTCCCTGCTCAGTGAGGAGCCTGCTTCTCCCTCTCCCTCTACTGCTCCCCCTGCTTGTGCTCTCTCTCTCTCTGACAAATAGATAAATAAATAAAAATCTTTAAAAAAAAAAGTGATTGGTTCTCAGATTTGCTCCTAATATACTTTTATGGCATCTCTATCACCACTAAAACTTTCCTTTAACATTGCATTGGTTTGTTAGGTCTTAGAATACCTGGGATTTCCTGTGATATTTTAACCAAATCACCAAAATTCCAAACCAAAGTACTTTATTAGCTACCAAAAGGCAATTGCCATTTTATTCCCTTCTTTTTTGTTTTCTGTCTTTTTCTATTTTCCATGTCAGCTTTTCAATTAAACCTAATCTGATGCTGCTCATTTAAACTCCCTACTTAATTCTCTTAGTCTCTTCAGGCTACTATAACAAAACACCACGTGGGTTGGCTTATGAACAACAGACTTCCAGCCTCCACAGTTTTGGAGGCTGGAAGTCTGAGATCAGGGTGCTAGCACGGTAGGGTCCGGGCCCTTTTCTGGGTCATAAACTTCTTGCTGTGTTTTCACAGGGCAGAAGGAGATAGGGATCTCTCTGGAGACTCTAGGCTAGGATCTCAACATAGGAATTTTGGAGGGGTCACACACATTTAGACCATAACACCAGTCTCTCACTATTAAAGTAATGTTATTTATAATGATGGCACCTAGCACTGAAAAAATTATATTAGTTCTTTTCTGTCTTTCCCTACTAACACATAAACTTCATGAATGCAAGAAATTCACCCTGTTCACCATGGTTTCCCTGTTCTTAAAAGATAAATGATAGATGCTCAATAAACACTTGTTTACTGAGTTTATTTCACTTGTTCATTGACTTTTATCAATGAATGAATTGCTGCAGAAGTCATTTTCTTGGCTATTTCGTTTACTTTTTTCTCTGTATCACCAATTTGAGTACATTCATTCATTATACATCCCACAAATGTTTCTTACATACCTATTAGGTGTCATACAATATTATAGACATGAAAAAAGTGGCACCTCTCATGTTATAAGCCCTGAACAAATATTTGCTAAAAAAGATATCCCATGATTATATTAACAGTTACTATAAACTTATTAGAAAATGTTGCCATAGGGTAATTGTTAAACCCAGGAGTTTATGAAATCCCTTATTTCTTGATAATTTAATTTGGAAAAAATTTGATCAATGACTTAGACAAAAACCACTACAATTTGCCAAAGAAATAATGTGAAGCATATTATGTAAAATTTCAAAAAAAAATCTTTATATTTTACATTTGGTAAAGTCAAAATAGAAGTTGCTTTATTGCTGTGTGCAGATGTCATTGCTGCCCTACACATATCTTCTCACCCTATTCTCTTCAGTACATGTTGGTTCCAGTTCCAACGGCCTGGACAGAGCTTCCTCTGGTGCTTGGAGCCCATTTTTTTCACCTGCATACACGCCAGAAGTGGAAGGGAATTAACATCTCTTGGGAAAAGTCCTCTTCTATAAATAGCTTAGCTAGATGGTCTATAAATATCCTTTTCTTAAAGTTGAGATAATACTAGTGAGCATGTTTTGCACATGAGGGACACCAAAATGTCTCATTGAGTCATACTCAAGGTTTTTGGGTCTAGTAATTTAAGTGGCAACTTACTAGGTAAAGAATCCTGCATTTTTGTACTCTGTTCCCTGGTTTACTTTCTCCTCCCCTACTACTATTTTCTAAAATCTTCTTCCAAATAAACTACTTCAGTTTCAATCATTTCCTCAAGATTTGTTTCTCAAGGAACCCAAACTAAGAGGCAACTCTTCAAATTATTGTTCTCCAAATAAGCTTTTATCCCTTCACTTCCTAACACTGTGTACACTATCGTCATCCATGTAGTTAACAAGATAGAAACCTACCAGTCATCAATTCCTTCTCCCTCACTCCCTCCCCCCCCACATAAATTTCATAAATCCATGCCTGTGCTCTATAACTACTACGATATCATTAGATCATGTGAAAATCAACTTTGACTCAAATTGATAAAGCAACCTTTGTCCCTTTTATCAGTTTTGCCTCCTTTGCATTTATTCTCCACATAGCAGCTTCAATAACCCCCATAAACTATAAGTTAAATATGTCACCAAAAATCTTTTATTTGTCATTGTGTTTAGAAAAAGAAAAACTCCTAAATGTGTCTTCCAGCAACCTTTATATCCTAGCTCTAATTTGTCACTCCAACCTTAATTCATCCCCGGTTATTCTTTGGATTATGGATTTCATTGTTACTGAACTAACAAAAGCCAAGTAATCCTTGGAATGGGGAATTTAAATTGCTGAGGGAGGGGATGCGTGTAAGGGTAAAATCCAGTGGGAATAGAGCAATAAGGGATTTAGAGTAATCAGCAAGAATTTTATTGCGAAAAAAGAAAGAAAATCTTTTAAAACCGTAAGAAGAATGAACTATATCTGTAAATATGGTATGTTTATGTATGATAATAAATATTTATAATGTATACTCTGATTTATTATAGGAATTATCAGAAGAATTATCCTCAGCATGTGCTGACTATATGATGTAAATAAAACCTTTTTTTGACTTTTTGAAAAATGAAAGCAGGGACAAGGTGTTTTGCCCTTACATGAATAAAAATAGAGATAAGTGTGCAGTTCTCACAATACAAACTAAATTCCCAGAGAAGTGACCATATAGAGATACTTATAATACTTTTAAGCAAATACAGTGTGTTCTATCTTTTTTTTGTTTTATGAATTACGTGGACATTATTAACATTGTCAATAATTATATCTACTTTGTAAGTTACAAATCAAAACATGTCCCTGTATAACTTTATAACTCCTGTGTGTGTCTAAGGACAAGTTGAAATATAATGTAGTTCTATAGGTTCACAGGGAGTAGTATGTACCCAGTGTTGTTAGATTTGTCTTTTTTTATTTTTTTTTTTCAGAGAAAGGGACATGTCCCTTCAAAGGTTTTGTGCATTTTGCTTGTCAACAGTCCCTATTAAAAAAATAAAATGCAATTAAAAGATCTATCTCTTGCTTAATGCTACTTCCAGGAAATAGTAGTAGTTTTCCAGGAGGACAATGTGGAAATTTTAATGGAGAAAGGCCGTAGTAGAGGGGAGAATGCCACATCAAGACTTAGTGTTTTGCAGATCATCTCCGCTGAGAGATCTTTCCTAATCTCCTTCCCACAAATATCATTAATATTGGCATTTCTTTATCAATTATTTTATTCACTTACTAATGTCAATCATAGGCTAGGAAATAAACTTACAAAAGTGAAAAAAAGCAAGATACATTAAGAATCTGGGATAAGGGTTGCATACAAAAATGCCACACTGGTTAACAAAATCATCAGATTTAGAAAGATGAATTCACTGAGATGAATTCATGGGAATACAAGTAAGGGAAACTTGTGAAGTCAGTTCCTTGGTATTATATGGATAAAATGATGGATTCAGTGCATTCTAAATTCTTTTTACTTTCATTGGTTTAAGTGTCATATATTTATCTTAATGACATGGATACTCTAAACTAGCAAACAGGGTATGGTATGGACTAAACTATTTTAAATTACAAATTAACATGTTAAATAAATAAGCCAAATGAAAATGTAAGCATTTACAAACTTATTCAAAGGTTTATCACAGTATGATGTTGGAGGTGGAGATGGGATTCTAGCATTGACACCCAGGGAAATGACTATCATTACTAAGTACAGTAAGTCTTGAATGAAATCTTTGTTTTCAATCCCACACTGAGCTATTTATTTCACATACATTTGTGTTCTTTCTTGTCTTGCATTTTTGCTCATGACTGTTTTTCCACTCTTAACAAATTCTTGTTTTTACCTTAACATTATTTATTTAAATCTAACTACCAATAGTGCATTCCTATTCAAAGATTGGGGGAAAATCACATGAGAGAAAACATAAAACCAATGAGTAAGCCTTTTTTCTTATACAACTATATTGTCAGACATGAAAATAAATATTTAATTAGAAAATAAGCCACGAAGTAAAATATATGGTACAAGCGATCTTACAAATTACATAAACAGTGTTATGAAATGGTATATGTAAATCTGCTGTTGAGTGAGGAGGAGAGCATGTTCAAAATAATAAATAACTTTTTTAAAAACTACAATTATTATTTGCAGATATATAAGTAAGAGACTTAATTTATTACTTTTGTTACTGCATTTAGAAATAAAAAGTAAAATAGTGAAAACTATTGTAAGCATGGGTAATAAATAGTAAGTTGTTATGTCTTTCACTTTTTTTCTACTTAGCCCTTTTTATTATTATTCCTCAAGAATTTTAAAAACAGGATCTAAACATGGACAGTCCACACTGTTTTCAATTACCTAACACACTGTTCTGCCCTTTTTAATGGTCTGAATGAGATGACTACCACTTTGCAACTTACACATCTTTCAGTGTTGGTCCCCAAAGACAATCAAAGGTAGAACTGAAGAAATGTTACATTCAACTCTGGGCAGAACTTGAGTAAAGAGCTATGTCTGATCAATACAGACCCTATTAATTCTGATCCCAGCCTGATGATTGTTGCTTCTGCTCCCTCCCCAGAGTTAAATTACTTTGAAACAGCACAGAAACTACTGAGAAGGGTTAGTCAGAAACCGCACAAAATGTTTTCTTCTTAACAGTCCAGTTATCACTGAGTTGCACACAGTGAAGAGATGAGAATATAACTTTCTAGTGTATATTTCATGTCATTGGCACCCACGTAAAGTGCTCTATGATGGAGGTAAATATCAGTCTGGGTAATTCTGAAACTGTTAGGTGAGTGCTCTATGAGAGATTGTCTCAGGATATTAGAGCCCATTTTGTTGATAGGTAAAATGTTGGCTAGCACCCCAAGGATATTCTTTATACTTTCCCAGAAAAATGCTTGATTTTTTTTTTTTCCATTTCAACTGTAAAGGTCACAAACTCAGTCACAGGCTGAGTTCTTTAAATGATAAGGATCTTTTAAGGGTCTACAAGGGGGTAGTTAGATACAGGACCCACAAATGTGAATGAAAAATGGTTACTGCACCCCAGGTGCTCACCAACTGATCAGTTTGGCTGCTATATAAGTGTATAGTTATAATCAGCAGTGAAAATTAGAAACTGTCATAACCTAATGGGGGAATACACATACTGGACTGCATTGTTGGTGTGCTATTTACAAAGCTACAGAGGAGATGTGAAACTTGAATTTGAGTTTGAAGTAGGTATTTATCAGGTTTCTCCACTGATTTACCAGAATTAGAGATATATCAAGAAAAGACAAAGAACTCCCAATGTAAAAGGTACATATTTCGTGGCACATGAGAAAACTGCTATTAACTCAATGTGGATATATAGTAGGATAAGAAAATATAGATAAAGAAATGGAATATAATATAGGCAATGTTATGGGAAGTCCTTTGAATTTATTCAAAAATAATTAAGAAAAATAGATTTGAAGCAGAAAAATGACAATTTTGGGGTGAAAATTCTAATAGCAATATGGCAGATGGATTAAAAAGAAGAGCCAATGAAATCAAAGGATTTAAGACAATCCTGTTGAGATGGTTAGTGAGAATGAGTGAGATTAGACAGATTTGCTAAAGAGGTTGATAGTGGCTGAAAGAAGAGACAATCTATGCAAGAGATATTTTAGGCAGAAAATATGTAACCGAGTACCATAATTTTAGAGCTGATGTACCTGGAAATTTTTTTTTCTTAAATAAATATATAACTTAAATAATGCTTTTAAGGTAGGAAAGGCAAAGCTAGGAATGGATTCAGGAAAAGGGATTGAGTATGATTTGCCTTTTTTTTTTAAAGATTTTATTTATTTATTTGTCAGAGAAAGAGCAGAGGCAGGGGGTAGTGGGAGGCAGAGGGAGAAGCAGGCTCCCCGCTGAGCAAGGAGCCCGATGTGGGACTCCATCTCAGGACCAAGAAATCATGACCTGAGCTGAACACAGACACTTAACCAACTGAGCCACCCAGGCACACCTGAAATCCCCTTTTAACAGGAAAACAAGAAAATAAAATGAGCAGTAAAAAATTATGAAGAACCTGAAATTTTTAGGGTTTAGCAGAAGAAAATAATATATGTATATATTATTATTATTATTACATATATATTGATATAAATGAGTAGTGTCTCAGTTAGCTATCTGAGAACCAGGGGACCATGTCCCAGATAACAAGGAAAGAATTTTTTGTAAGAAGTTAGCTTATACCTTTCCTCTGCTAACCCATTGTGAGAATACCTTCAAGATGTCAGTCAAATGCTCCAAACTTTCCTCTCTCCAGTTATGTCTTTTTCAAATTATCCACTTCACTTTTTTTCCATATTTGTGGAAAATGTATTTGTTATCTTGTATCATACATTACTTATGCAACATAAATACTTAAAATTCTTTTAGGTTTGTGAGTTGTACCCTATACAAGAGCTTCAACTTTTAAATGTCAACTTACAAAAGACTTCAAAAGTTAGAGAATGATTTCATTTATTTCATATCAGGGACCAGGAATAGCAGAAAAGAATAGCCGGTTCCTCTGTATGCGGGCTGGGCACTCCTTTTCACTACCACCTGCTCTGTCTGTGTGTGCCAATTACTCACTCTTTGCGTGGGAGAAGAGCAAGTAATGTGTGCTGCTGATAATGTCTATAAGATTCACACAGAATGTGTTGCAGAATGTATTTGTATATATTTATGGACCTCTATATAGAATAATATCAAATTAAAATAATTCAGGCCAATTTTTTTTTCACAAGACTAACTTGTTTATCTTAAGATAACCATCTTAAATGTGGAAAACCATAAAAACAGTCTTTCAGAATAGTCAAGAAAAAGAAAAGAAAAGAAAAGAAAAAGCAATGATGTTTTCATATCCAGAATACATTTGTCTTGGAGAGAATATAGGCATTATTTCATCATTCAGTTTTATTTACTTGTAGTTTATTTTCTTCATTTATTGGCTTAATTTGAACAGATGGATTAATGTTTCAGATAAGGCATTTAGACACGAACTATTTTGTAGTTAGGTTTTTTTAATAGCTATTCACCGTATCCCACCATTGATCCATACACAGAATTGCCCATTCAAATCAATGATGCATCCTGAATAACAATATATGGCAAGAAGCAGAAATTACTTTGATATGGAATTTATAAACTAAAACATCTCCCATTTTGTTTAACTTACATATTTGGGAAGACTATCTACTTTTTCTGTAATATTAAATAGGAAAAGATAGCTGACTGACTAGAGAAGCATCAGTGCAGTTATTTTGCATATCTTTAGCTAATTTTTGTGCTGTCTACAAATGGGGACTGACAGTAAAATGTACATTAGTGACTACTTTCCTCACTGTTCTTTATTCTTTGAGTTGATTTTTGTAAGGAGATTCGGATTTAGACATGATTTTAAAGAGCCTGTCTAGCATGACATGCTTAAAAATTAGAGAATCTCAAGATGGAACACAAAACAAAATAATGCATGGAAACAAGTTATAAACTATCCGTCAATAATGCAGGTGGTCATTTAATGAGTCACTAATGAGTTAAAAGGTAGAAACACTTTTGAATTAAAAAATGAAGGTAATTATCTGCGTCCAGTATCATTGCAAGAGGGGAGCAACATTTTTTTTTTAACCATCTCTCCTTCTCTTTCCCTAGTCTTTTTTCCTTCAATAACACTTAAACTCAATTTATCAACATCTGTATATTTGACATTAAGAATGAAACTCTTGTCAAACAAAAATTCATACGATCAAATAAAAATGATTTTCATTGTTCTAAAATATATATAATGTATGTGTAATGATGGGCACTGGAGATAGGGCATTAAATAGGATTCATGATACCTTCCCATGATAGATCTTTAAAGCACTTAATTCTTCAAAAAAATTCTCATATATGGTTATATAGAGAAAATTCTAAGTGCTACATTGACCAGCATATTAAAACATTTATATTGTAGTCCAAATGTGATCTCATGTGGCCTTTTTTTCCCCTAAGATTTTATTTATTTATTTGACAGAGAGAAGCACAGCGAGAGAGGGGACACAAGCAGGGGGAGTGGGAGAGGGGGAAGCAGGCTTCCCGCTGAGCAGGGAGCCTGATGCGGGGCTCGATCCCAGGACCCTGGGATCATGACCTGAGCCAAAGGCAGATGCTTAATGACTGAGCCACCCAGGAGCCCCTCATATGGCATTTTATTGCCAAAAAGGAATATTAATGCATATCCTCTAGAAGGCAAATCTGTTGGTGAATTAATGTGCTCAATTAACTATATTTAACGAATATAATTTATATTACAAAAAATCAGACTGCGTATATATCAGTCTTTCATAAATATTATTTCTATTAATCAGATTTTTGATTGAGATGCTTGGCCTTTTGATGTTATGCTTTCAATGAGGTTCTAATGATAATTGTATTATTGTTTGAAGATAGATTCATATGCTTAAGATAAAAGATGATCAGGTGGTAAGAAATCAGAAGTCATTCCCAATGAAAACTGGAAATTCTAACTTGGAGATTCAACTTCTTGAAAGACTCAGAGGAAGTCCATAAGAACAAGCCAATCCAAAATTTTCTTTAAGGAGCAGTTCTGAATCTACTGCAACACATCCAACACATTTAGTACGATACCTTTAAAATGTTACATCAAAAATCAAAATGATTTAGGCCCCCTTAACTTTCTGAGTAATGGTCTACCAGAGCTGTAAGAAACATAATGCTCCCTTTGAGCCCCTGATTATCTGCAAAATAGTTTCTTCCTCAAGACAATGAGATGAACTAATGACAAAACATACTCATAGATGACTGCATTGATTTAATGGTTATGAGTTGTTATTAGGACTAAAGAAATACAACTTGGAAACAGATTGCCAGATATAATCTGACTGGTTTTGTAAATTAGCCTTTCTGACAATAGTTTATTTCTCGTATCAATTGTCAACTGAGGTCAACAAAATTTCTTGAATTCAAGAATGAGCCTCACAGTATAACTTTAAAAACATTTTGAAATGTCCAACATAAATATATGATAAATGCTTATGCTTAGTGGTATATGAATATAGCAGAATAATGCATACTTAATTATTGATTTATTTTGCTCAAAAAAAATTTGAGGAAGCTTGTTACATGAATTGTATTAGCTATGTACTGTGTTGATCTATAGTTACGTTGGAATAACAAAACACTATCTCACTGTTTGTGGGCACATAATAACGGTTTTCTCTGGGTGATAAGAATAAATATTATTTATTAATAAATAATAAATAAATATAAATATAAATATAATATAAATATAAATAAATAATAAATAAAAATTCTTATTTTTCTATATTCTTAACCTTTTAAAATAATTAACATTAAGTACTTTAATACTCTTAAAAGAAACAAATTGTTAGAGTCAGTGTCTAAACTCTATCTCTTCTCTTGTGATATCTCTGAAACATCAAACATTCTTTATCAAATTTTCTACAAATAAAAGAAAAAAATTTAAATATTTAAAAAAAACCCAAAACGTAAAAGAAAATTAGGTAAAGTTTTGCTGTTAGAGATGTAATTTTGAACAAATATATTTATCTCTCCCCCTACCAAAACTTCCTTAAAATTATAGTAAATATATATATATATTTAGTAAATATATTTTTAAAAGATGTAATACCATCAGGAGATTGAGAATGGAAGACGGAATAGTAACAATAAGTGTAACTGATTTAGGAGATCCAAGAGTATTTAATCCTTAACCTACTGTAAGAGAAGATATGAAAAACATAAATTATACCATAGAATGCCCCCCTGCAATTAAAAAATAAAAAAAGCTTATTCAGGACAATACACTTCCTGTACAAGCAGGTGTAGGACTAAGTTAAGAAAACTTAATTAAAGACTTTTGAAGAATCCCTGAATCATTTCTCCATGAGGCCTGTCACTGAAGGCTCTTCTTCCAGGGAAAAGACATTTAAACTTTAGAGAAGGTAAGAAAAGAGAAAATGCAGGGTGAATGAGGGGAAACTGGCAAGCACTGGGGAGGAGAGAGTATATGTGAAGTCAGAGGTTAAGACAACACCCCCCTACTGGGTGACATGCCATGAACTCTAGAGAGCTGGCTTCAGGCCTCGTACTCAGCAGTCAGGAGTCTGGAAGAGGTTTGCTGGGTGTACCAGAAAAGATAAAAAGCCTGTAAATCTAGGGGTTTCCCGAGAAAAGAATCCACCCAGATTGCCTTAAAAGGAAAGCCACAATTGATAAGCTTATGCACCCACAAGTAACTTCCAATCAGCTCTCTACTGACCACTCCTAAATATTAACAGAGAGGTAAGGATTGCCAAATGTCCGTGAAAAACATCTGAAATGAAAGAAAGAAGACAAAGCAATCATCTAGGAAGAAATAATTTGGAGGAAACTGAATAATGCTTTGAAAAGAAAGTTTTAAAAAAATTATCTTCAGCTATTCCAGCTTCCATAACAAAACACCCCAGACTGAGTGGCTTATAAACAAAAAAATATTTATTTCTCAAAGTTTTAGAGGAAGGAAGGCCCAAGATCATGGTGCCAGCAGATTCAGTGGCTGGTGAGAGCTTACACCCTCAGAAATGGCTGATATCCTGCTACCACCTCACATGGCAGAGTGGGGAGCTGGCTCTCTGGGACCTCTTTTGCAAGGACACAGATCCCATTCATGAGGGCTCTGTGACCTAATTAGGTCTTAGTGACCTATTCATTTCCCAAAGGCCACAACTTCTAACACCATTACATCAGACTTCAACATATGAATTCTGGTAGGAGACACAGCTTCAGGCTATAGCAATATTATATTCCCCTAAATGGGGACATGAGGAGCTTTTGCATCGGTAAGACTAGAATGCTATAAAAATGGAACTGTATGATAATGAAGATGAGCCCTTTAAAAATGGAAATAAAATTGGAAAGTCAATGGATGTGATGAAAGATGTTGAGGAAAATAGAAAAACGGAGACATGAATAAGTAATGAGAATGAAAAAACACTTTAAAGACAAGTCCAGAGAGATAATATCTAAGCTATAAGATTTTTAGATATCTGAGGAAGTGACAAGAAAGCAAATGGAAGAGCTGGGATTATAGAGTAGAGAAGGGGGGGGTTGAATGAACATTAAGTACCCAGAAAATTGAGCAAGCAGACAGACTGTTACTTTCAGAGAAAACTGTAGGGGAAAAAAGCATACTTTTGATACACAACATATAAATGGTGTTTGGGTTGTCATAGTTCTAAACTTAATTTAATCAAAATCAATTAATACTTAGGTTTTGATGATAAGGAAACATGAAAATTATGTGCCAGTGGTCAAGTGGTTTAGGAAAGTGAAATAAAAGAAAAATATTCATTTTCCTGAGCTAAAAGTTCAGAGACTTTGCCTAAAATAGAAAAAAAATTTTAATTACAAGCATGTTATTTAGCAATATAGTTAGGTGTCCCACCATGACTAGCTGAAAGCAGTTAAAGTTCCTGTCCTCTAGAAAAGAACAAACTGTGTATATTTATTTGACTCTTTAAGATATATGCATAAAATTCAGATAATAACGCAATCACATGTTATTTTGGATATACCCACAGCCAGATGTTAACGATAAAATAGTATAACTGAAGATTGGCCTATTTCTAGGATCAGTGGTATCAACTGCAACTCAAACAAACAAACAAAAAACAACAAGCAAGTTAACAGATTGATAATTAAATAATTTGAGTGTTAAAATCAAAGCAAAAGTGTATTTGATAATAGGAACTGAACAAAGCTGACAAATATAGGTTTTGAAGTCCAGTGACAGGGGCAGGGAGGGAGGGAATACAACCTACTCAGTAAAACAGAACACTGCCCAAAGGGAAATTTTAAATTTTATTAACCATAGCAACACAAAAGGTACAGCAGCATGCTTTTATTAAAGGGAATGCATTCTGAAATGTCACACCATACTGTGTGACTGAGACAGTAGTTGAGAAATTTACAAATTAGATTCAGACTAAAAATACTCTGTGTGTATTTGAGATAATCATCTTAAGGGGCTATTGTCAATGCATTCAGAATCATAAGCTCTTCTTCTTGTCAATTTCACTGCATTCTAAAGGCACTTGACAACTTTCATTGCCATATATTGTGAATAATCCTTCACTCCTGCAGCAACTCAGTTAGTGTTATCAACAAAGATGTGAAATGCTCTATAAAGGTAAACCAGATAAAGTGGATCAATACGGACTCTGGCAATATAAACCCCTGGCATATGAGAAATACCATGGTGATGCGGACTCGACAGCTGATATTGTCGTACTGGACAGCTCTCTATAAAAGCTGCAAAAGAGACAAACAATCAATCTGGTAAAGATCCCTGTAGATGCTTCAGAATTTAATAAAAATATTGCTGTCTGAGAGTCTCTCATGATGACCTCTTAACATGATTAATTTATATATATAGGATGTTTCTTCACCTTTTCTCCCCAATTTTCCTAAATACTATCAAGATTCTACCTCTTTAGCTGTCACATAGTTGTAACATAGTTGTACACAGCAAGACTGGACTGTTTCAGATCAATAGAGCAGCCCAACGTTGTCCTAGCACTTGCTTGCTTACCCCTTCATCTCACAGAGCTTCTATAGTACTCATGTAGTCCTTCACTAAAAACTAACATTCTGGGTGGCAAGAGGGGTGTGGTGTGCCTGGGTGGCAAAGTAGGTTGAGTGACCAACTCTTGCTTTCAGCTCAGGTCCTGATCTCAGGGTCAGGAGATCAAGTCCCCTGTCGGGCTCTGCACTTAGTGTAGAGTCTACTTAAGACTCTTTCTCTCCCTCTCCCTCTGCCCCTCCCCCCTCAAATAAATAGATAAATCTTCAACCAACCAACCAACCAACCAACCAACAAACAAAAACACTAACATTTCCAGTCCAGCAGGTAGAGACCTTGGAACTCACCACTCTGTCCTAACAAGTAAAACACTGAACAAACTGAAAAAACCAACAACTCTTAAACCTATCAGAAAAGTAAGGACGCAGGGCGAATCACTGCTCCCAAAACTGGAAAGAAAGGCAGATTCAGAGAATCACAACTTACCAAAGCAGAGACCTAGGATTAGAAACCCCCATGAGGACCAGTGCTGAGGTAAGAAAAACTAAGTTCTAATTCACAAATCACTGGAGGGTCAGTGTGAAAAACACTAAGAGTTTAAAAATCCAGGGGAACCCAGCTATGGGGAAGCCCTTGCACTTTTGTGTTTATCTCCAGGGGCCCTGCCAGGTCCTCACAGCAAATATCAGAGGGAAATCCCCTCCCACTGCCAGCAGGGCCAGGGGACTAGGAACCATTTTGAAATCTACCACAACATTTTGTTTTTAATCAACTATTTTATCAGAGTCCAACCTGCTGGGGTTTTATCAGGGTTTAACCTACCTAGGATGGCAGGGAAATACACATCTCCAGCCCTCTCTAGTCTTCCATGTGGGAGAAGGGAAATGCCTAACTCCAGTTCCTGCTAACCATTCTGTCCACCTAAGGGGGAGAAAAAAACCAGGAAGCACTGTTGAAGTTCATAGTCCAGGGGCACAGGCTCAGCCAAAGGCTGAAACAATCATAAAACCATAGAACACTTCTCTCCCCACACCTTCCCGCTACATTACATAAGGCCTGTTTACTGCAGTTCCTTTTATCCAATACATCATGTCCACCTCTCAACAACAACAAAAATTACAAACCACACTAAAAGGCCAAAAACAGTTTGAAGAGACGGAGCAAACATCAGAACCAGAGTTAGATATGGCGGGCATGTTGGAATTATCAGACCACAGATTTTTTTAAAACTATGATTAATATGCTAAAGACTATAATGGAACAGGTAAATAACATGAAAGAACAGATGGGTAATTCTAAGAATAAAAGAGAAATGCTACAGATCAAAAACACTGTAACAGGGTTGTCCTATCAAATCAGGTTTGAGAGAAAGAGGTGATAACCTTATTCCTGACCTGAAGTCATTCATCCACCTATGAAAAGACAATTGACAATCTACTAAGCATAGCATCACACGATATACTAAGGAATCAATAAAAATCAGTCAGTCTCTGCTCTCAGGATTTTTCTGTCTAGTGAGAAAGGAAGACATATATGCAATGTAAATTGGAGGAAGTAGTAGAAAGGGTGATGTAGATGAGGAAAGACTTCCAGGACAAAAGAACTAAGTCAGGGTCCCAAGAACTCTACCTTAAAGGAACTTAAAGGCTGATTTGGAGAGACAGGTACATAAACCTTGACTTCAATAGAATAAGATATATTCTCTGTTAAATGGAGGAATGTAGGGCTGTGGAAGATTTTGCCTCCAGGATTCAGTTTTCTTGTTTGTAAATATAAATAAGTTCTTTTAAATAACAATTTCACTTTCAGAATTTACCTAGAGGAGGGAATAGACAGCTATGCTAAGATGTACTTATAAATCTATTATTGAAGCCTTATTATTACAATAAGTGGTCAAAACATTACAGAATTATACAATGAAATGTAATCTATCTACCAGAAGTATAAGATATAGGTATATTTATTTATATACCACAGTGTGTTATGACATAGTAAGCAAAAGCACTTATCAAAAAACACAAAAATACAAAATGTGTGGTATTGACCCTTGTGAACTTGTTTATGTATGTGTCTGTGCACGTAATGTATGTGAGTGCATGCACAGACAGAAATCTTGAATGATATTTTTTAAATGCTAATAGGACTTTCAGGTGACTTTGTTTTCTTTATTCTTTAAGGGCCCATTATTCAAGTCTATTTTCAATTATAAGACATATATGTGCTATAAAAATATGTGAACATAATAAATTGAAAGAATGTTAAACTCTATAATCTTTGTATATGTCTATACACACATATAATCCATATAATCTTTAAGTTCTATTGCAAAAAGCACATGAAAATATTCTAAAATTGCAATTGTAAGTATAAAATGGCAAGGTAAATATGATGATGACATATTTCAGTTGTCAAGGAAAGCATGGAGTTAAAAGCAGTCAGAGAAGTTTACTGTGCTTAAATTGAAATTTTAGTGATATTTGAAGTGGCAATAACCTTCAAATGAATTAATTCCTTCATAGAAAGTAGTTAATAAAGTCTCATTGAGGGTGTTTTGTGTGTGCCTGAATAAAAGGTTTCCAGAGCCATCTTTTATCCAGTAAGTCATATTGAGCATTCCCTATAATTAGTGACTTTTATTAGAAACAGATATCCAAAAAAGTTAATAATTTTCTAATATATTTAAAAGAAGAGCCTCAAATATAAAAATTGGAACTTTATTAAGTAATGCATATAATGAACCAACTTTGCTGAAAATAACAAATATATATAAAACTGTGCCAGTTTGAGATAATTGGTGGTGTGTGGTCGTCAGACATTAATGTAATATTCAAAATCTGTCTAACATGGAATAATGATACATTATTTTAATCCCCTAAAGGAATTAGGGTCAAATTTGGCTAATTTACTGTAATTATAGCTTTTTATTTGTCTAAGTTTTGTATTTTTTTGAGTTTTTTGTACTCATGTCTCTAGGAAGTTTTTAGTATACACACACACGTGCATACATACATAATTATTTTTAGTGACACTTCAGAACCCTGTCATAAGTGTTCATTATATATTTACTATAATATGGAAACCCCAGGAATTCCAGATATTCTCAAATTTTCTTCCTTCAACTCTGGACTGCTACTTTCCATGGGGATTTAGGAAATGCAATTTTTTTTTGAGTTGTAAATGTAATCAAGGGTTCTCCATTTCAAAGCTGAATATTGGCATTATCGTTTGTCAGCAAAGTAGACTTGCATGATGCCAGCCAAATTATTTCATGGTTGGTTAATTATATAGTACTTAGCATCTCTGCATTTGGCTATCTTGGTCTGTAGCAATTACCACACTAATGATGGACACAATTTGTTCCTTGATGTACAGCATCTCTAAGAAAACTTAAATGACAAAGTCACAAAAAATATACTCTGTACTACAAGCACAGATTTTCATATTATATTTTCTATGAATCTCTAATAGGTAGGTTAGAGTTAGGTTCTTTTAAATAGCTGACTAAAGGTTTTGACAACTTTAACATGTGTAGAAGAAATTGTCTATTTTTTTCTCATTTGAGAATCAATATTTTAGCCATCATTCTCAGAAAAATAGGATTTTTGTTTATATAATTAAGTATGGTAAAGCCAAGAAAAAAGTTGAAATATTAACAGAAATAGTAACACTTAAATTTTCCTATTAAAGCTGAGGCACATGCCCACTAAGCTTATTACATCAATCAAGCACAGTACTCTTCCAACATTTTATTGCTCTTAATTTACGAGTAAGATTTATCAGATCATATTATCACTATTTAAGTGCTTCTCCCATCTTTATGGCCAAGGGCCTGGTCCTACTTCATCAACTCTGAAAGTATCAATGTAAAATTATATGTACAGAATCTTTAAATCCATGGTAAATGATCAGTCCTATTACCCTTACATAAATTATTTTTAAAGGATGTCAGTTACCATAGGAAGTTCATTAACGTTTTCTCTTTTTTTTAGATTTATTTATTTATTTGTTTGTTTGTTTATTTATTTATGAAAGAGGGAGAGAGCGAAAACATGCGTGTGCTTGGGGGGGGCGGGCAAAAGGAGAGGGAGAAGGAGGATGTAGATCCCCCACTGAGCACCAGGAGCCTGACTTGACCCTCTAATTCACCACCCTGAGATCATGATCTGATACAAAATTAAGAGTTGGATGCTTAACCAACTGAGCCACCCAAGCACCCCAAAAGTTCATTAACATTTTAAACTTATAAAAGAACCTAAACTTGCAGGCTAATGTATAAACACAGAGAACATAAACACACACACACACTACAAAGTTCAATGTTTTTGTCATTTATTCAGAATAACAGTAAAATACTAGTTTGTGAATACAATGCTATTTAGAACCTAAAATAAAGATTTTGATTCCTATAGCTTATTTTACACAATTGCTTCTTTATATTATGTTATACATTGTTAATGAATGTACGTGTATCTCAAAGAAGAAAGAAATGAAACAAATAACCCTAAAATTTGTATGGAACCAGAAAAGACCCCAAATAGCCAGAGGAATGTTGAAAAAGAAAAGCAAAGCTGGTGGCATCACAATTCTGGTCTTCCAGCTCTATTACAAAGCTGTTATCATAAAGACAGTATGGTACTGGCACAAAAACAGACACATAGATCAATGGAACAGAACAGAGAGCTCAGAAATGGACCCTCAACTCTATGGCCAACTCATCTTCGACAAAGCAGGAAAGAATGTCCAATGGAAAAAAGACAGTCTCTTCAACAAATGGTGTTGGGAAAATTGGACAGCCACATGTAGAAGAATGAAACTGGACCATTTCCTTACACCGCACACAAAAATAGACTCAAAATGGATGAAAGACCTCAATGTGAGACAGGAATCCATCAAAATCCTAGAGGAGAACACAGGCAGCAACCTCTTCGACCTCAGCCGCAGCAACTTCTTCCTAGACACATCGCCAAAGGCAAGGGTAGCAAGGGCAAAAAAAACCCTAAATGAATCTTTTTGATTAAAATTCATACTGTTACTTATATTAAGCATTACTAGTTTTAAAGATATCAAAGAAATGTATTTGATTGGAAACAAAAGGAGGGCAAAATATTAGCGTTTTTTGACTGTGAAGTAAAGTAATAACCATAGCCCATATTCAGTGAGTTAGGTTTTGTTTCTTGCATTTATGAAATAATGGCATTTATGCAAGGTATGGATTATAATTCATTCATAGCAAATTTTAGTCTTTAAAGACATAATATTGAATTCCTTATCAGCAAAGACCTTCGAGCCAAAAATCTTCAAATTAATTAAATTCAACTGTATTAATAGGATACCTGCAACTTGCTACCAATGGCAATATGTAATTGCTCCCAAACATTAAATTTAAAAAATAAAAATAAACCCATACTGCATTAGAGTGTTAAAGAAGAGGATCTCTTAATAAGCTATAACATCTACATTCACTGATAAATCTGAATGAATGAGAATTTCCAGTTAAAAACTCTATTTAAAGTTACTAGTTAAAAACTGGACAATTGGAACATCAAGTTTATACAGAGTGTGAGCTTTGGGAATTGATACTACTATATTTAAATGTGTTCATAAATTTTGTCATTGTGTGGATAGAAGGTAACTTGAACAGTATCAATTAAAATGCCTTTTGCTACAAAGAAAAAGAAAACCAAATTCAAACTTAGTGAACAAGGAGATTGCATAAAATTTAGCAGCTTTCTGATAAATAGGATTCACTATAAACTTTTAAAAATGTAATCGTGACTATTGACCAAAAATATGAGAAAATATTATCTTAAACACAAAATTGATTTCAAATTACCGCAGGAACTAGAATTGGATGGCTTTTTTGATTATTATTCCAACTTTGTCACAGTTGAAATACGAGATAAAAATAGAATAAAACAAAAAGTGAAATAAGATAATTTAAAAAAAACTGGTAAAAAATATCGAAAAATAACAATACTATAGCATTTGTTGATGATGTAATTCCAGGGTTATGATCTCTAGGAAGTATAACATTTCTGGAAAGAATAAAGTATGGCAGTGTTGTTAGTTTCAATAAAAATACATAAAAATCAATAGTTTATATTTTTAATTAAGAGTATCTAAAAAAATGAGGGAAAACATTACATTTGCAATGTTGCAAAACTACAATCACCTTGGGGAATTTTAATAAAAAAGGCAGAATACAAAAATCCTATAATTTTTTTGTAGAACAAAAGATATAAATTTAAAAAGATAAAAAATAATTTTGCAGGAAATATTTTAAATAATAAAAATAGCCACACTGCCAAAATAGTTAATATATAATTTTAATGCAAATCCAATTATATTTCCAAGAGAGTCTTTTGGTTTGTTTGGTAGATGGAAGTGAGAAGGGCTGATGAATTCTAATAATAGCTCTAACATATATAATGTTAAAGATTTTGCAATTAAATCAGTATTGGTTTGGGAATAAATACATATATCAATCTTGAGTTGGGAATAATCAAAGAGATTAATGAAACTGAAGTTGGGTCTCTGTATCACATACTACGTAGTGAAAGAAAATCAAAATGGTTTCAGACTTAAGTGTTAAAACCAGGTAAATTGATAAAAAAATAGCAATAAAATCAAGGCGGCTATATTTAAATCTAGAGGTAATCTATAGGTCAGGTAACTGTAAAAATAAAGGAACATTTGCTGTATAAAATTTTTTGAAAGATTGTATTTCAGGAAATACCATAAAAAAGTCTACAAAACTTTGGGAATTGGGGAAAAGATGTTTACAGTGATACTAACGAATTTCAAGTCCTCTTGGAAGTGAACTGTAAAATAACATGTAACCTGGTGAAAAATTGACAAAGAATGTGTTTAGGGCACTCACAAAAGAGTACGTCCAATTGTCCAAACACTGCAAAAGAAGATGCTTAAGCATATTAGTCAGTAAATTAAAGTGACAAATAGCAATCTGTATATTTTTGGCTTTCAAAAATTAGTGATATATCTACTTTTTGTAGGGTTGTAGGAAGAGGGTATGCTCAGTTCTTATTGGAGAAAATATGAATTATTTCAGCATTATGGAAAAATATTATAAAGGTCAATATAACTTTTTTACTGTTATAAATGGGTATTTTCTAATTTCTTTTTTTGTTTTTTTATTTTATTTTATTATGTTAATCACCATACATTACATCATTAGTTTTTGATGTAGTGTTCCATGATTCATTGTTTGTTCATAACACCCAGTGCTCCACGCAGTACGTGCCCTCTTTAATACCCATCACCAGGCTAACCCATCCCCCCATCCCCCTCCCCTCTAGAACCCTCAGTTTGTTTCTCAGAGTCCATAGTCTCTCATGGTTCGTCTCCCTATAACTTTTTAAATTTATCTGTTGACCCAGTAATTATATTACTAGAAAAATTATTACATATGAATAAAAGTACTAATGCAAATTAAAACATGTACAAAGATATTAATAGCAGAATATTTCTCATGGACAGAAGTGAAAATGTAAGTACATACAAAAAAAAAAAAACTCTAAATAAATACCCATCAATACAGAATGAGTATATCTACACCAAATAATATCACCTAGCTTTTAAAGCAATTACATAATCCTACTAGTTAACTGACATGGTTTACCAGGAGATAATTTTGAGGGTGCATAAATGTGTTTAAAATGTGATTCCTCTGTTTTGCAGAACAACAACAAAGATATGTTCATACTGGCATGGGGTAACATGGAAGGTGCTATCAACACACTAATATAGATTACCATGGGGACATGGAAAGGATGGGGTGAAAGAGCTAAAAAATAAGAAAAAGAAAAACTTGTCTACATCAAAATCTGCACACAGATGTTTATAGCTGTTTTATTCATAATTGCCCAAACTCAGAAACAACTAAAATGTCATTCATTGGTGCATCTAGACACCAAAACATTCAGTCTTGAAATGAAATGAACAATCAAGCCATGAAAAGACATGGAGTCACCTGAAATACTTATTACTAGTGAAAGTTCTTTTAAAAATTTCTTGGCAAAATGTTTTGTTTGTTTGTTTTTAAGTAACATTAATGAAAGTGGAAGTTTGGAGTTAAGGCCAGTCATGGCTATTGTAAAAATTTCAGAGCTAGGAAAGAGTTCAGACATATCTGATCAGATTTTGTTTCTTTCTTTTTGATTCTCATATCTATGATACCCTTTAATGACAGCAAAATGGCAGGAGTAGTTCAAGTCATCTCATGCAAAAAATACCATGAGGAACAAGAAGACAGATTTGTTTGTTTACCCAGATATTCTAAGAAATGACTTTAATCTATAATACAGTTTCTATCATTTGCCCATTCCTTAATCAAATATTGTATCCAAAAGAAGGGATCTAGGACATATGTTTAGTTATTGAATTTAGCTTTTCTTGGAACATGTGACTCTCCCACCCCTGCCCCCTCCTTAAAAAAAAAATCCCTGAACATAGACAAAATAGATTATGGTAGGGCATAACAAGTCTCACAGAGTCCATCATCTTGTTAACCAATGTCTGTGCACATGTAACAAACTATTAAAACTAATAACCAATGTCTGTGCACATAGTTATATAAAATGCATTTATATCCACCCCAAAGGAAGACAAAATTATGTCTTTGTTTTAAGAATCCAGGTCTCCAACAGTTGCCGTGGTTCAATTCACTGGGACGGTCTCCACTGTCCATTATTTTCCACTGACACACCTGAGATGAACATTCAGAGCTTCAGTGGACTACTCTGGTTTTAGCATCCTGCTCCCTATTTGTGGAGATCCAAAGACATGGAGATCATCAAAGGGCCAACAAGATAGAGAGATGACAGATGATAGATAGATAGATAAATAGATGATAGATAAATAAATGATAGATAGATGATAGATAAATAGATGATAGATAAATAGATGATTAGATAGATAGATAGATAGATAGATGATAGATAGATAGGAGTGCTCAGTTTACATGTTCTTCCTCTATAGTGGGCAGAATACAATTCTCTTGAATGACATGAAAGAAATCAGGCACTATTGGGAAGGGAGAAATGAATACTTGGGAGTAAATCAGAAATGTCTCCTGGAAGAACCATCATTTGTTAATTATTTCTGAATAGGCTAAAATAAAGCTAGATTGTGTTGCTTTTACAGCAGTACCACCACCAAGAAATTTTTTTACCACCTCAGTGGTTTTCAAACAATGAAGATTTGCCTTCACCCTACATGAGGTGACTATTACTTGTTTTATGTATTAATAAAATGATGAAGCTCAGAGAGGTGAAATAATTTGTGAAAAATATGATACAGTACACAACAGATAACATGAGAGCAGAAGGGATTGTCTGACTCTGAAACACATATTCCTCCACCATAAAACGCTATCACCAGTTTACAATCCGATTTAAGGTTATGCTTGAGAAAATGAAATTGACTAAAGCAATATTAAAATTAAAGTCTTCAAAAATATGTTTTATTAAATGTTAGGTCATAATATAAGATAGTAGGGAGCACAATTCAGTATACGTATAATTCTGTTGAAAAAAATTTTTTTCTCAGAAATCCTCTTTATGTCCATTCTGTGTATTCTTCTTAGCTTAATAAATTTCAAAAACTTTCACAAGGGATATGAATCTAATAAAAAGTCTAAAAGCTCATTAATGATAAAATATCATTGACATAGACTTTCAGCAACTCATTTATCATTTTGAGCCTTACATGCATTACTATAAAATGAAGATTTGGAACAAACTGGTTTCTAGATTTCCATAAATGTTTTGGGTAATCATGTTATCAATTAAGTCAAAATGTTTGGAAATGCAGTCTGAGTGTTTAGATTCAGTTTGGTCTCGTTAAAATAAGAAATTTCACATAAGAAATTTGCTACAGACAGGTTTATCCATTCCTCCTGCTCCTCTCAGATTTTGAGTATTGTCTTCTGGCCTCACAACCGTAGATGACTGAGAAACTTCTCAGAAACAGAAAGAGAGAGGTTAAGAGAGAGGGCAATCTAGTGGGACAGCTGATCCAGTCTTATAGCTGATACTTGATCCATGATAGCAAGATTGATTCCCTAAAGGGTGAGTGAAGTCATGTGGCTTAATAGAAAGTGTAGAATATATGGACTCGGGGGAGCCAAGGTTGAAATCTGGCTCTGCCCCTTCTAACTTGAAAGTCACTCTCTCTGGACCTCTGTTTCCTTATTTGTAAAGTTATCCGTTTTACAAAGACTAAACTGTGAAGATTAAATATAAATTCAAGGAGCCAGGTTAATGGTGTATGTCTCAGAGCTGAGGTGTAAATATTATATATGTTGTTATAATCATTGTTAATATTTTAAAGAGACAAGAGATGAGTGGATAAGAAACTAAAATGTGGAGGATTGGTCAAAACCTGAGGTGAAGGAGGATTATCAAGACAAGTTTAGAAGTTTGGATTGATGGAGATTTTAACCAGAAAAAGGAAGAGCCTCCATAGCAAGACTATCAAAATGTAGGTATTCTGACAGGGTCCTGCTAGAAGGACAGTTAGTAATAACAGACATGCCTTGAGAAAGCATTCCAACTATAAATATGAAGCCCTTCATGTGAAACTTCCCTCCCATATCAGTTGTTCGTTCTATTAGTTGTTATGTACTTCTAGTATAAATGCAAACCTTTCACTATTTGAAAGATTTTCATACCTGATATATTGAGTTCTTTCCGAATATACTCAAACATGAATTTCTGTTATATTTTCTCTGAATGACTCTTTTTATTGACAAGCTTACTGTAAGTGAAAAACAATTGGAAACATTAAACAGATGTTTCAAACATGTGCTTAGTAAAGTGTGTTTCTCTGGCAATATAAACAAATTTGTGACTCTGTCTGAGGAACATATTTCCCCATGCTCTTCAGGATAAACTAAAACAAGAATTAAATGATAATAAATAATAGTAATTTATTACTACCAATTATTATAATAGTTGCTAAACTTAAAACAAGAATTTCATCAATACTGGGGCTCCTGGGCATCTCAGTCGGTTAAATGCCCAATTCTTGATTTTGGCTCAGGTCATGATCTCAAAGTTGTGAGATCGAGCCCTTGCATTGGGCTTCCTGCTTGATGGGAGTCTGTTTGAGAGTCTCTGTCTCCTTCTCCCTCTGCCCCAACCCCCTGCTCTCTCTCTTTAAGATAAATAAATAAATCTTAAAAAAAATTAGTGAATACTTACCCTAATAATTCCTATATCCTAAGAGAAATAATTTGTTTAGATATAACCATGATATTTGTTATTATAGTTCCATATAGACTTCTATACTACCATTATAATAATATTGATTGAATAGTGTAGGAATAACTGATGATCTAGTTGGTGTCATCAACTGGCCAAAGTGTGCACAGACACAGAATCTTAATTAGTCAACATCATGAAAAAAATTTCCAATCTTTTTTTATTTAGAGAAAAGTTTAATAATGCAGTGTTGTTTCTGGAAGACTACTTTATGAAACACATTTACTGCAGACTCAGCTACCTTGAGTTAGGCCAGCGAAAGCAACATTAATATACTGAGGAAAAAGAAATAAACACTTTGGCTAAAATCTAGTAATTACACTCAAATAATTGGGTTCCTGCCTCAAGTAATAAGATAACATTCCTGTAGAATATGTGGTTGGTGTTTGCTCCCAGGTGTGGCAACAGGTTCTGCTGATTCACTCACTCCCTTACTTGCAAATAAAAAAATGGCTGGTGGAATTCACTGTGAATTGTGCAAGACTGTTGAATCACAGATCTGTACTTCTGAAACAAATAACGCAACATATTTTAAGAAAAAAGAAAAAGAAGAAGATAACAGGAGAGGAAGAATGAAGGGGAGTAAGTCGGAGGGGGAGACGAACCATGAGATGATGGACTCTGAAAAACAAACTGAGGGTTCTAGAGGGGAGGAGGGTAGGGGGATGGGTTAGCCTGGTGATGGGTATTAAAGAGGCACGTTCTGCATGGAGCACTGGGTGTTATGAACAAACAATGAATCATGGAACACTATATCAAAAACTAATAATGCAATATATGGTGATTAACATAACAATAAAAAAATAAAAAAAAAATGGCTGGCGGATTAATGAAACTGGCCCAGGTTAGTGATGTGCCTTCTAGTCATTGCACAGAATTGCTTTCCCATTAAAAGAATAAACAGTTTGCTCATTTATGGACCAAACTGTATTCATACTTCACAGTATCTTGTTAAAACCTACTTAGCTGAACTATCTTGCTATCTTGCACTATCCGGTAAGGGGTACAGCAGATTGTTGGCTAGAAATTGAGACTAAATCTGTTTTATTTTAGGCAGTGAAAGACAGAAAGACATTCTTTAAAGATATATGCTAGAATTATTGAGATTATCATCTGAATTCATTTTTTTGTCAATCACATCATTTCATTATTAATAATAAATAAAATGTTAAAACTTCTCTGGATGTAAATCATGGCTCATTGTGCTTTGTATGACAATATGTAACTTACACTTGTAAACTTTATTGTTATTAGGTCATCCTCACTTTATTTGATTAAAAATATATATTTAACAGATCAATTTGGTAGCAATTTTAAAAGATTTAAAGAGAGAAGTTTTGTCTGTACCTGCTGGTAAGGGGGTGTCTGTACCTCTTCCATTAACAGAACCCTTTGAAGCTAAATTTTCGCAGGAATGGAGCTCTCCATCACTGTAACAAGGTAAAATAGGTCAAGCCTGCATGGGGCCAAACTAAAAGAAACCAATTTTCTAAATAGTTTCCCTAGCTGGAGGACAAACTAAAAAAAAACTTGCCTTTCTGGAAAGTTGCAATAGGCTATAATAGAGTAAGGAAAAAAAGAAATGGAAAAGCTTTGCTTACAAAATGAGAGGGTATCTTTTAGCAGGAGTAAGAATATATCCTTCTTTATCATCATTTTCTTTTGATATTTACACAGGAAATGCTTCTGTCAATGTCATCCCAGGCATTATACGTATAATAGATAGGGATCAAATAAGTAAAGTAAATGAAGGACACAAATGATACACTTATTAGGTTACTGTCAATCTACAGGTGAACATAATTACACCTTTACTTTTAAGAAAGTGTTTACGTTATAAGTTAAAATGAAATACAGGACTAAGGTGATAGTGCCAGAAGCATTTCACAATGTCTTCAGTGTTGCATTACCATTTAAAAGTCAATTTAAAGATAAATTCATTTGCAAAAAACTACCTGTTCCTCTGACCATAACCTTAGATTATTGGCATTGTAGGCAGACTAATTTGATTTTGAAGTATTCTTCCATTTCTAAGTTTTAATCACTTGTTTGGAAAATTATACCTCTTGGGATAATTAAAACCACACCAAGTGTCTCAGAACCAGCATTAGAAATCACTGGCTATGTGATTGGCAAGGAGATATGTGTGTGGCCCACGCTTTTAGCTAAGCCTATCAGTGTAATTTATCTCTTCTTTGGAGTGACCTCAGTTCTATCACTATCATTTGTTCATTTTCCTTTGTTTATTCACATTCATGTGGGATCCATTTATCCCGACTTCCATTCATTCATTTATATAATAAACATCTACTGCTTTACCAGGTCACATTTGGCCTCCCAAGCCTCTCCCCTCACTCATTCCATCCACCCTCATTCTATCACTCTCTCCCATTTATCCCCCCCATACTTCAAGCCTTGGTCATCTGCTATCTTATTTAATCTGGAAGACTCTTCCACAAGAGTTTGCTGTGGATTAGTTGGTCATTTCATTCGGGTTTCTGCTCAAAGACCACCTCCCAAAGTAGCATTTCCTGATAATTCTGTACAAAATTCTCCACACACCCCATTTTTTGTAGTTTGACCCGTTGTCTCTTTAATAGCTGTTTTACTACTTGAAATTATGTTCTATAAACATAGTACTTATTTGTTCATTTGGTGCCTATCTTTCACACTAGATTATAAATTCCGTGAAGACCTACTTTGTTCTATCAAAATTAGATTCTCAGCATATGGAGCACTGCCTTGAACATAATAAATAGGCATTGTCTTAGTCAGTGGAGGCCACTATAACAAGATAACATAGGCTGAGATGCTTTAAAAAACAGATATGTATTTCTCACAGTTCTGGAGGCTGAGAAGTCCCAGATCAGGGTGCCAGCAAGGTCAGGTTTTGGTGAGAGCAACTTTTCCTGGTCTCCTGGTCACGGTGGCAGGTTGGGAAATGGAGCAAGCTGTCTTGTGTCTCTTCTGAGAAGGACACTAATCCCATCATGAGGACTCCACCCTCATTACCTAATTATTTCCCAAGGGTCACATCTTCAAATACCATCACATTAAGTATTGGAGAACACAAACATACCATCCAAAGTAAGTATTCAGTTAATAATTTTTGAAACTTTAGGGGCTCCTTGGTGGCTCAGTCGGTTAAGTGCCTGCCTTCGGCTCAGGTCATGATCCCAAGGTCCTGGGATTGAGCCCTGCATCAGGCTCTCTGCTCCATGGGGACTCTGCTTCTCCCTCTGCCTCTCCTCCTGGCTTGTGCTTTCTCATTTTCATTCCCCCCCAAAAATAAATAAATCTTTAAAAAATAATTTTGAAACTTTAATAAGAAAACATTCATATTTAATCAGTCTTTAAGATTTTGGGTGCAAAAATAGTTTTCTTATGATGCATAACTTTTGTGTATAATCTGAGGCTTTTAGAATAGTGTTGTTAAAAATAACTGTTCTTGGGTATGGTTTCATGATTCAATTTTAAAATTTTACATATATGTGTGTGTGTACGATTTAAATTTTGGTAGTCTGGTAATGATTGATAACTACATTATGTATTTCAAATGACAAGATAAAAAACACTAATGAAACATCAACTCTAGAAAACCATTGCAAGGCAGGTCTTAGAGGAAGACTTGCTATTATGTGAAAGTGAGAAATGGAGTTAGCTAAACTCTAGCTTAATATCATCAGGGAGCGCTGAGATAGTCCCTGAGGGGAAGAGTAATTACAAAAGAATCAGCAGTTCCCTACTTCAGAAAAACAGAAACAACTGCTAACATTCTCAGTGTATGTAAGTTAGTGGGGCAATTCTACCTTCAATTTCTAAGAAAATTATAAGTTTATCTCTTCTTTCCAGAACATAAGCTGAAACTTTTACAGTTTTAGTACTATTCTAAGTAAGGAAAGAATTCATGCTTCAGCCATCAATATTTATGTATTGGCTTTGTGATCTTATGTATTGGCACACTTTATCAGAGTGCTAAATACTGTGGCCTTGTGATCTTAAATTATACTCTAATGTGAAGAACTTTTTTGCTCTCCATATGGTCTTGCTCAAGTCACTTAGATTATTAAACAGAATACGTGAACAGTCGGGCCTTAAATCTTGCCCTAAAACATTCATATAACTGAGCTAATTATAACTTGATAAGCAGATTCTTTCAAAACTTAGAATCCCATCCCTCAGGTAGATCTACATTTTTTATTTTATTGTCTCTTTAAAACATTGCCGTGTCACCTAACTTGATAAATCTGCCTGTTATAATAGTACCAGACAATGAATCCTCTTCTTACTGTTTTCTGAACCTCTTTTCATCTTTAAAGGATACATTTCAGGGGCGCCTGGGTGGCTCAGTCAGTTAAGCGACTGCCCTTAGCTTGGGTCATGATCCCAAGGGTCTTGGGATTGAGCCCCTCTTGGGGAATCCTTGCTCAGCGGGGAGCCTGCTTCTCCCTCTCCCTCTGCCTGCTGCTCTCTCTGCTTGTGCTCTCTCTCTCTCTCTCTCTGACAAATGAATAAATAAAATCTTTAAAAAAAATAAAAAAATAAAGTTAACATTTCACAATTTAGTTTCCACCTGTTTTTGAATTAATTTTTTTAGGAATATTACTCTATTTTTCTTCTTCCAATTAGATCGCAAGTCTTTTAAAGGAATTTATATCCTGTGTTCCTTCTGTATCATCAGCACAACGATATGTTTAATTGATACATATTTTGATCGCTACTTAAAATACTTCTTAAGGCATAATTTCACCCAAAAGAATAGATATTCTGATATTCACTATGTTAAGTACTGAACTTACCTTCTATAACACCCCAAATCTTCTCCATACATCCATATTAATTTTTATTCTACTTTTGTGTGTTACTAGTGAAATGATTTGTTTATCCATTCAAACTAAATACCTCAGATTCACCTTTTTCCTACTTAGCCTTCAAATCCAAACAATAGCCAGAGTTTGTAATTATACCTCATTAATTTCTCTCATAGTCACCTTTTATATTGATGCCAGTCTTCTGGTTCAGATCTTCATGGTGGTCCTAACTGTTTTTCCAGATTCCAGTCTCTATACTCTCTCTTATATCTTTCTCAAAATTATAATACATTTTTTTAAATAGGTACTTTAAACAGCACAGCACTGATAAAAACTTACGCTGGATCTTGCTGTAAATGGATTAATGTTTAAATTTCACATCCCACATTTGAACTTGATCTACTTACACTTTTCATTGTCCTCCTTAAATAAGAATACACAGTCTTCCCCAATAAATACTTTATCTTCTTGCTTTTATGCACTAATTGTGCCAATTTTTCTCCATGAAATACATGATTTCCCCTCTCAGTGAAATGAAATACTATTTATACCTCTAAATCCAGTTCAAATAACTCTTCTTCTCTGAGTACTTTCTTTATCCTGCTAGTGACTGCATTCATTTAAAGTAATATGTATGTACTACTTTTACTTAAGAGCCACATTTCCCTTCAATATGTCTATTGTATTGTTTTACCTCCAGTCCTCAATTTCCTTATAAAACAAAAGTGTGTCTTATTCAATTTTATATTTGCGTAGGTAACCTAGATAATGTCTTAACAGCTGGTAGAAACTCAATGCAACGAAATAACCGAATGAGTCAATGAATGGCAAAATGAAGGAAGGAATGATGAGTCTGCATACATGGCAACCTGAGGGAGGTTTAGACAGTGAAGAAGTAATCAAACATGGCAAGATCATTCTAAGAGTGTGAAGTCATAAAGCAAGGAAAGAATGAGACTTCACCTAGAGCTGGCCCTTCTTCAAGCCTAGTTAACTAGGCTTTCTTTGCACTGTTGTGAAATCATCTCCATCCTTAAATATTTCCCTTCTGAAGTTAGATTGTCCAAAACACATCCTGCCTCTTAGCCCTAACTAAACAATCATTAGTTGGGATCCATTCATAAAAGGCCTTACACTATTAATTGTCTTTCCATGTATGCCTACTGTTTCTTGATGACTGAATCTGTATTTTTAACTTTATGTCTCACTCACATAAATCTACTAATACTTTACATGTATTGACTACATGGGAAATACTGACTGTTTTGTAGGCTTTGTAGACCACTGTAGATTGATCTAACTGGTAAAATACCTACATGATGCATGTGTGTCCATGTGTGCTTGTGTCTGTTGCGAGTAGAGTGGAAATTCCTTCCAGAGTTCATTCTGTGGAACTCTAATTGCTCTCTCTCTCTTCCATATAGATTTATGACAATAATATGTTCTTAAAAAAAGATTTATTTATTTATTTGAGAGACAGAGAAAGAGCAGGGGAGGGGGAGAGAGAGAGAGAGACTCTCCAGCAGACTCCCTGCTGAGTGCAGAGCCCAAGGTGGGGCTCCATCCCACGACCCTGAGATCATGACCTGAGCAGAAATCAAGAGTCAGATGCTTAACCAACTGAGCCACCCAGGTGTCCCTGTGATAATAATGTATTCTACACATTGAAGTTGGTGACTAAAGAGGTAAAGTGACTTCATCAAAGTCACACAGTTATTAAGTGACAGGACTTTTGTGGTTTTTCAAACCTGATTCTAAGTTTCAATCCAAGGTCCTTCCTGCTACACCAAGTTGGCATCTCATTAGAGATTGGCTATTAGGGATCCAGTTACATTCCATTAATTATCAAAACATATTTAGCTTTGTTCCCTTCTGTAAAACAATCTGCTTTAATTTCAAACTGAAAAATTAGAAAGAAAAAAGCAAAGCGATTTATTTTCATTTCCCAATACTCTGAACTACTAGTTCTCCCCTAAAACCACAGGCATCTGGTAGTATTAATATGATATATTGTGGCAGGAGACTGAACTTTAATTGATCCATGATTTTAATCCATGTTGTGGTGCTGGCACACCACATTTATTGTGGTACTGGTAAATAATTTGACGTGTACCAAATGCCTTTGTGATTTGAAATATCTTCATAGTTTTGCAATAGTCACTGCAGACTTACACTGAAAATATCAGGAATAAAAACATAAAGCACATTTGACAATACCTTAGTATTTTAAAATTAAAATAAAACCTGAATCAAAACAAATGTAGTAAACCAAGAAATAAAATTAATATATTAAGTCATATGCTGCTAAAGTAGCATTTCCATTTTGAAACCTTATAACTTAGCAAGGAAAACTTATTTCCCTGACAGGAAGTATACTGCCCAGTTGTGCATCATTTGCTGATATAAAATTACCTTACAAAACACAGGTATATACCCTCAGGATGTCCTCCTCAACTCATCATACAGTTTGTATAACAACTACTCTTTCTTCCATGACCAAATAAGCCAATAAGGTAGGGTAAGAGAAAAGATGGAAGAGGAAAGAAATAAGGGAAGAAAGTCATTTTTGCCAGCTGTGTAGGAAAACATGTAAAGGGTATGTTATCTCGCTCAGCACAAAGAATCCCTGGATTTCTTTCTCCACCACAGAGCAGCAGGTTTTCCCTCCTCCCTAGCCATCATACCCAACAATACTTCAGAGACAGCTTGGTTCTTTAGCTTTTAGTGTTGGTTAAAATGTAGAAATTGAAAGCACACTATAGAGCTTTGATTCAGCATATTTTTCCTCCTCACAGAAACAAAAACCTTAAAGAAGTTCGGGCTCTTCTAAAGGGATCCTGAAACCATAAGTAAAAGTCAGGATTCAAAGGACAAACCATTGTCTAGGCATCCTATTATCCTGGGCAATATTATGTTCCCTAGGAACTTCAGAGACCCCTGAGGATGCTTATGTAAATTACCTCAGAGTGTGGGAGAAATCCAGCGTTAACCCTGCCATTTAAATACATACTCCAGGAGCTCAAGGGGGGAACCATGGTAAGCAAATAGTACACTGTGTCAAGAGACCTGAAAAAATGGTAAACCTTACATAAAAATAAGGCTAACTTCCAAGATTAATGACTGTGCACAAGTTAAAACTGGATGAGAAAGAACGTAATATGTAAATGTGACAGAATTTATATTAGCAACCCTTTTAGGATTCCTAAAATATGGGCTTAGGAGGGAGATTTATTCATAAATACTGCAATGTTTTGAATTTTACTTGAAGAGACTATTGTTTTATCACAGAACATACTTGAAGGAGAAAGACTTTGTAAGCAGAGTAGGAAAAAAAATCACCGTCATGACAATACTGGGAAGGTGTGTGTGTGTGTATGTGTGTGTGTTTTCTCTTCTGACTTTAATTAATCTCTCTCTCTGGACTTTTGTGAGCTGGAAAAAGGTTTTATTTTTGTTCTTGGAGCTTGCTTGCGAAATGGGGGTCTTCGAACTATTATTGCTCTTACTCTGCCAACCAGAGCATTCAGAGCTAAAGATTTTTAATTGTGTTAAAACTATACAAAAGTAAAACAAGAAACTATATGGGCAGTGGAGTGGAGAGGTCAGGGTCAATCCTGAGGACACAGATGGCTATTAGTAGGGTAGGCATGCAATATTCAACTCTTTCTTTTCCTTCCTTTAATTCCTAGAAAAGATCCCTGGCGTCTGAGGCTGAAAAATCTTTTTGTTTTTTATTCTTTAACCATTTACTATTCTCGCTGAAACAACAATCTGATCAGAAGTTTGATTTTTCTTCACTTTTTATATATATATATATTTTAAGATTTTATTTATTTGACAGAGAGAGACACAGTGAGAGAGGGTACACAAGCAGCGGGAGTGGGAGAGGGAGAAACAGGCTTCCCACATAGCAGGGAGCCTAATGAGGGGCTCGATCCCAGGACCCTGGGATCATGACCTGAGCCGAAGGCAGACGCTTAATGACTGAGCCACCCAGGTGTCCCTTCACTTTATATTTTTCTTACAACTTTCAGTGCAACACCTTGCCCATAGTAGTTGATGTGTACAATTGATTGAATTGGTTTAAATTTAAATGTGGTCAACTTAAGACAAACTGTATTGTTTAAGGGACCACATATAGGGAAAGACAGGTAGAGGCCTTTTGTAAGCACTTTTAAACATCACAAGGAACATTTAATGGACTTAACTCTCAAATGATGCATTTCACTGAAATTTACTCTTTGTTTACTAGTCAAAGACGAGAGTCACACCACAAGGAACTAGGGATCCGACTGAAATCCGTCTCACCTCACCACCCGGACCATAAATATTAGCTTACTGACCTCCCATTTTCTCTCACAACCAGGGCAATATATGATAAAAGCATGAAGAAAGGTGATGCAGTTGAACAGAATTGAGAAATTTAGGAAAAATACTTTTTTTTTTCCTTTAAATTTGATTTATATTGAGAAGACTTAGAAGGGACATAACTAGTGTCACTGCTGGACACTGAACAAATCAAAGCAAAGAACAATAATTTCTTTTTTCTATCTTTCCTTCCATCCTTCTTCCTTCTTCTTTCCTTGCTTCCTTTTTTCTTCCTTCAGGGAATATTTACTGATGGACCTACTATGTACCAGGTAATATAACAGGTATTAAATATGCTGATACATGGTTAGTAAGGGGACAGTTTTCCATTTACAAATTCAAATTCAACAAATTCTGCATACAAATATGCCATGGCAGGGTCTCCTCTAAACTTTGGAGACTGGTAAACTTTGGAAATACACTCCTTATCCTCATAGAATTTGGGATCGAAATCTAAGTGGTAAGAGTTTAAAATTCTGCCCAATAAGCTTACTCAGAGTCAGTGACAAAGACTGAAAGAGTCATAAATCTAAATTTACTATATGCGCCATTTGCTGTACTCTAACTGCTAGTTAGCATTGTTTTAAGAGAAAAGACAATATCGCTCATTAATCAATGATTCTAATGTTATCCACGATTTTCAAAGAGGTGAAGATATAGATCTGAATGCAGTTAGAGTCATACCAGGAGCCAATGAAAATTGGTCTGTATATGGCTCTTCTAGAGTATGCCATAGTTTAACCATGTGTCTCTATCAGACTTTTTTTTCATTTTATTATAAATATTATAAATATACAACGAAGTTGAAAGAATTGTAGAGTGAATAACCACATAATCACCATCTAGATTCCCAAAATTATAAATATTTCTATGTAATTGATTTAGACTCTTTTTTAAAGGGTGGTTTTTGGCTTAAAATAAAGTTGTAAGAATCAAAAACAGACAACTAATCATGTCAAGAGCAATTTTATAGCCATATTAGACTGTCATTATATCATAGAAAATCTAATGGAATCAATGACAGCTTTGTTCAGAAGTGAATGATGATGGCTTTGCACAACAGATAATATTCAAAATTTTTGTGCCTGTTGGGATCAAATCATGACAGAAAAACATCACATGTTAAGGAAGAAAAAAATGATTTTAAACTACCTTGGCATATAAATGCAGAAACTAAATTAATAATATTTACTCCCACTTTGATTAAGATTTCATTATGTGCTGTGGGGACAAATCCTACAAAACCAAATTAAATTAAAATATGTAGTTCAATGGAAATGAGTGAGGTTTTTGTTTTTTTAATGACATACTATGATTTCCTCCCCAAACTATTATCTTCATCAACAGAGCAATTATATTTCAAATTATTTAATTCTTTGGAGATGGTATTTATACTTGCTACTATTATACTTTACAAATATTAGCTTAATGTCACACAAAAGAATTGCAAAAAAGCACATAGTTTTGTGTAGTCAAAGGAAAGATACCTGGAAATTTTCAGAGTTGCGTTCTAGACAATGATCTGTGAATTTCTGGTTAATGCAAACTTCTGGGTATCGGATTTCTTACTGATTGTCTTTTACCTTTAAAGAGAGAGAGAAAATGATTGAGAGAGAGAGAGTGTGTGTGTGTGTGTGTGTGTGTGTGTGTGTGTGTGTGTGAAAGAGACAGATAGACAGAAAAGGAGACAAAGAAAAAGAGAATGAATGGAATTCTAAGTTTCCTGTATTTGGTATTTAGATCACCTCTCTAGACACCTATGGTCCTCACTAAGGTGATCAGGAGGATGTGGACTTTTCCGTAGAAGTTCTGGGGATTGATTAAGAAGGATAGGTCATCTTTTATTATCCTATCTTGATTTAACTAAAGGAAAACTTCCAAAGCCTAGCACAGGTCTCTTCCAAGTGAGTTTCTCTGTTCACAGGATCACAGAGCATTAGTTTGGCCCAGGTTAATTCCTTTTTAAAACATGACCTTCATAAGGCTTTGACTCTGTCGACTGTGTCTTACCCAGCCAGACCTGCTCCAGCCCCCATTGGTTGGTTAGGAATGGAATTCCAAAGCTCTGTGGTTTTTATTCAGGCTTTTTATTTTAACTTAGGATTCAGTCACTTCACTCTCTCTCTTTTTCTCAACTTCCAATACAAATACAAGTGTTTTCGAATACAAATGTTTGGTACTCCTTTTCTCATCAATACTAATAGATAAGTTTTTTGTACAGACCCATTAATTTATTCTATAGCATTCCTAATACTAGCAGCCCTGCAGTTTTTGGATGACCTGAAAATAAAACAAACAGCACTACAGAAATAAGATGGATTGTATATCAAAACATGGCAATCATCATATAACTTCTGGAGCTGAAAATCTTATTCTAAAATTGTCTAAAGAGGACTGCAGATGTGATCTTCATAGATAATGTCAGAAAGACAAGTAATGGGCGCCTGGGTGGCTCAGTTGGTTAAGCGACTGCCTTCGGCTCAGGTCATGATCCTGGAGTCCCGGGATCGAGTCCCGCATCGGGCTCCCTGCTCAGCAGAGAGTCTGCTTCTCCCTCTGACCCTCTCCCCTCTCGTGCTCTCTATCTCTCATTCTCTCCCTCTCAAATAAATAAATAAAATCTTTAAAAAAAAAAAAAAAAGAAAGACAAGTAATTCAGCAGTCTGAAAAACAACAAAAACAACACTGCCCAGTTGTTGGCCCATGAGTCCCAAAGCACAAAGGATCCCATACTCCAAAAGAATTCTCAGTATCTATCTGCGGAACAAGAATGGCAATACAAATATCCAATATTGAGATAATACTATGTAGCAGACATTTTCCTTTTTTTTAAGATTTCATTTATTTATTTGTCAGAGAGAGGGAGAGCAAAAGCTGGGGGAATGGCAGGCAGAGGGAGAAGCAGGCTCCCTGCTGAACAAGGAACCCGATGGGGTACTCGATCCCAGGGCGCTGGGATCATGACCTGAGCCAAAGGCAAACGCTTAACCAACTGAGCCACCCAGGCGTCCCTGTAGCAGACATTTTCTAAGTGCTTTACATAAATTAACTTATATAATGCCCCCAAACTCAGATGGATTACATGTTATATTTGAGAAAAATGAATTATAGATAGGTTAAGTAATTTGTCCAGTTGAGGTCATACAGATAGGAAATTGTAGGTCCCAGGTTTTGAAACAAAGATACCTGTTTCAGAATTCTCACCCCCTAAATAGTTTAAGAATATATTAAAAATTTTGATCCTGTGCTTACTCTAATAGAGAAATGCTAAAATTCCTGACCCATAATATCTAGGTCTTTTCACATTTATCTTGCCTGGTTCCATTGTTCTTTTCTGTCATTTAACTCCTTTTTTGTACAAATCCTCTTCAATACCATCCACTTACAAATTCATTTAACAAAAATAGATACTAAGATATTTGCAAATGTCATATCTGATAAAGGGTTTGTATCTAAAATCTATAAAGAACTTATCAAGCTCACTACTCAGAAAACAAATAATCCAGTTAAGAAATGGGCAGAAGACATGAATAGACATTTTTCCAAAGAAGACATCCAGATGGCCAACAGACACATGAAAAGATGCTTAACATCACTCATCATCAGGGAAATCCAAATCAAAACAACAATGAGATATTACCTCATACCTGTCAGAATGGCTAAAATTAACAACACAGGAAACATAAATAACAAAATGGAACTACTCTAAGACCCAGCAATTGCATGACTAGGTATTTACCCGAAAGAAACAAAAATACTTACTCAAAGGGCACATGCATCCCAATGTTTGTACCAGCGTTATCAACAATGGCCAAAGTATGGAAAGAGTCCAGGTGTCCACTAACTGATGAGTAGGTAAAGAAGAGGGGGTATATATAGACAATGGAATTATTACTCAGCCATCAAAAAGAATGAAATCTTGCCATTTGTAATGATGTGGATGGAGTTAGAGTGTATTATGTTAAGTGAAATAAGTCAGTCAGAGAAAAACAAATACCATATGATTTCACTCATATGTGGAACTTAAGAAACAAAACAGATCAACATAGGAGGAGGGGAAAAAAAAAAGAGAGGGAAGCAAACCTAAAGAGACTCTTAACTGTAGAGAACAGCCTGAGGGTTGCTGGAGGGGAGGTGGATGGGGGATGGGCTAAATGGGTAATTGGTATTAAGGAGGGCACCTGTTGTGGTGAGCGCTGCGTGATGAATCACTAAATTCTACTCCTGAAACAAAAACAAACAACAAACAAAAACCAAAAAACAAAAACAAAATCCAAAGAACAAAAACAGAAACAAAAGACATTTTGCCAAAAAAATTTTTAAAAGGACTTTACTTCTTTTTTTTAAAGATTTTTTTAATTTATTTGACAGAGAGAGAGAGACACAGCGAGAGGGGAAACACAAGCAGGGGGAGTGGGAGAGGGAAAAGCAGGCTTCCCACAGAGCAGGGAGCCGGATGCGAGGCTGGATCCCAGGACTCTGGGATCATGACCTGAGCAGAAGGCAGACGCTTAAGGACTCAGGAGCCCCAAAAGGACTTTACTTCTTAAAGCAGTTTCCTGTTTATAGAAATTGAGAGGAAGGTATAGATAGCCTCTATACTTCCTCCCCCTCCCCAACGTGCACAGCCTCCCCCATTATCAACACCTGTCATAAGAGTAGTACATTTGTTGCAACTGATGGCCCACACTGACACCCAAAGTCCATCGTTTACCGTAGGGTCCAGTCTTGGTGAGTTTGGAAAAAGATATGATGACATGTATCCACCATTATAGTATTATAGAGAGTATTTTCACTGCCCTAAAATCTTTTGTGCTTCGGCTCTTAAACCCCTCTCCCCACAACTGCTGATCTTTTTACTGTCTCCATAGTTCCACCTTGTCATATAGTTGGAATGACAACTAAGCCAACTGGCTTTTTTCACTAGTAATAGGTATTTCAGGTGACTCCATGTCTTTCATGGCTTGATAGTTCATTTCATTTCAGGGATGAATAATGTTTTGTTGTCTAGATGCACCACAATTTATATATCCATTCACCTACTGAAAGGCATTTTAGTTGTTTCTGAGTTTGGGCAATTACAAATAAAACAACAACAATAACAATAATAGATGTTGAAAGTCACAGCCATTATCGCTATTCCACAAAACAGAATTTATACTGCTTCAAGAAGCTATGGATTCCTTTTTGAGGCAAATAGAATGACCCACATTTATAACAAAGATAACAGATCTATTATTTAGAGTTATCTCAGATCTAAAAGAATTGTCCCTAGTCAATGAATGGCATTGGGCCACATGCCTTTTTCTCCAAATATTTATTTTAGGGATCACAATAGACAAACAGAATAAGAAAAGTGAAATCCTTTCAGTCTAGCATATTTGTGTATTTATTCAGACTCTAATTTTAGCAGTAGCTTTTAGGTATCTCGAAAAAATCCTCAAAAAGTCCTCTTTTTATTTCGAAAAAATAAAAAGAGGGGCGCCTGGGTGGCTCAGTCGGTTAAGCATCTGCCTTCTGCTCAGGTCATGATCCCAGGGTCCTGGGATCGAGTCCTACATTGGGCTCCCTGCTCAGCGGGGAGTCTACTTCTCCCCCTCCCTCTGCTGCTCCCCCTGCTTGTGTTCTCTTGCATGCTCTCTCTCATAAATAAATAAATAAAATCTTTAAAATAAATAAATAAAAATAAAAATAAAAAGATAAAGTAGCACACAACTTTTATATCCCTAAGTACATTATGAAATATTTTCTAAATATCAAAATAAAAGGAGTTATGCAACCGGAAGTGTAGGAATTACTATTAGGCAGCATTTCTTCAAACTCCACAATATACCTTTCATCTCTAAAACCCACATCTGCACTGTGGAGTCAAAGCCTCTCCAGATAGCCCATACAACAGGTGCAGCTGAAATCCTGATTCTATGTTGATCCCCCAGGCTGACTTCATCTTAATCCCAGCAGTATCACTTTATGAGCTGATATCATCCACCATCTTCATAAAAGTACGAAAATCTTCTCCAAATTAAACAAAACCAGAGCAATCCACAAATTAGCAGTTAGGAAAAACTTTCTATACCTAAATAAATTGTATAGCAATCTAGTGATACGGTTTTATAACATGTTTGCAAGGAGAAGCAAAGATTCCTTGGAAGAAGCAAAAAAAAAATACATCTTGTAATGCCTCAATAGAAACAATAACAAATGTTACTATATTTAAATGTAAATCACATAATAATAAGATACAGTAAAATTTTCACACTGAATTAAGATTATAAGGTAAATATTTCTCCAGGTTTCAGAATATTTTTGATTTAGAATTTTATGAGTAGATACATTTTATATTCCCAACTTTGTTATATAAATTATTCAAATATAGTCTATCACCTCCTATAGAAGATTCTATAACATAATAACACTAACTGTCACTTACCGAGGGCTTACTGGTATGAAATGTCATTTTAAGCGTTTTATATTTCTTATAATTTAATAAGATGATTTCATAGGGTGATTATTCAATCACCCTATGAAATACGCACCATTGTACTCCCTATTTCACAAATGATCAAATGGAAGTACAGAAAGGATAGAGAAGTGGTTGCCAAATTACACAGCTACTCGGTGACAAATTTTTTGAGCTCAGGGAGCCTATGTTACTCTCTCTCATGAATATGAAATAAGACATGCTTTAAACTACTGGTTTTACCATATGGTAAATCACTATACACAATTAAATTGCTATTTTTAAATACTTGATAAGTACTGTAATATGGGCACTACTCTGAAGTAAAGTTTATTTTTATTTTCTTAGGTTTATACTTTATCCTTATAATTTTGTTTTTTCTGTCTGTACTTAATCAATGTTTTATTTTTTTTTATTTTCCAAGTAATAAATGTTTAATATGACAATAAAAATCTCTTAAAAAGAAAACTGGAATTATCAGAAATATGAACATTAAAAATATTGTTTTGTATATCTTTCTAACATTTTGCTTTATAGGATATTTTTTCTTCATTAGTGCTATATATATATATATTATATGAACAATTCAGAACTTAATTCTACTTGAATAGGAGCCTCATGAAGGCAAGTTTTTATCTTTTAGGTTAATTTTTGTTTCCCATGCCTAGAAAAAATAGCTTGGCAAATAATTACTGAATGAACTTGTTTTCGAATGAACTTCAATTAATCATCGTTTTAAATTATTCCTTGCTATTCTTACCAGTTCCTCCTATTCTTTTGAACTTTACTGTCATTTTATTTCTTTATTTCTCACTCCAGTGAAGTTAGATGGGTGAGTCAGTAGCTTTATAAGTAATCTTTTCATTGTATGTTTCTTTTTAGTTAGGTGTTCTCTTATTTCTCAACAATTTTTATTGGTTTTATTTTGCATTGGGGGAGGGGGAGTTCAGGTTACAGCAACTTATCATTTGTTTGTCCCATTTATTCTCAACTCTATATCCCACTCCCAACCAGTAGCAACCATTCCTATGCATTTAATATATTTCATTTTGTTTGTATGTACCCTCATAAAATTTGTAATTTTGTTTTATACGTAGAAAATAATGGTATTGTGTTGTATATTGCATTCTGTTTTTAAATTTTTTTCACTTATTTACATGTGCTAATGAGCCATCCATCTGGATACATGTACATCCTCTTCATTACTTAAGATGACTGAATTATACTCCATAGTGTTTTTTCAATCACTTTTGGTTTTCTCCCCCTCCCTCCTCAGGTGTAAACAGAAATATTATGATCAAATTATCATCTCCACAAATAGTCCTGAACTTAATACTTAGGCTTTCTATACATTTTGTATATATTTTATTATATACCTATATATTTTGCTATCATAAATGGTTTTTAGTAGATTTCCTCTTGGTTCTCTTCTGTATCTAAGTTTAATGTAGTATTATTATATTATGTAAAAATACCCTTGGAAGGGCCACCAAGATTCAGTGACGTGACCTAATAACTTAATATTTATTAGGAGTTCCATTATTAAGTTAAATTCTCCTTACTAAATCCAATAATCAATATCAATTACTCTTTAATGACATGGAAGAGAACAGAGTACATGTGTCCTTATTCTAAAACAGAAAATTAAAAATAGAGATAAAACTGTGATTGAGTGTTCAGGAAAAATAATTGAATTATACCCATAGAAGTTAGTTTAACCCTTCCAGAGCATTTTAGTTATGCCTACATGGGGTTACAAACTCATGTTTACCTGGCGACCAAGCCCCTGAACATTCTTGTGTCCTATGATCTGTGTAAAGTTGGGAAAATAATATCTAGGGCAAAAATAATTTAAATACCAAGTTACTCATATTTGTTGAAGTGCTCTCAAACAGTTGTTGAAATCTCATTAAATAAATATTGAAGTACTGCATCAATCCTGGTTTCTTTAAAACCATAAAAACTATTATATGAAGAGAGGTGTCTTTTATACTTCTACTAAGGGCACCTGGGTTGTGCAGTTGGTTAAGCGACTGGCTCTTTGGCTCAGGTCATGATCCCAATGTCCTGGGATCAAGCCCTGCATCGGACTCCCTGCTCTGCGGGAAGCCTGCTTCTCCCTCTCCCTGTGCTTGTGTTCCCTCTCTTGCTGTCTCTCTCTCTCTGTCAAATAAATAAATAAATTTTTACAAAAAATACTTCTACAACAAAATTTAGACCAAATACAAAATGTTACATGGGAGAGAGGGTATAGGTGTTACTGGCTTACCATGGGAACAAATTTCTCTTTGTTTCACTACTACTTCAAAATAATGATTTCTACCATATCTGGAATAGCTATGCTGAAATGGCTCCTGTGATTCATTCCTAGTCAGGTTCACAGGCCCAAGCTTACTGATAATTTGTCAACAGATCACATTCCCACACAGTCTTATCTGTAATACCCTTCTATCAATACTGTGCACCAGGGATACCGAAGTAGAAAACATGTTTGGGCTAAACAATACTGTTCATTTAGGTGAAAAAAACGGGAGGGAAGGGAGGAGATGTGTAGAAGTAAGACTAGACCCAGGAGATAAAGAGCACATTCCATTGAATTTGTTCACTCAGATACTAAAGAAACCAAGTAATAATTCACCAAATTTTGTTCAATGCATTTATTTATAAGCTGAATACAACAACAACCAATTACTTCTATTTCTGCTCCCTCCCCCCAGCAGGACTTTATTTACAACACAGAAAGCAAATAGCATACCCACATGTACAAACTACAATGAGCAAGTTCATTGGCATTTCTAAAATAGAGAGAAAATTCTTTATATGCGGGATATTCTCCAGAGTCAAGTAAAGGTTGGAGTTGGGGCAGAGGACAGAAAGCAGATCAGGGATGGAGAAGCAAGAACCAATATGTTAGGTGTTCTCTGAACTAGCAATAAGTTCCTGACTTCTGACAAGCCATAATAAAAATGATTAGCTTGCATTATAGTGTTACTAATAACTGAATCACATCTTTCCAAAAAGCATGAGAGTTTAAATGCTACATTTTTGTTTTATTTTTATCAGAATTATGTTACAGGATTTTTTTTCGTTCGTAGTTCTTGGTCACGCTGCTTGGAAGAATGAAGAGGTAGACCTGACAGTGGTGGGCAGCAAAGCAAGGTTTATTGAGCAATAGCAAAGTGATAGTACAAAGCTCCTGAAGAGGGAGGGGACTCCAGGGGGTTGACCCTGGAGTTTCTAAGTCTAGGGGTTTAGGCTGTTTTAATCTGATTAACCCTTCCTGCACCTGTCATCCAATCAGGTTTTGGTCATCTATCTATCACATGTGAAAGGGTGGAGGGCTCCCTCCAGGATGGTGTAAAATCCTTTTAAGGGTGGTTTGCTCTGAGGAAACGCTGGTCCCTGCCTGCCTTTCTTCCAACTACCCTTCATCAGTTACTGAGTGTTTACATTAAACACTGTTATTAAGATATACTGGTTGGCTTACTTATCTACATTATTTATACCTTTTAGACAGATGTTGAGTTTGTTTTTATTACACTGTCTAGATGCAAACAAGGTGGCGGGGGGGCGGGGCTGGTTTCATTAAAATCTGGTGAGAGTAATCCAAGATGTAGATGGTCCATACAAAAATGATGGAGAATTCTTTGGATGTGATAAGGCCAGGAACCTCTAAACTGTATAATTCACTATAATTCCAAAAGGCAAGTCCAGAATTCAGAACTGTTTAGTTTTTCTAGGCCCAGTAAAAGTACATGTGAAAAAAGTTGATTATAAGTGGGCCTATAAGATGACTGAGTAATTGGCCACATTTAGGGGCCGGCTTCTTGGGGAAACATAAGTCATGGCCATTAAAGAAATACATGTTGAATGTGAGGAATTTACTATGACATTTCTTGATATGAATGAAGGATTTCAGTGAAGTGGTGGAAAGTGATGGTCCTGCTAATAAAATGTGCAATAAATTTGCTTTTATGATAAAAACAAGGAGCAAGCAGTTATACATAAAACCATCAAGAGAATCTATTTAATAACCACTTCTAAATGTTTAATACACTTTAAAAATTGTAACTTTTTTTAGCCTCATAAAATCGTCCCAATTAACAAATAAGGAAACTGAGACCAGAGAGTACAAATTGCAAAAAGTCATGCAGCTGGCAAATCACAGAGCTACAATTGAATCTAGGCAATTTAATGATGGTTTCCATGATTTTAAACCACCACACTGTGAGCTCGGTCGGAAACAGTTATCTAGATAGGTCAGGGAATTGAAGAGACAATATCCTCTGTCTTCTAGGTAGAGCATGACTTTAATGGGAACAAACAGGCATATATAGCCATATATCTATCTACCTGTGCACACAGAGCAGAGAAAAACATGACTAAAAGCCTTCTAAAGAATGTCCTTTTCCCTTCTCATACACCCATTTCGCAATCACCCTTCCCTTCACTTTAACAGTGAGGTTTCCATCCAGCAATTAGGTTGTATGTTTTTAACTTGGGGAAAGCAATTTTGTGGTTATCAAAGAGCCTGAGATCTTTCCGAATTTCTCTTCTGACCACACTTTCAGCATTTTCTAAACTATCACAAATAAAAGAATGAATGAAACTGATTTTTCTTAACCAATCTTTGTTAAAATCAAGAATGCTCTTAAAAACCGCTTTCTTAGATATAAAGCCCAGTGTTCTCTTTTACAACTTAAAGTTCCTTAATATCTGTTTCCTATTCCCATTAGTATCAACTGCTTCTGGAATTTTCTCTCTCATGCACATCTTTCTTCGGTGAGGAGCTGATCTCAAACTCTGACTCTGAAGTTGAAAGCCGTTGTTCACGGTCATTCTTGGCTGTTTCTCCACTTTGGTAGTTTATTGTACCTTATTGTAATCAAATGGTCTCAGAAAGATCATTTTGACCACAGAGTAGGAGTATAGCCTAGGGGTTAAAAATACAGAAATTGGAGCCAGACTGGCTTGGTTTTGTCAATTCCTAGTTCTTTCTCATTGAAAAGTTTAATCTCTCCATTTCTGAGTTCCCATATAAAAAATGAAAATAATTCTAACATCTACCACATTGAACTGTTTTGAAGATCAAATGAGTTTGTGTGTGTGGTTTTTTAAAGCAACACCCTTTTTCTAAGAGAGAGAGAGAGAGAGAGCGAGCGAGTGAGGGGGAGGGGCAGAGAGAAAGAGAATCACCTGTGGAGCCCAGGTGGGGGCTTGATCTCATGACCCTGAGATCATGAACTGAGCCAAAATCAAGAGTCACATGCTTAACCAATTGAGCCACCCAGGTGCCCCTAAAGCAGCACTCTTAAAGATTTGCCTGACACAAATGTGTTTAATAAATGTTTGCTATTATTATTAAAAATAAAATGTGCCAGTAAGACTTATGAGAGAAATTTTATAATTAAAAACGTATTAATGAACTGTGAGCATGTTCCTTTGAAAATTCAGCTGCTTACTTCCATTTTACCTTACTTTAATTGTCTGTTGATCTTTTTAAATATCTCCATGCTCTTTTGCTTCACAGTGTTTTCTGTTTATTTAATAATAATAAATTAGTTTGCAAATGATCCATTTATTTAATAATAATAAATTAGTTTGCAAATGATTAAAGAGACTTTTTTAAAAAGGTAAAGATTTTAATCTTAAACTAAAGGTACTATTTCAAACAGAAGTGGGCACAAGATGAAATTTTAAATAATTTAAAATATAGTTAAAATAAAATTAACCATAAAAGGTGTGATAAGATCATTTAATAGCTGTTAATCTAAATAAATATGCTTTTAATCATCAAGTGCCATTTAATTAACCTGCAATAACTGGCTTATTAAATTTAAATTAAATCATTATATGAGACACTTCATTTAAATTGTGCATGAGTGTTATATTTTCCTACTACTTTGTACTTATCTAGGGTATTCAGATTCACTGAAATGAAGGTTATTGAGAGAATTTTTTAATTCGAACTTCTCATATATCCTTATTGGAAATTCCGTACTTTTACTTTATAAGCTTTAAGTACTCTTCTTTAAAAAAAAAGTTTTTATTTTATTTATTTGAGAGAGAGTGAGCAAGAGAGAAAGAGAGAGAGAGCGTGCACAAGCTGGGGGAGAGGCAGAGGGAGAGAGAGAGAAGCTGGCTCCCCGCTGAGCAGGGAGCCTGATGCAGGGCTCAGTCCCAGGACCCTGGGATCATGATCTGAGCCAAAGGCAGAAGCTTAACTGACTGAGCCACCCAGGCACCTCTTTAAGTACTCTTCTTATGAGGCAGTCATTTAGAAGTCTAAAACATTAAAACTATGGGAAAAAGAAAAAGAAAGAAAACAAGCCTAGAAATTTTATGGTTAATTGCTTCACCTTACTGCTTCCAATATATATCTATATATGTTTTATAGAAACATTTATGGATAAAAATATAGATTTTTTTTAGTTAAATCCAATACTATTTTAATGAATTTTGTTGCTCAGATTGTGAAGGTGTTTGAGTTTCATTTTTTGTTTTCCATGCTCTGGCTCTATACTCAACCACTTCTTCAAGGAACTCTAGTTCATTTGTTGGAGAGTGATATTTATAAATCAAGATCTGGGTGCTGAGCGTGCTTATTGTTCCTGGAGTGTCACTGCTTCTAGGCTTTCTTGACAGACAGAATGAGGTGATAAATGTGTGCATATTAACCCATGCATACACATACATCTATATTTATTTATGTATTTATGTATTTGCATATGCATTTAAGAAAACACACACGAGTTCACTCTAATACTAGAGAATCCAACCCACAATGACAGGATTTATTCTGGCATTCTCCTTTTAGGTTTTTGTTTGTTTGTTTGTTTGTTTTTTTAATTTTTCTTAGGCAGTAAAAAAATCTTGCTCCATGATGTTCTTTTTAATACCAAGGATTCCTTTTGGCATGTTAAGTACATTGCCTAAACCATGTTAAACAAATTTACCTGGATATAATTCTGTAAATTGTTTCTTTAAAACATCTTTAAGAGTATCACTTCCCAACATTTAATTTTTTTTTTTTTTTTTTTTTTTTTTCTCTCAGGCTATAGGAATACATCTGAAGAGCTTTTTTGTTTGTTTTTTAATTACTACGGGGTACAACTCATGAGCTTTTGCTTATAAATGAATTGGCTAAATAAGTAATTTTTAAGTACTAGTTTCCCCCCTCAAAATTAGATAAACAGCTAGATACAGAATTACAGCCCTTCGAAAGACAAAAGACTATATATAAGTTAATACAAAATTTAATTAATTTATAAGAAATTAAATTTTCTTTCTGGATATTTGTGGAATCTTTTTCTTTATCCTTCAAAATCATCAGCAAATATTTATGTGTTATATTTTCCATTACTTTTGCTTGGGAATCCATTAACCAGTTTGTTCTAAATATTCAAATATGTCTTCTACTCAAAAAAAATACCTTTTTCTATGACAATTCCTTTTATCATAGCACAGTTGTTTTTGTGTGCAAATTTTGAAGTATATAATCAAAATCCTCTAGAATTTCTTATAATCTTCTTCTGGATTGGTTTTCTCTCCATGTTTGCCAGATCTAATTACGAAGAAATGATGATCTCTTGAATAATTTCAATATCAAAATTTATAAATTTAAATTTTATAATATCTCTTTTCATAATATGGGAAAACATATCCTCTGATTTGTCAGCAGGATTTGATTCTTTTGAAATCAATTTCTTTTCAAATGCCTTTTTTTTTTGCCTGGATTTATTCAGAAAAAGATCATATGCTTGCCCAGTAAAAGTACTGAGACTACTTCCAGTTTTAGGCTTTGGGGGTTTTTTTTTGGTTTGTTTGTTTTTTGGGGTTTTGGTTTGTTTGTTTTTATTTTGTTTTTTAATTTTTTTTATTTTTAAATAATCTCTACATCCAATGTGGACCTCAAACTCACAACCCTGAGTTCAAGAGTCACATGCTATACCAACTGAGCCAGCAAGCACCCCCAGTTTCAAGCTTTGTTAAGAACTTCAGACTTGCCATTCTGCTATTCCTAACAAGTACAAAGCTGAGCAGACTGAAAAATCAACAACTCCTCTTGGAGAGAGGGGAGGACACAAGGCAAACTGCTGCCCAGGAGACTGGAGAGATACAGACAAACAGAGAGAGTTGCAGATTATCAGAGCAGAGATTCACAAGCAGAAAATGCCATAAGACCTAGTGCTAAGGTAGGAAAACCTGAACTGTAATTAAGGAATTTCTATAGACTTACTGTGGACAATTCTGAGTGTTAAAAATTCTAGGAGGACCAGACATAGGGGAGCACCCTATGTGGGATCCATCTGTGGGATTTGCCTCCAGGAGCTTGACCAGATTACAAGGCATACCAAAAGGCAAAAACAAAAAAACAAAACAAAACAAAACAAAAAACATATATGATGAGACAGAACAAGACAGTTAAAGACATTGGAATTATCAGATAGGAAATTTAAAACAAATCTGATTAACATGCTAAGGGTTCTAATGGATAGACAGCATGCAAGAACAGATGGGCAGTGTAAGCAGAGATGGAAATCCTTAGAAGGGACCAAAAGAAATGCTGGACACAAGAAAACACACAAAAGGAAATGAGGAATATCTTTGATGTGCTCATTAGTAGACTGGACACAGCTGAGGAAAGAAATTCTAAGCTAGGAGATTTATCCATAGAGTGCTCAAAAAGCAGAGTAAAATAACAAAGACTGAAAATACAGAATAACCAAGGATTATGGGGCAATGACAAAAGGTGTAATGTATGTGTAATAGAAATACCAGAAGAAGAAAAAGAAAGGAACAGAAGAAATATTTGAAACAATAATGACTGACAATTTCCCTAAATTGATGTCAGATACCAAAACACAAATCCAAGAAGCTTACAGATCACCAAGCAGGATACATGTCAAAAACTATGCCCTTCATATCATTTTTAAATTAACAGAGAAAGACATGTATCATATGACCTCACTGATATGAGGAGTTCTTAATCTCAGGAAACAAACGGAGGGCTGCTGGAGTGGTGGGGGGTGGGAGGGATGGGGTGGCTCGGTGATGGACATTGGGCAGTGTATGTGCTATGGTGAGCACTGTGAATTGTGTAGGACTGTTGAATCACAGATCTGTACCTCTGAAACAAATAAATTATATGTAAAAAAAAAAAAAAAGAAGAAGAAGAAGATAGCAGGAGGGGAAGAATGAAGGGGGGAAGTCAGAGGGGGAGACGAGCCATGAGAGACTATAGACTCTGAGAAACAAACTGAGGGTTCTAGAAGGGAGGGGGTGGGGGGATGGGTTAGCCTGGTGATGGGTTTATTAAAGAGGGCGCATTCTGCATGGAGCACTGGGTGTTATATGCAAACAATGAATCATGGAACACTACATCAAAAACTAATGATGTAATGTATGGTGATTAACATAACATAATAATAATAAAAAAAGATGGGCAGAATCTTAAAAAAAATACAGAAAATGTAGTTTTATCAAAGATAAAGACAAAATTCTGAAAGAAGCCAGAGGGGGAAAAAAATCTTATCAATAGAGGAGGAAAGATAAGAATTATATCCAACTTCTCCTCAGAAACTCTGCAAGCTAGAAGAGAGTGGAATAAAATAGCTCAAGTGTTGACAGAAAAAGAAAAGACCCACCAAGCTAAAATGCTGTCCCCCGTGAAATTATCATTCAAAAGTAAAGAAGAAATAACAACCTTCTCAAACAAAAATTGAGGGCACCTGTTGCCAGTAGACCTGCATTACAAGAGATGTTAAAAGAAGTTTTAGAGAAAAGGAACATGATTAGGTCAGAAACTCAGATCTACTTAAAATAACAAAGAGCATAGAACAAGGAATAAGTTAAGGTGAAATAAAAACATATTTTTTTCTTACTGCTAATTGATCTAACAGATAACGGTTTGTTCAAGATAATACCAACAATTATCTATGTGTGTAAATATGTATCATATATTATGTATGAGTCCTTAAGTGTGCTTATGCATAAGTGAAATGAATGACAGCAATGATTTAAGGGACGGGATGGAGGAAATACGATAATTACGTTATCGTACGTAATCACACTATCTGTGAAGTGGTATAATGCTGTTTGAAAGAGGATTTGGATTAGCTTTAAATGTAAATTGCAAACTCTAAGGCAACCACTAGAAAAATTAAATAAAAAATTTAAGTATAATTGATATTCTAAAAAAGGAAAGAAAATGAAATTCCATAAAATGTTCAATTAAAGCCACAAAAGGTAGAAAAAAGTGGAAGACAAAAATTGGAACAAAAAACAAAGGCAACAAAAAGAAAGCAGTAATACAAATGATAGATATCAATTCAACTAATCCAATTATATCAGTAATCACTTAGAACTTCTATGGTCTAAATACACCAACTAAAAGGCAGGGATTCTCAGAAGGAATCAGAAAACACAATCTAAGTATATGTTGTCTACAAGAAACTCACTTGAATATAAAACTCATATAGATTAAAAGTAAATGAATAGAAAAAATATACCATGTTAGCACTAATCAAAAGAAAGTTGAAGTTGATACATTAATTTCAGAGAAGGGTTCAAAGCAAGAAAAGTTATCTGGAATAAAGAATAACATTATATAGTGATAAAGCAGTCAATCACCCAAAAAGACATAAAAATCCTTAATGGTTACACTCCTAACAATAGAGTGTCAAAACTTCGCAAGTCAAATACTAATAGACTTGTGAAGAGAAATAGCTGAATTCACGATCTTCATTGGAGACTTCACCACCTCTCTCCCAGAAATGCACAGATAAAGCAGGCAGAAAATTAGTAAGGACGTGATCATATCAATAGATGCAGAAAAAATATTTGACAAAATCTAACATCTATTGATGATAACTCTTAGTAAACTAGGAATAGAGGGGAACTTCCTCTACCTGATAAAGATTATATACAAAAAAACCTACCTAATATCACACTTAAAGGGGAGACACTCAAAGCTTTACCACTAAGATCAGGTAGAAGGCAAAAATGTCCCCTCTCACCACTGCTTTTCAACATTCTACTAGAAGTTGTTGCTAATGCAAGAAGGCAAGAAAAAGGAAATGAAAGTTACACAGATTGAGAAGAAAAACATAAAACCGTCTTTCTTCATGATCATCTATGCGGAAAATGCAAAAGAACTGATGAAAAAAAAATCCTGGAATTAATAAGATTTTATAGAAGGGTTGCAGGATACAAGGTTAACATATAAAAGTTAATTTCTTTCCTAGATGCCAACAATGAACAAGTGGAATTTGAAATAAAACACACAGTGTGCAATGCCATGTACCTTAGTACCCCAAAATGAAATATTTAGATAAATCTAACCAAATATGTACAAGATATATACGAGGAAAATGACAAAACGCTGATGAATGAAATAAAAAAGAACAAAATAAATGGAATGATAATCCCTATTCATAGATAGGAAGAGTCAATATTTTTTATTATTATGTTAATCACCATACATCACATCATTAGTTTTTGATGTAGTGTTCCATGAATCATTGTTTGCCTATAACACACAGTGCTCCATTCAGTACGTGCTCTCTTTAATACCCATCACCAGGCTAACCCATCTCCCCACTCCCCTCCCCTCTAGAACCCTCAGTTTGTTTCTCAGAGTCCATAGTCTCTCATGGTTTGTCTCTCCCTCCGATTTCCCCCCCTTCATTCTTCCCAGGAAGATTCAATATTATTAAGGTGTCAATTCTTTCCACCCTGATCTATAGATTCAGTGCAATCAAAATCCCAGCAGATTATTTTGTCGATATGACAAACTGATTCTACAGTTTATGTGGCTAAGCAAAAGATCTGTAATAGCCAACACAGTATGGAAAGAGAACAAACTTGGAGGACTGAAGTCCTGACCTCAAGACATACTATAAAGCTACAGTACCCAAGACAGTGTGGTATTGGCAAAAAAAAAAATAGATCAATGGAATAGAATAGAGAGCTCAGAAATAGATCCATACATATATGGTCAACTGGAGTTTGACAAAGTAACAAAGAAAATAGAATGGGGGGGCAAGGATAATTTTTTTGACAAATAGTACTGGAAAAACTGGAAATCCACATACAGAAAAATGAATCTAGACACAGATTTTACACCCTTCACAAAATTTCAAAGTGGATCACAGATATAAATATAAAATGCAAAGCTATAAAAGTACTAGAACATAATATGGCAAAACCTAAATGATTTTGAGTATAGCAATGACTTTTTAGATACATCAGAGGCATCATCTATAAAAGAAATAACTGATAAACTGGACTTCATTAAAATTAAATCTTCTCTGTGAAAGACAATGTCAAGAGAATGAGAACTCAAGTCACAGACTGGGAAAATACATTTGCAAAAGACATATCTGATAAAGGGCTGTTATCCAAAATATACAAAGAAAACAAGATTAAAAAAACAACCTAATTAAAAAACAGGCCAAAGATCTTAAACAGATACATCGCCAAAGAATATATACACATAGCAATAAGCATATGAAAAGATGCTCCACATTATATGTCATTAGGGAAATGAAAATGAAAACAGTAATGAGAGACAACTATACACCAAAACCTGGAGCACTGACAACACCAAACGCTGACAAGGATGTGGAGCAACAAGAACTTTCATTTATTACTGGTGGGAATGCAAAATGGTACAGCCACTTTGGAAGACTGTTTAGGGGTCTCTGCAAACAACCCAGTAGTAGCACTCCTTGGTATTTACCAAAGGAACTGAAAACTTACATGCACACAAAATTCTGTGCACAGATGCTTATAGCAAGTTTATTCACTACTGCCAAAACTTGGAAGCAAGCATGATGCCCTTCAGTGGATAATGGACAAATTAATGTGGTTCATCTAGACAGTGGAATAGTATTCCCACTTAAAAAATAATAATAATAAGCAAATAACTATCAAGCCATGAAAAGACATAGAGGAACTTTAAATTTCTATTTTTAAGTGAAAAGAGCCAGTCTAAAAAACACTGCATAGTATATGATTCTAGCTATACAACATTCTGAAGAATGTAAAACTATGGGGACAGTAAAAAGATAAATGTTTGGGATAGGGAAAGGTGAGTAGGCAAAACACAGAGGATTTTTAGGATAGTGACAATACCCTTCATGATACCACTTTGATGGTTGCATGTCAGTAAACATTTTTTTCAAACAGAACGTACAATACCAAGAGTGAACTGCAATGTAGACTATGGACCGTAGGTGACTATGATGTGTCAATGTAGGTTCATCAGTTGAAACAAAAGTACCACTCTGTAGGGGTATTTGTAATGGGGGAGGTTATATGTATGGGGGCAGGGAGTATACAAGAAATCTCTGTATCTTTTCCTCAATTTTGTTGTGAATTTATTTATTTATTTTTAAAGATTTTATTTATTTGAGAGAGAGAGAATGAGCAGGGGGAGGGGCAGGCAGAGAGAGAGGGAGAAGCAGACTCCCCGCTGAACAGGGAGGACCCTGGTATCATGACCTGAGCTGAAGGCAGACACTTAACCGACTGAGCCACCTAGGTGATCCTTGTTGTGAATTTAGCACTGCTCTAAAAACATTAAGTCTTAATAAAACAAAACAAACAAAACCTGCAAGTGACCAAAAAAAAAAAAGTATTAAGGAGAGGTTGTTGTTGTTGTTGTTGTTTTTAATTTTTTTATTGTTATGTTAATCACCATACATTACATCATTAGTTTTTGGTGCAGTGTTCCATGATTCATTGTTTGTTCATAACACCCAGTGCTCCATGCAGAACGTGCCCTCCTCGTTGTTGTTTTAACACCTCTTTCCCTATAAGGGTCATTTCTGCAATCTTCCAAATTTATCCCAAAAGAAAGAGGAACACCTATTTTAATATTTCAAAGTAAAATATATTTATAGTGTTACAGGGCATTAATGATAAAGACAGATATACATGAAAAACAGGAATCCGAAGGATACAAAAATACTGACTTGAAGGGGCACATGCACCCCAATGTTTGTTTATTTATTTATTTATTCGCACCCCTATGTTTATAGCAGCATTAAGCAATAACCAAATTATGGAAAGAGCCCAAATGTCCCTCGGCTGATGAATGGCTAGAGAAGAGGTGGTATATATATTTTATATATATATATATATATATGTAATATACATATATAATGAAATATTACTCAGCCATCAAAAAACTGAAATCTGTCATTTGCACTAGAGTTAGAGTGTATTATGTTAAGTGAAATAAGTGAGTCAGAGAAAGACAAATACCATATGATTTTACTCATATTGGAATTTAAGAAACAAAACAGATCAACATAGGGGAAGAGAAGGAGGAAAAAAAAAAGAGACAGAGAGAGAAGCAAACCATAAGAGACTCTTAACTACAGAGAACAACCTGAGGGTTGTTGGAGGGGAGGTGGATGGGGAAGAGGCTAAATGGATGATTGGTATTGAGGGCACCTGTGGTGATGAGCCCTGGGTATTATATGTAAGTGATGAATCACTACTACTCCTGAAACTAATATTACACCATATGTTAATTAACTAGAATTTAAATAAAAACTTGAAATATTAAAAAAAAAAAGAAGGAATCCAGGAAACTCTCCCTTGCTCACCCTGAATCAGCCATAGGCACGTTAGAGCCTATTGGATCTGGTGAGGCCCCTTATTCTAGTTTTCCAATTCGTATGTCTAGAATAATGGCAGAACTAAAGGTCCCTATTGTGTCCGACAATTCCCCTCTTCTCAAGGCCTGATGCACTATTTTAGGGTTTGATTTAGGGTTGTAAGTAGAAGGCCCACTACATAGAATCTAAGTGTTCCCTTCAATTTACATTTACAGTCATAAATTATTAACTATCAGGCATTGGATTAGATATTATTAAAGTTCCAACAATTCCCACTTTTCTTCTGTTGTGTATACAATCTTTGAGAACACTGTGGTAGATCAGGATTTCTTTTTTTTTAATGAAACTTTATTTATAATACTAGCATGACTCTTACCAGCAATCTACTACCTACTATAAGCCTTGTGGAAGAATGCATATACATTTGAATATAAAAGTTGAAGGGAGAAAGAAAATTTGGAATATATTGCACTTGTATATTACCATCATGTCATTTTAAAAAGGCTTAATAACGCTTCTGTATAATGCTTGATTTTGAGAGTCTTCCTGGTACTCCTGTCAGGATGATAACCACACTGGTTAAGCCCAGACAACTGACCAAAGTCCTTTCTACGTAAGGTTATTTAATTGTGGCCAACTATACTTTTGATAATGTCTGCCAGAGCCAACAAATAGTTATTTCTTAAAGTTAATAATGAGCAGCATTAAAATTACCTAGAAAAATATTTTAGTAAATATTGGTTACTTTCCACCTGCCTATAACATTGTATTTGAAGTTTCTTGTGGACAGCACAGAGTTAGGTTCTTTTTTATTCCATGCTCCCTGCTTCTTCACCTCTATGCTGGGGATAAAGCAAACGAAAAACCCGAAAAACTCATCAACATGCCATACCTCATATCCCAAGGAATTGAGCCGATGTGCTTACTTCTCTCCAACTTCCAGAGACTTCTTTTGTTCGTATTATAAACAATATCTGTGACTTTTAATGCTACTTCGCAGGCGAAGTAGGAAAAGGTATGTCGACTTCATCTTCCCAGTAGCAGAAAAACGTTAAAAAAAACCCAAACAGGGCACCTGGGTGGCTCAGATGGTTAAGCGTCTGCCTTCGGCTCAGGTCATGATCCCGGGGTCCTGGGATCGAGTCCCGCATCGGGCTCCCTGCTCAGCGGGAAGCCTGCTTCTCCCTCTGCCTCTCTCTCTCTCTCTCTGTCTCTGCCTCTCATGTATAAATAAATAAAAAAATCTTTATAAAAAAAAAAAAAACCCAAACACTTTTTTGTGATGAGGGTAGATAGAGAAAAAAACTGTTTTTCATCTCACTGTTCTAAAATAACTTTTCCACACACATCACACTTATATCATGTGTGACATAAAGTTAGAAGACAGACAAGAAAGAGAAGATGGCATATGGGACATAAATGTTTGTTGTTGGGGATATGTGGTTAAGCAATACTCCATCATCCCAAACTCTCTGGAGCATACATAGAGGAGCCCATCTATAAAATGTCCTTCATCCAAATAGGAGGCATTGGACTACAAATAAAGAGGAGACTGAAATTAATGGTGGTTTAAATCATATAGCAAGTGATTGTCAGTAACGAGAAGTCAAAGGTAAGCTGTCCTGAGTTTTTGATAGCTCAACGATGTCATCAAGGACCCAGGCTTTTTCCTGACCTTCTACTCTGAATTCCCAGCGTGTCTTCTTTCATTTTCGTGACTGCAAACTGACTGCTTTGGCCAAATCATCACGTCCTAGCACACTGTGTTCAAAGACAGGAAAAAAGAGCAAAGGTTGTGTGATAAGAGCATTCATCTCACGTGCCTCTCTCCTTCCGCGAGGAAAAAAATCTTCAACAAAACATCCCTGAGCCAACATCACATAATATCTAATTAGCCAGAACTGAACTGAATTCCAGCTGCAAAGGAAGCTCGGGGCAGGGGGGAATGTGAGAGAAATGAATGAATGTGAGAGAAAAATGCCGGGAGGCAGGCGTGGGAGACAATGTTTGAAAGGCCAGTACTCTGAACTTGTAACACTTGATAATCAGAGATTGACATAGCACTTAATGTGACATATTAAAAGTCCCATTTTACTGATACTTCTGCTCATTTCTTAATTAATATTTCTAGGTGACTGTGAAGTAATATGAATTCAAGTATTACCGAAGCATTATAGTAATTATTTTTAAAATTTATTTCTACGCTAATGTTAATATGTAGACCCCAAGGTTAACATCATGTCTCTTAATCAGGATTTCCAAAATGTATTCCAGAAAATCCTAGTCCCCTAAGAATTTCCAAAAAAATAATTTTCTGAGCTTGAATAAATTTGGTAAATCCTTCAGACTCTACTAGCCCTTAGAGATTCACTGAATATATATTGAAGGCCCTGAGAAATCCTAAAATTGAAAAAAAAAAAAGTTTAAATGTGTTTAGTTCAGTATTTTCTAAATGTGTAACCCTTTTCCCACAATTAAACCTATTCATAATGTGTAGAAATTGTATTCTAGAAAATATATCCTTGAAAAACACTGTCTCTGCCATGAGTAAACTGTTCTAGGAATACAAAGTTAGTCTGGCCTAATTTACCTAATCGCACCATCTTTAATATTTAAAAGAGCTTGACTCCCTAGAATATCCTTTCTTTGTCTCAGTGGTAGTGAGTCCAGACATCCGTATTTACAAAACTTACTTTCACATTCTCTTATTTGATCACCCTGGGCTTTAGATTTTACTGGAATTGCCAATTTACAGTTAAAGAAAATCAGCAAGACCAAATAATTCATTTGCTTACACTCAGCTCAGCAAAAAAACTGCAAACAGGACTTAGGTTTAAACGTTTTCTCTACAACTTAACTACTAGCAACTGAGCACATTACTTAACGTCTTTGAGCCAAGGTTTCCTTAGCTCCAAATGAAGGATGGTTATGAGGATTCTAATAGCGAACGCTTAGTAACCATTTACTGAAGGCATGGCTGAGATTATCATTATTATTACTATTACTATACAATTGCTATTACCATATTCATGAGTGCACTGCAACTATATCTTAAACGGAGTGAAAATCATTTGGTTCAGTGGAAAGATTTGATTTCTATTTCCCTATTCCACCCAATACCTGACTCTTTCTTAATCTGCGTGGACAGTAATACAATCCAAAGAAGTTTCCACAGACGCCATCATGCCTTTTGTTTTCTTTTTTTTTTTTTAAAGATTTATTTATTTGACAGAGAGAGACACAGTGAGAGAGGGAACACAAGCAGGGGGAGTGGGAGAGGGAGAGGCAGGCCTCCCGCCGAGCAGGGAGCCCGATGTGGGACTCGATCCCAGGACCCCGGGATCATGACCTGAGCCGAAGGCAGACGCTTAACGACTGAGCCACCCAGGCGCCCATGCCTTTTGTTTTCACACATTTGCCTTTTCATATTCTTTTCCGTCAATCTAGCTTTCCTTTTCATTACTGGTTCACCTAAAGAGCTAGTATTCATCCTTCACGATACATCTCTAATGCCGTTTCCAGTGTGAAATTTTAATTTTATTTTCCAGTGATGAGTTAGTTGTTCTGAGTTTTCACCCATATTTCAACAGGAATACAGGCTTGTCTTTTTCTTTTGACTTCGTTCCCCACTCTGTTGCAAGCTTCTTGAAAGCATAGTCCATGGTTTATTCATGCCTGCATTTTTCTGTCTGGCAACATACTGGGCACATGATATGTTTGTTACATGACATGTGCTATTTTGTCTATCATAAACTATACATCAAATAGTGTTCACAAAATCCTTCCATGTGTTTTCAAACACACGGTTTCAGCATATTTTATTTAAAAGGGACATAATATCAAGTGACTGCAAATTCACCACTAACTAAAAAAAAGTAACTTCTGTTTTTGAACTACATCAGGTTATTTATAAAATCAATTGAAAATTATTCATATGCCTTAAACAAGGGGTGTACTTCCAGAATATCTGAACAGATATTTCTATCACTGGCAACTGTAATAGCAAAAGTTGGGTACATTTTTTTTTTTTTTTGGTAAATATATGTAGATATTTTTATTCTCTTCTGTTTCCCAGGGAAATAATCTCATTGCCACTTCATCCATTCCTTCCATAAATTGATGTGGACTTTTTCACAGTCGAGTACAGATTAATTTTAGAATAGTGAGCCAAAAAAATTACTTTCAGTTCTTTATGGCCAAAACTTGTTTCCTTCTGTTTCAGAAATGCTTTTGTTAAGTTCCATCTCTTTTGTCCTGTAAAGACTGTCTGAAATCTCATAAGAGTTACCAGGTAGCACTGCATCTATTTCTAAAAATGCACTTGCTGGAGGGATTCTGACTTCCCAAGATATCTTTACAGCTTCAATACATAGTGTCCAATATATTTTCATATTTTGAACCCATCTAGAAAGTTGTGGTGATTTTAGATCATAGTTGTCTTCAAGGTGGCCTCTGAGGATTTGTAAAAGCTTTAAATTGAACTTGATGCTTAGGTGTTTGAAGGTTGTTTCCTGTTATGCCCTCTGACTTGGACCTGAGAAGAAACGATTTTTAAGGCAGACTATGTAGCCATATATGCCCTGCACATTAGCATCAATGTTATAAGGAGCCTATTGTTTTTGAATATGTAGGCACGGATCTATAATTCTTTGCTGTAAGATCCAGGGTCTTGCTATTATCCCATTGCCATTAACATGTCAAGGTAAAATAATATTCTATTCCAGAGCTGGAATACAGTTTGCATGTGATGAAAAAATGTCTTGCCCAGAAGCATTAGGAAAAATTGTGCATCAACCCAATTCTTAATCTCCCAAAAAAGATTAGAAGGCAATCTCCTGGTCCTGGTAGAAAAGAAAAAAGACCAAAAGAGAGAGATCTGTCTCCATTTCTTCCATGTGCTTAGAGGCAATAAAACCACACGGAAATCTGTGAGATAATCAGAGTAAAGGAACCCGTGACAGCATAGCTATTAGAAACATCTTCTCACTCTCTCAAAGATTCTTGTACCCCAAGGGTACCGGAGAAACAAATATTAGAATTAAGAGGGTGAGAGATGTCTCTAGAAATATCCCTGGACAGATGACCAAAGACTATGAGTTTTTCCCCAAGTCCTTTGAAGAAATTTAGTGCCCTATAAACATGACACAAGCTTGATGGGGTGGAAAACACTGAAAATGTTTGAGATTAATTTTCCCACCAACTTAGTAGAATAGCAGCTTAAAAGAGATATTAAACCTAGTTACAGATAATAAACTTTAATTTTTTTTTTACATGAATATGTTGTGATGTTCTTTGAGTTAGCACAAGATTTAGGTGCATCTTTTCTTTCATGTAAGGCCATCAAAGGCAGATTCTTTTCAAGGAGAATGGAAGCATTTCTTTCTGGGTCTGGAGAGAATCGTATTGACTCCCCTTGGTTTGGAACTCAAATTCCTTTGTGCTGATAGTCTAGTATGCGTGTGTCATTAAATAAGATTTTAGAGGGATGCTTGCAGTACCATGCTGAAAAAGGGGTCATGAATGACAATTTTCAGTGGGCCCTAAAGTCTTTCTGATTGCCACCCTCAACCAAACTGGTGAATGTCCCGGCATCATGTTGAAAGCGTTAAGCACTACTACTTTAGATTAATTATCCCAGAAATCATTTTGCAATGGTATAAGTTGTCTGTTGATATCATTTGTGTATTTCAGAAAAATATAACTCAGACAAACTGAGAAATGAAACTCCCATGCCATTTTCCAATCTTGTTCCAATCCAGTACTGGCTAGCTCAGTAACAATTATTATAAAAAATATTGGAGTTGATTTTATTAGGAGGCACTGGCTTGAAATGATATGATCACTGAGTAATAGAAGCTATTTGGCAACTGTGATGAACAGTAGAACTTGTGCCTGAGATCTAATTAGTAATTAGCCTTGGGAGATTATAGTCAGGTTCTAAGTTGTAAAAGCAAATGAACAGTAGTGTATAATGTTTTTATTTGCTATTCAAAAATTTACCTGCAACCTAGTCCACTCTTCTTATAGATAACCTATAAGATAAGCCTAAACTGAACATTGAGGTACAGATTCAATGTGATCACTGGAGCACTACTTAGATAAAGACATGTTTGTAGAGCCAGGTAAAAGGGCATGTTTTACAGAACCACTGGAAGGTATTCCCATTGAAAGAATTTCTATACTTCTTAAATCCATAACTTAATAGGAAGGCTAGAGATTGATTGATTTAGACCCTTCAAATCAGAGAAGATGGAAAAAGCTCTCTCAGGCGTGGACTCTGAATTTGTCTTTGATTAAGCAAGGCTTATTATTGACAAAGCATGGCAGTTTGTGATGAGACAACCTAGTGAATGAAGATTTTAGTCATGTGACTATAATTAGGATAATTCTTACTGAATTAAAACATACAGAGAAAATTGAACTCTAAGCCCCAAGTGAGTAACTTCCCAGGGTGATTAGTAGCCACAAGATATGTGTGGCGCTATAAATGACTTTAGGAAATCACCTTTGATGTTTAATGTACCCGTCCTCATAAAATATATCTTAGTTGAACCAACAACACCTAAGCAATAAGAGAATACTTCCCATTTGTTGAATCTAGGTAATGTTGCTTCTGTTCATGCCCATTTTGCTGGAATTTCTACATCCTTCACAAGTCCTGCTGCTTGAACAATATGTTCTCCTTTGTATGTAGCCAACTCCATTTGGCAAGCGGTATCTCTGGCCATCTGCAATTGATGCAGAACTAGTTTTGTTAATCGCTCCCAACGGCATTTACTAAATTTTTTTTTTCATTTTCAATTAATTGGTCCCAGGTCATTTCATCTTGCAGGGAGCTGCATTTACAGGTAGCTATTACAATGAAGATGACTGACACAAGCTGTTGGATACCTGGGCAATGAGCATATCACCAGAACAAGCATGGTCCATTAAAGAGCTTTGTGCTGAGCTAAAATGAAATCCAGAGTGTTTACTGTGTCTTATATTATCCACAAACCGCAGATAGGAGAAAACGAACACTCAACTATCCCAACCACATTAAGAAGTCCCTATATTCTTGCGCCTAGGTGTCATTCTTCTTGGTTGATAGTCTAACAATAATCAAATAGGAGACTAGACACTCATAGAAACATGATAGAGGAGAAAGTGATACATTGGGTAGATAGCATCATCACCCAGAAAATACATTTCCTGGTCTATTTTGGATTTTTGCTTTGTTCTCTAAAATCCACAATTCTTTAAAATCCGCTGAAGAGCCAGTTCTGTGTGTTTCCTCATAGGTATGGAAGACGTTGTAATGTGTCAGTCATCAGATGGCTAAAATACTGGGAAAACAAGAAACAGTCAGAAATATAGAAGGATATAAGAAATAATGCAAGGTGAAACTTTCAGTTTTTAATGTCACAAGGAAATGTTCCATTATGCAGAAGGATGAAGGATGTAGTGGTTGACTGGCTGTAACAATGCTTTATATGTGTATAGAAATTACATGATGTTCAAACGTCTTTAAAATGTAGTATTTAATGCTATTAAGATTTTGGTAAGGTGGACTAGTATCAATATTTTGTAAAGTAAGAGGTTGGAGGGGCGCCTGGGTGGCTCAGTGGGTTAAGAGTCTGCCTTCAGCTCAGGTCATGATCCCAGCGTCCTGGGATCAAGCTCCCTGTCAGGCTCCATGTTCAGCAGGGAGTCTGCTTCTCCTTCTCCCTCTGCCCCTCCCTGCCGTATGTGCTCTCTCTCTCTCTCTCTCAAATGAATGAATACTATCTTAAAAAAAAAAAGAGTTTGGAGTTTAACCAAAATAAGTGACATGTTTAGGGTACCAAGACCAATAAGCAGAGGACTAGAATGAGTCGCCCAGTCACATCTCCTGACTTACTCCCCTTCGCTTGCTCACAGACCACAGCTGTTGCTGTAGGGATCTGCCAAATGTTCCTGTCAAAAGCGTTAAATATCAGGGCGCCTGGGTGGCTCAGTTGTTAGGCGTCTGCCTTTGGCTCAGGTCATGATCCCAGGGTCCTGGAATCAAGCCCCACATCGGGCTCCCTGCTCCATGGGAAGCTGCTTCTCTCTCTCCCACATCCCTGCTTGTGTTCCATCTCTCGCTGTCTCTCTCTGCCAAATAAATAAATAAAATCTTTAAAAACAAAAGCGATATCTATGAATCGACAATATTTTTAACCACTTTAGAACAAAATCTAAATGTTATCATCTTCCTTTGTGTCCATAATATTTATCACAATAACTTTATGAATTACAGGGATTGTTTTAAATTTCTGCTTATTGCATGAGGAAAATAAGCTAGAAAAGTTAAGAGCATAAAGTTATACAACTCGTTGCTAGCTGGGCTGGCTTTCAAGCAAAAATCCATCTTTTTTCAAAATCTACAATCGTTTTTTGCTTTCCTTTTAGTGCCCCTGTGAATAATTTATGAGATGTTTTTAATAAAGTTAAAATAGGGAATACAGTTGATATATTGGGCAATCACGTGATACTTGTTACACTTTGACATCAAATTATACATAAGAATTAAGCAAATCTCCAGATCCAACTCTATCTCACCTTTTAATTGCTCAAAAAAAAAGTGGTAAATGAGAAAACCTCAGGCAAAACTATTCTTCACTTAAGTGAAAATTGTTTCCTCTTGTCCCTTCTGCTTTCCTTTGAGCAAGATTGGAGTTGTTTGGTAAAATGTGAAACATTATGTTTAACATCAATAACTTGGCAATAATCTAAAGTTAAATTAATTTCTTAATGTTTAGGTCTGAGGATCAGTTACAGGGCTTTAGAGAAAGCAATGGAAAGTATATATCACTTTCAAAAAAATTAATAGCATTTTGAAATAGAAGAACATGCGGCAAATTAAGAAATCAGAAGGCATTTTGACTGATTAGCTTTTTACCGTGGACTTTATGCCATTCTATTATGGCGAATCAACTTTCTTAGTCAAAAAAAAAAAAAAATACTGTCCATGGAAGAATAATGATAACTTAATGAACACCTTTAGCAGATGTGGTGGAAGTTCATGTATTCATTCATCGAATGCTGACTAAGTGACTATTATGTGCCAGACACTATTCTAGCTGCTTAGGATACATGGTGAATGAAGCATTCTGGTGCCCTTCCCTCGAAGAGCTTACCTTCTAAGTCCTTTGACAGCGCTAAATAAGGTAAGAGATGAAATCTTTACGTTATGCTGCCTACGACACTTCCATTTCCTTTTCATGCCACTCACATCTTCCCATTAGTACATTCTGTGAGAAATTTCTGCAATAGAGTTATGAACTACATTCACAAATCTGTTTGCAAATACATCCTAAATCCTTTCTTGCTTTCCTCCTGGTGACCTTTTCAAAACAGCTCTTATTTGCAGAACTGTGTTAATTTATGTGTTCTAACCTCCATGTCAAAAATAACTTGTTTCTCTTGGGTGAAAAGGAAGCATCACCAGGAGGGACCTGCCTCTTTATCTTCATCAAGGGGGACTCTGAAACAACTTGAGATCTTTTACAGCCAGCCAATCCCTGTACTAATGTAGCGTTTCACAGGGTTTCTGCAATAACTATCTTTGGGTCTTCTCATAAGAGCCCTGTAATAGCCATAAATATTCCTCAGGAGAGCAAGATAGAATCTGAAAGGCCTATAATAGCTATCATAAATGAATAATAACATGTAGAAAGGACAAGCCACCATGAAAATGGCAAATGAATATGATGACGTGTGTACTGTACTTGAAGTAATTATTGAAGTGTTATATTTAAAGAAAATTTCCACAGTTTTTTTGTGGTGTCTATGAAATTTAGCAAGGCCTGCATATAGCGTAAAATTGGAGGCATGGAAAGAGGTGGTTCAGCACAATAAAACTGAGAAAGCGTCTCTTCATGTATCTTTTAGAATTAAATCAAGTACAACCATCTCACTACACTGACTTCTGAAATTTATCAGTCTTAACAACAAATTCTATGCGCTCTGAGCATCCTAATAAACTTTGCTTATGTGCGTCAAAAAGAAACAATATGCCAAACAACAGTTTTTGCACTATCATCAGAACTCATCAAGCAACTGGCAAGGAACTTTAACAACCAAGATGAAAATGTGATTTGTGTGGGTGTGAGGGATGGGAGGGTACCTATGTTGAAGGAAATTTTTCAAAAAACGAATAATCACTGCATGACTTTCAATTGAAGAAGGCAGAAGGGAAGGAAACGCATATAACATTGTATTGTACTTAGTGAGAAAAGCAACTCCAGAAATCCCCACGGGCATGGAGAAGTAAGACATATGCTTAATGCAGAGGAAGCGTGTAATGTTTCCTAACTAAAAGGTTGTTTATCCTGCCAGAAAAAAAAAAAAAAATATATATATATATATATATATATATAAAAGAACAGCAATGAGAAAAAAAAATTCTGGAAGACCTTGAGAGGGATCACTGAATAGAAAAAAGAATCATTTTGAAATGCTGGAGTGAAAGCAGTCTATCAGTTCTTACTAACCTGCTGTATAATATCCTGAAGTCTTAGTGGCCTTTTTTTTTTTTTTTCTTTTTTTCCCCCCAGTTATAAAGGTTTGCATGTAGGGAAGTCTCCTTTTCAAAAGACCAATTGATCATGAAGAAACCTGTGGGGAAACACCTGATTTGCAATCATCTCTCTTTGCTTTCCAGAGTTCTTTCTATATTCCAAAAAAAGACCTTTAGAGGAGATGCGCTCGAAGGAAGAGTCCTTTCAAGTAGTTCTCTTCGAAACAAAGTCTTGAGATCCCAGAAACTCTCTTTGACGGCATTCTTATTTTTTGGCTTTACCAAAGTCTCTGGCATCTGGTCTTCCTTTTCCATGTCGCCTGTCAGCCCAGTATGTAGGCTTTTTAATGTGGATTTTTGCAAGCATTGTCTTATCTCCTATCCTTCCAATGGAAGAAACTAGATTACCATTCCCCATCTACAAATATCAGCTAAAGTTGTTCCCCTCAAATCTGCCCACAATCTCAGCATGACCTAATTTTTCTAACCTCATAAACATTCCACAGTAGACAAAAAACATTTACTCCTCGATCATAAATTTGCCTGTACCAACTCTCTGTTTCACATTTGTCTCACATATCCAATAGTGTAGGTGCAACCCAAATTCTCTAACATTTATGAATCCTTGGTTGACTACAGCTGCTGAAAGCAACCCCTATAATGACCAAACCATTCATTAGATTTTATCATTGGTTGGCTCACATTACTTATTACATTCGTGTATATCTTTTCTCTAAAAGTCTATGTTGGTTTTATTTTTTTTTCTGGAATTTATTACCATAGTACACACAGTGTTTTGCACATAGTTATTCAGATGGAATAGTTTTATTTGGTTTGGTTTTAAAGAGCTCAGATACTTCTAATTTCTTCAAGATGGGGAAAAATTTGAAGACATGATTGTATAAATAGGATCCTCTCTTTTGGTTCAAGGTAATTAATTCTGAAGTCTGGCTATAGTGGAAATGAAAACTCAATGGCTAATTTTTAAATTTGAGAACCTGATGATACAGACTTCTCTATTTAATTTACTTATGCCGATAGAAAGACTATGTGCCTTGTCAACACTATGTGTTTCTGGGCTTCTCATTAACAACACAAACCACCTACCTGCAATAACTCTTGTCTTCTCATTTACACAATAAACATAAAATTTCCTGTCTATTCTTACAACATGAGACTGTTGAGAGAAATAAATATAAAAAGAGGTATCAAATTAATTTGTAAAGTATATAGAAATGTGAGCTATTTTTATATACTGGTGCATGTCTTCAGATTCTTTAGTGCTCTGAAACTAAAGAATTTATGTGCCATTCAGGTTTTTTGTTATATGGTATTCTTAAGAGCACATTTCCGATTATTCTTTCTTGCTTTCCTCTGCTGATTGGTTTTTCAAGTTGTACTTGGAGGCATTTGAATCTGAAACAATTTCTGAAGTATACACAACTTGATCAAAGAGAATGCTTTTGACAATATTAATTAAATCCTTAAATTCTTATACTGTCCTATCCTCAATATCTTCTTGCCAAGGGAGCAGACCCAACCTAGTGTGTTCCTTATTTGAATGATCTCTTTTTACCATTCTGTAGCATGGCCATAAAGTCTGAAAACAAAGATAAAATCATTTTATCATGTTTTGCAATAAAATATCAATAAAACTTTTATTATGTATATATCTACCTAAGTTATCAGACTTGGTTGCCACCCTATATTTATGTTCTAGTGGTATTCAGTAATGAGAATTATTTTCAACCTGACATTTTATAAAGCATCTTTCGGTAAATATTGAATAGACTGGTGAGTGGGTCCATAAAGGAAAACCTAAGAGTTTATATTTTACTATTTCCGCCTAATTTGCTATTCTTCCTAAACCAAGACTTATGCAACATATTCTATGTTGTAGAAATGGTAGTGTGTACAATTTGCTTCCTTCAGAAAATAATTATATTGCCCAATTCTATGATCAGCACTAGCAGAGTTCCTGATCATACCAGATGCATGGATAAGTTATTTCCCCAGTTTATTCTTAAAATTCCAGCTCAAATCTCAGCTCTTCTTTGAGATTTTGTCTGATTTCTCAAGCAGAATTATTCTCCCTACTTCAGTTTCTTCGATATTTGTCTGTACACTATCACATATGCATTGCATTATAATTGCCTACACAGTCAGTATAACTGTTGTCCACATTAAATAGTGATTTTCTTGAGGTCAGGAAATATGTCTGATTTTTATCTTGTCTTTGTATCTCCAAAGCCTAGCATATATTCTGGGCAAATGGTTACCATATAGCAAATATTCATTAAAAGAAAAATAATTCTTAGGTCGTTCGTAGGTAGATGAAAGCAGTATTTACTTCATTAAAATGTTAATCTCTTAGAAAATAAATAATTAAAACTGAAGATAACTATAAAAGCTATATCAAAATCCACCTTTTCTTTCTCTAGACTGTCTCTCAGTTAATCAAACCAAAGAAGAATATCTGTTTTGATCCTTTCTCCCTTTCAAATATTAGTTGCCATGACAATGTGAATCATGATGCCATGGCAGAGGCTAAGTGTAGATGACAATTCGGTTTAATTTAGTGAGACCATTTCCTGTGTTTCTTCATTCTCTTTTGCATACTGGCAGAATTGACTATGGTACATTTAAGCAAAGATTAGTTGATGCCTAGGGGTGAATATCCTCAGATATTAGACTTGCAGTAATAATACACTTGACAGTACTTGTCAATTCATGGATTTCAAAGTGTCACCATTTCACTCACTGCCCCAAAAAGAATTGATTCTGGGGAAAACTGTTTCATAGATAAAAATCTGTCATCTATTAACATTCATTTCACATTCTCACATTTTGCACGCTCTTCTCTCTGACCTATTATCAGGGTCCTCTTCCGTTCCACCTACTGACTTGTTTTCTCATTATTGCTGTCTATCACAAGCAAAATGTACTCTAACATATTTTAACACTCTACTAAAATGGCTTAAAATATATTTCACTGCCATTTTTAACTGCCTAGTCAAATGAATATGTCACCAATGCCAGAATCCCAGGTATCAGCAAAAAACTAATGAAGGTATCTTGGAGGGCTTAGACCCTTAGTAGTGGTTCTGAAGTTATCGTGCATACATAAGCACTAATTTTAGTCATAAATTTAAGAATTTAATGAATCAGATTCTGTTTATTTTATTTTGGAAACTCACACACACATATCTCTATCTATCTATCTACCTACCTATCTCACAACAACTCAACTGGATTCTACCACTGTCAGTGTTTATGCACTGTGATAATCCAAACTGGTCATCTTATGAAGTATACTTATTCTGTTTTATACTTATGAAGTAGGAAAAAATCTAAGAATCTATCTCCTGGGAACTTCTGGGAAAGGAGCTGTTTAGTTTTATTATAATAAAATATGTGGGATAGTTTAGTGGTCTGGGGATCCTAATGTTTCTGGAAGTTCTTCTCTAATAGAGATATTAATAAATACACTCTTTCTTTAGGGATATATTAAGATTAAGTATCTTCTAGTTTTTTGTTCTGTTTACCACATTTTGAAAGAAAGAATATCAGTGACTAATGTTTAGAAATACTAAGTTAAATTTCCCTTTCATATTGATTTTAGAATTGTAAGGTCCTTGTAGATCAATTACTATTTTTGTTTAGAATTTTGGATAGTAACTTTGAGCTATTTGAAATAAAATGACCATAGGAATATTTATTGCCTAAAAGTAAGAGGACAAATCATAAGGTTTTGTGAATTTTCAATAAGCAACAGAATAAAACCTTCGTCAACTGCATAAAGTTTAAAAAGGCAGCAGAAGAAAATATTACTACTGCTACTATAATGACTAAGCTTGTATTTCAATTACAAAAAAGAAAGATCTTTATGGTGAACTTTGAGAATTCTGACATCAGCACTGCAAACTTTTTTTTTTTTAGATTTTATTTATTTATTTGACAGAGAGACGAGGCACCCCTGCACTACAACTTTATCAGTGACATTTTTTTTGTTTAATTTGTACAACTCTTAGAAACTTTTTTTTTTTAGCAATTTAGTATTATTTTGGGAGAACCTTGGACTATCCATTCTGCTACCTTCTCTCCAGCTTGTTTGCTGGGGACAAGAGCAAATTCACTCTGGCAGGGAGGATTGACTATACAGAATAGAATAGGTGCTAACTAATACTAATCAGGGTCATACCTTATAGATATTCAATAATCTGTTGTATAAATGAATACATCTTTGTTCTGGTTTTCAATCATGATGATAATGTAGAAAAAAGCTACATCAAAGTTGCATCAAAATTTCAAAATTGCAGAAAGTTTTTCTCCGTTTGAAAATAAAAAGAAGTCAGCCTAAAAGAAGATGAGGGGTGCCTGGTTGGCTCAGTCGATTAATTGCCTGACTCTTGATTTCAGCTCAGGTCATCATCTCAAGGTTGTGAGATCGAGCCCTGCATGGGGCTCTGTGCTGGGCGTGGAGCTGCTTAATATTCTCTCTCTCCCTATCTCTTTGCTCCTCCCTCCTAAAATAAATAAATAAATAAGTAAATAAGATTTTGAATTAAGAAAATTGACTAAAAACCCAGTTCCCATAGTTACTCCTGGGGAACCTCAAACAGGTAGCTCTACCTCATTGATGGTAAAATGCCTAGGTAAAAAGAAAATACTCCTCACCTTGAAAGATCGGTCTGAGGAAAAAAAAAAAAAAAAGAGAGAGAAACATAAGAAAAGTGCTTAGTGCAATGCCTGAGAAAAGGTGGCATTCAAATAAAATTTAATAGTCAGAGGGTTGACTGAGCCACCATTTTATTTTCCCAAGACCATTCAAACAATAATACATGAAGAACAGAGGGAATAAGTCCCAAACAATTAGGCAAACAGGAAGAAAGCAACCAGGGGCCAATAAGTTGTGATACATTTCTCAGAAACAGGAACTGGATGGAGAATTGATGGATGAAATAGCACTGAGGAAGGCCTAGCCTCGACAAGGGGCCCCCAGCAGCTAGGACGGGGCTTGTTGGCCCAGCGGAAGGCAGCAGAGGGTGATTTCCAAGACAGCAGATGAGGCTGAGGGCAGCAGGGACAGTAGAGATGAAAATGGGAATTCCCGCATGCAGACAGGTAAAAGCTCTCTATTCTTTGACAACATTGGCTGTCAGAATTGCTTGGAGCCAGTTCTCCCCTCCAGGAGAAAAAGGTATTTCTTCTTTAAAGAGCTTGAGTAAACTGGGTTTAATGAGGTCAGTTAGTTTGGGTATTGGCAATTTAGTTAAGCCCTTCTTTTTGGCATGGACGGTTTCCTTCAGATAGAACTTGATCATGTCCACTCTTAAAATGTAGTACTGAAGAAACTAAGACTCAAATTTAAAAATAAGACTTTCTCAACACAGGAAAGAAAGATCCTGACCATGCAATTCTTCAACACACCAAAACTACAAGTTTTATTTTACATGCTAGTAAAACTTCAGGTCTCTTCCAAAAATTGTCTTGTGGTCATCAGGAGAGAGGAGCCTTTTGACATTTAGATGGGAGCAGAAACTTCATGTTACTTAGAAGTAACATGATCAAAAGTGTAAACTTCAAAAAGACTGTAAGGAATGCTGATAACATATTTGAAGAGGGCCATGTGGCATTTGCAGTATTATATTAAGGATCTATCATTTTATTCAACTTTTTTTCTTTTTCTTCTTTTTCACAGTAGTGTTGTCTTATTATAGGGGCTATTTTTCCATCATTTTGCTTCCTTTATCATTATGCAATCCATATGTTTATACCTAGGTATTCTCTAGGCTATCTGGTCCAGAGGTTGAAATTGTTAATCATCACTCGGGAGGTATGCAAGACAAAGGAACATATTGAGAAATAAGATGAAATGATATTCCAACATTGGAAATTAGAGTAATGGTTCTCTTGTCCATGCTACATTTCCTAAAGTTATTTGTTATGGGTATCATAGAGTTCTTCAAGTTTCTTCCACAGTCCACTGTGGATGCTCTAGGGTAACCATTTCCTTTCTAGGTTAAAGCTACCACCACACTGTAAGAATCCAGTGATCCCCAGTTCTGCTTTTTTAAAATGTAGCTAGAAAACTTTAATATATTTAAAAAATTCTACCACCTTCTACAATCACTTTTTTTTTTTTTTTAAGTAGGCTCCATGCCCAGCACAGAGCCCAGCATGGGGCTTAAACTCATGACCCTGAGGTCAAAAACCGAGCTGAGATCAAGAATTGGGCACTTAACCAACTAAGCCACCCTGGTGCCCCTACAATCACTTTCAAGGAGCTATTGAAAAAAGAAGTTCCAACCAGTGTACAAAGTAATCAATATATTACCTTAAAATATTTTATATGTCAGATATAAATAAATTTCTTTTTTAATACATGCAATTACCTAGAAACATCATAAATTTCTCTCAGTACTGTATAATTCTTATAACTATAGAAAAATTTGAAAATATAGCCAATAAATACTTCTCTGGGATATTTCAATACTAAGTGTGTGCTTAGTAAGATTTAAAATCTTAAAGATAGATCAATCAGTTATTCGATTATTTATTCAAAGTTTTATATTTATGGTTATAATGCTGTCACTCCAACAAGCTGAATTCTCCCTCAGATTATAAGAACATAAAATATCAAGTATGTAGAGATCTTTTCTCAACATGAAATATTAATATTATGTTTTTTTAACCTTCTTATACTTATTAAAACTTTTAAATTTATCTTTGAGTTGCAGGTTCTTATTAACGTAACACTTTAGGCTTAACTTGAGTTTGGAGTGTTTAAACCTAACTGCTTCTCCTAGGTGGCATTATCTTGAGGCAACACCAACTGTGGAATAATTTTTCTCCAAATAAGAACAAGAAGATACCTGGAATCATAGAATTTTATATAATTAGCAAAGAATAATACATGTAAGTAAAATCTCTTGACTTTGGTTTGAGAATCTATTTAATTCATAGGTCAAAAATATAACCTATCTTTAATTATGGACAACCATAGGGTCAAAATTCCAGTTCTTCAGAGGTCTATGGATAAATGCAGTATTACTATTCTACTGATATGCAGATTTGAATTTCCAAAAACAGGTAGTAATAATAGAAAAAATAACCATGAGAGTGTGATTTTTACCAGACTGCATCACCAGAATCCACTATCCTCTGGCTCCAGTTTGGTTTGGCCAATAAGGTACCGCAAAGGAAGAAGGGAAGAGACTCAGGCCATTTATTTTCCTATTTCTCTCACTGCCAACCTCAGTTTGAGCTCATGTGTGTTTCTCTGCCTAAAACCATGGGCTGAAAAGCAGCCCCTGTATTACACATATGGTTCTTTCACTGGGATCTGGTGAAGTCTGTGGTTGTCAAAAGCTTTCCCTCTGTCTTCGTGCTTCATCATTTTTTTTTTGCTCCCTTAATCTTGGCTACATCTTTGTACAGAGTCCCTGCCTTAAATTCTCTTCAGTCACTCACTTGAATACACCATCTATTTCCTACCAGGATCTTGATTGACGTAGAATATTCCATCTATGTTATATCCATTATTTCTGTAGTGGACTAAGAACTTGACTAAGAACTCAGTGTATTTAAGGATAAGCCCTGAGGGGATTAATCTTCTAAAGAGTGAGTTTGGACATTTGCTCTTAGAAGTTTTTAAAAGATGCGTGAGACGTTTCATGTCTAATTTTTTTCCCTATGTCCTTAATATGATTTTGTAACTCATACCGGTTATCTGTGTAACAGACAAAGATTTTGTATTATTTGGATAAGCTTGAAGATGACCTCTGCCCAAGGCCTCAGATAAAGCCACCTAGGAAGGAAGGCGCTGGGGCTGGGAATGCAAATATGCCAAGGGCATGACCCATCAGCGGGCCTGAGTCCTTGGCTGCAACTCTCCATAAACTGCGACGCAGCAGCTGTGCATCAGGTGTGGTGCAGAGGGAGGGGAGGGTTCCCCATGAGGCCTGTTCTGTAAAACCTTTGTAACTGCTTGTTGTCAGGCCTGAAATGATCACACATAGGTTTTTAACTAGGAGGCAGACTCCTCACTAAATCATACATTACGTATCTCAGACTGATCTATCATCAAAAGTTATGTTTAGTATTTAACTGACTACTGGATCAAGTCATCTTTCAATTATGGTCAAAGCAAATTTTTCAATTGACATATACAAAACGTTTAGTACATGTTTTGCAAAAGTACTTGCTACACAGTTGTTAGAATCACTCACAAAAACATTTTGAATTGTCTCTCTGTTAATTGTCCCGGGATTTTACCCATAAACAGTAGAAGATACTAAGATTTAGGATGAGTGGGAGATATGCCTTTCTTTGGTAAAATGATGGAAAGGTGATTGTGAAAATGTAGGTAGGAAAAGAAAACCAAACCTCAGTCAAACAAGGTACCTTCACAGTCAGATCAATTTGGGGAAAGTATATACACATGTAGTTTCAGGTTATAGAAATCCATTCCTTTGAACTATCTATAACCTTTTACCTCCTCAAGGGTCTTCATATACCCCCAAAGGATGCACATACACATTTTGAAGAGTGGCATCATAATCACACAGGTAGTAAATGGAAGAGTTAGGGCACAAATCCTGGCAATCTGCCTTGAGGATCTGTTTTTCACCATATTCTACTGCCTGAGGGACAGGTTTCAATATCTGCCTTGATGATATGGTTTGGCCACATGAAGAATAAACTGTTTTACTGCCAGCACTTGTTTTCTTAGAAGTTACTGGACTCTATCGAGCTAATATGGCTATAACTCAGAAGAATAATGTTCACAATCACAACTGTGTAGCAGATCAAGAGAGCCACAAGTCCAGTTTGGACCACAAGGAGAGAGGTGACAGTGAAGTTCACGGGCAGAAGCATCAACAAATGATGTCAACTGAATTAAGTTGTTATTTTCTTGAAAGCAAATAAAACAGTGTCTTTACTCCTACACAAAAATCTATTCAGGTGGATTCAATGTCAAATGAAAAATTGTGTAATTTTCAGAAGAAAATAGAGAAAAATAGCTTTATATCCTCAAAATAGAAGATTTCCTAAACAAGAAACAAATAAAAAGGAGTAAAAACTCTTAAGATAAATAGCATTAAATGTTGAAAAGTATATTTAAAAAATTCTATCAAAATCTGCCTTAAATAAGTGTACATAAAAGCCACACACTGAGAAGGTGTAAAAATTAAATAAATATATATTCCTTGTTATATTTTTAACAAATCATAAAAAAAAAAAATGACTATACTCACTAGAAAAGTGACCAAATATACAAAGAAACATTTGTAGAACAGGAAACCCAAACAATACTGACAATGAGCAACATGCAAATTATTACACAACAATGAAATAGAGCTCTGTAGTTTCAAAAGATTTTATATGTCTTCATATAAAAAAGCTTCAGCTTTTGGCATGAATTTGGAGCAATAAGTCAGTTGGTAAGATTATAAATTGTTAAAAACAATTTGGTAGGTAATTTGGCAATATGTAGTAAAATTGAAGATATGCGTAGATGCCTGTGACTTGACAATTATTCTCATATATATCACTGAGGGAATCCTTCCTGAAACTCACAAGTGTACACGTATAAAAGTGTCCATTGGAGAATACTGAAAAAAAAAAAAACCACAGAGAAATCTTAAACATCAACTTCACAATAGATAACTTGTGGGAAGTTCATGGAGTAAAGTACTACAATATAGCTGTGCAAATGAATGACCTATAACTAGATGTAGGAACATGGGCACTCTTAAAACATAATATGAATGAGGGCACCTGGGTGGCTCAGTTGGTTAAGCCTCTGCCTCTTGATTTCGGCTCAAGTCATGATCTCAGGGTTGTGAGATGGAGCCCCACGCCAGGCCCCATGCTCAATGGGAAGTCCGCTGGAGATTCTCTTCCTCCCCCTCTGCCTCTCTTCTCTCTCTCTCTCAAAAAAAAAAAAAAAAAAGGCATAATATGAATGGAAATGCAAACTGGTGAATGGTATGCACAGTATGGTAGCATTTAAAATACATTTAAGGTACATAAAAACATGCTATCTGGTGTTTAGTGACATATGCATGTGTGGTGATTTATTTCTTTCAGAAATTCAGGGAAATAATAAACCACCAATTCAGTTATAATTAAGCTCAGACTGGTGGCAGAAGGGAGTGTGAGGATTGATATCCACAGAGTACACAAATGATATCCAGAAGCATACGACTCTATCTGTACATTTTATTTCTTAAACTGGCTTGTGGAAACTTGTTATTCTGTATAGCATTGTTCATACAATTTTAAATAATGCGTCCAGAGGGTTGTCCTTGGGGAGAGAAGGAGACCCCAGAGGCTGTGTAGTATTATTGAGAGTGCAGAAAAAATGCGATGAAATGATGAAAAAACAGAGTGAAGGGAGAAACCACACCAGAATGTCATTACCCGAGTACAGAATACAACTGCCATCAAAGAAAGGCCATGCTTGAATAGGAAGTAAAGGACTTCACGAAAACTGAAATATCTTTCTACTGTTTGCTGAATTTTGTTCACTCAATTACGCTCTGTGTGAAATTTCAAAAATGTGAATAGTTACCTCTGTAATAAATAGTTCACCAAGCTATTTGCAAATGCCAGCTAGAGAACAACATATTCCGGAGAACTAGTCAGTCAGACAAAATTCCCTTTTCTTGTTTAGCCAAAAGAAGTGGAAAAAAGTAATCATAGGTAATTTTCCAATCATTCCCATGATATGAGATAGCATGTCACACAGAAATTACTAGATAATGGTTTTCTATTACTATCCTTTAATTGCATATGGAGAATATAACATAGATATTCTCAGTCTTAATAAAGTAAGGCCCACGTATGACAGGACATAAGGCAAGGCAAAGCAAGGGAAGGGAAGGGGAGGGCACTCATGCCTGTCTTATGAGTGAAGAATCAGAAGGTATTTTTGTAGTGAAAGTTTAAATATGTTGTTTGAGATTGAGACAGGGACCTGTGAAGGAACTTAGAAGAAGATACAACCAGGCATAATATTTACATAATATGTCACCTTTTACAGCTGGTTAGACCAATCTGAATGCACCCACCCACCAGCGTTAGTGCCAGGGCAGTGCTCAGTGCCCCCAGCTCTCAGAGAAGTGTGCGGAGAGACAGCAAAGAGGAATCAAGGGTCCTGGAAATCGGCTGTTGTACTTTTAGCTTTCAGGTGTATTTCAATATTTAACAACTCTTTTCTTTTTTGTCTATGTTTTTAAGTTAAAAAAGAATTGAGTGTAGTTAACATACAAGGTTACATTAATTCCAGGTGTGCCACATAATGATTCAACATCTCTGTACTTCACGCTATGCTCACCACCAATGTAGCTCCCATCTGTCACCCTACAACGTTATTACAAGATCATTGACTATATTCTCTACACTGTGCCTTTTATTCCCATGACTTACTCATTCCATAACTGGAGGGCTGTACCTCTCACTCTCTTTCACCAATTTTTGCCCATGCCCCTCTTCCTTCTGGCAACCATCAGTTTGTTCTCTGTATTTATAGGTCTGATTCTGCTTTGTTGGTTTATTCATTTTGAAATCATGTGGTATTAGTCTTTCTCAGTCTGACTTATTTCTCTTAGCATAGTAACTTTAGATCTACTCATGTTGTTGCAAATGGCAAGATGCCATCCTTTTTTATGGTTGTGTAATATTCCACCCCATTCTATATACACTATATATACATACATATATATATACACACACACTATATATATATATATCCATTGATCTTCTTTATCCATTCATCTATCAATGGACACTTAGGTTGCTTCCATATGTTAGCTATTGTAAATAATGCTGCAATAAATCACAGGGGTGCATATATCTTTTCAAATTAGTGTTTTCATTTTCTTTGGCTAAACACCCAACGGTGGAATTACTGGATCATATGATATTTCTATTTTTAATAATATTTAACAACTCTTAGGGCCATAGTGTTGTACACCAGCTGAACAAAAACCTTGGATAAACTTTTGGAGATTGAGAGGAAGAAGAGGTAAGCAATGTTTACTGTTACTGAGAGAAAAATCTCCTTTTGTACCAGGAAGCCAAATACCCATTTCTGAAATAAACAAAATAAGTGGAAGTTTAAGCATATTATTAGTGATATTTGACTATCTAATTGCAGTCTAAAATTAAGGGTGCTAAATATTATTATTTACCAACATTATAATCATTTACCCATGTTACCCAAAGACTTAAGCCCTGTAGTAGCTCCAGCACATTTCCTATCATTATTCCCCAAATATGTTGCCTTATCTATTTCTTTATCCATATCTACACTGACTTTTATTTCCTCTCCTTCTCTGCTGTGCACTCCCACGTTTACCAATTCCAAAATATCTAATAGCCAGTTATCAAATCCCACTCACTCATCCCACTCTTTTCCCCTTCCGGTTCATCTTTCCAGGTAGATCCCATTCTCACTGACATATTAAACCCACCATTCTCTTACTATCTATCAACACCTTTCTGTCTTCCGTTGTGTCTGGCTTAGATTTCATAATCCATAAAAATGAGTGCTCCTTTTCAAAAATATTTAACTTCCATTGCACTCACCTTCTTCCCTGCTTAGCTGGAAGAACCTCAACAATATAAAAACTCAACAGCAAACTTACTCCAAAGCAAGTGTGGTTAGATGAAAATGAAAGTCACACAACCAGTTAGGTTGACTTAAAATGAAATGTTAAGTTAAATTTAAGATAGCAGAGGTAAGTGGACTCAACATCTCTGGCGGTCCAAACACATTTCTGTGCAAAGCTAATATTCCTATCCTAAAACAATAATGTTATGTATTATTTTTTCTCCTCAAACAACTCAGTGCTTCTCAGCCATCACATCTGACTAATCACTTTTAGGTGATGATCTTACTTCTGATATTGGGAATATAGAAATTATTGCTTTAGAATTTCCCCATATTCCTACTTAGTTTCTAACTTGCATGTTCATCTTTTTTGTTCATTTTCCCTTGTGCTGCATTCAAATTTTATCTCTCCGTCTTGTTCCATAACATTAATTCTTAATCCCATCTCCTTTGACAATCTTAAGAAATTAAGGACTTTCCTCCAGTCTCCCAAAGCATCATTCTGTCCCTAGCTAGTAGAATATTCATATCAGCATAAAAATGTGTCATAGTCTTTTTTAAAAAAAATCTTTTTTTCCTACAATTCTTTCCAGCTACTACTCCATTTCTAGGCTTATCTCTATGGATGAAATTTCAGAAAGAACTATCTACACATACAGACTCCACTTTCTCACTTTCCATTCACTCCTCAGTGCTCCACAATTTTGCTTCTTTCTCCATTATTACACTGATACATCTTTTGTCAAGATCTCTAGAACTTTTGGCAAATTCGATGATTATTTTTTTTGTCCTAATTTTACTTCTCCCCCGTCTTTATCACAGCTGAGTGTCCCCTTCTGAAAACCATCTCCTCTCTTAGCTTCAAGGACATTGATCTTTTGGTTTTTCTAATAACCTTTCCAATAACCTCCCTGACAGCTTCACGTTGGAGTCTCCTGGGCTTATTCGTCAGTCTTTTTGCTCTTTTTTGTCGACATTCTATTCCTGTGGCTGCTAATGACTCTTAAATTTCTCGTTGGATCTCTCTACTGCCTATTCTTAATGACAACTTTCTTGTTTTATTTATGAATCTCAAAATAACCTGTCCACAGTGGACGTGATAATTCCTCCTTATGAAACCTGGATGTGGTTCTTCTCTCAGTAAATGACACAATCATCCATACACCTTCTCAAGCAAACTCCGGAGGCTTTCTTTATTGGTCCCGCTCCTCTATCCCCCTCTATGCAAAATATTGGGAAGTGCTGTTAATGCCACCATCAAAATAAATCTAATGTTCGCCTCCTCATCTTCCTACCCAGCAGCACTACTGTAATTCAGGACTCATCGGCTGAACTGTTGCCATAGTCTCTTTCTGGTCTGTGGATTTCTACTCTTACCGTTCACACTCTCAACTGCCAATAATCTGTACAACACAAAGCACCCTGAGTCATCTTTTTTTAAAACCATGAATCACACCATGTCATACCTCATAAAATTCTTCCATTGACGCGTTGTGGAACTTTGAATATAATCTAACATCATGCACGTGGCTTAGAAACCCTATGTACCCCCTTCAACCACATTTTAAACAACTCTTATTCTGGTTCTAATGTTCTGATCGTGCTGGATTCTGTACATCTTTTAAATACACCAAGTCCTTTCCCATCCCAACATAGATCATTTGCATTGCCTGAAAGGCATTCTTTGGGTTCATTATATAGTTGTTCCTTTCTTAAACTTCATGTGTCATCTTAAATGGCACCTTTTTGAAAAAGGTATATATTGCCCTGCTTCCTATGTAATCAACTGTCCCCCTTATCTCTTTTTTCTATCACTGAACTCCTTTCAATTTCTTCAGAGATCAGGTTTGTAATTTCAAAGTTGTTTGTGTATTTGCATATTTATTTTCTGTTCTCATTATACAGTAGATTTCACGGTGACAGGAATTCTGTCCTTTTCAGCACCAAGTATCTTCTAGAATTTATGTATTGTATAGATGAATGAATGATAGACTATCATGGATTTGAAATAACTCATATGTTTGTAATCTACTGACTTCCTTGTAAGTGTCTAAAGCCAGAGATGATACCGTATGTTTCTTTGCACTTCCACAAGGCATCTAGCTCTGCTATACACATTAGAACAAAATCATTATTGACTGTTTTAAATTCACATTCATACATATAGTTAACAATTTACACATTTTATGACAAGTCTTCTCATTTATTTCTCTTTATCTAGTATTTTCTGCCACAGAGTCAGCACCCATGTTCAGTGCTTGGGCTAAAATGAACAATATAGAACTAATAAATATAACACACTAGTTAATTTAATTCCCGCTTTGTTATTGCCAATTTGGAAGCAAAACGTAAATTCTAATTTCACTGAATTTTTATAGGAAAAATAAATTAGTAACATTCTCCTCAAACACAATAAAGAAACCCACATGTTTTCTATTTTTACATTGCCTTTCCTCATAATTTTAAACCACCCACAACAATTCAGTCTAACAATCTGTGTGCTTTTTCCTCTGGGGAACTTGCTAAATTTGCAATTGAGATAAGCAATCAATGCTCACCTCTGCTAAACTGTACATAAATATTATTTCAAAAGGAAATTCCTTGGAGGAACTCCTTTATGGAATGTAACTTCATTAGTAAGTAATGGATTACTCTATTGTAGGTTTTCTCCATCAAGCTAATTTGGAAACTGTTAATTGTCTTACATTTCTTTTATATGGTAAAATGAATGATACCCCTCTGTGAGAATCGACCTTATTATAATTATGCTTTCCATGAGTTAATGGTATTGACTTCATTTGACTTTCATGTTCACTTTAATCTATTTATTATAGAATATTTACAGAAATTGAATTGGAATGGAATTTATCCTCATCTCTACTTTGTTCATTGAGCTTTCATAGGTCTTGTAACAGAGAAAAAAAGAAACCCAGTATTAAAGGAAAAGATCTCAGTACTCTTTTTTTTTTTTTAAGGTTTTATTTATTTGACAGAGAGAGACACAGCGAGAGAGGGAACACAAGCAGGGGGAGTGGGAGAGGGAGAAACAGGCTTCCCGCAGAGCAGGGGCCCTGATGTGGGACTTGATCCCAGGACCCTGGGATCATGACCCGAGCTGAAGGCAGATGCTTAACGACTGAGCCACCCAGGCGCCCCAATCTTAGTACTCTTTTAACTTTCCTCAGTGTTCACACAAATTCTTTTCACCACTCCTATGAGTTTACATACAGTTGTTTGTTTTTTTTCCTAAAAAGGGAATTATAAGATCTATCTCTTGGCTCCCATTAGAAAATTTGGTTTTCTCAGTAGTGAAAGTTTTTCCCCTACTCATATTTATTTATTTTCTTGGTCAATAGAGATAAATTCGGACTTTTTTCCTCAAAATACATTAGTAATATTTTTACAAAGTACTATAGAACTTTTGATATAAAACAGACTTCGAGGAACATAATCTAATTAAATTTTATAGAAAAGGAAACTGAAGCGTAGAAAACTTAAGTAACTTTGTTTAATCCACACCACTAAGATCACAGAATCATAATGCTGGAAGACACCTGGAGGAAGAGCTCATCTATTTTGCTATCCCAAAATCATGTTATTATTTGAGAAACAGTCATGGGGAATGTGAACCAATTTTTTTTAACTAAAATATAATTGATATTTTTACAATTTCAAGTTAAAATTTGCCAAGTTAAGTTGATAGTGAATTTTCCCCAAGACTAATTTACCCATCGTAAAATGTTTGCCACTGATGAACAATGAACAAGAGAAATTATGAAATTATATCTCCAATATTTCTTTTGACTTGCTGTACTAGTTTTCTATTGCTATGCAACAGATTACCAAAATTTTAGTGGCTTAAACAACATGGATTTATTATTTCACTGTTTCTGTAGGAAAGGAATCTGGCATTTTTTTTTGCTGAGTGTTCTGCTCATCTTGTCACCTAACTGAAATCAAGGTATTAGTCAGTACTGTGATCTCACCTGTGGCTCAAGGACCTCTTCCAAGCTTCATGATTGTTAACAGAGAATTCAGTTCCTTATGGTTGTAGGACTGAGATTCCTGCTTTCTTACTGTTGTCAACCAAGGGCTATTCTCAGCTCTTACAGACAGCCTATCACTTCCTGTCACATGGCCCTTTCCACCACTTTCAGTTTGCTTCTTTAAAATCAGTAGGAGAATCTATGCTATTGCACCTTGACTCTTTAATGGGCTCCAGTGATAGGATCAGACCAACCTAGGATAATCTCCCTTTTGATTATTTCCACGTGAGCTGATTAGGAGCCTTTATAACATTTGCAAAAGGCTTTTTGCCATAAAATGTAACACAATTATGGGAAACGTATCTTATTGTGTTCAAAAGTTTCACAACACTCCAATGGAGGATGTTATTTAAGGCTGTATACCACAGAGTGGAAATCTTAGAATTCTGCCTACCAAATTTGCCAAATGATACTCTATTAATAGTGCCTTAGTGAAGGGCACTAATAAAAAGTGTAAATAAAATATACGGTCCTACACTGAAAAGTGTAAATAAAATGAATCACCTTAAAATGGTTTTATAATAACTACCCCTCCAAGCCTAATTGGTAAACACTGGTAGAAGGTTATCAACTTTCAGCTATAAAATGAATAAGGTCTGAGAATTTATTATAATAACACCATTGTATGATTGCAGTTTGCTAAGAGAGTAGAACTTAAATGCTCTCACAAAAGAAAATAAAAATAAAAAAATAAATATGTGAAATGATGGATATGTTAATTAACAGGATAGCGGGAATATTTTCAAAAGTATATATATATCAAATCACCATGATGTACAATTTAAATATTATATATCATTATACCTCAAAAGCTGAAATAAAAAAAAAAAGAAAGCCACATACAACTATTATTCTCTCTGTTAGATGGTTTTCCTTCTAAAAAACTTAATTAATACATAATTTGTACTCAGTCACAGTGTTTGTTGATCAAATGCAACTTTCCTGAAGGAACAGTCCTCTATTAAATTAGTATACACCATATGTATTTTGTGGATAAAAAAATTATTTTATTGTTGAAAACAAAAGTGAGGGAAAAATGTGTACTTAGAAAATGCAAAGCACCATGGCAAAACAAGTATTAAATATAAGATTGTATTCAACTGGCAAGTTTTTCTATAGTGACCTTTTTAATATCTACCTTATTATTCTATTAAAATAAATAAAAGAGCAAAACACCTTACAGAATGCTTATCGAAATCAGCAAAGTAAGGTTTTTCAACCATGATCAATCATATGACAAGTATATAGTAAACTGCTTTCTCCTTGACAAATTGTCACATGTAGGAGCAAGGCATTCTTATTTATAGAACTTGTATGCACACTCTGGAACTCATAATATCCAACTGTCAAATCCTCTGAATAAAAGAAGAATATAGAAGATTTTTAATTTACTGTGGGTTCGTTTTAATCTTGATTTTGAAAGAACACAAGAGCTATCCTGAGGTTTTGTCTCTCTTCCTTTGGATTCTCTAAGTTGTCAAGAATCAGGCAACTGTTTATATTATCAGTGGAAGAGCTGACTAAGTAAACACTGTTCCATTTTTGTGATTCTTTTCAGAATAAAAACTTGTTTGTTTTTTTTTTAAGATTATTTATTTATTTATTTGACAGAGACACAGCGAGAGAGGGAACACAAGCAGGGGGAGTGGGAGAGGGAGAAGCAGGCTTCCCCTGGAGCAGGGAGCCCGATATGGGGCTCAATCCCAGGACCCTGGGGTCATGACCTGAGCCGAAGGCAGATGCCTAAAGCCTTAGCCACCCAGGTACCCCTAAAAACTGTTTTTTGTTTTTTTAGTTTTTTTTCATGGATGGCATAGTTACCAGTACTCTTGTCAGTTTCAAACCTGTCAATTTAAGGCACTAATGAAAGGGGAAGAAAACTTAATGTTTTCTGACATATTTACCAATTGAATGCCCTTATAATTATGTTAAAAGTAACCTTTATTTCAGAATAATCATACTCTTATTATATAGTTTGTATTTAAGAATACATTGTTCTTGGGGCACCTGAGTGGCTCAGTGTGTTAAGCATTGGCCTTCGGCTCAGGTCATGATCCTGGAGTCTTGGGCTTGAGCCCCACATTGGGCTCCCTGCTCAGTGGGGTTCTGCTTCCCCCTCTGCCCCTCACCCCACTCGTGCTCTTTCTCTCTCTCAAATAAATAAATAAAACCTTAAAAAATAACACATTATTCTAAATGAGATAAGCTAGATACAGAAAGACAAATACTATATGATCTCATTTATAAGTGTAATCTAAAAAAGTCAAACTCATAAAACACAGAGTAGAACAATGGTTGCCAAGGGCTGAGGGTTAGGGGAAATGGGGAGATGTTGGTCAAAGGATACAAATGTTCAGTTATAGGATGAATAAATTCTGGGGATCTAATGTACAACAAGGTGATTTTAGTTAATAATACTGTATTGTAAAGTTGAAATTCATCAAGAGTATAAGTCAAGTTTTCTCATCCCACACTCAAAAAAACCAACTATGTGAGGTGATGGATATGTTAACTAACTTGATTGTAGTAAGACTTTCACAATATATACATATATCAAATCATCACATTGGGCATCTTTAAAAAATCACGTTTTACCATCTAAATGTACATAATTTTTTAATTGTCAATCATACCTCAATCACATTATAAAAGAGAATACAATAATCCTTTTGAACATAAAAATCTTTTAAAATTAATTGGGTTTTAGAGTCTGTAGAATGCGCTGAATGTCCATTTCTAATTTTTTTTTCTCTTCCTGGGAATAACAGGCCAGAATATTTGGACTATATCTCTCTCTGAAGAGAAGAATAACATCGGGATGAACTATATTATTAAAACTTTTATAAGAGTATCCGGAAGTACAGCACAGTGAAGCAATATCAAAGAAAATGAAATTCAGAGAAATAAATAATTCTAAATCTACCTTTGCCTAAGGACATATGTAGATTTTAGGAAATTTAAACTTTCCATTGAGTGAGACTAGTTTAATTCAAAGCATAAAAAAATTGAAAGCAGTGAGTCCTAAATTTGCCTTTCCCACAATGCACTGGGATCTCAGAGAACAACACCCTCAGGTTGAAACTGAGAAATGAAGAAACTGCTTTCTCACAGAACTTTGTTTGGACATTCTAGGAAATCTTAAGCCATGAAATTGGTTTAAGTTAGTTCTAGGTTGATACTGGTTGCGGGTTCTTGGCTGAAACAAGTCACTATGCATTCTAAAGGAAAAGAAACTTCAACCTAGGTCTTCCATTATTGTTATAAATAATATTTCAAGATTGATGTCCATCACATAGTCAATAATAAGCAGACCCAGAAGGAAATATAAAGACACCATGAGTGAGAACTTCAGGGAAAGTAAAAAGAAAACAGAAACGCATCACTGAAAATTCAGCTATAGGAATAAAAAACACAGGCTATAAATTAACTATGTTTAAATAAATTTAAAACAACAAGCTTGAAGATATCTACAAGGAAAATAAAACTTCACAGAGGATCAGTGCAAATTTGGAAAAGAAATGTAGATGTTATGGGAATGAAAACATTTGATAACTGGGAGACTGTTAGACTCAGCTAAAGAGAAAATTAGTTAACTGAATAATAGAAAAGAAATTATCTAGATCACTGATAAAAAATACCAAAGAGATACCATATATAATATATATATTTACATATAGAGCATATATATGTAATAGAGTAAATTTGTCATATAGCTAATGAGTTTCAAAATGAAAAGAAAGTGAAAATATGGTAGTGATGTTATTTTAAAAGACAATAAATGACTGTTTTACAAGTAATGAAAAACCTATGATGTACAAAAATATTTCACATAGAAACATAATTTAAAAATAATATGCAAAAGAGAATTTTCAATGCTGCAAGGAAATAATAGATGGTATATTTTAGAGAGGAACAGAGGGATAGATTACTTCTCAACAGTAAAAATAGGAGCCAGGAGACCATGGAAATATATCTTCACTTTGCCAAAAGAAAATAACTGCCAGCCCAGAATTTCATAATAAATGAAAATATATGTTAGAAAGAAATTTCAATATGAGGGCAAGAAAATGACATTTCATCACAAACAAAAACTAAGAAAATTTGTCATCCACATAGCCACAATAAAGAAAATTCTAAATAATCTATTGAAGTCAAAAGAAAATTGATTTCAAGTGTAAGGTCTGAGGCAAAAAAAGAAAAAAAACAAAGACCAAAAAAAGTGATAAGTGCATGGGAAAATATAAATAAAAATTATATCAATCCATACTATTAATAATGTGTGGTGTTAAAAAAGATAGATTCAAAATGCATGACAATAATCTATCTTCTTTTTCTTTAACATCACGTACATTATTGTTACAGAACTCAAATGGAATTAAACAATCTGTATTTATGTTTTCCTATGCATTTATTATTTCTTTTATTTTTATTTCTTCAGACAAATAGATAACACAAAAAAAGATGGTAGATTTAAAACGAAATATCTCAATCATTATATTAACTATAAATAAACAAAATGCTCAAGTAAAAGAAACCATATTCAGAACCCAATATTATGGCTCTTATAGGAAACCCACATAAATTATGAAGATAAAAATGTTAGAAAATAAAATGATGGAGAAATACTTCATGAAAATTACCTTTATATATAGTATAGTTATATTATTATCTAGACAAATCAACTTTAAATCAAAGGGAATTAATAACGAGAATTACTTCATAATAATAATTGTTTACATTTCATCAGGAAGATAGAAATACTTAATTTTTGTATGCACCTAATAATGTATGCACCTAACAATATATAGAAAAATTTGACTAAACCATAAGAAATAGAAAACCCTCATATTTGGGAGATCTTTAAATATTTCTGTTCCTGTACCTGACAGAACAAGCAGATAAAAGAATATCATTAAAAATCTAATGTATAAGGATATGATGAGCAAATTTGGCCTAAGAAATAATTACACAATAGCATATCCAACATCTGAAAAATATACATTATTATAAAGCACACCAATAATTTTTTTTAATGACCACATACTAAAACATGCAGCAATTCTCAAAAAAAACGTTTCAAAGGATCAAAAGCATGCATAGTATAGTGTCTGACTACAATGAATTAATTTAGAGTACAATGATAAAATATAAGAAAACAGTTATTATATGTTTGGTAATTACTAGTATACTTCTACATAAATCAGGAGCCAAAAAAGAAATAAAATGGAAATTAAGGAGTATTTTATATAGGCATATGAAATTATTGCATAAGCACAAAATGTGGATCCACTGAGGCACTGTTTAGAGAAAATAAGACTCTAGAAGAATTTAATGAACTAAAATAAAACCCTACAAACATAAAACAGAGGGAATCAATCATGCCAGGAGTAGCTTCTTTGAAATTATTAATAAAGTTGCTAAGTCTCTAGTGAAGTCAATCACGGAAAAGAAATGAGAAAAAGCAAAAATAACCATAACATGGATGAAAAGGGAACATGAATGAGAGACATGTAGATATTTAAAAGGTAATGGGACTTGCCTCAGCCAGATGGCAGAATAAGGAGTCCTAGAACTCGTTCTCCCACAGAAACAGCAATTTAACAATGATAGATGGACCAAAGTACCTTTACAAGATTTCTAAAATCCAGTTAACACCTTTCAATACTTCGGGCAAGCACAAAGCTGAGGAAAGCCACATTGAAATGGGTAGGAAGAGTGATTTCATTTTACAGACATCGGCCCCTCCCCCAAGCCATCACAGCTCAGTGCCAGAAGAAAACCTCAGGCTTGAGACTTCTTTCTGGGGGGGGAGGGGGAGAAGAGTGGAGGACACATTAAACGTTCTGGTTGTTTGGAAGACTGCTCGGGGAGCTTACCACCAGTAGATCTGCCTTACAGAAATGCTAAAAGGAGTCCTTCAAGTTAAAACAAAAGGATGCTAAACAGCAACAACAACAACAAAAAACATATGAAAGTATAAAGCTCACTGATAAAGGTAAAAATGTAGACAAATGCAGACTTTTAATACCACAGTGGATTAATATTCAAAATAAATAAGGCGCTCCTTCAACTTGAGCAAAACCTAAATAACCCAATTAAAAAATAAACAAAGGACTTTAATAGATATTTCTTGAAAGAAGATGTACAAATGGATGATAGGTGTATAAAAAGATGCTCCAATCACACCACCAGGGAAATGCAAATTCAGAAGATTTTTAATTAGGATCTCAATGATATATCTGCACTCCCATGTTAATCGTGGCATTATTCACAATATTCAAGAGGTGGAAACAACCCAAATGTCCATGAACTGATGAATTTATAAAGAAAACCTGTGGTATACATAAAATGGAATGTTTTTCAACTTTAAAAAGAAGGAAATCCTGTTATGTGCTACAACGTGGATGAATCTTGAGGACATTATGCTAAGTGAGATAAGCTATTCACAGAACAAATATTGCTTGATTCCATGAGGTGTCCAAAGTAATCCAACTCGAAGAAATAGAAAGTAGAACGGTGGTTGCCAGGGACTGGAGGAGGGGGAACTGAAGAGTTGCTTGTCAACGGATATAGAGTTTCAGGAGTGCAAGAATAAAAAACTCTAGAGATTTGCTGTACAAGGATGTGCTTATAGTTAACAACACTGAATTACATACTTAAAATTTAAGATAGTAGGTATCATTTTATGTGTTTTTAACATAATTTTAAAAAGGTAATTAAATACTATGAGCAATGTATGCAATGGGTTTTAAAATCTGGGAAAAATAAGTGAATTCTTCAAAAATGAATTATTAAATTATTTCAATGTCATTTAAATGATTTAAAAATTAAAACATAAATTAACCCAAATTAAATCAGTATTCAGATCCTACCTCAATGTTACTCAAGGCTATATGGCTTCCCTACCAATTCCAATAAAATTCATAAAATAAATTGTATCAGTTCCACATTGCTGCTATAACAAACTGACACAAACATCCTGGCTTAAAAAAACACATATGTATAATTTTACAGTACATGTTTTTTTTTTAAGATTTTTATTTATTTATTGAGAGAGAGAGAGAATGGTAGAGAGAGAGCATGAGAAGGAGGAAGGTCAGAGGGAGAAGCAGACTCCCTGCTGAGCAGGGAGCCCGATGCGGGACTTGATCCCAGGACCCCAGGATCATGACCTGAGCTGAAGGCAGTCGCTTAACCAACTGAGCCACCCAGGCACCCTACTGTACATGTTGTTAAAAAATGCAACGGTGATCTCACTAGGCTCACATCAAGATCATGGCAGGATTGCATTCTTAGCGGGGAATCTGTTTCCTTTCCAATTCTAGTTTCTAGAGGCTGCATTCATTCCTTAACTTTTGACCCCTTGAATGCATCTTCAGTGCCAGCAATATAACATCTCTCTGGCCTGATTCTGGCATCACATGTCTTTCTCTGACCACAGCAAAGAGAGATTCTCCCCTCTTTGAATTCATGTGATTAGATGGGGCTCATCTGGCTAATCCAGGATATTCTCACCATCTCAAAGTCCTCATTTTTAATCACATCTACAAAGTCCCTTCTGCTTTGTAAAATAATGTATTCTCAAACTGGGTTGTGGGGGGGATTAGTAAATGGGCATCTCTGGGAGGCATTGTTTTGATTACCTAAGGAATTTCCCTTAATGTTCCATAAAATTTTCCAAAGACTAGACAAACATGGTTGACTCTACAACTTTTTTCCGTGAGGGTAACCTAAACTTGATACCAAAATTTGACAGGGACTAAAAAGAGATGAAATTTACAGAAATATCTCACCCATAAAAACATGCAAATACCATAAGCAAAATACTAGTAAAATAATTATAATATGAACAATATGGGCCCATGGAGAGAATACAAGATGTGTCTAAGATCAGAAAGCAAGCAATTTTAATTTATTATATCAGCAGATTGACAGACTTTAAAAATCATATGGTTGTTTAATAAATTGAGAGAAGCATTTGCTGAAATCATTAAAACAAAGAGGTCTCAGAAAACTAGAAATGGAGAGAACGTCCTTTATCTTTTAAAGAAGAAAATAATTTCCATAAAAGAAAAAAGTTTTTAAATGGAGCAGATGCAATGGGGGGAATCAAGCCAGGGATGATGAGTGCTTCTGGAGTGGGCACTTTTCTATTTGTTAAGATGGTTACATGTGTTTTTGCTTTATAATTATTTGTTAAGTTGAATATTTCTATTTTATGTATGTGTATTATGTTTTGCAATAAGAAAGTTAAAAATAAAGTAAGTTTTAATATCTATTTTACACAAGTAATCCATATTTGTTGTAAGAAGATAATAAATTAAGGAATTCGAAAAGACAAAACAACACAATAATATTCTTTCCATCCTAATGTACCAATATCAGTTGCCAAATTTCCTTTGGGGTTGGTGTATATAACCATACAAAGGCATGTGAATTTCAAAAAGAGATTCTATTGTATGTACTCTGAATTAGGAGTATAGAATGAATGTTTAGCACATTCATATATCTCAATATCAACATTTTTAATGGATATATAATATGATACATTTCTAGTATAATTGCCAGGTCAAACACTATGTGATTTTTTTTTTTAAAGACATTTATTTTCTTTTTTTAAAGATTTTATTTATTTATTTGAGAGAGAGAGAATGAGAGATAGAGAGCACGAGAGGGAAGAGGGTCAGAGGGAAAAGCAGACTCTCCGCTGAGCAGGAAGCCCGATGTGGGACTCGATCCCGGGACTCCAGGATCATGACCTGAGCCGAAGGCAGTCGCTTAACCAACTGAGCCACCCAGGCGCCCAAACACTATGTGATATTTATGTGATTTCATATATATTACCAAATTGCACTCCAAAAGTTTTTATTAATTTATGTCCCAACTGTATCTATGTATATCTATATCTGTAGCAAAGGCTCATTTTGCCACATCCTTATTGACACTCACTATTATTATTCTTTTTTTAAATTTACATACATCAGATGTAAAAATGACTTTATTAGTTTTTATTAGTACTTCTTTGATTTGTCATGAGTTAGAACGCTAGTTTCACATACTTACTCATTTGTATTTCTTACGATGTGCTTGCTGATTCCCTTTCCCCTCTTTTATTTCTTTAGAGTGTGTTGGATGAGAAACTGCCCTGATATTATGACAGTCCCTAACTTACAGCCAGAAAAGCTATGCTATGAGTCATGGAACTGACCAAATTAAAATGCTTAAGTCACACAGTTTATTAAATCAATGTAAAGCTCACAGTGAGAAGCAAGGGGAAAGCAATGAAATCAATTGACATATTCAGGATAGCTAGCAAGCAGAGAGGGTTGAAGAGTGTACCAACTGGGTCCTGACATACATAATATCCATGTGTCCTGTCTCTCTTTTTGCCACATCAGTTTTTCCTACTGATAATGTAATTAAGAAAAATGGAGTGGAGCAAGCAACAAGGGAGCCTAATCATTCCAATTTTAGTATATGTGCTGCCGAAGCGAGCACAAGGCAGCCTAATCAGACAGGAGTTGCCTGAGTCTTATACACACGCGCTCTAACATAGAGCATGACCAGTATGAAGCCACTGTTGTGGCTCACAAATTCATCCATTAAATAGCCACGGATTTTATTTGCATATTTTGGTGGTAGACCCTATGTGGGGCCAGGAGAGGATGATGCTGAGTATCACCAAGTAGGTGCCAAATGTGAGCTGCCAGGCAGAAGTACCATCATGATTCCATCTTTCTAGCACTTTCTATCTACAAGTAGCACTCCCATTTCTGTTTATTCTAACTTTAGTATATTTTATAGATTACTAACTTCTTCTACTTAATTAATAGTAATTCTGTTCTATCTCACACATGCATGCTACTTACTTATCTGTACTAACATAGTCTCCGTGGTGTGTCCGTATCTTACATGCTACTAGCTTACTTAATATATATGTTCAACATTCAGTCCTCGCAATATCCCTATGAGTTGTTCTATTATTCCAAATATTTCTAATGAGATTCAGAATCAAGTAGAACTGTCTAAGGTCACTCATATAGGAAGGAGGAAAGCTGGTATTTGGATCCAGTTTGTCTGTTCTACCCACGAAGATGATCATTTTACCAAACTATTTCCACATGGATGAAGAATAAAGATTTGAGATATTATTTTCTAATTTATTGAAATGACTTATTTATTTGTGACATCTGCATTAGCTCTTTACAAGGAGTTATGTTCATTCAGGTAATTAATTCAAGCCACTTGTCTCCATAGATACACTCATGAAGTATAGTTTTGATACACTTGGAGAGCACTTTCTTATTATCCCACATTTCCTGTATTGTGCCGTTTTCGCACTCAAGTGCCAGCTTATAAGTCTATGTAGTACAGAAATATAACTGGAGAATAGAAAGACACACCTCCTAGCATTATATGATTTGGGGCTAGAAATTTAGATTTATAAGTTATAATGCATCATAGCAGAAGACGTGAGTATATTGGGCTGGCCCAGGAGAACATGCAGATTACATGGAGAAAACAGATGAGAAACCAGGGTAGAAACTGAGAAATAGCCAAAAATAACCACACTTTACTAGCGGGTGAAGGATGAAAAGCCAGCTCATTTCACTAGGCTATAAGAGTCAGGATTGCAGGGCCTATATAGCAGTGCCCTTCCAATGGCATGGGATTTAATTTACCAATGGGCACAGTCCCTTTATGCAAGCAGAGCAATTTGAAATGTGAGACCCTAAGGAAGAAAGCATCAATCTGGGTACAGACTGAGTACAGCAAGTGGACAGTCTATCAACAAATTCTAACCTTGGGAGTCGAAAAAGACTTCTTTGAAGATATATTTCAAATCAGCCTTGAGGGTTAAGCAGCATCTAGAAACTCATGAACAATACTGGAGTTGATACAAGAGTTGTGTTGGCAGGATGAATGAGGTAGAAGATCTTTGGCATGAGGAAACTGGAGATTCTGGTAGGAATGGGAAAAGAAGGGTGTGAAATCAGGTGGAACTTTATATCCCAGGGCATGCTTTTCAACAGTGATGGTTAACAGGATAATTACCACCTGTGGATTGTCTTCAGATGACACATACCCTGCCCTTGAAATATGCCCCAAACATTAAATTTTACATTTATTATAGGTAGTCATTTAAAAAACTATGAGGAAAACACTTTTAAAAAGCAAGATACTCCACACACAGATTAGAGAGAGAAAGAGAGACAGTAAATATTTTATTTCTTAAGATTTTACTATTTATTTATTTATTTTATTTTATTTATACAGAGAGGTGAGCATGAGGAAGTAGGGGGAGGGGCAAAGAGAGAGGGAGAGAAAGAATCTCAAGCAGACTCCAGCCTGAGTGCTTAGCCCAATGCAGGGCTTGATCTTTCGACCCTGACATCATGACCTGAACCAAAATCAAGAGTCAGATGCTTAACCCACTGAGCCACCCAGGCACCCCAAGACAGTAAATATTTTAGTTTTTATTTTTTTAAGGATTTTATTTATTTATTTGACAGAGAGAGACATAGAGAGAGAGGGAACACAAGCAGGGGGAGTGGGAGAGGGAGAAGCAGGCTTCCCGCGGAGCAGGGAGCCCTATGTGGGGCTCGATCACAGGACCCCGGAATCATGATCTGAGCCGAAGGCAGACGCTTAATGACTGAGCCACCCAGGTGCCCCCGACAGTAAATATTTTAAATGAGTATGGGAATTACCAACTATTCCACCTAATTATAAGGTATATTTTTAAAATATATACTATGAAAATTATTAAATTCAGGCATTTGTTTAAACATGAACACCGTCATGTAAGTATACTTTAAATTAAATATTCGTATTTAAATCTGAAGCTTTCATTACAAATGGTTTAAATTCTTTGAGGGCTGATCACAAATCATGATCACGAACCAATAAAAACTGCAAATTTTGTTTCAAAATAAAATGATATTAATATTGTGGTTTCTGGATAAGGATGACTGAATTTTCACTGAAATGTAATTTAGGCGTCCCAGAATTAATCACCACCTGTCAGTGGGAAACTGCAATTCATATTTTGAAAACATTTTGTAGCAAAAGTAATACCAAGGGCTTTTTGAGAACATGAGGGCATTTATCTCAGCTACTTTGTAAATCAGTACCATATTATCTGGAAAACATTCATTCAGAATTTTTAAGAATTCTTATGATTTAAAAACTAATGTAGAACTTTTTAATGCTTTATGAAAGGAGAATTGACTAATCAAAGTAATCCTTTAAACAAGATTATTAGGAGGGTCTTAGTTCATTTAGGAAAACAGCAGTGTTTTCAAATCATAACGTAATGTTTTCACACTATGAGAAGTGAGTATCTTTTCCTCACTCCCTAGTTTCCATGAGGAGGAATTTTCCCTTCTCAGTACTTTTGCCTCTTTTTTGTCCTTTTACTCGTATGATCTCTAAGGAGGCAAACTAATATACTGATCATAAAACTTGAGATAAATAATGTTTCAGTGCAAGCCAGTGTCCGGGATAACCTCAGCAGCTCTTGCTTCGGGGCAACAGCTCAGCAAAAGGAAGCCCGCTCCCATCCGGCACCCACAAACATGGGGCAATTCTGTTGTTACTAAGAAGCTCTGCTTGGCTCTCACCCTGTGCTGTATCCTAGCCACCATAAATAATAAATGCTATTTTGTTGGCCTTTCTATTGTTTTATATTATTTCTCAAATTAATCACTATTCAGTCAGTAAAGAAATATGCTACTTACTGGACAATGACTAGAACAAACCGACACATAGAGATAAGATGCTAATCATCCAGAATTTTCCTGCTCACTGAAAGAAGTGCTGGGAAACATTTCAATATTTGGTTAGTTATTCGTTTGCATTATTGCTGTATTTAGCTAACAATGCAAAAATAAGTTATTTTCTAATTGCTTGAATCCCAATTATTGTGTTTCTTCGAACTGAAGCCAACTCAGAGAAGTTTGGCAGTTTGGTAACTCCTCTGTTTCTATGATCCGAGAAATTAAGAAAATGCTGCTGTTGTAAGGCTGCATCTTTCTGAACTGCGGGTGCAGTTTTATAATATACGGCTAAAGTGAATGTCTGAACAAATCTTTGAATTTCAAAGTGAATAATGGATCAAAAGCAGGTTTGAAACCAAATAACAGATTAAAGACAGGGCTTGTTTTCAAAAAAGTAATATGAATAGCTACAGAGTGTGCTGTCAGATTTTCTCTAAGGTTTCAGAGGAACAATCACTATGTGTTTTTTTTTTTTTTTCCAGATCTGTGATTAGCAGGTTCAATTCCATTTTTTCCAGTTAAAGATAATGTGTGTAGCTGCAATGAAAAGGTCCAAAATAAACCTTAAATACACAGTATACAGAGTATAAGTTAAGAAGAATAAATGGGATGGAAAGTGGGAGTTAAGAGTCTTAGACCTACACATTTCAGGTGCATCTGTGTGAACCAACGTGTATACACACACACACACATATATACGTAATATATATGCACACATATGTATACAGATGTATAAGTGGGTATGTATATATATATGTTGATATATATATAAATGACAAAGAGAAAGAGATACTCAATGCATTTTTAAGTAGTTTGTACTCAGTATAGCCAAATCTATTGAAAAGCATGTTTGTGCACAGAACAAAGAGTAATCAGATATTTATCCTTTCCATACAAGAATCTATAATCTTATACAAGGCAAAATCCAGACAGTGTGAAGGAAAGACAACAGAAGAGTAAAAGGATATAAATAATACTATAATTTGATGAAGGACATGAAAGAAATAGATTATCAGATAATATTTAGTGCTTTATACACTCTCGGCAAAATATACTTGTACAAGCAGAAATAATGAGAATTAAAATCCATAAACTCAAAGCAGAGTCTGTCCTCATTGTGCTATGCAACCAGATGCAGACCTAGGAAGAAGTGGCCAATTTTTTTCTTGTTATCTCGCCAATCAGGAAAAAAAAAAAAAGATGCATTACCAAAATTAATGTGCTGTATGACTTTGTGAATGCCCCTTCAAGCTGCCAGTCTTCTTGCCAGTACAACAGCATTTACCAACAGGAGTATGGACTTATTTCAAGCCCAGGTGTCGAGCAATTTGAAATGCATGTGTTCCTTGTTGTGAAACAATCATTCCTTCTGAGGCTCATATTGTCCTCATCACTCCATGAACTGTGCACATGGTGAACATGCATTTACTTGCTTTCCTACATGCAAATTTCCACGAAGACTAGAATATTGCTGTCTCCTGCTCTCTTTAACAAGTTCTTACTGAGGGAATCAGGAAGGCAAGCAGCAAGAAAGGAGGAAGGCACTAGATTTGAGGACTGTCCTAAGAGTCACAATTACGGCATCACAGGTGAGCAACATCAGTCCAACAGATGGCCTCTGACTTCGACAAGTACATGATTTAGCATTAATTAAGGATTCCCACACAATAGAAATAAACTGAAAAATTTCAAGCTATAAACACAATGGGAACCCTAGGTTGTTCTTCCAAGGAATTTTTACTATTTCTTAGCTGATTGTTATTTTCAGCTGTTTTCTTCTCTGTAACAGAACAGCAAAGGTAATTATGAACAAAGCCTTTAATGTGTTTAATTTGGTTTTATTTGGAAACAAGGCTTATAAAATAATTTCTATTTTTTTTATATCTCATAGTAGCCTCCAATATCACCCCCCCCAGGGGCAAATTAGATGATACTCGTACAGATACAAGTCTCCCAAATGATGGATTCACAATTATTTTCCAATATTGTACCAGTATCCAAAATAAGAACAATAGAAAACTTAATTTAATAATTTAAGCTAATTTTAGCAATATTATAATCAATAGTGAGAAACATATTTGAGAAATATGAATTGACCATGGCCTGTCTATTGGATGGCCATACATAGGGAAATTCTTTAGCTGAAATCATACTTTTTTTTCAAGAGTAAGCAATTTCTGGTGTTAAAAAAACAAAACAATCCATTAGATTGACCAGAATTAATAATATGACTGGGTTTTTTGATAGAAATATGGCTTAGGGATTCAAACAGTCTAGAATCCAATACTAGTCCTACAACTCACTAGCTATATGGTTTTGGCAAGTAATTAACTCTGTGCCTTACTCTTCTCATCTGTAAAATGGAAATAATAACTGTTTCTACATTACAGAGTTTTCGTGACAGCTATACTTGTTAACACTGTTAAACTGATAACCATAATGCCTGGAATGTACTAAATGGTCATTTACACTTGAATATTATAACTAATGTTATTTTAATTCATACATATCTCCAGTACATTTAGGAAAACATAGAAAAAAAGTTTAAATATACATAAGGAAAGAAAGATATCTAAAGTCCCCTGTAAATCATCTTTAATGATGATTTACAATTTTGTTTAGAAAGCCAATCCATACAGATATAAGGACATTTTAGAAATAAGAATAAAGTATTTCAAATAAGCCATCAATAATATACATTTATAAGGTCTCAAATACTGTTCATTTAAATATTTGTCTGAAAAACTGCTTTATGACTCCCAAGAAGTTTTAAAAATATGTTGAACACATTTCTGTATACATGGATATATAAATAAAATATGCCCAAAAGCTTTTTTGGAAAGCTATATACTAAAAATTTGCCCATAAAATGAGTTTCTGGGGTGAATATTTTTATGACTAAGGTATAAGCACTGTACCTTAATTATAGCAGCAGGAATAGTGCTGGTCTCATGGATTTAGTAAACATTTTCCTAGAAAAGTATTCACCAACTGGAAAAAAATAGGTCCATGTTAAAAGATACATGGTCTTACGAAAATAAGATGCTAAAAGAATTTTCAGTGCAAATTAAGGCTGCTTCTAAAACAAGGAACAATAAGCAGCATATTTGCAAGCATAAAAAGAATTTTGAATTGCATCTGCAGCTTTGTTTGCAATTATAATACAACAGTCATTCATCCCATTATAAAGGAGCTTGTGAGCTCTGTTAGCTCTTTATTGGTGTTATGAGACAAACAAAAAAATTGCCTATTGTATGTTAAGCCTGTTCATTGAATATCTGAATCTCCCCCCCTCAACTCAAGCTGCACATTAAATGTTCCAAATAGTAGGAGGAAATTGTCCTTACTCTCCAACACATCATGAATTATTTCCAGGAATTGCTTCTTAGACTTTGTGGAATTACAATAGAAAGAGAAATGTTGATTCTCCATCACAGGCAATTTTCTCAATTTTTTAAATTGAGGAATATCTTCTAAAGCGCATTTTAGAAGAGAAGTTTGAAGTCTGAATTTTATAAGGGTGGGTTATTTAGGACTCTGAAGGTTGTTCTTTTTTAATTAATAGTTCAGCCTTATTCATTCTCTACTAGCAGAAACTCTGCTGGATAAAGATGTATTTTTTTATTGACTTATTTAATGAGAGAAATGAGTGTGCACAACAATCACTGAGGTTGATGGTTATCACTTTATACTAATTATGGCCTTAAAAAGAACATATTCCTGGGGTGCCTGGGTAGCTCAGTCACTTAAGCAGCTGCCTTCAGCTCAGGCCATGATCCCAGGGTCCTGGGATCGAGCCCCACATCAGGCTCCCTGCTCAGTGGGGAGCCTGTTTCTCCCTTTCCCTCTGTCCCTTTCCCCACTTATTCTCTCTCTCTCTCTCAAATAAATAAATAAAGTCTTAAAACAAAAAAGAACATATCACTGAATCAGTTTTTGGGGGTCTCTGGCATGAGCCTTCCTCCATGTCATACATGAAGAAAATTGACCTTACGGAAAAGTCAAATTTCCACTTGTGATCATTCTTACTGAGAGATGGTAAAGGTCAGAGTTGGCATATGGACACAGAAGAGGCAGGGAATGCTCCTGTTGCCCCAGATCCCACGACCTCTCCTCGTTTGCTCCTCTCCATTCCTGACCTCACTTTCACCAGCCAGTGCTTGCTCCCTCAGGTTTTCTGATTTGAGAGGACATCTGCAACATACTCAGTCTTAGCTAGACTTGGTCAGAAGAGAGGCTAGGATATGACCCGCAATTCTTTACCCTTAATTGCTGCCTCCTTACCTCCTCCCAAGTTAGACTTCCATTCAGGGGAAAACAGTTGCTTCTTTAAGAGGCAGCAAGGGTAATTCTCAAAATTAGGCACCTGAGAAGCAAATAGCACTGACCTAGAGTGATCACTGACCAGTTAACCAATCAATCAATCAATCAATCAATCCACCCATCTATCACCAGCTAGACCCCAAGACCTGACCTTTACTGCTCACCTGCTTGTGCCCACTGACATTTGTCCTACATTTTCCTTAAGCCTTTCTTTCCGGCTCATCTCTTAACTCAGGCAAAGACTCTAAGGGCATAACATCCCATGATGGAAACTGAAACTACCCCTCAAGTAATAATGACTGCCCAGAGGAAGAGGTCTGGTGGCCCAGATCACCCAGGCCAGTTTGAAATAAATCCCAACTCACACCTGCACACATGGGCCATGGAGTGACCTCTGGAAAGACCAACAATTACCTTTACCTCATTAGGATACTAAAATCTCCAAACAAGGAAGATCACAAATCTCATTTACATGACATGCAATGTATATATAAGCATGTTTCCGTAAGGCGCATGCATGAGTTTATGCCTGCCTCTACATATGAAGTCAAGGCTTCCCTATCTAAATATTCATCCTAACCCTAAATAAGGAACTTATTCACCCTCGCTCATGGCTTTGGAAGTTATTCCCTGTGATCTCCTTATTTGCTGCAAATAGTTTCCTTCGTGCGACAACTTACCTGGTGTAGTTTCTGACTCACCAAGGAGAGAACTCACAGTTGCAAATTTAACAGTGAAATGAAAGAGTTGATGGAACAAACTAAAAATAAACCTGTTGGATCTTACCTCAATGATGGCCCTCAGGTGTACCTGCAAGGTCATACCTTTCTCCTCAGGTGACTGTAAAGGGGAAAATGTAACATAGAAATGCTAAATGTGAAAAGTTGATAAAATCACCTATGTAAGTTGAAAAACTGGGTCACAGCTCTACCTATTCAGAAATACCACAAAGTCTCAAATTTTTATTAACATCAAAAAGGGAAATTATAAATATCTTCACTCAACTGATGATTCTTCATGTGCGCCAGATGTTTTGCCCATCAGCTCATGTAGAGTTTGTTCTTAACATGTGAGCATCATGTGACATTGTCTTAGTTTCCCGTTTAATATTTCATCCCAGAATCAGTTTTTTTTTGTTAATATCAGTTGTTAAAAAATTGAGCAAAGCAAAAATTGTGTTGTTGTTCTTAACAAACAAATTCTGAACATTTGTCCAGGGAATAAATTGTAATTGTTGATAATAGGACTAGGAAACACCAAATATATCATCTCAAAAAAAGTCATATCTATAGTAAAAATTCTGCTATTCTGAACATAGAAAATTATATATTTCAGGGCACCTGGTTGGCTCAGTTGGTTACACAACCGACTCTTGATTTTGGCTCAGGTCATGATCTCAGGGTTGTGAGATTGAACCCCTGCTTAAGGTTCTCTCTCCCTCTCTCTCTGCAACCCTCCCCCACCACTGGCACTCTCTATCTTTAAAAAAAGAGAAAAAAAGAAAAGAAAAGAAAATCATATATTTTCTAGAGTCTTGCACAGATTTTAAAATTTGTGAAAATAACAAATAACATTGTCAGAATATATCAAGTTCAAGTCATCAATAAAAAAATATTTGATATATAGTCTTATATTTAAAGTGACTTGTTACTTTTCTGAAGTACCAAAAATAGGTAATTAATGATTTAATGGTTGCATAGGGAGGAATTTTACTAATAATGTAAATATGCTTCTAAGGCTAATTTTAGGTAAACCAGAGAAGGATTAACTTCATCTAAAACTGTACAAAAGTAATCTATTTTGGCCTTTTGTTTTTTTCAAAATAATGTTTATAATAATATCTTTCAAATACCAGTTATCAGATAGTAATTTGATTGGCCTCATTGCTGTTATATGTATATAATACCTACATAAATACTTAACCTAAATATCTATAAGTAAGTATAGACTTCAGTGTACATGTTACCATATTTCACATGTTCAATCTGAGATTAGAGATCCAAGATACTATTACTATGGCTACAGAGAATTCTACTGGTACAATTTCAGGTATTACAATAAAAATGGATATATATTTATCATGATATCTTTTATTATTAAAAATAAAATGAACTATTTAAAAATTATCTAATTATTTAATTATAAAGGTTTTTAATTAAAATTCATCACATGGAGAGGCCAACCACTCCACAGCAATTAATGTTCCTCTGACCCTCACTCCATAATTTTTGCTGATTTTACCCTAAGCCTGTGAAAGTTCATAATTTTTTTGGCACACTTCCATGTACCTTTGGTATAATTCCAGTTCATAATTCCTTTGATAAACTTTAAACAATCCTGAATGAGCATTTTAATGCCTTTTTTTGTGTGCTATATGGTGATTGTATTATACAGAGTGATAGACCTTCTTTATGGGAATCTTGGATGAAAAAAAGGAGAATATGAATATAGGTTTCAAATGTTATCACCAAGAAAACCATTCCATACTATTTAACAGTAAGAACATATTTTTAGCCAACAAACCACTTTTGATAACCATGGTTGTTGTGATAGATTCTACCATGATTAAAATGTTTGAAATAAAGCTTTTGTTCAATGATATGTAATGAATTACATTTTGTCATGGAAAAAGCTAAAAATAGATAAAATCATCACAAAGCATTTAATTTTACTAAAAAGCACAAAAAATAGTTCTTATACCTCATCAATATGGAGATCACTAGATTGAGGTGAGAAGTGGAGTATAAATCTCTCTGTGAAATGTGGGCAGGGGACTGTTTAAAACTATTCTGAAGCTACAGAGTGAGGAAAAATTACAAAGATAATGTTACTTGCTATAAGATAAAGAAGGAGCTGGGGCTCTTCTTTCTATTAAAATATTCATAAGCTCACAGTATTCTTCTAGTAAAAAAATTTTAAAGGTAAGAAAATAAACCTTTTAAAATTCTTCTCATAGAAAAGCTATTCAAATCAGGAATAAGAATTTTATTTCTTCCTATGAAGTAAATCAAAGCCAAACTGTGGAACTATAAGAAAGAAGCTGAAAATTCTGTCTCCATGTTTTTATCTATAACTTTAAAGATTTTATTTATTTATTTGAGAGAGAGAGAGAATGAGAGATAGAAAGCACGAGAGGGAAGAGGGTCAAGAGGGAGAAGCAGACTCCCTGCTGAGCAGGAAGCCCAATGTGGGACTCGATCCCGGGACTCCAGGATCATGACCTGAGCCGAAGGCAGTCGCTTAACCAACTGAGCCACCCAGGCGCCCTTTTATCTATAACTTTAATTAATTACACATTTATATGCTTGTAATCCCAAGTATTGATGATAGATTGTTAAGAATTTATCATGACTATTAGTTGAATCTTCTGAACCAAGATGCAAATTATTAATCAGGACTAAAAAGGATTCTTTATTGAAAAATATAAATATAAATCAGGAAACAGAAACCTGTACTTAGTAATAAAAGATTAACTAAAACATAACCTAATGGTTTTTAAATTACTCTGGGATCACAAGACTAGATTTCTTCATAACCTCTAAACTTTTTCTAAAAAATAAAATGTGAAATCTTTAAGTTTCTCCCAAATTTATTCTTCTTAGGATACATTTGTGTGTGGGAACCAGCAAGGAAAGCATATGTTGAGAAAGGAGTCATTCTTCCCCTGGATCCAAAAATACTGTAATTTCCTGTTTCTCAACTTATAGCTAAGTCCTCTCCTTATGAAGATACTTCAGTAATTTCTCCTTCTGGGTAAGGGCTCTTTCAGTTTCAAGTTACAGAAACTCAATTCAAATGAACTTAAGCAAAAGAGGGCATTTATAACATCATGAAATTATGACCGAAACCCAACCAGATGCCATTCCTGTATCTCTCAAAGTTTTTTCCATTCAATGGAAAAAGACTATGAGATGAATTCAATCACAAGCAAGAAAATAGATTGGTTAGTTGGAACCGAACTCCTGGTAATGTTACCTGCACAGGGTTTAAGAAATTTTGTCCATCTGAAATTTAAGTAAAGTTGAATGACATTACTAAATAATTAGTTAAGCATTTAAGTTGCTTTTAAGTTTTGGATAGGGCCATCTTTATTAATTAATTAGGGTCTATAAACTGGCTTAATATTGCAAGTGGGTCATGAGGAAAATTTTCTTGGGCACTCTCAGGATCAGATCAAGTGTCAATTAAAATCTTGGCCAATATTTAATCTCAGCTCTCTGAATAGGTGAACTATATTTAATTGAGAAGGTAATCCCAATTCTGTTGAAATAATATAATTATTGTCTGAATGGTTAAAGGTCTTTATCAGAAAGGTTAAAAGCCATAGGGAATTTACTGTTATTATTATCATTATCATTATTATGGTAAAAACACTTAATATGAGATCTACACCCTTAACATATTGTTACATGCGCAACATAGTAGTGTTTACTATAGGTACACTGTTGTTGTGCAGCAGATCCCTAGAACTTAATCATCTTACCAAACTTCAACTTTATGCCCATTAATAGTAACTGCCCATCTCCTCCCCACTCTCATCCCTGGAAACCACCGTTCTGTTCTCTACTTCTGTGTTACACTATTTTGAAAACTTAAAATATTTTTGCATTACTTCTATATTTTCTCCTGAATCTTTTTTTGAATAAATTACCTACCAGATCACAGACAACAATATATTGCTTCTTCTTTTGAAAACTTCGAAGTTATCATAAAAGAATGTGTGTAGCATGTGGCAAGTAATTCAAAATCCTTAAACCAAAGATAGTATTAAACCAATGTTGAGGTCCTATTTGAATTGCCAGCCTTAAGAGATATAGGAGTATAACAGCCAAATAGAATGGGTGAAACTTATTTGGAAACTGATACAAATAAATATACTCTAAAAACATTATTTATGGAAAAATCAAGGCAATTCCATTGTGAGCTGTGTATTGGATAATATTAAAGAACTATTATTAGCTTTGTTAGGTATGATAATGACATTGTGGTTACATTTTAAAATGTTTTCATTATATCATACCTAACAAAGTTAACGATCATAATAATCCCACCTCCATTACATGATCCTTAGCCCCCACTGCTATTTCTCCAGTTCATACTTTTTTAGGTGAATTGCTTCGCCCTTTTCCAGTATGCTCAGTACAATTACGTGCTTTGAATCCTTCAGAAAAGAGAAGGGACAGTAAAAGGAGGGACAGAGGGTGGAGAGGAGAAACAAACCTACACCCAGGATATAGAAAACTGAGTGATTATCTTTAATTTGGGTTAGGTTAGCCACTACTGCTCATTGGTGCATTGGACAAAAAAGTTATCTCTACTTCCATGCATAAAATCATAAAATCAGGCCATAAATCCACACTAACGGTACAAATAGGGTAGGATTGTTTCTTAGACTTCTTAGTATACATTATACACCTCTCCCAGCCCATATCTTTGAAACGCGCTTTCCTTTTTAAGCCTTCTGTTACTAAGCACCTCAAGTCAGTTTTTTTAGTAGAATGGAGCTCAGTGGGGTAGGCCTGAAATCCTGACATGAGTCTGAATGTTTTTCACCCTCCAGACAGTGATGTTTCTGAATGGGAAGTTCATTAGAAACATTCTCTCTTTATTTCTCTGAGTGATAGCTAGCAACATGTCCTTCCATATGCATAGGGAAGTCTTTCAGAATCTTCCGGCTCCAGGGAAGCCTCTGTCTGCCAGGAGCAGCTCTGGGACTGGACTCAGCGGCTGGCAGCAGTAACTCTTTGACCACACACAGCAGCAGGCCAACCAGCGTCCCATGCGTGTATTTTTGTGTGCAGCATCAACCAGAGCATTTATGAGTTGCCAATTTGCTCAGGCAGGGCAACACTGAGGAGCAGGCCAGCTTGATCTTTGGCACATCTCTCTCATCATAAACTCAATCCCATTCTTTGGCCAGGCTGACAATCATTTCCAAGGGGAAACCTCATGTTAAAAATCTCAAAATGATTTTACTTTAATTTACTAAGTACCTGTAACATTTGAACCAAATGATAACGTTAATGCAATGGGCCTAAATTTGCCATCAAAAATACATTTCTCAATTATAGTAATCATCTTTAAATTTAGCCTTTTTTTTTCCTTTCCTTTTTCAAAGTATAATCAAAATAAAAGTTGGGACTTGGAAAGGAAATGAGACAAAAGAGACCAGAAGAAAGAAGGTTAGAAAAGAAAGTGGAGATAGAATAAGAAAGATCCAACATTGTTTAAGGGAAGACGTAAGAGAAAAAAGCAGAGAGAGGGGAAGAGAAAGGGAAAAGAGAAAGAGCAAAGAAAGGAGTGGATTGGTGCAGAAAAGAGAACCCATGTTCTGGGATTGAAGGTATTCTCATAATTTTACCTTCTCTTCCTGTCCAGTTCTTATAATCAGGTGCCCATTCTGGGATCATCCTGAATGAGCCATCATTTAGCTTTGTGAAAAATTCATTCATCCTGGAATTTTCTCATGGTGTCTCAAAATTTACTTAACAAAATCTTTACTTATAGTAAGAACCATGCATGCAACTCTATTGGTAATGATTAGTTTGTGTGTGATATATCAGAAATGTTGGATGTGAGCTATTCTTAAGCCGAGATTCAGCTTCAGAGATTCTTCTGTGGCACCTTGGCTCTACCCAGGAATGAGCTTGAGTGGTCTATTTTCAACTCCACAATAAGGGAAGACACATTAGTGTGCTCATTCATTTTCTCTGAAGTAGTTTCAGTCTCTCACTAACCCTACATAGATATTCATTTTCAGATGATTTTAAAATAGAGTTTTTGTTCCTGCCAAAGAACTGACCTCTTGAATAGCATCATTTTTTTTCCATTATTAAGAAAAGTAAGAATTTTCTTTTATGGCTTTTCATCATTATCCAGAGACTAGTTTTCTGCCCCCTGTGGATTTACTTCGAGAATAAATATAATATTATGTTGGATTATCTATGAAAAGGACTATTCAGATGGTGACTAATTCTTCTTAAAATTTTTGAAGTCCATATTGTATTTAGACAGCCCCACAGTATTAGGTATGATTAGCTTTTAGTGTAGAAAAATATGGTTCTTCAAATTGAAAATGTACTGCTTATAACACATTTCTTCTCAGAGTAAACATACATTCTTTGGTTTAAGAAACTTCACGAATTAAAAATGTTTTCACCGGATATCAATTTGCTCAGAGTTATAATATGGATAACAATATGCTGTGCAGTATTGAAACTTATTTGGACATGTAATACTTTCGTCTTGGGATACCAATTAATATGCAAAGCTGATCTTTATTATTTAGTTTGACCAGTAGAAAAATAGAAATCCAGAATCATGAAAAGACCTTAAAAAACATGGGGCTAACCCATAAATAGGATTTTACAGATGAGGAAGCCAACAGGAATATTGTGTATTACAGGTGCATGTCTAATAGACCTCAGATATCTGCTGTCCGAATCCCTAGCTTCTATTTTTGTTTTTAAATCATCACTCTTTCTAGTGATTGATGACTTTTTTACTAAGTTTTATTAGTAGAATTCCAGATTATGAATATACAAAATCAACCAAGCGGACCCCATTCAGGCCAAATCTGCCAGGTAAACCCATGCTAGCTATTTACTTTGATGGATAAACCTGTAACCAAATATATCTTGCAAGAAAAACTAATGCAAAATATAAAATTAAAATGACAGAGGAGGAAAGAGAGGACAAGAGAGAAAAATGGAAGAAAGAACAGGAGAGACTCCAAGATAAAGTCAGGAACTCCAGCAATTTGAATTATGCTATGGAACTAGGAGACAGAACATAAGGAACAACCAGAGAAACTGGAGGAAAGAGTAAAGAAAAGTGTCACCAAATTCAGAATAAAAATGAGTTTTCAGAAGAGAAGTTCTGACTGAAATATTGAACACTCTAAAAGTTTGGGTAAAATTTATTCAATCAAGGAGCTTGGATTATATTATAGGATACAAAATTGATGTGCTAAAGTACTTATATTTTACATACTATGCAGGTTTTTCAGTGTCCATACTGGTTGGGAGAAAGAATTTCAATCCAAAGCCTTTGCCTTTTTTGCCTTTTTTTATTTATTCTGTAAGTAGACCTTCCCATAGCTGATGAGCACTCAATCTACATAAAAGCTATACGTCTTTAAAATATTTTTATAAGCACCCAAATTATGGGCTTGAGTCAGATTATCCTGATTCGATCTTGGCTGTAACCACTTACTTTCTGTGCGATATTGGGCAAAATACTTGCCATCTGTGGCTTATTTTCATCATAAGTAAAACAGGAGAGGAGTAGTTCTTAACCTATCAAGTTGTGAAGAATAAGTAAGATAATGCATGTAGCAGATTTGGAAAAGTTGTTGGCCTGACTCATCAATGGCCAATACATTGTATTGATTATGGACCCATCAAGCAAAAAACAAAACAAAACAAAACAAAAAAACAATAAACAACAACAAAAAAACCACTCAGATGTATTTAACTGAAAAGAAGTTAATGGAGAATCTATTTAAAGAGATATGTGGAAAGTTGAGGGAGCAAATGAGGAATCTGAGACATTCATGGACTGCAACAGCAGGGAGTCATTACCACATCTCAGCTTGAAGGGAAAAGAGAGGAACTAACAACAGCAGTGCCTGATGAGAGCTGAAGCCCTGGTGTGGACAAGGAGAGTTCTCTTTACTTCTTTCTACCATCACCTACCTGGGTTTGCATTCACTGATCCTCAGGAAGGCCAAGGAGCCCAAGTGTTCAGCCCTTATCAGGCTGCTGCCTGGAGCTCAGAGCACAGAGGAGCAAAGATTACATGAGGAGGGAGAGGAGGGAACAAAATTTTTTTTTTAAAGATTTTATTTATTTATTTGAGAGGGAGAGAATGAGAGATAGAGAGCATGAGAGGGAAGAGGGTCAGAGGGAGAAGCAGACTCCCCATCAAGCAGGGAGCCTGATGTGGGACTCGATCCCAGGACTCCAGGATCATGACCTAGCCGAAGGCAGTCGCTTAACCAACTGAGCCACCCAGGCGCCCAGGGAACAAAATTTTATAACCAGAATATTCTTCTACTCCTTTTGACATTCAGCATCCATTTTTGTTTTTTACTTAGATGAATATATTTCATCCCCAAGAGTTCTTATCAGTCATCATATCATCATGGGATGATGTCAGTTTAGTCCTATTGCCATCTAGAACATATATTAGAACATGAGCCATAGCCAAAAATTTTCATATATGAAGACAGGGGAAAGGACAAAAGAAATGAACACTTAACATAAAATACCACTGTGACAATACCTACGCTAGCAGGTTATAAAGCCTAAATTGATAACCAGTGATTCCACATCACATCTTCTGTTTCCCTTAACCTTTGTCAGCACTTCAACTGGTGTGGGTTCTTTACCCAGAGGAGTGACCCAGGTTATAATTTCTGCAAGGTCTGAGACCTTAATGATCCAGTCCTCACTGTATTGCTACAATTTACTTTTGATCATTACTATTGGATGTAGATTATTAAAATGTGCCTCAGTGAGTCTCCTTGTATATCTACTCAAAGGATTTAATTGAGAAACTTTAATGATGGGACCATTTACCACTGAGATCTGCCAACTACTAAACATACATCTATAATACTCAACTTTATATGTGTGTGTTTCAGTGGAAAGGAACCAATGATACATATTAAGATACCTGGTGATTAGCAATAGCAGAAAGTAATTCCTACCTAGAGGTGTGATACTGTTCTCGGAGTCTGAGAGGTGACTCTCAGCCACAGCTGGACTGAGTTGAAGCTGTAGGAAGCAGAGGAAGAAACAGCACACTACCTTCTTATTCTCTTTTACGGTCTTGCTTCCACACCACATCGACTGCAACCAACTGGATACCGATGACCAAGGAAGCCATACCGATGAAATCATTAAGACTCAATTCACCGTGATGCAGAGAAGTGAAGAGAAAGGAGAGAATGGAACTGGTTGGGTGGATAGAGAATATGTGGCATATATGTTCTAGCTATATTTTCTACTTTATTTTATTGTATTTTTATTTTTTTAATAATTGTTATTTTATTATTATTAGCCTGTCTTCAGCTTTATTTCTACTGCTTCTGGGCCACTGGTGAATCTAGTTATAGACAGCTTTTCAAACAAAACCAAAACTGATTCTGTGGCATGGGTGACAACAAAGAACTTTCTTGACAAAAAAAGTTATCATTTTATAATTTTAATTTCTTTGGAGTGTTTAAGGAATTAGATTATGAAGCTTTATTTCCATATGATATTCCCTGAAGGGCTAATAACAGAGTAAATCATATATAGGTAACTGCATTTATAAGTTAACACTTTAAAAAGAATGATCTGACATCAACTGAGGGCAAAAATAGGTGAAGCAAATAGTCTACATTTTTGGAAAAGTAATATAAAGAGAAAGAAGCAAAAGAAATATGTATTAGTGGAAAAGTGCAATGTCAAACTTGGACAAGGTCCAGCCTTGAGAAGAAATAAGAGCTAAAACTCTGCAAAGTGTTTTCTAATTTTATTGGCCCTCTAGTCTTGGAGTTGTCTTATATATTGGATTCCCTAATTGCTTAATAATTTTAGTTAATTACAAGATACTTAAAGGTGGCTATAGATTTTATATAAGGAAGTAAATTTAAAAATTAAGACTATATGAGTGTCCATCTGTACAACCCAACACTTAGTTTCTTCCACAGTGAAGAAAAAGGATTCATATGGTCATGGATGGATGATTAAGACTTTGTAAAATGACTATATTTTGTTCCTTAAATTAACACTTTTAATGTTTCCTGAGAATGTATTTGAATTTCCCTTCTCCATTTAGAAATGCATTTAGAAAACACTTCATTTTTTGTGATCCAGAAATCTCAGAAATAAATCACAAGCAGAAATATATTGTTCAGAAATAATGAGGAAGTACTTTCGGCAGCTTTCATTAGTGGTTGGCAGTGATTCTGGGGTGATTAGGTTGGAAGACTGCACTGAAGCATGTTACCAATGAACCCCACAAGGTGCTCTCGTCCTTGATACAGGCAACTGCTTTCTGACCTAAGTTGCCTTGCATCTTGGGAAGATAACAACCATTACATATACTTAAATAAAACCTGAACCTTACACCAGCGTGATGCACACTAATCACTGTATCTCTGTGAAGCTAAATAAAAATGAAAGAAAATCCAGCGACCAGCTTTTCATCAACACATTCATAAGACCACCCCCCTCCCCATAGTGGAGAAGTACTCTGCAGGCTCGGATCAGTGCGTTAAAGGCTCCCTCAGTATGCATTGACACAGTGGACCATAGCAGCTCTGAAAGAGCCATTATAGTCTATCATATCAATGGTCTGTGCACGAGGACTCCCTTAGTATGCATTGACACGATACACCATGATGGCTTCAGAACATATGATTATGATTTCAGTGGAAGAACCATAATGGTTGCATTAAGATTTCAGTGAAATTTCAATGGAAGCATCTCACATACTTCTCGTGAGATCATAATGACTCAGATGAGTTTGTTATGATCTCAGTAAAAGTGAAAAAAAAAATAGAGCAACACAGCCAGGAAGATCGGGTTCTTTTAAAGTCGTATTTTTATTCCTCCTCTGTTTAAAGCATTTCCTTATTTTACACAAACAATAAATAATCAGGGGTGAATTTACTGACAGGTCTATAAAAGGAATGTAAATAAAAATAGTAATGACAACAATAAACATATATTGATTACTATGCTTACTTGCTATGCCAGGCACCGTGCTTACTCCATAGCTATTATCTCCTTTCATACCAAAACCACCCCTGAGATTAATACTATAATTTTTCCTTCATGACAAGTGAGAAAACAGGGCCTGAGAAAAGGTAAACAATTTGCTCAAGGACCTACATGGTCAAATGCTCTAAGAAAATGAGTTTAACAACTGGACTAATCTTACTTTGTCAATTACATAAATTCAAATTTCTGCATTTCAGAATTTCCATGAATGGCTGCCATACAATCTGAGTTTATTTGTAAGCAATCATGTACATTTAATAAAACTGTAAGTAATCATGAGTAAACTTTTGCAGAGGCCTTTCAAAATTTTTTCATTTAGTTCTTCTAGCAACATTAGAGAAAGTATGATGAGTCTCATACTATAAATACGGAAATGAAAACAGAAATCTCTGATGCATGGGTATGCATCAGTGTGCCTCCAAGAGGGTAAAACAGCCCAGAACATCAACCAGTAGAGCTGAACTTACTTGTTTTGTTCCCATATTCATACACCTGTTCTTTATTTTTTTTAACTTGCACTGTTGGTTTATTATTTCTTTTTTTAAATTTAATTTTATTATGTTATGTTAATCACCATACATTACATCATTAGTTTTTGATGTAGTGTTCCATGATTCATTGTTTACCTATAACACTCAGTGGTCCATGCAGAACGTGCCCTCTTTAATACCCATCACCAGGCTAACCCATCCCCCCACCCCCCTCCCCTCTAGAACCCTCCGTTTGTTTCCCAGAGTCCATAGTCTCTTATGGTTCCTCTCCTCCTCCGATTTCCCTCTCTGTTTTTCTAATGAAATCCTAAGCAAAAGTTCAATATAAAAAAGAAGAGGTGAGCTGCTTCTCTTAACAGTAAAGCTCCCTCTGTTTGCCCCCCATTCAATCTTTATATCTGTTTTTAAGGGAACCCCTCAAATGATGAAAACAATGCTTTAAATAATTTTAATATTGAACAATCCATGTCTTTGTTTAAGATATAAGCTGAATCCCACATATATACTGAATTTGTGAAGGTGATAAACAGAAAAAAGTTTGAACAACCACATGTATTCTCATCAAACTATTGGAATTCTAAAAAAAAGTATAAAACTTTAAATTAGCCTCAGTTGAAAGTGCCAGATGAGCGCTCCTCAGGAAACTAGATTTTTATGAAGTTCAGCAAGGTGGTATTCTTCCCAGTGTGGGAGGGGTTATTAGCAATTGGCTATAACAAGTATTAAGTATCATTGTAGTGTGTTGGTAAGAGGAATTTTACTCAACGCTCCATGTATTTTTAATATGGATGAGGTTTAGGAACATTTTAGACTGGGAAGAATTATTTTTTATTTACCTCATATTGTTATAGCAGGGACCTTGAACCTGCCAGTGATCCGTGTCATTTTACTGAATATGTCACATTAGAACAGCAGATTGATTCACAGCCAACAGTAAACACTCAGGGCAGCTGTAAGCAGCCTCCACTATAATGTCCAAACAACCACATATGACATTATGCATTAATACTGCTAGCCCTGGTAGTAACCCTTTTCATAATAAAAGAGTCTTTTTACCGAGAAAACAAATCACATGGAAATGTCATAACATTCCCAGAAAAAAACTGTACATGATTACAGATATATATTGAGGGTGGCCAAACAAAAGAAAAATAATTTGTCATCTTGGTTGACACAGTTTGACTCAGGTAGAAAGAGAAGAGCTTTGGAAAAATAAAATTTAAGCAGAAATATGATGAATGTTATTTTTTTTTGTTTAGGCTGTGGGCCGCTTAAATCTAACTGAGGAATTCGAGCGTGCAAATAAAATTCACATTAACCTGTAAGGGTATTGCTGGAAGAAATATGTACCTATTTTTATCATAAATGTTCCATCTTTCATACCCCCTCAGAAAAAGGTAAAGGACATTCAACTGCCCTGAGAAACCAGTTGCCAATCACAGCAGTGAGGATACTGTCCCAGGGTTATAATTATTGTTCTAAGTTCACTGTGTGATATCAGACAGGCATCACCATGTTTCAGTAGCTCAACCAAAAGCCTCAGGTTCTGATCAGTGAGAAGAATGCTATTTGTTCCTTTTTACTCTCACCAGAATATTGTGATGTTTCGAGATATGATGTCTGTTAAGCGCTTGCTTAGAAAGCAAGTGATTCATAAACACTGATCTTACAGAAGAAATTGTAGGAGCTTGACAGTCCCAGGAAAATGCAATGACAGATCTTACTCTTTCCCAAATGTAACCATATATATATATGCATATATATATATGTATATATCTAAAACAGGATATAAAATATATATTTTTTAGACAGGATATAAAAAGCTTGATTTTTAAAGGAATGCAGAGCTAAGAATAAGTTCTGAAAAATCATGAGATCCTACCACCATCTTTAGCTGAAATAAAAAATTTGAGAATTATATATTATTGTTGTGTGGTGCAATAGTTTCCCCATTTGCATGCTTCAATAATTATATGTACATGCATTCACACATAGACACACATAGGAATATATACATGAATATATATATGTATATATGTATGAATATAATTTCTGAATATAGGTAAGTGTGGAGGAATATAGATAGTTTTTTATGCTGTTTTGATTTAGACAATTTAAGAATTCCATATGCTTTGATAGTCTTTTTTTTTTAGTTGTATTTTTGGTAACCAGTTACATATCTTTGTGGCATGGCAAATATTAATGCAAACAGTCCAATATTCCTGCAAAATAATGCATATTATTTTTCCTTTAAAATTTAAAGATAAATTCATATTTAATTACTTTACTTAGGACTTCTCATAAGGCAACCATCTTCTCATAAATGGAATGGGAGACAGTACTTTTCATTAAGGGCTCAGGGAAGCACCCCAGGCCTGCCAGCCTCTAAAATTTTAGGGACGTAGTCAAGTACTCTGGTTCCAAAGAGCTCCTTCTTTCCCTAATTGAGTTGTTCTAAAAGTTTACACATTTTTCCCCATGGGCCCGAACATCACAAAGTTGTATCATTCAACGTGGCTCCACAGTCAGAATGTTGTTCCATGAAGAACTGAGTAATGTTATGTTAAAAATAAAATATTAATTAGCACTGTCCAAAGGCCAAGTTGCCTTTCAGGCAAGATGGCATTAGCCCTGGTCTGTTCCCTTCCCATTCGACTTCCACCCTTTCCAAAATTTATCTTTCATAAGGGCTGGTTGATGAGTCCAGAGCTCATGTATCTTCAATTGCATGTTCTATTAATTGAAATACGTTAGGGAAAGGTACAGAGTGTATTGATTTCCTCCACCTCTAACTAAAATATAAGTTTCATTAGTTTATTTACTGAGGTATTTAAAAGTCTCAGAAAAACTTAGAAAAATCAAAGCATTGCATAGTACTCCTATTTCATCCTCAAAATTCAGATTCATGGTGATAGCTTTCCCAAACCTGACACCGCTTCCTTGTCATGAAGTTCAGATAAGGTTTTTTTTTTTTTTTTTTTTTTTTTTTTTTTTTGCCAGCAGCTGAACAGCAGATTCCCAAAAGGTTGAAACACACGAGGAACAATTTTATCTATGTCCCCAGAGGGGAGGGATATGCCAATGAATAAATGGGCAAGTGAAATTGAGAAACCCTGCTCATTTATGTGGAAGTTCTGAGAAGTTCAGGGTACTTGATACATCATCGAGTCAATGCTCAGAGGCACACTGAATTGCCCATATTCTTGTTTTCAGTTAGGTCGAGGGAGTAAGTTAGGTGCTTTAGAATCTGCAATTAACTTGTTCAGAGCACTGGAGTATCACTGAGCCCATTGCAATGGCAATTTGCTAAATGGTACTCTAGTGACCAGGAAGAGGGAGTGCAGTTCCCTGTGTGCTTACTTATTTCCAGGAAGTCATTTGCACCCTGGAAGACTCTAGCTGATTAGAGCCCATTTATCCCAGAAGGTACTAGACATGGCAGAGACAATGCAATGGCCTCAAAATCAAGGTCAGACAAACACGGCACAGACATAGAATTTGGAGGCCAGATACCAGTGAGAGTGGGGGAAGTATGGTTTAAAAATGGCTGTGAGAAGTCTAGTGCATTATTAGGTTGCCTTCAACGGGGTTATATAGCTAACGTGACCCAACGGTTGAGAAGTTTAACTAGAAGCTTAACTAAGGCACAGAACTCAAAACACAAAAAAGAACCAGCTTGCTTTTGGTGATTTTAACAGTTTGATAGAATTTCCAAAACTCAGAAATAATCCCATAGAAGATTAAACTAAGAAACAGCGTTTACAAATTTAGTTCCCTGTTCTATTTGCTCGTTTTCCTGTTTAGATTAAATATTATGCTATTCTCTGTATTTATGATTAATGGCAAACACATTATTTGCAGAAAATGTACAGCCAGTTTTGAAAACTCTTTCTTTCTTTGACCTATCATAAGGATACAAGGTATGAGACAAGCAGTTCTATGCTATGTGTGGCTTCATCCTTGAAGAATGTGCAATGCAAATTTTATTTTCCATTTATTATGTTACATGCAGTGCTCATAAAAACTGGAAAATATTGATTTTCAATAGGAACATTATTTAAATCATTTATTTTATGCTCAATGATTCAGAATTAGTTATAAGCCTTTACAAAATTGTATCTATTTCAACTGTGTAACCTGTTCCGGCAGAGGAGCTGTGCTGAGTGGACAGCTGTGATAGAAGAGTGTCAGTGGACCTGCCCAGAATCTTCCCTTCGAAGCTAAAAAACTCACACTGACTTTTTTTTAAAAGTTCCTTCTCTGGACCTAATGTAAAACATTTATTCTTGAAGAAAATTTATGTATGAATAACCCTGGAGAATGGCACCCACACCAAAACGAGGCCTCATGTCATGCTTCATTTTTCCTTGTTAGATTGAGCATCAGAATATGAAGAATTTCAATATCAAGCAAGAAGTTAATAAATCTGTTATCAGTCTGTGTGGAAACTTTTTTTTTTCTTTCAGCTTATGGCACAGTATCACTGTTCCTGAAGAAGCAGTTGAATGTTCAAGTGAGCTGTAAAACCCTGATTTTAGATAGATAGATGGGTGATAGATGATGGATAGAGAGATGATAGATGATAGATAATAGATGGGCGATAGATGATAGAGAGATGTAGAGCGGCGATAGATGATAGACAGAGAGATGATAGATGATAGATAGTAGATAGATGATAGATAAATAAAAACTTTTCCCATAACTATATATGGAAGTCAAAGTGAGAGAGGTGAAAATAACAAAATAAAAAAAGGAAATCAATGAACTAAATCCTGGCTAAAGCTGGAGAAATAGTCCCCCCAAAATGGTTGAAACATTTAATTATTTTTTGAGTGTGACTTTCTTCCCATTTATTTCAATGTCAGGACCAGTCTTTGAAGGACCATATCCCTTCTTCTATGATGTGTCAACAGATACACTTTTTAACAGCCCTGTTGACACAGGCACTCAGCCTGGGATTTTTAGGCTGTATACTGATGAGTGCTCATGGAAGCATTATAAGACTGAGATATATTCAAAATAGCATTCACAAAATAATTTTTATAGAAATCTCCCACAATATCAAAACTATAATTTAAAACTAACAAAATCATATCTAAGAATAAAATAGATAATGCTGTCTCAGTTTTACTAAATATGGAGAGCCTACTAGTTGTGGTATTTTGAAGTTTATAGTACACAATCCAAAGATTAGTAAGACTCAGTTTTTAAGGAATTCAGAGTAAAAATACAACTACATATTTAAAGAATCATTACAAGTTAAGGCAGAGGTATTAGCAAATCTAAAATTTGAAAGGGTTTACTGTAGAGGCGTTAAAAGGGATTAGAATAAAAACAAAGTAACCATAGCTAGGGTGGTGGAAAGCCCATGGAATTTTGCAGCCACATAGATCTGTGTTCAAATCTTGGCCATTTCAGGCGCCTGGGTGGCTCAGTCGGTTAAGCGACTGCCTTCGGCTCAGGTCATGATGGGATCGAGTCCCACATCGGTCTCCCGGCTCAGCGCGGAGTCTGCTTCTCCCTCTGACCCTCTCTGCTCTCATGCTGTTTCTCTCTCTCAAATAAATAAATAAATAAAATCTTAAAAAAAAATACAAATCTTGGCCCTTGCAGTGATAATGATGAACTATTGATATGATGATGATGATGAAATAAACCTATTATAATCAATTACTATAGCATTGCAATAGAAAAAATAAACTAAGAAAAAAAATGTTACAAATTGAGTGATACAGGGCTCTCTGAATGGCCAGGATGATCCAGTTGTGCAATTAGGGGAAAATCTCAACCTCACAGAGGATGAGGAGAAGTAAACATGCTATAACTCCCTAGTGCCAAAAACACATAATAAGATGGTACATCAGAGCAGGACAGCTGATTACTCACAGTTAAGCCAACAGTGTGAGTATTTACCGTGGTAATGCTGTTCTCCTTGGGCGCTCAAGTCCACAGGGTGACACAATGGGCTGAGGTGGAGATTTTGCACCCAATTCCACAACTGAGGAATCCAAGGCCAAGCATTCACCATTTCTGTAGCAGGCAGCAAGCAAGCCAGTTCCCCTCCCTCAGGGAATAAACAAATTGCACTGTAAACAGGTTCTGGTCACTTTGATTAAACCGCTCAGTGTCCGGGGAGGAGAAGCCTTGGTATCCGCAACTCTGAACTCAGCAATTCACTGATGCTCGGGGCCCATAGTGACTGCCTCTCTCAATACCAGTATGAGAATAATGTGGGCCATTTCTTTAGCAATATTCCAAAGACATAAAAGCAAAATGCAATTCAAGTTTGAACGTTTACTTAAATATTGCTGTGAAGGAATAATAACAAATAAAAGGAAAAGCAGATGGCAGTAGAGGGATAAGAACGAGGTAAGTAGGTAGATGGGGAGAAGGATGTAGTTGAAGGTAGAGTTTCTCAACCTTGCCAGACTGGCATTTGGGACCTTGGCCCAAAAGCATTTGAGGACAGATTATTCTTTTAACAGAGTTCACTAACGGCTGGTTGCAGAACTGGGACACCGAGGCTGTCTGGTACCCACCTGATCACCAACTTCTGTGGAAGAGCTAAAATCACAAAATGTAAGGGAGAAATCTTTCTCTCCCTTGAAAGAAGCACATTAAAAGAGAAGTTTGCTTCTTTTTTCAAGAAACATGTCAAAGAAAATGCCTTCTCAGTTTCTCAAAAAGTGCTTATCATTATTAAAAGATAAAGCTTTGAAAACTCGAACAAAAGCTAGAAATGTGTTTCTTCCTGTCTGTATTCTTTTGGAACCCAATAGGGAAATGATAACATAGTTAAGACCAATCAAAAAAAAAAAAACGACACAAAACAGTTTTTGCAGTGTTTCTTTCAAGAAGTATCAATTTTCCCAAATGTTCCCACACTTTATGGGAAAAAAAAAAGTTTATTTAATTTTCTACAGATATAAAAATAGCACACAGTTAAGTAACAGAGCTCTCACCCAATGTGATAAAGCTGGATCCATCTTTCAGTTGGAAGCATATTCCTTTGCAGGAATTGCCTGGTACATTCTGTAGGAAACTGATGACTTGCAGAGATTCACACACTTGAGCTCTGCTGTTCAGTAATAAAAGCAGCCCAAATTTATTTTTCTAGCCACTCTGATCAATGTCAGGCTTATACACAATGTGTAAGCAGGACTGATCTGAGTATCTGTTCATTACATTTCCAGACTCTGAGATCTGAGCAGAATGATCTGGAAAAAGGCTGTTATTCTTGGTAGTTTCTGTCTGGCATGCTGCATATAGTATATAAATACATCCTCAAACCAACAGACTCAGGAAATTATTAAAGACTGAAGACATATGTGGAATTTTCCTTGTCTAGGGTCTACGCTCCCTCATTTGTGGTAGACTGTGTATATTTAAATAACTTATTTCATATAAGTCTTACAAGAAAAATATAATGATGTGTAATTAATTGTTTTAAATAACAATTTAAATTGAATTCTAATATAATGTCATGTTGTGCTCACATTAAACCAAACACCCTAACTTCATTTATTATGAGTCAACATGCATTTTATTGCCATATCCGAGACATATTTGTCTAAGCTTTTAGATCTTGGTGGCACAATTTTCCAGGTATAAGGTGGAAAATGAATTGCCTCCACCTTCTAAAAGCTTATGAACTATCAGGAAAGAGGCCAGAGAGACACAAGTAAGTACAATACAGTGTACAAAAGGATGAGCAATTATCGGAGAAATGCAAGGTAGGTACTACGGGGCACAAAGGGGAAAGGAGATGTTCTGCTAGAGGAGACTACAGAGTGTTCCAGGGTTGAGTTAGCTGGGGAGACCGGTAGGAGACAAAGCCTGAGAGATGGCAGGCAGGGGCAGACCTCTAGCTTTGTGAGCTCTTACAAAGATTTGGGTTTTATTCTGAGTGACAACGACAGCCTTGGAAGGGTTTTGAGCAGAAAAATGAAATAATCTGATTTATTTTAGCAGGATCCACAGTAGCTGTGTTGGGAATAAAGGGAGAGACAAGAGCGTAAGCAGGAAAGCTAGTTAGGAGTTGGCAAGTACATTAATCCAGGAGAAAAAAATAAGATGGTTTTAACCAGAGCAGAAGACATCATAGAAAGAAGAAAGAGTCAAGTTTTAAAAGAAATCCCTTTGGTATTAAAGCTAGAAAATAGTTTGAGGTGAGACTGGAAATTCTTATGTGTAGCCTAAGGTGTTTAGATTTTATTCAGTAGTCAGTTGAGAATCTCTGAGGGTTATATTACTTTAAACACTTTTAAAAATAACTTGTAAGAAAATTTTATAAACAGTTCGTATCAAACTTGTGGTGAACTTAACATAGTGTATAAACTTGTCGCATCAGTATGTTATACACCTGAAACTAATGTAACATTGTGGGTCAAACGTACTCAAATTTTTAAAAAAATTAAAAGAAATTTATTTATTTTTTTTTAAGATTTTATTTATTTATTTGAGAGAGAGAGAATGAGAGACAGAGGGCATGAGAGGGAAGAGGGTCAGAGGGAGAAGCAGACTCCCTGCCGAGCAGGGAGCCCGATGCGGGACTCGATCCCGGGACTCCAGGATCATGACCTGAGCCGAAGGCAGTCGCCCAACCAACTGAGCCACCCAGGCGCCCTAAAAGAAATTTAAAAGTAAGTATTGATAAAAATGAGAAAAATACAATGATAAGTATAAAATATAGAACTAGGTGAAAGTCAAATATATAAAACTATAAAATACTAACAAAATGTTAATAACATAGACATTTTTGAAAACACTAGTAAAATATACATTTTTCTAGACAATCAAATCAAGAGAAAAGGAAAATAACACAAAGAACACTAAAGTTATGAGGTCTTGAAAATGATTGCTGCCATGGAGACCAATAAATAATAAAAATTAAAATGCAGTGCAGGAAGGACAAGCAGGATTTGATGACTCTTATTCTGAGAGCCGAGGAAAGCAGATTTCTCACTTTCAACCCTGGTGAGTGTCTTTCATAGAAATAGAGAAGTCAAAAGGAATAACTTGAATGGGAAAGACAAGCTGTGTTTTAAATATGAGGAATATGCATGACAGGTGAATGGAATGGGCTAATAATAGAGGGAGGAGATGGCTTTAGCTGAACCATCCACCACTGATATGTAGTAAGGTGAGAACTGGATTGTTTCACTGGTCACAAATTAAAAGAGACACAGAGCAGTACGAATGGGCTATCCCAAGTGTTTATTGTGGCAAACATCAAGGCGATTGCCTGTGCCAGTGTGTGTGTTTATGAAGGAAGAAAGGATGCATTGTTCCATGAGTCAACCTGACAGCCCATGGCCTCTTAACTCTAGGACTGTGCAAGATAGTCTGGCCTGAAATGTGGAGCTGATGTCAATGTCAGAGGGTTCCTTCCCTGTTGCCTTTTCTTAGGTAGGGGAATTCTGGTTCTTCTGGGATCTAGGGCATCATGTAGTATTTTATGAGCTTCTGGTTGATATATTGCTCTGAGAAAGTACAATGCCAACCATCATAATTATAATGTCATAATTTTGTCTTTCTAGTATACAAGTTTTCTACCCACTATTATTTATTTCAAATACATTATATTATTGTCACCAGTAACAATGATCATTTAACAATTAATACAAGTACATGTACTATTTCTGTGATTATTCTCATCCATCCAACTATCCAGTGATTTTATGAACTGCCTATATATATGCAGTATTATTAAAATATCACCTTTAATAAAGATGTTCATGCCTTTCTAAAATTAGGTGAATGAATGGTAATATCTAATGATGAAGAAATTCATCAGGGAAATAGAGGATTAACCTTTACTCCTGGTTTAATTTTAATTGATTTTTCCTTTGACCAATTTCCATCTAAAATAAAAACTTTAAAATGCTTTTTTAATAAATGTAAAGTTATCTTTTTAAAACTTCATTTGGTTAAGCTACACCATGTCTATAAGAAAAAGATAGGATAAGATTTTCCTGAATATATAGAAATGATATTTCTAGTAATGATTAAATTATTGTCTGCATTTCATGGTATGAAAAATTGCTTTTGTTCTTTGTGGAGTTCTCAGTGTCATTCTCCTTTTGTCAAAAAGTAAATTAAATAGCTCAAAGAAGCTTTGTGCAGTAATGTTTGCCTCTTTATTATGTTCTAGAAGGTTGGGAATACAGATATCGCCTTTCTTTGCAGAAGGCAGTATAATAACTCTGACAAGAATATAAGCAGAGTTGTTAGCAAGGCTAAATGCAAACAATGTAGCTAAAGTCCTAGCTTGGGAATAACCAGCACAAGTGTGATCCATTATGACCACATGTTTAAGGTTGTATTTATAGTACAATTCAAAGTAGGGTATTTGATAAAGTTTCAAATTTAAGATAAACTCTCTTTCATTTGTCTTCTCAGTATTGAGAACTAAACTAGTAGGATACCAGCTTTCTTTCACTTCTAAACCCTACTTAATGATTTTTCAGTGTTTAACAAAGGGCAGCTTTATTTTAATTCTGTAAGACTCCAATGTCTCCTACCATTACAACTGAAGAGACCTATAACAAATTAGCTTTGAAACAAATCCACTCCAGTTGCTTTATTTTCTGAATAATCATATGGAGTATTACCTGAAACTCTATAATGATAAGCGAGTCTGACATATGAGATTTTGAGCATGTGAATTTCCCAATTAGTTCATGTATTTAGCCTTTTTTCACTTTTATTTTAGATATAGACTCAAGCTACTGGATTGACACTCAATATTATTGATTCATTGAACCCAGTACTCTTAAAAATAGTTTGCTACTTGCTCTTATTACTAAATGGTCAAATATTTCTAATGTTCAGTCTAGAATTCCTTCGTTCAATACAAAATCAATATTTTGCATGTTATCTTTAAGACTAATTTGGTCTTTACTCTTAAGTAATGATAACTCTTGAAGGTTTATTTGGGGCCTGTCAATATCAAACCATTTGGGGAGGTAATCTACAGGAATATTTCATGACTTATTCTCCTACTTCATATCCTCTCATACTTTATATCTTATTAAGAAAGAGCCAGGAAAAAAAGAAGGAGAAATGTATGCTGAAGAATGCAATTTATAAACATTAAGGCCTGGTTCCTCAATGGCCTTATCAGCTGCTCAAACTGCTTGCAGAAGTCTTACATTCAATTCTCTCAGTAGATAGAGTTAGCCGAAATCCAAGGAGAGCTGAAAGATTGTCCAGTATTTAGAAACAGGTGTGATTTTTTTTTACATGGAAAAGAAAATATTGAATCTTTCAAATGCATTTAATTTTATGTCTCATTCACCACTTGTCTTTTATGTGTAAGAAGTGATTATGTTTTTCTGAGTTCTCTTCAAAACACCAAAAGTTTTTCCAGAGACTTACACATACTTGCAATACTTAATAAAATTGCCTATAAGATAAAATAAATTCCTTGAAAACTCCTTTCTCTGAAGTTAGACACTTTGAACGTGGGAACCCCCTCAATGAGTATGACTGATTGAGCCTGTGTGTGTGTGTGTGTGTGTGTGTGTAACAGGGATGAAGAGAGGAAAGGATAATAGAAGGAAACATTGACTATAGACCTACCAAATTCACAACAGTCTCAAGTCTCAGAAGAAAAAATCATTATTACCATTTAAGTCTTAAAGCAAGTTTACTTCTTTTAAAGGTGAAAGAAATGGTGCTCAAGACTTTCAAGTGTGGTGCTCCAAGTGAGAGAGACATGGAATCAAATCCATCTGTATCTCAGTCCGGAGCTCTCCACGTGGAGATGCGGTAATGGTTTCCTTGAAGGATGATCTGGTGATCAGAACAGCATAGACATATCTCAATCTTCCCAGCTCTATAAACCTAGGAATTTTAAAAATCACAATTAACTTGATTACTTTGGGATATAAGCTTACTGAAATGTGTTTTTATTTACACTTAATAAAATAAAATGTTTAACTCTGGAAAAGTGTCATTTAGAGCCTTATTATTTCAGGAAGAGCAAGAGAAATGATAAAATACTCTGTTAGAGGAATTTATATAATTTTTCCTATTCAGAAAAAAAAAAACAGCTTTAAACTCTCCCTTAACTAAGAGAAAACTCATAAAAACTTTTCTGCTACGGATATATAACTTTTATAAGGGCAAAAATGACATTTATCCAGGAGAAAATCACATTTGCTCATCAGCATTTGAAAGCTGAAATCATCAGACAATTTTAATTTCACTTTTAGTTGGAGTTGACAGTAATTCTCTCGGATTCGTTTTTTTGATTCTAGATTTTTTATTTTTTTGAGCTTTCAAGATTTAGATGTCCATACTTATTTTGAATCCTAGTGGCAGCTCTGTTGTAGATTTAAATCTGTGCTTAAGTCTTATTTTCTTTGCTTTGACATATCCCACCCAGCTGAGCTATGGTACTGGTTCATCGTAATCACAGTAGGAAGAACAGAACTGAAAGGTTCTGAATAAATGAAGTAATTTTTCTTGTTTGTGCCCTTGGACAAAAAGAAATCTGCAGCTTCTATGGAAATTCTGCCACCTACAAAGCCTCTATGAGCATAGTCAACCCACTGGGTAAGGATATTTCTAGGAAGATATTTCCAATAGAGTTCTTCATTTTAAGTTAAATATTTAAGATCCACTATATTTATGGATTCAAATAGGATTCACCCACCAATTACTTATTCTTCCAGGTTAATTAGTCACCTCTGTTGCCTTTAGGACATCCTTGAAGGAAAAGTAAATAACAGCTCCAGGAGTTAGGTAATGAAAATTGCCCTATGTTCAAACAAATTGTTCAAAGAAATTAGTTTGGGCCATCCAATACTGGATTTTCAGTTCTTATCTTTTATATAAATCTGCCCTCTATTTTCTCTTGTTGAATTCTCCTTTAGACTAAGAAATTCTTCCTTGCTGCTGCTTACATACAACTTCTCCCTTTATCCATTCATAGATCTTCTTACTCTTTCAGTGTAAATATGTTTGACCCATGTTGATACCAGTCTTTGATGCTTTCTCCAGGTAATGAAAATAATATTTAATATTTTTAAATACTTACAGGCATTGTTCCAAGTTTTTCACATAAATTATTTCATCCATATGGCAACTCTTTGAAGGACTAATAATTTTATTCTACTGTAACAAATGAAGCAAGCAAAGTATTAGGAAATGTCCATTACACACTCCATTTGTAATTAAAATTTGCCCCAGGATTCCATTTCTGTTAAACTGCACTAAAATTTTCCCAACTTTTCCTAACTTAGTACTTAAAGGGGTCATTAGGTATCATCATCAGAGTTACACATCAAGATTCTTAGATGGGTTGTGAGATAGACATGGAGAAGTACCCAAATTCTTGGAAAGGGGTATTAAAAATAATCCTTTAGTTGATTTAGCCATGCCACCCTGGAGAAGCACTACTCCTCAGTTGATAATCACTGCTTGAGTAAACCTTACTCTTACAAATTGTATAAACTTACCTTTCAGGTTTCAACTATCATTGTATATTATAAATAAATCGATATCTTTGGCATCATATGTGGCTGTTTACATGACAATTCCACTTGAATAGACACATTCACCTCCAAATGCCCAAAACTGAACTCTGCATCTTCCATCTGTATCCTCTTGACAGTAGGATCACTCCCAAGGTACTTTTTGTATTACTCAGGGTTCTCCAGAGAAACAGAACTAATAAGATGTATATATATATATAGATACAGATATAGATATAAATATAAATAAGAGATTTGTTATTGAAATTACCTTACATGATAATGGAGACTGAGATGTCCTACAATCTGCTCTCTGTAAACTAGAGAACCAGGAAAGCGGATGGTGTAAATCCTAGTCAGAGTCCAAAGACCCAAGACCCAGGAGTGTTGATGGCCAAAAGCAAAAGATGGATGTCTCAGCCCCACCAGAGAGCAAATTTGCCTTTCCTCTGCATTTTTATTTTACTGTGAAGATGTCCACAGATTTGATGATGCCCGCCTGCATTGGTAAGGGGATTTTTACTCAAATGCTAAAGAAACACCCTCACAGATACACCTAGAAATAATTACTATCTGGATATCCCTTAGCTAAGTCAAGTCAACACATAAAATTAGCTGTCACACCTGCCTCAGGACCCCTGGAATCCTCACACTGTTTCGTGTTTTTATTTTTTTTTCCCTGACGCTTTATCAAAAAAAATTCTTCAATTTTACATTTACAATCAAATTTCTCTCTCTTTCTTAATGCCTTTTGTCAAATTCTCAGGCAAGATAACTACAATCTATTTTCCAGATGATTTTAGATTTTTTTTTTTTTAGCTCTAGGTCATTTTATTGTATTTTTACTTTAAAAGGATGGATAACTAGAGAGCAAAAGAAATATTGTTAAAACTGTTATTTGCTTAAAGTTGCTCATATTAATTTGGGGAATTCATATTTCTACTAATCTGCTATGCCAGAGGAAAAAATGGGAATTTACTGTAAGAGAGTTAAATATCATAATATCCCATGTTGTGGGACCTGAGACATAAACATGTGTTTACTTCCTTATATTATCATTTGTATTGATTTTAGTACCTTTTTAACTACACTCCTTCCTCTAATCTCTCTCTAATTTGACCCTATGCTTCATGGCATCACTTTGATTATGACCCAACTTCTTATTCTGATTTAAATTTACACCATGATCCTCAATGGCATTCTAGATTCTAGCCATGTTTGTTTGATTTTGTTTGGACTATTCCCATGTTTAACTCAAATATATATTATTCTCCGTGAAGCAGCTATTCTAATGCATTTCCCTGTTTCATCATTTAAAGTTAGTGGTCCACCTTCTTATGCTGTTGTAACAAAGTAAATTGTGCATTTATGTTTTAGAGAATTAAGTTACATTATAATTATGTCTCCACAAGTCTATCATTCTTGTAAAACTGAAAACTCCTCAAAAATAGACCCTGTCTCCATGTTTGTATGTGGATCACTGATTATGATTACTAGAACTTAGGGAGCGTAAGATGTGGAGAAAAGTGTATCTTCTTAGCAGTTCGTACTTGAATTTTCTTGAAGTGGGAGACCCACTTCGTTGCAAAAAAGCTTTGAAAAGACCTCTGGGGATAGAAGTTGTCCTGAGGCTGGGCCTGTGTTATATTTCATAGGAAGTGATTTTTGCATACTAAAGAAGACTGGTCAGACTTAGAGCAAGATCCACAGATGGTGGCAATAGAGACTTTAGGCAGAATAGAAAGATCTACTGGGGATTAATTAAATAGTTCTCTTTGTTGTGGGCAATGATCTTTCTCCCTAAGATATTCTCAATAAGCTCTATAGGCTTACTCACTGGAGTAGGTATTTTATGGTGAATATGAAAAGACACTGAGCCTTGTTTCTCCAAGTGTTTAAAGTCAAAAGTAAGAGCACTGAACTTTTTAAAGAAACTTTTCCTACCTTTATGAGTATAGAAAGGAGAATCAAATACAATTAAACAAAATATTGCCATATATATTATATCCGTTATATCAGGTATACATATGTATACATATATATATATCTCAGCACATTCTAGTACTTTTAATTTTCCAGAACAGTTGAGCAAAAAGGCATGAATTTTGATGTCTTTTCAATAGTATTTCAGTTCAGAATGCTTGTTCCTAAGTAAAATTTCAGTAGAGCAGCAGCAAGAGTTTGAGTATATCAGAATGACTAGTAGCCTAAAAACTAAAATGTTTGCTGAGGAAAATAAATAATACACTGAAAAAGTAGCAGTGTAAGCAAAACCAAAGTTTTCCAATTTGACGCACACCTACAAATAGCATCATAGCATAGGTAGAGCTATCATTCATTTGGCCCTTACTCTGCTATCGTCACTACATTAAATATCACACCTACGTTATCTCCTTAATCCTTATCAAACTCCGAGGGTGCTCTCATTCCTATTTTACAGATGACTGGGGATGAAAGAAACAAAATGTCTTCCAAGACCACATAAGTGACGATGTAAGAATTCTAACAAGAACGCCTTCTAAGTAAGGTTTATTTGATTCCAGTGTCGATTTGGTAGTGATATCTATTTGATTGCTCCACCAAACTTAATTTTGAAATGACACACAGTAGAGCACAACAAGTGTGATCTATAAATGAAACAAATTCAGAAAGGTAATTTTTCAGATAAAGAGAAAATATACATTTTTCCCAAAAAATATTAGTTAATAGAATAGTTCTCTTGCTTCAGTTACCTAATACATGTTATTGAGTATACTTTGACATATCCCAAAACATTAAGCATTAAGAGTGTTCTTATGTATTTTATTTTCTTAGTGAATTTTTATCCCTCATTTCCTTTTCCTTAGGCTTTCAGGTAGTTCAAGATTAGTAAAAAGTTAGAGGGATAAATTTTAGGGTCTTGGTTTTTTAGTAATCCCCATCTTTCAAATTATAATAAAAGCTTCTGTGAAGTCAAGAAGAGTAATTTATTTGAAACTATCAACAAAACAAAAAGTCAACCTACTGAATGGGAGAAGATATTTGCAAATGATATATCCAAGAAAGGGTTACTATCCAAAACATATAAAGAACTTTCACAACTCAACATCAAAAAAACAAACCATCTGATTAAAAAATAGGCAGAGACATACCAAGCTGTATGGCCTTGGGAAGATGCTTCGCTTTTAGGACTCAGTGTTCTCCATATAAATAAGAAAAATATTATTTACCCTGCTGAACATGTGGGGATATTGTGACATATGTGAATAGTATGAGAAAAGTGTCAGAAGGACTAATCCAAGGAACTCACTTAGGTCTCCTTCCGAAGGGCTGCAGCATACCTGGCCTATCCCTCCCAAGTGTCAGGACAGTGCTTGCTGACATCACCTGGAGCCATCCAATTTAGATCCTTTTTAAACCACTCATTCTTTAAAGTTACAACCTTATAAAGAAAACAATAAAAATCAATGGATAAAAAAATAAAATAAAATAAAAAATAGGCAGAGAACCTGAATAGACATTTTTCCAAATAAAACATACAGATTGCCCACAGACATATGACAAGATGCTCAATATCACTAATCATCAGGGAAATGCAAATCAAAACCATAAGGAAATATCACCATCCACCTGTCAGAATAGCTAAAATCAAGAAAACAAAACATAACAAGTGTTGGTGAGGATATGGAGGAAAAGGTACCCTTGTGCACTGTTGGTGGGAATGTAAATTGGTGCCACCACTGTGGAAAAAAAGTATGGAGGGTCTTCAAAACATTAAAAATAGAAATACCATATGAACAAATATTCCACTACTGGGTATTTACCCCTCCCCCCAAAAAACCCAAAACACTAATTTGAAAAGATATATGCACTCCTGTGCTTTGTTTACAATAGCCAAGATATGAATGGATCATATCTTGATCCATTCATAAAATCCACAACCATAAAAAAGGATGAAGTCATGCCATTTATGACAACATGGATGGACCTAGAGGGTATCATGCTAAGAGAAATGAGTCAGAGGGAGAAAGACAAATACCATATGAGTCCACTCATATGTGGAATCTTAAAAACAAAACAAATGAGTAAATAAACAAAAAGCAGAATACAGAGAACAAACTGATGGTTACCAGAGGGGAGTGGTGTAGGAAGATGGCCAAAATGGGTGAAGGGGTGTGGGAAATACAGGCTTCCAGTTATGGAGTGAGTAAGTCACAGGAACAGAAGGTACAGCCTAGGGTGTATAGTCAATGATATTGTAATAGCATTGCATGGTGACAGATGGTAGCTACACCTGCGGTGAGCCTATAACATATAAAGAAGTTGAATCAGTATGTTGTACACATCTGAAACGAATGCAACATTGTGTGTCAACTGTACTCAATTAAAAACATTTTTTTAAAAGAGGAGTAGTATATTTGAAATCCTCAGTAATTGCTCTAACTAAATGTGATCATAATAGCTATAATAAATTTATCTGTGATTTACATAGTAGAGGCTGAAAAATACTAGTCATTATGTTAAAACTGTTAAAAAATGTGAATGAGATTGAAAATGTATAACTGACCTTTGACAAAAAGAGCTAATAAAAGAGAGCTTGTCAAAATTTCCCTAGAACAAAAGGTCTGTGTGGTTATTTTTTTATACAACAGATACCCCCAGTGTGCAAAATAGCTCACACATAAAAACCAGCTCAGTCAAGCTCAGCCATCACTTCCGACTCAGAAGAGAAGGGAGAGCTTTTGGCTCCTGACTCAATTGTGCCCACTTATTGCAATCAATGGTTAGGGGAATTCCAAATACTCAAATCTAGCCCTTCACAACCAGTGCTATTAAGCTATAATCTAAATTATAACTGCTATGGTGATTGCTTCACACTTTGATTACATGTTACACTATGAGGAGGCAGTGATACAGGTGTTAAATGATCATTCTAATAGACTCTCTGTAAAGTGTTTGGCATAATGGGCAGATGCAGCCCAAAATGTCTTGGAATTTCTTCCGTATTTTTTGAATAATGCCAGGGAATGCATTTTTTAAAAAGAATTTTTAAAAATTCCTTCATGGGAAAACAATCATTTCAGTTAGGCTTTTTGGTTACGAGACTTCAGAGTAATTTTATCAAAAACAATAATTACAATTTTAAAGATGGACACTATTCTAAAATGTACCATGTTAGAAACAAGATGAGGGAGACAAAAACATATTCAGTGCCTCAGATGATTATTTTCTCCAAATGTAATTAACCATTTATGTTCAAAAATACTTCATATATGCAAAATTACTTCAATACTCCTAAAGGAAAAAGACAGGAGATTAACTTAATTTCAGACTTTTCCTCATTCTCTTTTGATTATAGATTCAACTGAATTTATATCAATAGACATAATTCTGTTTTACCAAGGGAAATTCTCACTTTGTTAAAGTAAAGATACAAGGATTTTCTCCGCTTCTTGTGTGTGTATGTGTGTGTTTGCTTTCATTAAGAACAATGCTTCTATAAACCCACAAAATTTCAGAGTTCAGTGAGACAATAGGCACCATTTCACCAATCTGAACCGCTGCAGGACACAGGCTGTATCTTATTCATCATTATATTATGATCGATGCCTGCTAAGTGCCTGGCTCTCAGATGTTCTAAAAATTGCAGTTTTATTGAATTTGTGAATGAGGAAATTGAGACCCAAAGAAAGAAGCTACTTAACCAAGACCTTGCAACCAGTGAGGAGAAAAGCCAGAAGCAGCTCCTAGATTTTGGAATATTAATTCATTATGATTTTCTACTGTATATTAACAGATTCGGGTAAATCATAATACAGTAAAGTAATGATATTTGATTTTTTATTATAAAGAGATAATTTATTGCTTGTAAAATGTAAGTGGATACATTAGAAACTTACTTTAGCTGGATTCTGAAACTACCAATGGTGAGACCTACAGTGTTTATAAGTTCTCTAAACTCTGCCATATAAAGTGTAATTTAGTATTGCAGGCAAGTTTGAATTAAAAGATAAACCAGCACTCCTTAGTTCCTTTTGTGTTTGCCAAAGTAAAAACACTGGAAGCACAGAACTAACTGGCTCTTGCTACTTTCTGAAATTGACAGGTTGATAACCAGAGGAAACTGAGTTATCTTTTTGCAGAATGCTAACTAATTTAATTGAAACTTTAATTAAAAGAATATCAAAGTACATGTTTCCTTCTAATAGACAACACCTGCAACATATGAAAATGATTTGTTTGGGTTGCTAAATTTTTAGTGTTACAGAAGCAATTGACTGCACCCATATGCCCATTGCGATGAACAAATATGTAGGAACTGAAAGATGATTCATTGCTGAAAAATGATGAAAAAATGACTCATTCATTGAAAAAAGAAAATTGTTTGTGATATCTAACATAGCAATATAAACATAGTTAACCATCCTCTGTGAGATCTGCTGAAATTGGACACAATAATTTGGATTGCAGTTTCAACATTTTGTGGGCTTTTTTTTTTTTTTTCCCCTTGAGGATTCTTAGTAGGAGATCTTTGAGGGTAAATTACCTCAATGACACATGTTGATTATATTTTATCTTGAAGTGTTGTACTTTCCAATTGCTAAAAATATGTGAATATTCCTCAATATGCTAATTAATTACAGGCAGTCTCATACACCTGCCAAAATAAAACAAAATATGCCTGGTCTTATTCTATTATAAGGAAAACTTCTGGAATTTTTGCAAGCACCTAGTATTAAACCTATCCACTGATAAAAAGTACAGCTCTAAAAAAAAAAGAAAAAAATGTACAGCTCTTAGAAAACATACTTCTTTAGATATAATAGAGATGAGAATATGGTACATATGAAGAACATAATATTCTTATATTACCAAAAGAAGAGAGACATAATTAGTATATTATTAGTGACATAACATCTATTATGTTAACAGAGTAGATTAGAAATTGTGGTGCTCATTATAAGCGAAGTGCTTTTACATTTAGGATAATAAAATTATTTTTAATTTTTCGTCTCCTTAAAATTTTAGTTTAAGCCACAAGAAATGAAGAGGAAAATGAAAAGTTATTTCTAAAAAGAATCAGGAGCATATTGTCATTATTTCTCCAGTCATAAATTACCAACATGACACAATGTGAAAAGAGCCAGAACCTCAAATATAATTTAAGTTCTTTTAAATAATTCTTGTACATCATCCAGACACTTGATGAGTGCCCAAATGGTGGTTTTGTATGATACCAAGGGCATAGAGGAAAGCTCTGATAGAGAGGAAGACACAGAAAAAAGGTATAGGAGAATAGAAAGAGGAAGAAAAGAGCAGGAGTTAAGATAAAGTAGGTAAAGCAACAATAGCAAAGGAAAATTGAAGAGTGAAGCTATTTTTTAAAGCATTCAATGGCATCAATTTTTGCCTCATATACCTTAATATGTGTAGATATATAATTTCTCTGAATTGTTTAAACAACTGAAATAATTATGCAATGATATGTAATGGCATGACAAAACTCCTTTCAAGTAACTACAAAATCTACGACTGTATGATTTCAGTAAAATTTTATTTCAGTGGGAATGATATATGGAATAGAACACATTTTTTTGTTAACTCTCTTTAATCTTTGTTTTCCTCAATTTGTTTCAAGAGTAGATATTATCGTATGAGCTTAATTATATTTTTTAGTTTATATTCAGTAAGCTTATATTTATTTTCCATTACCGGAAGTCAAAGGTATCATTTAGGATCCTCATCAAATTCTTATACCTCAACCAGTTTACGTTGAGTAATCAATCACTGACTTTAATATCTAAGTTTGATTATAGAGAATTGACATTGCGTTGCCTTCTTGATTTCTCTTTCAAGTCCTTCATTATCTGAACATTGCTTCTTTTTCTACACCAGCCTCTTACTTACTTATTGAACCTCCACCAATACCCCATATCCAGCCATTATTAATATAAGTTTTTTTCTAAGAAATTGCCAAAATTTTGTACATTTACCCTCTCTCTTTAGACTGCCATTTTCTTTTCCTGCTTTTTTTTCATGTTCTTGATTTGAATATCTCCTTGCTCATCCTTCATAATAAAGTGCAATCATCAACTTCAGCAAGAAGCTTCCCTATTTTCCCAAGTGGAGGTAGGTGCAGTGCTTCTGTGATTCCATAGCATGATAATCATGAATATTCCACAAACAGAATAGTTATCTAACCTAGAGTCAATCAATGAACACAATTTAACATAGCCCTGTAGCTAATTAATTAAAATTCAGATTCTTTCTAGGTTATATGTTTTGTCCTTAAATTCTAACCTAATTTTTATTGCCTTGTCTAAGCCCTTAAAACTATCAAGGTATCCACTTGGCACAATCCCAACCTCACCCCAGGGAACAGTTTCCCAGACCCAAGTCCCATGTCGCCTGCTTGTTATTCAAGAATTTACACTTCCCTGCTGCACCACAGTGCTGTCAATAGAACTTTCTTCAGTAATGAAAATGTTTCCGCACTGTCCGGTATGGCGGCTATAGCTACATGTAACTATTGAGCTCTGGAAATGTGATCAAGGAACTGGATTTTTATTTAAAAAAAAAATATTTTTATTTTTATTTATTTTACTTTATTTTTTAAAGATTTTATTTATTTGACGGAGACAGACACAGCGAGAGAGGGAACAGCGAGAGAGAGAGAGAGAGACACAGCGAGAGAGGGAACAGAAGCAGGGGGAGTGGGAGAGGGAGAAGCAGGCTTCCCGCTGAGCAGGGAGCCCGATGTGGAGCTAGATTCCAGGACCCTGGGACCATGACCTGAGCCGAAGGCAGACGCTTAACAACTGAGCCACCCAGGCACCCCTATTTTTATTTATTTATTTTTAAAGATTTTATTTATTTGTCAGAGAGAGAGAGTGCACAAGCAGAGGGGGTGGCAGGCAGTGGGAGAAGCAGGCTCCCCACTGAGCCGGGAGCCTGATGCGGGACTCCATTCCAGGACCCTGGGATCATGACCTGAGCTGAAGGCACTCTTTTTTTTTTTTTTAAGATTTTATTTATTTATTTGAGAGAGAGAGAGAATGAGAGATAGAGAGCACGAGAGGGAAGAGGGTCAGAGGGAGAAGCAGACTCCCCGCTGTGCAGGGAGCCCGATGCAGGACTCGATCCCGGGACTCCAGGATCATGACCTGAGCCGAAGGCAGTCGCTTAACAAACTGAGCCACCCAGGCGCCCTGAAGGCAGACTCTTAACCCACTGAGCCACCTAGGCCTCCCTAAAAAAAATAATCTTAATTTAAATATCCACTGTGGCTATTTAATAGCGACTAGTGGTTACTGTATGGACAGTAAATGTCTATGATTTTTTAACCAAGCCTAAATACTTTTCTTAGATATTAATTAATGGATTCCTTTATTTCCTGGAAAATAGAATCATGGGATCTGAGAATAGAAAAAGAACTTCACTAAAAGTGTATTAGAAAGCATTAAAGGAAAGGAAGTCCCTGCTTATTTTCTTATCTTTATGATAACAAGATTGGGCTATGTAACTGCTTGAGTCACATTCCACTTAAACTTGTAAGAGACGCTGCTATCCATCCATTCCTCCATTTATTAGTCCATCCACTCCCTGGCTGATCATTTATCTATCTGATATGCATTTTGAGCTCCTACAAATGCAGGCACTGTGCTAGAAAAATGGAGCTATAAAGATGATTCCATATATCACAGTTCGCATATGAACTTAAGAACTTTTTTTCTTATCGGAAGAACATTAGCCTTCTATCTCTAAAAATGAAATACATTCTTTTCTTCAGGTGTCTCTTTTTTTCCTATTTTAATATTAACTTTTCAATGCTCTGTCTACACTCAATAAGAAGAGGGCCTGCCAAATTTTTACTTTATTTTTGGCTCTATAACCACAGCTTTAAAATTTATGGGTAAATGGCATGGAGTCTTTTTCTAAATCATGACCATAGCAAAAATTATCTTTGTGACTTTGTGCAAGCTACTTCTCTGAATTTCAGGATATTGTCTTTAATGCAAAAAATAGGATAATTATAATAACATACATACATACTGTTTCCTGTTAACCTCAGATCCTGTCCACCTAATCACTGTGCTATTTTAAGTACCATGCTTTTCTGACTATTAAATGAGATTCATAGAAAATATACCTAACTGAGCATCAGACATATATTAGGCACTAACCCAATATTATTTATTTCTATTCCCTCTGGATATGTCACCAGCATATAGTTATGCGTACTGACAGAAGTCCAGATTGCCTGTGTTTCAAGCCACTAACTAGCTGAGTGAACATGGGCAAATTACTTCAGCTTGCTTTGTGTTATATCCACATTGAAAACAAGGATGAGAAATGTCCCTCCTCCACTGGGTTGTTGTAAGGATCAAATCAGTTAACATATATAAAATGTTTAGAAGTCCATCTAGCTCAATAGAAGCACTCAGTAATTATCAGCTATCATCATCATCATCATCATCATCATCATCATCCAGCTGTTTCTAATACTTCTTAACCTTTAGCCTCACAGTGTTAAAATGCCGAGCAATGAACATGATGTATTGTTTTGGAGCATGCAGGAATACTTGAAATATGTTATTTACCTCAAACTACTATGAGGGCAGTGCTGTGGTTTAGTGAAAAGGACATGGACTTTGGTCAGGTAAGTGTAGCATTGCTTGTGTAACTTTGTACAAATTACTTTGCCTCTTTGATCCTTAGATTTCTTATTTACCCATGCTCCCCATTGTCCTCATCTCATAGAGTTATTTGTCATTACACAAGGAAAATATGTAAAGGATCTAACACAAACTCTATCACATAATAAATCCTTAATAAATATTACTTCTCCATCCTGCTATTATAGACTGCAACTACTTAATGAGTTTTGAGTTTTAAGGAATTAAGAAATACACATTCAATGAATATCTAATTATATGTGTTCCATATTTTTTTAAGATAACCAATAGTCCGTAAATTTCCATGGGAAGAACTGACTATGCATACATAAATATGTGCTTAATAAATTATCTCATCTTCTTATTTATTCTCTAGCAAAGAGCAAACTCCAACTGTGAGACATGTGTGGTCTAATGGGTGGAGTGCTGAATTGGGAGTTAGAAGCCATGCCCAGGTGTGGCTGTTGGTTTTCTGGTATCTATTAGAAAAGTCACTTAACTTTTCTTCGCTCCTTCCAGCTGTGAAGGATCATAATTCCCCACAGGAAAATGTATAAAGTTATGGAAGATCCACAGATGAGATGTACGTTCTTTTATCTGATGAACTTAAATTCTCTTCCTTACTCCCACACCAGGTCTCAAGTCTGGGAGTGTTTCTAGAGTTGGCAACATGCTCAAGGGCACAGTCAGAATCAGAACTATAAGAAGACTCTGAACTACTTTGCCGAACCCTAGAATGCCTATATTACACGCTTTGCAAAGGCATTGCCTTTCTTTTCCAAATTTTTCCACCCATAGCCTGGCAGAGAGCTAATGATTTTTCAAGGGCCAGTTTAAATGTAAACTCTTCTTAGAAGGCTTTGCCAAAACTCATTGGCTCTGGTCCACAGACTGAATCTCTCCATCCATCCTTTTTAATTCTATAGCATTTAATTGGTGTGATTAGGATAATATAGGAAATTTATCACATTTTATTATAGTGCAGTTGTTTGCATCTCTGTCTGCCATCCTAGACGGGGAGTTCTGTGATGGCAGAAACCTTTTTGTTTGCTTAAATCAGAGCCTGGCATGTAGTCAGTATTCTATAAACTCTTGAATTAAACCAAGATCTTGGCTTCCTGGAATTTCCTCTAAGCTATTTTGTCTCATTGAAACAAAGACTAATGTTAAATGATTATATTACTGGATAAAGGCTCAGTTTTTATTTTCCTATGTGATGATAACTTGCAGTTTCTGATAGTAGTCTGTGCTAAGTTGAAGGTCATAAAATCATTGAGGTAAAAGGGAATTCTTTTAAATTAATAAAAACTGAGATATTATCAACCTGTCAGGTCTATTTTGAGCAGATGTGTGAATAGTCACACAAACAGTAAACACATACGCATTGAACATACACACACACGTATATGATTTATAGAATTAGTACAATGTAAAAGATAGAAATTTCAAATAAAGTTTCACTCACTCATGGTTCATAACTTGATGCACAGAATGGTGTGCTGACTATATCTTTGATTAAAACAACTCAGTCAAATATTATTAATATGAAAAATTTCAACCAATCAAATGATGTTATAGTATAAAATTTGCAAGAGGCAAGTATTTGTCCCCTAACAAATTAATAGCCTGGGCACTTAGCCAATTGAACTAATTGTTTTCAATTCATGCATTTAAGTTATATCTACATTAAACTAAAATAACTGGCTAAATGAGTTAACTAATCTGTCTTACTCCAAAATTGTATCAAAGATTTTATTCCATTCATTTCTGTACAACAAAAAACCAATCTTACTACTAAAGATTTTGTAATGTTAATTGGAAGGAATAGACACATTCTAGAAAATCAGCTATTTAATGATCTTGGCTGTGCTGTTCTCTAATTAGTGCTGGGTCACCAGTTAATTCTTTTCCAGGTGCCCAGGCTTCCTGAATACTATCACTGGGCTGAGTTCTCTTGATCCTTTCACCTAATGCTCCAACTATATTAATGACTTTGACCCTGCTCAGACTTAGACATCAGCTTTCTCAATTTAAAGAAAAACAATCTTTTCTGTTTATTTTAAGAATGGGACAAATCAAAGTAAACCCATACAGAGCTACTTTGTCATTAATTGTTAGTCATGTTCTAACAAAATCACTGGGTACACTGACTTCCTATAACTATCATACTTATATTTACTCTACTGGCATTTTCTACCCCAACCCCTTAGGCCGTTTGGGACTTTGTCCTGCAGCTTTTTTCCTCCCCTATTTTTTTTTTTTTCATTTTCTCACTCTCAATTTCCTGATTTCTCCATTTTCAAATTACTCAAGCATTCTCTTCATTAATGAGCAAGACCCCCATTTCTCAAATCTGCTGTTTCTAAACAAATCTAGCTTTCACAGATACATTTATTTTCAAGGGAATTTTACAGTTGCTGCCCTAAGTCTTCATTTTATTACTCACTAATTCATCAACACAGGGTTATCTACTTCATTTCACCGTTATATTATTGATTCTTTCTTCTTTAAAGGTAGTCAATGAATGCAACCTTATTTAAAGACCTCAACCTATTCAGTCTCAACAACATTTCACGTTGCAAATGTCACTACCTTAGCTTCCAGGTATGGATGTATGGATGGATGGATTTCCTTAGGAGATCATGCACTTGGGGGTCAGGTTGATCATGGTTTTCATGTCAGCTTTGCCCATTCCTTGCTGACAAATTTCTGAAAAGTCACCTAACTTCTCTTGGCCTCAAATTCTTCATAAATGAAGTGGGGATGAATATATATATATATCACTTAGATCAGCTTCTCCACAAATTATTTACCAATCCCTACTATCTCTTTAACTTTTTTAACTGAATGTGATCTGTCTCCTTGATACTCCCATAGATAGAATGACCATATAATTAATTGTACAAATATAGATATATTTTTAATCAAAAGAAGGTGATATTAACTATTTTGCTAGAACAATATGGGTAAACCAGGACTGTCTCAGGTAAATCACGAGATATGATTAACCAATTAAAGTATACCCTGTGTTTTTCTTTTACTTTGTTGTGTTTGTTACTTTTAACCTTTCCTGGAATCCCTCTCTGCTTCCTCTGTGATAAATAAACCTTTCAAATTTCTGTTCAACACTCATCCCCCAGGCACACCATAATTTTCGCCTCTAAGCAGCAGTATTTACCTTTCCATGTAGGTACAACCAACATGAAGTCCACATGTGTAGCCATGCATTGCCTTTGGATATCACTTGTTATATTTAACTATTATATTTAGTGTAAATTATCTCTATTAGTAGATTGTATTCCAATTTTTTTTCTCTTTAGAATATACATTTTTATGGAAGTAACCTAATCTCATTTTTTCTGTATTCTTCATACTTTCTGGCATATAGTTCCTCAATTAGTGGGTATTTATTAAATATTTGTTGATTGAATTATTAATTTATTATTATATTTTGGCTATGTTATGTTGTGGAGGAGCTTAATTATATTCTGAAATTATTCTACACTCTTATTATTTTATGACTTGCCAAGAGACTGTTATTTTCAGAAATATATTTTTTAAGAACAAAAGGGAACACAGTGACTTTCAACCACTACTAATTAATCCTCAACATATCAATATATTAGATTAACATGAACATTTAAAAACACATTAGATTAACATGAACATCCAAAGAAAATTGAAGGAGGAAAATGAATCGACATTAGTCTGGCCACAAATATAGATGGGAACAAGCTAAACTCTTGATGATGAAAGGGAGCAATATGGCCTAATTTTTTATATTTGTTAGACAAATTCCCACCCCCCAACCCACCCACCCCTGAGTTCAATTATTTTTTAGCACTTTTGGAATTAATCTCACAATCAAAATACTCATCATGGAGCTAAACAGAAATACAAGAGTTTCAAAGAACTCTCTTCCAAAATGAAAAAAAAAATTAAATCTATTTAAATTATTCATTTTTTGTAAGATTTTTGTAAGATTTTCTTTGAAAACTAGAAGTTACAAGAGGCAAAATTGTGATTGCACCTATTCTTTACTCTCGTTAATCTAAAGGAATAATGTCGTTACTGTGCATAATGGTCTGACTCCATTTTGAACATGACTGTTGACAGCTTTAATGCCCATAACTCCATTTCCCCTTTTGCCCCACATCTGTGTGGAATAGGAAGGCCCAGGTTCTCCCTCTATGATGTCTGCAAGAAATTCAACCCAAGCAAGCCCTGATCTTTGTATGAGAACCCTCACCCTAGCCTACAACCCAACGGTAAAAATTCTGCAAAACTGGTATCTTTTCTCTCTCTTTGCTCTCTCAAGCCATTTTCAGACCGGCTTGGAAACCTGCTCTGCTCTCCGCAAAATTATGTGAGAAATAATCCCTTTTATATCCTCTTGGTGCATGTGTGGCACCATCATTTTTGGCATCCCAACCAAATTTGGATGAGGTCTATCTTAGCCCTGCAGGATGATCAGAATACTGTGGTTTAAACTGGGGTAAAAAGTCTACATAAAAAAGAATTTATATAGACATATATTCTACTGATGTGAACTATTTACAAATAAAATAAAAGAAAGGATATCATGACAAATCTTACAAATTTTAAAGGAAGAGCAGTATGCCAATAAAACAGTTAGTTTAGAAAAAAATAACAAATTGTTTATAAAAACACAACTTACTAAGACAAACACATACTGGACCTAAAACCTTATTTTTTTAAAATACTGTATATATGTATATTGTTATCACCAAATGTGGTGTCATTGAGGCAACTGTGAGGCAGCTGGAATTTATGCAGGTAAGAGCATAAGTTACCTGGGAGTAATACGCCCAGCTTATCAACAAGCATGGAATTGGTGAATACAAAAATTCAGTCTCGATGCTTTGACAATAATTTCATATAAATTGAATATTATTCAGTATTATTATTTGCAGCTACACAAGAAATCAGGAAAACCATGATATTAATAATTTTCATAGTGCTGTTCAGTATCCTGAGAATATTACCATAGAAAAGAAAATTATTTATTACTTTGTATAAAAGCACAATAAAATGGGGCCTAAATATTACAAAGGAGAGAAAGACTGAGTAAGAGAGAGAGATACTGAAAGAGAGAAGGAGAGAAAGAGGCTGGTACTAGAGAGTTACCAAGCAATTATAATTTTGAAGCCCTATTTTGATTGGAATGTATGAGGAGTTTTTAGTGTAAAATGCATATATAAAATATTAAAAGGTCCTCATATTCAATATAACTTTGAAGATAAGTTTTCCATTACCAGTCAAAAATTAGGCAACTTAGGGGTAGAAAATAGAATTTTGGAATTTCTAATGTAGTATAGATTAATAGTAACTAAGAGGATTAAAAAAAAAAAAAAGAAAACCCGAGGGTGATTTGAAAATAGTGTATGGTGTGTGTGCCTTAGGACACAGACATGGGGGTCTATATTTAGTTTGTTTTCACAGCGTATCAATGCTTTAGTTATATGGGCAATGACAAAATAAGGATTTTCATAGATATTCTTGAAAGCATACAAATACCAGTATTCATTACAAGGATTGTTGGAACCTCAATGCTTAGTTGAAACTTTCCTCTTGTCAGTTTTTGTCACACAGAGTTTCCATTATATGAATAATGAGCATGTAGTGAAGATTTATTTGCCCACTCTATTTTCAGTGGTTTTTGTCTTCCAATACAGAAGGGAAAAGACCTGGGAGAAATGTACTCTGGCTCTTGTAGTCACCAATTGTACTTATTTTGAGAAAATCACTTATCCCCACTGACTCTTATTTCATCATCTGGAAAATGAATAAAGATTTGATCAAATGAACTCTTAAAATCCCTTCCTATTTTTCCAAGCAAAAACAACAAAATTAAACTAGATGTTATTAGAAGCCAAACCTGTTGCACAAAAGATCATTAACTCATTCATGTAATAAATGAGTGTTAAGTATATATTATGTGTCATCCAAACTTAACAAATGTAGACCAGAACACTTGATTTCTTCCTCAGCATGTAATCCTGCTACTGTTTTCCTTATCTCATCAAACCATAACATCATCCACCCCACTTTCTCACTTGCTCAAGTAAAAAAACCTAGGTAATATTTTTGATTATTCTTTCTTTCCCCCATCACATCCACCTCATCAGTAAATGTTTTCAACTACAATAACAGAGTGAACCCATCCATTTTTCTCCATCATGTGTTGCCTGGCATTCCAATTGGTTTCCTGCTTTAGTGCTTGATATATTCCTATGAAAATCATGATAGCCACAGTCATCTAAAAATATATATCAGGGCGCCTGGGTGGCTCAGATGGTTAGGCGTCTGCCTTTGGCTCGGGTCATGATCCCAGGGTCCTGGGATCAAGTCCCGCATTGGGCTCCCTGCTCCTTGGGAGCCTGCTTCTTCCTCTGCCTCTCTCTCTCTCTCTCTCTGTCTCTCATGAATAAATAAATAAAATCTTAAAAAAAATAAAAATATATATCAGATACAATCACTACCTACTTAAAGTCATTGACTTCACTCTGAGCTTGAAATAAATTCTGACTCCTTATCCTGCATACAAAGTCCTTTAGTCCTTTGCCTTTCTTCAAACCTTATCCAGTACTACTCTCCTTTTCAGTCATTTTGTTTATGTACACTGACTTTTTATTTATTCAACAGTGCAACTTGTTTTTTTGACCTTATAATCTTTGTTGTCTACGTCTGGAATGTTTTTCTTCCTGATTTTATATTGCCAGTGCTTCATTTAAATGTCACTCTCTGAGGGGCACCTGACTGGGTCTGTCAGTAGAGCATGCTACTCTTGATCTCAGGGTTGTAAGTTGAAGCCCTACGTCGGGTGTAGAGATTACTTAAAAGAAATCTTGTGACGCTTGGGTGGCTCAGTCGGTTGGGTGTCTGCCTTCAGCTCAGGTCATGATCCCAGGGCCCTGGGATTGAGTCCTGCATAGGCTTCCTTGCTCATCGGAGAGGCTGCTTCTCCTTCTCCCTCTGCCCACCACTCTCCCTGCTTGTGTTCTCTCCCTCTCTCTTTCTGACAAATAAATAAAATCTTTAAAATAAAGTAAAATCTTAAAAAGAAATAAAAATAAAAATAAATGTCACCCTCTGAGAGGCCATTTCTGACCACCAATCCCAAGTAGTCATCCACATACACACTATGTCATTACCCATTTTAATTATTTGCATAACACTTATTTCTATCATATATTTTCCTCTTTATTTAAATGCAAAAGTTTCTTTTGTCTTCCACTGGAATATAAGTTCACACAGAATTGTTCATTTCTATGGCCTTAGATCATGAGACTGTATGAAGAACTGTGCCCATACATGTGCTCTTCTTATGAAGCTTCTTTTTTTCAGCTTTATTGGTGTATAATCAACAAAAAAATTGCAGAATATTTAAAGTGTGCAATGTAATGCTTTGATATACCTGTGCATTATGAATGGATTCCCCCATCAAGTTAATTAACAAATCCAACACTTCACATATTTACCTTTTTTTCATGAGAACATTTAAGTTCTCCTCTCTTAGCGAATTTCAATTTTATAATACGGTGTTATCAACTAGAGACACCATGTTATACATTAGATCCTCAGGTTTTATTTACTTTATAACTGGGAGTTCATCCCCTTTTACCAACAACTCCTTATTTCCCCCACTTTCCAGCCCCTGGCAAACACTTTCTTGCATAAGATTGTTTTCTTATTCATTGCTGGTGTATAGAAATACAACTGAGTTTTGTATATTGATTTTGTATCCTCCAACTTCACTGAATTTGTTTATTAGTTATGATGGGTTTTGATGGAGTCTTTAGTGTTTTCCATATACTTTAGTAATCTCTACTTTTAGTACTTTTAATCTTTGGCTCTTGATATTTAAAGTCAAGTTAGAATTGTAAAATGTTCTCTCTAATACACTCCTGCCTGCTGAAATTGAACACCATGGATTTTGGGATAATTGGTTCTACTATAGATTTTCATAACATCAATATGAGTTCAAACTCAAGAATGAATTATCTCCATCCTAAGGACTTTAGAAAATATTCGTGACTGTGTTACTATTTTGGAGTAGTATTAGAGAGTATGATACAAAGGAAAGATTAGCAACTATGGACCTTACATCAAACCCAGCCCATCAGTTGTTTTTATAAATAAAGTTTAATTGCAACACAGTCATGCATTTATGTATTGTTTATGACTGTTTCATGCTGTCAAAGCCAAGTTAACGATTTGTCACAAAGACCATATGGCCTGAAGAGCTTAAAATGTTTGTTATCTAATACTTTATAGGAAAACTTTGCTGACCTCTGCTATAAGCTTTGTTTTATAAAAAAATATAACACCATTCTACATGTTTTACACTGATAGAGCATGATATCCCTCATTTATTCTGTTCCTTCTCCTTGGTACACATTTTGTAAATTATTTCTTCATATGGCTTCATTACTATACATAATGCTTTCCACATGCTCAGGGCTGTAAAAATCTACAGTAAAATTTTTACAATATTTTAAATTTGTTTCTACTTTCATCTTTGGGCTCAAGGGAGGTATATCCACCGATCTATTTTTTGACAATACTGTACCACATGTGTATACTCACATCCCATTAAAGGAGTAGGTCAAAGAAACTTTAGTTCTATAAACTCTGTCTAAAATACAAACTTAAATTAGATCGATTAAAAATGTTTACTTGATTAAGTAAATTTTAATTCTAAAGGACAGCTAGATCTGAGTAATTTTGTTTATCTGTCACCTCTGGTGTTCTTTACTCTTGCTTCATTTTTAAGCGGACTATCTCTATTTCACAAGAAAATGACCAGCCAAAGCTCAAAATTGAGTAGTCCCAGTCTCAGAAAGAGGAAGACTCTAACTAAATGTTCATAGAAATAACTCCAATTAAATTTTGATTAGTTCTGCTTTGATCATGTGCCTAAACCATGTCTTAATCTATTAACATTGATCTCACATCCACATCCCACCTGGTTTGGAGTCACTGGGGACAACGGATTGATAATCTAGTAGATGGAGGAGGTTTGCTCTCAAAAGAAAAAGATGCCTTACAGACTAAAACCTAACAAAGGACCATTGCATTCACTTTATTTCATTTGATACTAATGGAAAATACTTTCAAATTATTCCTTAAGCTTTCATTAGCTCAAATTAATATCAATAGGTGTACATCACACTAAGGCCTAAGTATCATACTAAAGCAAAAAAAAAAAGAAGAAGAAAAGAAAAAAGAAAAAAAAACAAAGTTGGAAGATAAGAAGAAACGAATAGAGATGCATTTCATTACTGCCATATGCACATTTGTGTTACCAAATCTAACAAAATTGTTAATTTGTTAGAATTCAAGTCTATTTAGTCAATGCAAGTAGTGCCTATCATTAACAGTAATATGTTCCCAATTTTATTTGTTTATTTATTTTATTTATTTTTTATTATTATGTTATGTTAATCACCATACAGTACATCATTAGTTTTTGATGTAGTGTTCCATTATTCATTGTTTGCCTATAACACCCAGTGCTCCATGCAGAACATGCCCTCTTTAATACCCATCACCAGGCTAACCCATCCTCCCACCTCCCTCCCCTCTAGAACCCTCAGTTTGTTTTTCAGAGTCCATCATCTCTCTTGGTTTGTATCCCCCTCCGATTTCCCCCCCTTCATTCTTCCCCTCCTACTATCTTCTTCTTTTCTTTCTTTTTTTTTAACATATAATGTATTATTTGTTTCAGAGGTACAGGTCTGTGATTCAACAGTCTTACACAATTCACAGCACTCACCATAGCACATACTCTCCCCAATTTCTATCACCCAGACACCCCATCCTTCCCACCCCCCACCACTCTAGCAGCCCTTTGTTTGTTTCCTGAGATTAAGAATTCCGCATATCAGTGAGGTCATATGATACATATCATTCTCTGATTGACTTACTTTGCTCAGCATAACACCCTCCAGTTCCATCCATGTCATTGCAAATGGCAAGATTTCATTCCTTTTGATGGTTGCATAATATTCCATTGTATATATATACCACATCTTCTTTATTGATTCATCTGTTGATGGACATCTTGGCTCTTTCCACAGTTTGGCTATTGTGGACATTGCTGCTATAAACACCGGGGTGCACGTACCCCTTTGGATCCCTACCTTTGTCTCTTTGGGGTAAATACCCAGTAGTGCAATTGCTGGATCATATGGTAACTCTGTTTTCAACTTTTTGAGGAACCTCCATACTGTTTTCCAGAGTGGCTGCACCAGCTTGCACTCCCACCAACAGTGTAGGAGGGTTCCCCTTTCTCCACATCCCCGCCAACATCTGTCGTTTTCACCAGTCAGAATGGCTAAAATTAACAAGTCAGGAAACAACAAATATGTTCCCAATTTTAAAATTTCAATCTTACATGTTATTTATTCATGAATTTGTTCACTTAATAAATATTTGTTGAGTTCCTACTCTGTGCTTGGCACTTTTCCAAGGGACTTGGAATGTAATATTGAACAATCCCTGCATGGTCCCCAACATGCTGAGGCTTAAGCGCAATGTGGACCACAAATCTTAAATAACTTATTATTTGGCCTCAGCCGTGGTAAGGACTATAAAGTACATACATTAAAGTCTTCTCTGTTTCCATAGAATATTTTAGTCTTCACTCTTTTATACCAGCCTGCTAAGACTAAAATATTCTATGGAATCAGAGAAGACCTTTTGGAAGAATGAAATTTAAACCTAAGATTTGGTTGAGGAATATGAGTAGCTAGGTAAAAAAGTCTCTGTGTGTCCATGTGTGTTGGTGGTAGATGAAGAGCAAGGAAGAGCTTTCCAGTGTTAAAGTCAGTAGGGAGACCTGAAGAGGGTGAGGATGTGACACCATAGTAAGATGGTAAGATATATGCAAGACCATATGGATCTTTTAAAGGATTTTTGACTTTATCCTAAGAACAATGGAAAGCCATTGAATTGCTTGAAGCAGAGGAGTGATGTAGGGAGATTTGTGGTTTTAAAAGATCACTATGTTTGTGTATGGGGAATGCTTTAGGATACTCGGTAGAAGGTTATCAAAACAGTCTTTTAGAGAGGACTGCTTATAATGTGGAGGTGGCAGTCATTAGTCATTGTCTGAGACACACAAATAACTGGCCTGAGACCATTTTTGAAAGTAGAATCAATAGGTCTTAATGATTGTCTGCTTTTATGTGCACATATAAATATGACTCATTCCTTTAATCTAATGTTAATCATCATGAAGATATGTTTTTAAACAAAAGTAACTGATATGTTACTTAAATTGCATTAGGAACCTAATTCGTTGCTATGACCTGAACTTTTTAATGGACAAGAAGTTAACTAAAGCTTTTCAAAATAATTTTTCCTCTTTGGGAATAATAATTTATTTTCTGTCTTTGAAAATATAATATTTCATAGCCAAGAAACTATAAAATATCTTTAAAATGTACCAATGGCATTTCGGTCTCACTGGCCTTTTGGAAATCCAAGGAAAAATAAAGTTGCCCAGAGTAAAGGAACAAAAAAGTTTTAAGAAGGAGAAAGACAGTTGAGAAAAATAAAGAGCAGAACAAGGACACCCAGAGGGAACATACAGTCTACCCAATTTTTGGACTTACCTAATTTGAAATATCCAAGGAGACAACACTATATACAGGAGAAACAGGTATCCAAGCATTCCCGACTCTTGAATTTGCATTGACCTCTTTTAAATGCTCCACAGTTTACACTTACTCTTCTGTAACTGAAATTGTCTGACTATACAGCAGCCTGCCCATGAGCAGGGACCTCCCCAAGGCTTGTTCTTTATCTCTTTCTGTGTCAGGACATAATAATAATAGCATATTGAAAACTTTTAAATGTTCTTATATATGAGAACATGGCACGCTTTGTTTCATTTGATTTACTTGTGTTAACTCATTTAATCTCTACGACAAATCCTTGAGGTGGTTCCATTGCCACCATTTTACTGATGAAGGGATTGTGACACAACAGGTCACACTCTTGCCCCAAGGTTACTGAGTTAGTAAATGGCAGAGATGGGATGTGAGCATACATGGTTTAGCTTCAGCCCGAGCCCTTGATCGCTTGTTCTACTAACCCTAATATAGCAGACACAGTAGCAATAGCTACAGTCCCTGGGGCATTCCCTTTGCCAGGCACTGGTGGCTTAAAAAATGTAACTTGAATCCTGCAAACAATCTAAGCAACACTTTTAAGGTAAGCATTATTATTTTTTTAAAGATTTTATTTCTTTATTTGACAGAGAGAGACACAGCGAGAGAGGGAACACAAGCAGGGGGAGTGGGAGAGGGAGAAGCAGGCCTCCCACGGAGCAGGGAGCCCGATGCGGGGCTCGATCCCAGGACCCTGGAATCGAGGGTCACACCTGAGCTGAAGGCAGATGCTTAATGACTAAGCCACCCAGGCGCCCCAAAGGTAGGCATTATTATTCCCATTTTCAGAAAAGGAATTGATGGCTCAGGAAGCTTAATCCTTTTGATACAGGTCATATAACTGGTAGAAAACAGAGTCAAACTCCATAGTCAGATATGTCTGGATACAAAACCTATTCCATTTTAACATCAAGAAAACTCAGATCCTAGTTTTAGTTTTATCACTGACAGTAGGACCATGAACATCATTTAATCTTCCCAGCTTCAGTTCACTTGACTGTAAGATAAAAGTGATTCTCAAACTTGAGTAGTCTCAGAATATCCTTGGGGTGTATGTTATAAATGCAGATTTGCTAGTCAATCCTAAATAGCTTGATCAAGTAGATAAGGGGGGGTCAAATCATAAGCATTTGAACAATCTGATTCAAGTGAATGTAGATCATACTTCTGCAGAAGTAGCTGACCTCACCTTGAAACAATCATTAACCAAATGCTGCTTTTGCTTTGCTCTGTTACAACTTTGAGACTCGACCACCCTCTCCATCGTCCTCTCCAGATAGCACCTTGGACCACCTGGAAACTTCAAACATTTGAGAATAATTGATTTAGTGCCGCCTGGGTAGCTCAGTCAGTTAAGCGTCTGACTCTTAATTTTGGCTCAGGTCATTTTCTCAGAATTGTGAGACTGAGCCCCATGTTGGGCTCCACGCCCAGCTCAGCATTCACTCTCTCCCTCTGCCCCTCCACACAACCCCTGCTGCTCTCTCTCTCTGTCTCTAAAAAAAAAGAATTGATTTAGTATGTCAACTACACTCAAATTAAAAAAAAAAAATTAAAAAGAGAGACACCAGAGAGCTTACTCTCTCTCTCTTCCATGTAAGTGCACAGCAAGAAGGTAACCATCTAGAAACCAGGAAGAGAACCCTCACCAGTAACCGACCATACGGGCTCCTGATCTCAGACTTCCAGTCCCCAGAAGTGTGAGAAAATAAATTTTGATTTTTTAAAAGCTTTTATCTATTTATTTGACAGAAAGAGACACAGCGAGAGAGGGAACACAAGAAGGGGGAGTGGGAGAGGGAGAAGCAGGCTCCCTGCACAGCAGGGAGCCCGATGAGGGGCTCGATCCCAGGACCCTGGGATCATGACCTGAGCCGAAGGCAGATGCTTAACCGACTGAGCCACCCAGGTGCCCCTCTATTTTTTTTTTTTTAAGATTTTATTTATTTAGTTGAGAGAGAGAATGTGTGTGAGAGAGAACAAGGGCAGGATGAGGGGCAGAGGTAGAAGCAGACTCCCTGCTAAGCAGGGAGCCTGATACAGGATTCGGTCCCAGGACTCCGGGATCATGACCTGAGCCGAGGGCAGACGCTTAACCAACTAAGCCACCTGGGTGCCCCAAATTTCTATTGTTTAAGCCAAAAAGAAAAATCTATTCAATTGTATAACCTATTGGATTCAGAGAGCCCAGTTCACCACATATTTCCAGCATTTATTATAGTGCTTAATAGTAGATATTTAATATTTGCTTAATGAGTGAATAATATTCATTATATTTTACTCTATAATATTTTTAAGATGTAAAAATTTAAAGGAAACAATCTGATAGTAAACACTAATATATGTATGTCATCTCTATAAGCAGAGAATTTATAAACCATACCAATGGCTTTATTTAATATACTTTCTTGATGCTACAGCCTGGTCTAGATTCTATTCACATGACATCAGAATTACGGCCACAGTGAGTCTTCTACCTGGAGTCACTCCTTTAGAATACAGTCTGGGTAGTTTTTTTCATAGTACAGTCTTTTAAAATATTATTTCATCAACACATTTTTACTGATCAAAATCCTTAAATTGCTCTCTGGTTTCTCCTATATTAAGTGTAAACTTCTCTCTCTTATTTTTGGACTTCCTGTGCATTTAATTAAAAATAATTTCTTTGTCTTTAAAATTCCCTAGTGCCCAAAGCATAGCTCACATTTCAACCAGGATCATCTGCTCACTATTTTGGGAACACACACACACAAGACTGTTCCTTTGATTTGGCCTTTCCCCTTTGCACTTTCACTTTGCCACACTCTTTTTGTTCTTCAAAGTCTGGCTCAGATTTCATCTTTTTGAAGACAATTTGACTGATTCTGATATTAAACCATATTTTGTTTCATGTTATTCTTTCTTCCTGACCTAACTGTAACCTTCCTAAAGAGAGAATCCGTATGTACTCCAGAGTGATATTTTTCAATCTGCTGGTCCTGGGTCTCAATCAACATTTGTTAATGATTTACAATAGAATAACTGAATGGAGTAGAGAAGAAAGCAAAGACAACATCAGAATGTTTCACTATGTAAACCTAAGGTTTTTTTTCATGAAACTTTTCTTTTTGTTGAATTGTGTGCATGAATGCTGGTTCACAATACAAATGCATTTCTAAACTGTGGATCTTAGTTCAAAAAGTTTGAAAGCTACTGTTCTTTCTATAGAACCAAACACAGCATTGATCACGTTATAAAAATTCAGTAGGCACCTGTCATTTGATTGGTTGAAATGACTCTGAATTAATATAAACAACCAATGGTAGGAAAGTAGGTCTGGTGTTGCATAAAATAATCATATTGGTGCTAAAGCAGTATAATAAAATATGATTTATTTAATCACTTAACAATTGCAAAGGAGGATTTAGTTTACAAATATAGTATGACTTACTCGGTATTACTTAAACTTTCCATTATTCTGGTTTTTAAATTTAATCTCCTTTTTAATGGAAAATCAACTCCCAGTTGTGTGTTTGACAAGAACAGGAAGACTAATGGACTTGTGTTATTTTTTTTTAAGCACCAAGTAAGAACCGGATTTAAAAGTTGACCTAATATGTTTTAGTTTAATGAGTTTTAGAATTTAGAGCTTTATTTCACCTCACCATAAACACCTGAATTATAAATCTAATACTTCTCTCCATGGGATTTGCTATAATCTAGGAAGAAGAATAAAGGTTTTGAGCTTTTAGAATTGGTATAGAAAGTGCCTAATTTCAGAACTAAGTCACCAGTGCAGGCTGCATTACATGGAATCAGTTTATAATGAACTCTCTATCAAGGCCATGTTCCACTGGTTTTTACTTCAGCAGCGACCTTTGAGGGAAGCAGAAAAGATGGCAAGAGGATAAAGGCAGGTCTTTATTAACTAATATTTGATGATAAATGGCAAACTATGGAGCAATAGCAGTCTATGGCAAGCTTCCCTGAAACACCACAAGTGAATGAATTATAACGATGACAAAATCCTGTCCCGTTTTCCTATCCAATGTCTTCTTCAGCAGTTTTTAAATGATAGTATTTACCGATCATCTTTTTGCCTAATATCAAAGTTTTGTTTCTCTCTCTCTCTCTCTCTCTTTTTTTTTTAAAGAGAGAAAAAAGAGGGCTTTTGTTTGGTTGGTTTTCTTCTCTTTTGCTTTACAAAGTGAAAAAAAGAAGTCAAGGTGACACAGAACAAACACAAAAATTGCAAATACAGTAGACATGCATTTTTTTGAGAGCAATAATAACGTGTAAAATAAGGATGAAAATAAAGCCTAGTAATTGAGGGCATAGAGGAAGTAAGGGGAAGCAGGGGTGGTGAGGGCATCCCCGGCCGGCACGAGAGCTTTAGATAACCAGGCATGACCAAACATGGAGAAGAAAAAACATACACAAATCACAGATCATATTTCACCTGGGAATCTGAGAGTCATAAAGCCTTTGCATTTTAAAGCTGGAAGGGACTTAGTTCAACACTCTCATTTCACAGAAGAGGAAATTGAATCATGTTCCACTAAGCTATACAGTATTCCATGTTTGTAAAAATTGCAAGCAGCTTTTCAGAACCAGCCTTACACACTGGATAAAATATATATTTGTCTCCCTCCCCCACATCCCTTTCCACTGTTTCCCTGCAAACTCTCTTTATCCTTCTTCCCCTCTTACTTTCTACTATTATTTCTTTTTATTTTATTTATTAATACCCTAAGTGTCTTCAAATTTTCAAGTGGAGGTCTGGGCATGGGAAATATGTGATCCTCGCCTCTAGAAAGTTCATGATCTGATGGGTGAGAGAGATGATACAGAAGACAGTAACACTGCAGGAATGTAAGTTAAATAAGGGGGGATTAATGTGTGAGTCTATAATTTTCTATTAAAATGACAACTCTGCCATTCTCTAGATATATGGAGAATGTGATGATTAAGCTGAATTTTAAAGTATTGATAAGAGTTAGATTTTTCTAAAGAATATACGGTGAAATAGTGTTTTGTTTATATTAGCATGTATATAAGCAGAGATGGAGGAAGAGGAGGGACTGTTATGTAGGTAGTGGTTTAGCTATAATACTCTGGGTAAAGTCTATCTTATTAAAGAGATTTGTTTTTCTACCTGTATTTACTCCCTAAGTGATCCTATTCTGCCTCATGATTTTAAATACCATCTACTATTTTTTCACAATGGGTTGGCTGCTACAACACAGGTGTCGTGCAAACCACCTCTAAACCTAAACCAAAAGGGGGAAAGGAAAAGCCTCATATCAAATTTGTCATCATTAGACACATAGATTTGGGCAAGTCTACCACTACTGGTCATCTTGATCTACACATGTGGTGGGATCGACAAGAAAACTATCGAAAAATTTGAGAAGGAGGTTGCTAGATGGGAAGGGGCTCCTTCAATTGTGGCTGGGTCTTGCATAAACTGAAAGTTGAATGTGAACAAGGTATCACCGTTGATATCTCCCTGCAGAAATTTGAGACCACCGAGTGTCATGCGACCATTACTGATGCCCCAGGACACAGAGACTTTATCAAAAACATGATTACAGGCACATCTCAGGCTGACCATGCTGTCCTGATTGTTGCTGCTGGTGTTGGTGAATTTGAAGCAGGTAGCTCTAAGAACAGGCAGAACTGTGAGCATGCCCTTCTGGCTTATACACTGGGTGTGAAACAACTAATTGTCAGTGTTAACCAAATGGATTCCACTGAGTCACCCTATAGCCAGAAAAGATGCAAGGAAATCATTAAGGAAGGCAACACCTACATTAGGAAAATTGAATACAACCCTGACACAGTAGCATTTGTGCCAATTTTTGGTTGGAATGGTGACAACATGCTAGAGCCAAGTGCTAACATGTCTTGGTTCAAGGGATGGGAAGTCACCCGTAAAGATGGGAATGCCAGTGGAACCACATGCTTGGAGCTCTGGATTGCATTCTGCCACTGACTCGTCCAACTGACAAGCCCTTGCGTATGTCTCTCCAGGATATCTACAAAATTGGTTGTATTGGTACTGTCCCTATGGCCCAGGGGACAGGTGTTCTTAAACCTGTCATGGCAGTCTCCTTTGCTTTAGTCAATGTCACAGCTGAAGTAAAATCTCTCGAAATGCACCATGAAGCTTTGAGTGAGGCTCTTGCTGGGGACAATGTGGACTTCAATGTCAAGAACATATCTGTCAAAGATGTTCACCCTGGCAGTGTGACTGGTGACAGCAAAAATGACCCATCCATGGAAGCAGCTGGCTTCAGGGCTCACGTGATTATCCTGAACTATCCAGGCCAAATCAGTGCTGGATATGCACCTATGCTGGATTGTCACCCAGCTCACATTGCTTGCAAGTTTTCTGAGCTGAAGGAGATGATTGATAATCTTTCTGGAGAAAAGCTGGAAGATGGCCCCAAGTTCTTAAAATCCAATGATACCGCTATTGTTGATAGGGTGTGTTGAGAACTTCTGACTATCCTCCTCTGGTCTGTTTTGCTGTTCATGACACGAGACAGACGGCTGTGGGTGTCATCAAAGCAGTGGACAAGAAGGCAGTTGGAGCTGGAAAAGTCACCAATCCACCCAGAAAGCTCAGAAAGGTAAATGAATATTATTCCTAATACCCGCCCCCCCCAGTGTTAATCCATGGTGGGAGAACATCTCAGAACTGTTTGTTTCAATTGGGCATTTAAGTTTAATAGTAAAAGACTGGTTAATGGTAACAATGGATCTTAAAACCTTCAGAAGGAAAAGAGAATGTTTTGTGGACCATTTGTTTTGTGTGTGTGTGTGTGTGTGTGTGTGTGTGTGTGTGTGTGGCAGTTTTAAGTTATTAGCTTTTAAAATCAGTACTTTTTAATGGAAACAACTTGACCAAAAATCTCACAGAATTTTGAGACCCATTAAAACAAAAGCTTATTGAGAAAAAAATAATAAATGAATAAATAAATGCCATCTACTTGCTGATGACACCCCTATCTATTTTTTAGCCTGTACTTCAGATTAGTGTATATCTAACTGCTTACTTGACATCTCCATTCCCCGAAGTCTAACAGGCATTTTTAATACAAATTATCTGAAAATAAAGATCTGAGATTCACTTCCAAACCCTTAATTACTGCAAATTCCCCCCTAATTGCTGAGGTAAAATACTTAGAGTCAGCTTACCTTCCTTTCTCCTTCAACCCAGGTATTCTAACTATATCTTCTCAAAGAATCTCCCTTGGTTTTTATTATCACTAATTCAGCTATTATAGTCTAAGCCTCCTGGATATTATGTAGCTTTCTAATAGGTTTCTCTGTGTCTACTCTTCTCCTTTCCAATCTATTCTCATTATAGCAGCCAGATAGATCCCATTTAAAAATGGGTTTCCATGTCATTCCTTTGCTTTAAAATCTTCTCATATCATCTAAAGTAAAAGCCACAGTTCTTACTGCAACCACATGGCTCTCTGTGATCTGGCCATTGTTATTTCTGTACTCTAATCACCAACTCCTCACCTCTGTCTCACTCACCTCTAGTCATATGGCCCTCACTTTGCCTCAGACACAGCAGGCACACTCATGCCATAGGATCTTTGCTCTTGGCATTCTCTTTACTAGGAATCTTCTGCCCCAGATATTCACACTGCTCCCTCTCTTGCTTCCTTCAAGCCACAACTCAAATGTCACATTCTCATGAGATTTCACTATCCATCTTACCTAAAATATACTGTACATGTGTATCTTAGTTTTGCTTTTCAGGTTTTGTGTTTGTTTATTTTTGGTTTTGATTTTGGTTTTTTTGGTTGTTGTTGATGTGTTGTTACCATGTACTCGAGGGTAAGATCTACAGGGACAGTGTCTTTACCGTTAATGATCGGTTCTCACAAGTTCGTACAAACCAGCTCCAACACGCCCCTCCTCATGGATATCTATAATATGAATGGGAAAAAACTTCTCCTGCCCAAAGACACTTTCTCATCATTGGAAATTCCATTATTGGAAGTGCCTTAGGATAAACATAGGCTTTCCATCTCTCTCTAAATGCTGACCTCTTGGGAAAAGAAACACATCAAGTTAAATGAATTATTAATACATTAGCATAAGATTATTAGTTGCATATTTTGCTTCCATGTTAACTTTCTCTTAAAGTCACTAAAAAGTGGGGTTTTGCAGGTGGGGGAAGACAAAGATACACCTGAAAAATGTAACAATACCTGGGTGAAAGAGACTGGACTGCTAGAGGAATAGGGAAGGGATATAGTAATGGATAAAGAAAGAATATGGTTGACAAACTGTGTATGGCCATTTGACTTCGTGAGTCTACAACAGCGAGAAAAGCATGACAGCCAGGGACTGAAGTGATGGAGAAGAACTTGCTTAGTTCTCAGGGTAAAAATTCCAATTTAAATACAGGCATTCAACTCATGAAGTTTAAGTTGTATATCAGTAAACTGTAATCAGACTTACCTCATAGGTTTTTGTACTGAAAATGTATTAAAATCTGAATTAAATAATATTTTTAAATATCTAGCTTCATATATGGCCAACAGTAACTAAGTAGTACCAGCTTTCAGGGTACATTGAGAATTCAGCTATTCGTTAATGATTCATATTGATCCATTGCATTACAACCATTGGAGATTCCAGATTACACACAGTTTATATTTTTAAACATAAAGTAAAATGGTTGGTCCACAATATGGCAATTTGGTATTACATAATTGGTAAAGGACATAAAATCACTAAACATTGGTTTAAAATAATTAATGTCTTATACAAATGTAGAACTGTGTTCTCAGAAGCGGGAGGGTATTTTATTTTTCTATGACTCTCTGAAAATAGATCCCAGAAAAAGTCAGTATGTGATGGATACAAATAATTTCATTTCCATTTAGTAAATACATCACCCTTAGTCTAAAATGGCATACAAAACAGTTGGACAAAGTCTACTGCGGATGACAGATACCATTCAAGAAATAATGTTTAAGTGGGTGTGTAGATGTTTATTTCTTTTATAATCTTTTTTGTTCCAGAAATTAACCATAGCAATAAAAGTGAAACTCTTACGGGGCGCATGGGTGGCTCAGTCAGTTAGGCATCTGACTCTTGGTTTCAGCTCAGGTCACAATCTCATGGGTGGTGGGATCGAGCCCCGTGTCAGACTCCATGCTCAGTGGGGAATCTGCTTGAAGATTCTCTCCTTCTGCCCCTCCCCCTACTTGTGTGTGAACGCATTCACTCTAAGATAAATAAATCTTTAAAAAAAATTTTTTAAGTGAAGGTCTTAAACATTTCTGGACTTTTACTCTGCTGTTTGGAAAAAAATTAGTGGGCATTGTGAATTTCACATTTTATGTAAATTTCACATTTTATAGCAAAGAAAAACAAGAAGAAATCATTAATATTTGATATAAAGAAGTCAAAAACAGCTGATAGGAAGCAAAAAAGTAGAAAGACAAGTGATGGGAGAGTTTGATCCAAATGAGTGAGCAATTATTAAAGGAGTCTTGCCTGAGCAAGACAGAATCAGCATTGTAGGGGGCATTAGTTGAAGGAAGGAATCAGGACTGATTAAGAACAGCTGGTGGAGGGAGGGGCGGAGAACTACATAATCACCCTATGTGAATTCAATATAATTGACTCAGATTATCCCAGTAGCCTCAACTACTTTCTAGCTCCACAAAGCAGCTATTTCTTTTAGAAATAGAATTAACTCTTTCTGTCATTAATTTCTTTGATGTCCTACAGAATTATCTTGCAGGAGCTCACAGATGTCTTTGCCAGAAAATATCCAGCTCCATTATGAAATGCTAGCACAAGAAACAGTACAACTCAAAACAACTTGGAAACAAAAGCAGACATTTCATCTTCCCCCTTTTCCCCAAGAAAATGCCAGAAATTTTCCCCAAGAAAAATACCAGAAACATGATATTTCATATCTGTAATACATTTTATATTATTTCATATTTGTAATACATTTTGTTTCTAAAAACTGTAAATCATTTTTTCAGTGAGAATTTCACATTCCTATCCAACCTCCAGAGGGAATAGGTAACTTTTCTTTTTTTTGGTGCTGTACTTAAGGCATCACTGAAACCTAAAAAAATATGAATTTAACTTGTGAGGATTTTGTAGTTTAGTACCTTGGCAGAACATACATACATGTATATTTACTCTCAAAAAGAGAAATGAACAGAGTGAATACCCACAGGGCATTTCTAAAGGACCTATGCCAGTAAGAACACCTTAGCAAAACAATAAATAATAATTAGAAATTAAAGAATACTTGAAAAAAAATTGAAACGAATCTATATTTACAAATATAGCAGAAAAGAGAGCCCACACCAAACAGCTATCTTCAGCATGGAAAAATGTATTCACAATTGAATAATGACTCTTGTTATAAAAAATTGTACTATGAAAATTTTTCAAGTGCTTTAGAAATAAAAGAAAATGATGACAGATTCATTTCCATTGAATATATTTATTTCAGATTTAGACTTACCATTTACATAAAGGATTTTGTACTTGCTTTAATCATTAGAAATATTACAGAACAAGATAATAATAAAAAATGCTGTATGACTTGAGCAAAAACCAGATATTACTAGGTCCCCGTAACGAACTAATTACTGTAGTTGAACTGTTTCGGCTGCTATACTTCCCTAAGAAATTCATGTTCATGTCATAGGATTTATAACTTTCAGTTGTGAGGACGTAACACAGTCTTTACATCTACTCATATTCCGTTAGCGTGCTTTAGCACCTTGTAGAGTATTTGTGTACTTTGGCTCTTACCATTTTCTTGGCACACACAGAAACAAGCCTTGTTGGGTCATAGATAGATAGTGTTTCACTGGTGGCAAACTGAGGGTATTTTAGAGAAATGCTTCTCAAACTTGATGAAGAATACAAATGGCCCGGAGCTTTGTTAAAATGTAAATTATGAGCTAGGGGCTTAAGGGTGGAGCTGAGATGCTGGTGACTAGGCTGTGTCCAGGTACATAATGTTGATACTACCGCTCCTTTGCTCACCCTGTATAGCAAGGCTTTGGAAGTTGGTTACTGTTGACCTTACCTCATCATAAAAATGTTTAGTTATGGGTTAGCCTGGTGATGGGTATTAAGGAGGACGTGTACTGTATGGAGCACTGGGTGTTATACGCAAACAATGAATCATGGAACACTATATCAAAAACTGATGATGTAATGTATGATGACTAACATAACATAATAAAAAAATGTTTAGTTAAATACATGAAATTGAACACTGCTTCTCCTTAAGACAATGGTCTGACACCTATGTCAGAAGCAGAGCTAATATGTATATAGAGCTGTGACCAAAAAACTTTGCTTTCTGCAATTCGACTTCTAGATACGTTATTGCTATTCTTCCTTGAAGCTAGAGAACACCTTAAAAAGAGTGAACCCATAACAGAAAGTGACATTAATAAAGTTAAGCATGAAGCCTCCACATTACAGACTATTAGCTTAGTCTTTTGATGTCAGTCTCTATCACCTTCTCAAAGCATCTGTGGCAAACGAGATTTGGTCCTAAACTTCAACTATCATTGCATAATATAATGCCAACCTGGGCATTTTAGCATCAAATTTCAGGCTTATATTTACAAAACATTATTAAAATTAAATCTACTAATATTTTGGTTCAGGTCGGCACATACATTCCTCAGGCCCACTACATGTATTATACCTTGGGACTCTGAAAAGTCATATTCCATTGTATTAATTTATACTGTTGTAAAAAATTCATGATCTGTACAAACTGTTCTGGTAATCAATTTAGGATATTTTGCATCCTTTCCATGGTTACATATAAAATATTGGTGACTGCATGTTTCCTGCAATAATATTTCCCTGCAGTGGTATTTGCTAATGGATCAGATAATGTATTATCCCTGCTGACAGTCTCAACAATACCATTAAAATGGCTGCAGATACTAAAGAAATATATACATATATATATATATACTCAGAAAAATATGGATTATGGAGTAGTGCAGAAAGCAGATTATATGAACTCACATATTGATTATAATTGTTAACCCTTCCAACAATTCAACCATCATCTTCATATTTAGGAAAGTACAAAAATAGCAAATTAGATGTGCTGAGATTTTTTTTTTTTAACATGGACTAGAAGAGGACAACTGTAACAAAATGCAGGAAGACCCAATGCCAACTGTGATCCAGACTATGATCACCTCAAATTAAATGACCCTGGAAACCAAAGGCACTGTCTAGAGAGGTCAAAGTCATTGTTTATAAAGACCTCATTTACCTATCACCAGGAAAAAAATGATCTCTCCGATGGCTGGCTAGGACTGAACACATCTCTGATCTCAGATAACAGACCCGAGGCACTCATGGTGAATGTTCCAGATAGAAAGACAGTGGAGGTTTGTGGAAGAATATAATAAATATAACAAAAGCTTGCAAATGCTGTTTTATCAGGCAGAAATGATGGAAGTAAGTTATTGACTATGGTAGATAGTACAACAACAAAAAATAGTATAATATGAATCAAGGAATTAAATCAAAAATGAAAAAAGAAACAGGTCAAAGAATGTTTCCTAAGGTTAGCAAAAAAAAAAAAAAGAAAGTTTTGTTTTTTCAAGTGAGGGCATCAGAAATTTATACACACAAATAATATATAGCCATTATGTAACTATATATTTATACATATATTATTTTAAATATATGGAATGATACAAACCACATATATACAATTTAGAGTTTAGTACCGCTAGAAAAGCTCAATTCAAATAATAGAAGCATCAGTATTATAATACGAGAGAATTAGTCGGACTTTTTACTATGCTCCTGAAAACAGATTTATTTTCACCACAGGCTATGGTCTGTTTAGAATTTTGACAGTTTCTATATCCCTGTCATAAAAGTTGGTCAAGATGTGCCAGAAAGGTAGATACTTTAGTGGTAGAAAAAGCAACCAAAACTTAATATTTAATGTTGTCCCATCTAACCTAAACTTTTTTTCAGCGAGATAAAAAAAAAAAAAATTAGCCTTAGATCCAGCAAGGAGCAATACAAAGCCTAGTATTTATTTAAAATAGAAGTTCATTTTAATGTTGAATTAACAATATTTTATGCTGAGTTGAGTTGAATGTGGAGAATCTCTTTGTGCTGCGTGTTCCTTAATTTTAATTGCCCAATTAGCTGGGGCTGCCTTGTTCATACTGAACAGGAACAAGTCAGATCACTCCAGCAAGCAGCACAAAGGTTAGGTCTGGCACTTTACTCATGCGTAACTAGAAAGCAAATTACCCCACATTCCTCATAAGCTATATCATAGGAGAACCAATATCGAAAAATCTAAAAATAATGAATATAAAATGTTGATGTTAAGACTGCATTACCACTTTACTCATTATTTTGCATTATTTTCTCAAAGAACATTATAAAATAATATATTTCATCATTGTAGTCCACCTTGATTAAACAGAAGAAGCCATTTTTTTTTAAAGAAAGTTTTGTGAAAATTACTACCAACTTGGAAAATACAGCCAACCAAAAAGTATTTGACTATTTCTGCCAAAATAAAGAAGAAGATATCTTAAAGTCAAAAATGGATATAAGTGTGTTGGGCAAAATAAATAGATAACAACTCAATTTATAAGATACTGACTTTTTAATTTTTCTGTTTCTATTATTTTTCATGAAATTTGTTAGTAGTGAAAAAAATAATTCATAAAAATGTGACTTCATAGCAATTTTAAGTATTCATATAGATATTTTTGTGGTAATTTAAAAAATGTATAGTAAATATTTATTATTTAAGAAGTGATGGCAAATGGTTAAACAATACAGTTTCAAATATAAAAGTAATATAGAGTAGATTTGTATCATGGTTACAAATAAATCATAAAGTACTGAATTATAATACATTTTTTAATAAATCAATATCAAGCCTCTGCAAAGAAAAACAATAAAATACATACTCCACAATGCATACAATAGAAATTATTAAAAATAAAGATATCAGGAGCATGTTAGCAAAAATAAAACAGCCAATAAAAAAAAAAAAGCCTTGAGATAGCCCAGGTGTTGGAGTTAGCAGATATTAGCTATTATAAGTTTATTTAATGACTCAAAAGAAAACGTGATCTTAATGTTTTAACATATAAGGAATCTCAAAAAAATGAGGAATAAAAATCATAAAAGAAGAAAATAGAAATTTTAGAACTTAAGAGTATACAATCTGAAATGATATACTCACTGCATGGACAGAAGAGAAGATTGAAGATGATAGAAAAAAGTTTTAGTGATCTCAGAGAGAAATCCACAGAAATTATCCAGTCAGAAGAATGGAGTGAAAACAGTTAAAATCAAGAGAACAGAGGGGCACCTGGCTGACTCAGTTGGTAAAACATGTGGCTTTTGATCTTGAGGCCGTGAGTTCAAACCCCACTTGGGGCACAGAGTTTATAAAAATAAACACTAATAATAATAATAATAATAATAAAAGAATAGGAGCTCAAGGACAAGGAGTCTAACATATGTATATTTTGGAAAGTACCAGAAGAGGAAAGAGAGCTAATGCGGCAGAAAAAAATATTTGATGAGGTAATGATTAGAAATTTTCTAAAAGTTTTGAGAGAAACAACCACTTATACCGATCCAGAAAACTCAATGACACTAAAGCAGATTAAATACAAAGCAAAGTATGTTAAGTAACATCATAGTTGAAATATTGAAAATAAAAAATAAAGAGAAGACCTTAAATATACACAGGGAAATGACATAATATATACAGAGGAACAATAATACCAATTAAGGCCAACTTTTTGTCAGAAGCAATAAAGGTCAGACAAATAATAGCATTTAAATGCTGAAAAACAAAAGTCCACTCAGAAGTCTATATACTGTATAAGTATACATCAAAAAGAAAGGAAAATGACCATTTTTAGATAAAGAAGAGAGAATTCATTGCCATAAACCTGCACTGCAAGAGATACTAGAGAAAGTCTTCAGTCTAAGGGAAATGATACCAAATGGAAAGTCTGATATACCTAAGGAAGAGATGAAGAAAAAAAGAAAAGGAAATGTGAATAAATATTAAAGATTAGTTTTTTTACTTTTATAATTTCCTTAAATGACAAAGTTTTAAAACAAAAATATTGTAAGGTGGTTATCTTGTGTCTAAGAAGGTTTTGACATTTTTGGTGTGATATATAAAGACTCAAAATGAGTATTGGTATAATACTAACTCTGTTTAGACTCTGATCAATGAATGTTGCCTGTTTTAATTCCTGGAGTGATCCCTAAAAAGTATTAAAATGCAACATTGGTAAAACTCTGTGGCCAGGTTGTTATTTGGCAGTACTATTTATTATCACCATGCATTTTCATATTAACCCAGTCTTTAAGGTTACATAATCTGTGTGTATTCCACTTATTTAAAGATAGATAATTGATTGGTAGACAACTGAGGATGACAGATGATAGGCAGATGGATACTAACACACAGTTGAGGTGGAGTGAGCAAGAGCTTGAACCCTAGAATCAGATAGCTCGAGTTCAAAGCCATCACTGCCGTTTATTCTTTTTTTTTATTATGTTATGTTAATCACCATACATTACATCATTAGTTTTTGATGTAGTGTTCCATGATTCGTTGTTTGCTTATAACACCCAATGCTCCATGCAGAACGTGCCCTCCTTAATACCCATCACCAGGCTAACCCATCCCCCTCCCCCCCTCCCCTCTAGAACCCTCAGTTTGTTTCTCAGAGTCCATAGTCTCTCATGGTTCATCTCCTCCTCCAATTTCCCCCCCTTCATTTGTCCCCTTCTGCTATCTTCTTCTTCTTCTTCTTCTTCTTCTTCTTCTTCTTCTTCTTCTTCTTCTTCTTCTTCTTCTTCTTTTTTAACATATAATGTATTATTTGTTTCAGAGATACAGGTCTGTGATTCAACAGACTTACACAGTTCACAGCGCTCACCATAGCACATACCCTCCCCAGTGTCTATCACCCAGCCACCCCATCCCTCCCACCCCCCAC
>NW_027397069.1:42475074-42673995 GCF_003265705.2 Callorhinus ursinus
TTTGAGAGAGAGAGAATGAGAGATAGAGAGCACGAGAGGGAAGAGGGGCAGAGGGAGAAGCAGATTCCCTGCTGAGCAGGGAGTCCGATGTGGGACTCGACCCCGGGACTCCAGGATCATGACCTGAGCCGAAGGCAGTCGCTTAACCAACTGAGCCACCCAGGCGCCCTATGCCACATCTTCTTTATCCATTCACCTGTCAATGGACATCTTGGCTCTTTCCACAGTTTGGCTATTGTGGACATTGCTGCTATAAACATCGGCGTGCATGTACCCTTTCGGATCCCTACATTTGTCTCTTTGGGGTAAATACCCAGTAGTGCAATTGCTGGATCATATGGTAGCTCTATTTTCAACTGTTTGAGGAACCTCCATACTGTTTTCCAGAGTGGCTGCACCAGGTTGCATTCCCACCAACAGTGTGGGAGGGTTCCCCTTTTTCCGCATCCCCGCCAACATCTGTCATTTCCTGACTTGTTAATTTTAGCCATTCTGACTGGTGTCAGGTGGTATCTCGTTGAGGTTTTGATTTGGGTTTCCCAGATGCCGACTAATGTTGAGCACTTTTTCATGTGTCTGTTGGCCGTTTGGATGTCTTCTTTGGAAAAATGCTGATCCAGTCAAGAAGTGGGCAGAAGAATGAGCTGCCGTTTATTCTTTACGTGACCTTGGACAAGTTACCTAAACTCTCCTTTTCTGAGTTTCCTCATCTATAAAATGAAGCCAGTGATAATACCTCTCTTACAGTTCTTTTTTTAATGTTATAAATTAATCCATGTAAATTTCTTATACCAATGCCTGGCACGTGATAAGCATTCAGTAAATATCAAGTCTTGTTTTGTTTTGTTTTTCTTTTTTTTTTTAATTTTTTTTCGATTTTATTTATTTGAGAGAGAGAGACAGAGATAGTGAGAGAGCACAAGTGGGGAGGAGAGGAAGAAGCAGGCTCCCCACAGAGCAGGGAGCCCGATGCGGGACTCGATCCCAGGACCCCGGGATCATGACCTGAGCCGAAGGCAGACGCTTAACCGACTGAGCCACCCAGGCGCCCTTGTTTTGTTTTTCAAGTCGCATTAAAGAGCATCCCTATTTGGCATTACGTTCATGGTTTGCATAACTGTTTTTGATTTTTTAAAAATATCATAACATGAACGTTTTTAAACATTATAAATTTCTGAGTCCTCACACCTCAGAGTAGCTGAAGCTTCCGCATGTGACTGTGGAGATAGCAGAGAGCTGGAGCTTTCCAGGCCTGCCTCAACTGTAGCAGCTTTCATGCACTGTGCAAGGGACCAGGCATGATCCTGTCTTGATGGTTAGTAGTTACAGATTGGTTATAGAGAGCTATAGAAACTCTCTCATTGAAGAAACATTCCTTACATAAACAGAAAACTTTGGAAAAATATTCAGATGTTTTAAGAAACTATGCCATTTATAATTTTTGACCAAGATGTATATTAAAGAGAATAGAGTCCCACATAAAGACGTTTGCCCCACAAGGCTACAGTGAAAATGTCTCCATTGGATTTTGCCATATTCAGAAGTTCTGCATACACCTCTAAAGACTACAACTGAAGGCAAAAATAAAAGGAAAGAGAAATGTGAACACGTGATATAAAGAACCAAGAAAAATACATACTTTTTCTAAAGTTGAATTTAACTATGACATATCACAAGTATTAAATCATAGTAGATATTTAGTATAAATTTAATGACTGATGAAGCGAATACTATTTTTACTACTTCAGTTTGGAAGTTAAAGTAGAAATAAAGAAGAGCTAAAACTAATTAAGCTTTTTACATTTAAATGCACTGCAGCAGGACAGAAAGACACAAGGACATTTCTGGCACTACCAGCACCAAATCCAAAAGAAGTATCAGGGAAAGAAAAGCTCATGCAAAATCTATGAATATATAAATGATTTGGAAGCTTGAGGTGTAAAAGAAAAATATGATAAGAAAAGGAAAGGTGGCAAATGAAAAGAAGATTGCAGAAGACGTTAAGACAAATAATAAGACATTTTTCAAGCATGGAAGGAACAAAAGGTCAGTGACAGAGAGAGTGGAGTTTCTTACAGATGGCTGGAGCAATTTCCTGACTGAAAAGACAGGCATTCCTAAAACAAAAATCAAATGAGTTCATTGCCTTCTTATTCTCCCAGAGGGCTTGGGGAACAGAGTCAGAAATAGACATAAATCTCAGGAGAATAAGAAAAAAAAATACCAAAGGAGGATTGCGCCGTGCTGAAACAAGTGCCTAAAAATAAGAGCAGTTATTTTTTTTAAACAAGAACTAAAAACCGCTTATATCCTCAATCTGTATCAACCACAAGGAAGAGCAAATCACCAGGTGATGGGGTTTTTCCCTAAGATTACCATCACTGTTTACAGCAAGACATGGTACAAGAACCAGAGTCTGCCTCAAGAGAAAAGCCTAAAAAACAACAACAACAACAAAAACAAACCAGAAGAGTCTAGACTAAATAGAAAATTCTATTTAATACACACACACACACACACACACACATATATATATATATATATGTATGTGTATATATTTGTATATATGTAGGGGTATATATATATATATATATATATATATATATATATATATCATAACACCTTCACTTTTACTAAAAGAAATTATGCTAAAATAAATGTGTCTTGTTAGATTAAGACCCTAGTTCCCATTGTTCAGCCTTGTAGATCACCAAACTGACGATTTAAATGTACAACTCTTTGTTGATGTTAAATACTGAGAAGTGGCTTTATGGCACATCCAGGTGGCATGAGAGAGCCAGAGAGGATTTCACTAGTGCTGTTTTGGAAACAAGTAGTCTAAAATAAATAAGCAAAGCGAGGGGAGGTCAGCCTGGAAAGAGACCTAGGAAGACTATAACCAAAAGATGTAGAACAGACTGTCCCTGATAGAGAAGAAAGACATACTTTTGGAAAAAGAAATGTATGTATGGCAGGAAATCAAATATTTTAGGCACTGTTAAACACTATCTGATTTGTGCTTTGTGTGTGATGAATATAGCCCTGAAGAAGAGCACCAAAATCCTTGTTTCCCAGAGTCTGTGTATCTGTGGGACTTATATGCAGATAATGTGATAGGTAATTTTATGGGTCATTTTACTTGGCCTGGGTGCCCAGATATTTGGACGAGTGTTATTCTGCATGTTTCTGTAAAAAGTTTTTTAGATAAAATTAACATCTAAATCAGGGGACTCAAGTGAAGAGGTTACCCTCCATCATGTGGGTGAATTTATATAATCGTATGAAGGTCTTTATGGAGCAAAGATTGACTTCTGAACAAGAAGGAATTCTGCCAGCAGAAAGGTAGATAGATAGATAGATAGATAGATAGATAGATAGATAGATAGATAACCTGTTGGTTCTGATACTCTGGAGTACCTTCACTAATACAGATGACAAGGTTAAATAAATACTGTATATTAGCATAAATTTTAGGTCCCTTTAAATAAACTTGGCTTTGTGAACAGTTGTGGGCCAAATGTGAGCTGTGGTGCTGGGGCCTGTCCAGGTAAGATGACCCATTAATTTTTTACCCTGGAACTCCTTCCAGTTACTGCTTGGCCTGGGAATGAGTTTCCCTCCAAAATCACAGGCAGCTTTAATACTTTCTTGATGCACTAACGAAGATTCTAAGAGAAAGTGTATCCAAGAGAGAAACTGGAATCTATTTCAAAGAGTGATGAGAGTTCAAAGGCAGAAACCAAAGGAATCATGCAAAAAGAGAGAATTCACAGTCCACAACATGAGGATGGAGGAAGCATTAGCACTTTGTGCTTCAGACAGTAAGCTCTAAATCAAAGCATTCATGTAGCTCAATAGTCTGTTTAGTCTTCATTTGATCCATATTAACTTTTTTTCCTGTAAAGTTTGGAAAGATGGGTGGAGTAGAGCCTTGGGATCCTTCTAGAACAATGATTCTGAAAACAAGAAGGTGTATCCTATTTGCTCTGGAGGCTTTAACTTAGTAGAGACTATAAATTAGTAAGTCTTAAGTGAGATCCATGCTTGCATATTAAGAAAAAATTAAAAAAGATAATTTTTCTATAGGATTTTGGTGGTAGGATTTCTTTACAGTACGATTTCAGAAAAAGATGCTTTATGAAGAAAAAAGATTACTAATTTAGGGAAATAACAGGTTGAAATTAAAAAAAGAAAATGGCACAAGAATGGAAAATATATAAGAAACATAGTAATGTCATATTAGAACTAAAAGATAGAAGAGAATAGTTCTGAGGTCTTAACCATTAAAAGAAAAAAAAAGAAGGAAAGGAAGAAGCTATAAGTCATGTCCCTCAATCACGAAGTGGAGAAAAGCTAACCATTAACCATTAAACCCACAATGGACTATTATGTAAGGGAGGGAAAAATTTGGAGATGTGCCATGAAATTTGAACATTTATTTATTACAGTACCTAGCATTACTTTCACTAACAAAAGCAGGAAGAGTAAATAAACTAAAAAAAATGAAATTGGTGATGCCTGTACAGGGTACAGTATTTTTCTGTATTTTTTAACAATGATAAAGAAAATCAAATCTTAATTTTAAAATAAAGTTGGCCAAAGAAATACAAATTTTAATTACAAATATTATATTCCAAAATGTATGTTATGGCCCAAGTTGTATTCATTAGAAAATATTTACTTAAATGGAATTTTAATTTTCAAATAAAAACAAAAGTGCAAATAAATTTGTCATTTAAATCTAAGGTAAGAAAAAATAACAAAGACAGTTTAAGAACAGGAGATGAAAGAACCATAATGGTAAATGTAGAGATAATAAATTATTTAACTAAAAATATACCTGGAACATATCCCAGAGTAATGATCTTATATTATTACATTTTATATAAAAAATGATCAAAATTGTAGTTAGTAGGGAAAACAAAAAAAGTACACAAACATGAAGAGTAAGAAAAATATATTAAAAGCTGTAGAACATTACTTGGGCAAATTTATGCTAACAGATTTTAAAATTGTAATAAAATATATTAATATTAAAAATGAATTTAGAAATTTATAATAGAAATACAATAAAATCAGAAACACATTATTACTGATGAAAGACATGAAAAGCTATAAAATAAAAAGAAATCAGAATATTCTGGTTCCATAAAGTTTTATATGAGGGCTCTGTTAAATTTTCATAAATATGATAATTCTTACTTTATGTAAACTAATTCAGAGAAAGCAGAACCTATAAAGTTTCTAATAAATTTTGTAAGGCTACTATATGCAAAAACAAGGAAAAGAAAAACAGACTAATCTCATTCATCTTACAAATATTCTAAATAAACTGTAAGCAAATCCAGCCAAAGATACAAACCATAATCACATAGAATTTTCTTCAAGTGTTTAATTTTATTTCAGAAAATTGTATCACTATAATTCACCATGCCAGTGGGTCAAAGATAGAGAAACCATATGATCAACAGAAATGTCAAAAATGTATTTGATAAACTAAAAAAAAAAAAAAAGTGATAATTCCTATTTAAAACTACCACCAACAAATGGATAGAAAATAATTTTAAGTCAGGGTAAGAAATCTCATGTTACTATTTGAAAAAAAAAAAAAGATAAGAGAAAGGGGGAGACCTGGAGAGGGAGGCATTTCACCTTAGTGTGAATGCTCCTGTCCTGTGAAGTTTCCTGGTAGTGTGGACCCTTTGCCTGCTTACACTACATGTTACCTAACTAGAATTGAAATAAAAACTTGAAACAAAGAAAAATGGGTTGTGGATGTATAGAAGACTTGACTGTTTTTTTGAAGTCCAAAAACAACATCCCAGATGTAGTGACACCCTTAGACAATTGTAAAAGGCAAGGTTTCCTCCAAATGGTAGCATCTTTCTGGCTCAGACACTTTCATTTTGTACTAAAATCTAGAAATAGCATTACTAGGATATGTGGAAGAAGTGAAAACCAAATCCTCATCCAAGCTTTGCAATCATAGATAAAACGGGAACTAAAATTATTTACATATTTTCTCCGTAACTGTATGCTAAGTAAAAAAAACTGCAACAACTTTGGAAGCAAAAGAAAAGTGTTCCATCTATTTTCAAAAGAATACAGTCTTCACTTAGATCAAAATGATTTGGAATCATGCTGAAGATTTATGGCATTTTTAGAAAATGACAGTTTACAACTGATTATATGGAATGATGTATGTTGAAAGCACTTTGTAATGCACAGGGTGCTATGCTAAAAGTACATTAATTATTTAATTAGATAGGACATGAGGAAGGTTTATGCAATTTTTATGGTAAAGAAGAACACTTGCATATTAGCCATAATAGGAAGTCATAATTGTGCAAGCTTCTGCAGAGTCATAAAATTGGATTCTAATTAGTAATAGAATAATTATTCATTGGCTTTTGTCACTTCAAAAATGTCTACTACTGTATGTGTGTTTTTAAAACACACTTTGTAAAAAGCAGAATTCAGTAAAGGGCAGAACTTCTTATCTGCCTTATTTGCGTCGTAAGGGATCAGGATCAGATTTTTGAATTGGCTCTGACAAGAAATTGATAGCAAGTGCAGAAGAGAGGAGTGTTTAGTTCTGTTAGAAATCCATAGTAAATGATTTTTTAGGGGCTTCTTTCTAGGTCAGCACTTTACAGTTTTTCAAAGTTGTAGTTAAAATGTGCTGCTAATATGAAGATATTAAATGGTGTTAATCTGAACATCTTTCAAATATATTCCAAACTCCACAGCTGTGAGTTGATGTCTATATCTGATAATTTGTGTGTTTTTTTTTAAATTCCTCAATGTATATAAAATGTAAAAAAGATGTAATGACGTTTGGACAAATAACCTGAGTGACAACAATTCTTTTGGCAATTCCCAGAAACAATGTTACAGAAATTAAGCAACAGCTGTTCATATGTGCTATTATAAAGGTGCTATTTCCTTAAAAGCAGAAGATGATGATGGATAAAAGCCACTGCCATGCACGTGTCTTCCAGCATTTTTTGGCCAGTGGGCTCAGACAAGCAACAGGAATACTAAGATATTAATAACGTGAGTACTCAACCCATGTGTTATGGTAGCCAACTGAATGGGCTAACCAATGTGGTAAAATGAGATAGGAGAGGAGGAAAGAAGGCACAGAATGGGCCAATGTTTACACTTTACAACCAATTTGAAATAGACCCTTCTGTTAAATAGGTGATGGGGATTAAGGAGGGCATTTGTTGTCATGAGCACCAGGTATTGTATGGAAGTGTTGAATTACTATATTGTACACCTGAAACTAATATTACACTGTATGTTAACTAACTAGAATTTCAATACAAACTTTAAAAAAAGTAGATCCTTCTGTCTGAAAACTGGCAAATGGGTGAGCTTATAGGCAAAGAAAACCAAGATACAGGGACTGATTCAATTTTTTTTAAGTTTCCCATCTGACTGCTATATTCAAACTACAGGGTAATGCAGTATGGAAGATTTGGGTATTGGCTGGGAATAAAACATGAATATGAAATATCAAAATCTTGAAAGGTTTTAAAAATTTTAAAAATAAGGTGATATTAAAACAAAAATGAATTCACACTAGTGCTTTAAAAAAGAGTAGTGTTCTTCATATAGGTCCTGCATCATTATTTTAATTTTAAATTTATTTCCATTTTTCCCTCTCTATTTTGACAAGGATATAGTTCTACTTACACTTCTAGCGACTGTTAATATACATAAAAACTGATGGTTTTGGGGCGCCTGGTTGGCTCAGTTGGTTAAGCGACTGCCTTCGGCTCAGGTCATGATCCTGGAGTCCCGGGATCGAGTCCCACATCGGGCTCCCTGCCCAGCAGGGAGTCTGCTTCTCCCTCTGACCCTCTTCCCTCTCGTGCTCTCTATCTCTCATTCTCTCTCAAATAAATAAATAAAATCTTTAAAAAAAAAAAAACACTGATGGTTTTGCATATTTATTTTATATCCAGTCAGTATTCATTTCAAGAGATTTTTAATTGAGATATTGAATATTTTGTGTATGGAACCATATTAACTCAGAGCAAAAACATTATTTTTTGTTCAATATTTACACTTATCTGTTTTTTATTTCTTAGGCCACTGTCTATAAGATCTGAGGCATGAATACTCAACAGTTATAGTAAAGGCTAGCTCTGTCTTATTCCTGAAGTGAAAGGTAACTTTATTTTTTAAGATTTTATTTATTTATTTGAAAGAGAGATAGCGAGAGAGACAGCATGAGAGGGGCGGAGGGGTACAGGAAGAGGGAGAAGCAGGCTCCCTGCAGAGCAGGGAGCCGGACGTGGGGCTCAATCCCAGCGCCCCGGGATCATGACCTGAGCAGAAGGCGGACACTTAACGACTGAGCCACCCAGGTGCCCTGAAAGGTAACTTTTTAAATATTTTGTTAGAGTCGTTGTCTTTCTTGTTTGTTTTGGTTAGATTTTATCAAGATTAATTAAATAAGATTTTATCATGTTTAATTAGTTTCTATCCATTTATATTTTCCTTAGTTTTTAAATTATTAATGCTTGTTAAAGTATATCCATTTTTGGCTTCTGTTGATAAATCATATGATATTTTCCTCCAAGATATGTTGAATTTTTAGAGGATTCTGATTAAAAGCATTGCTCATTATATGGGAAAAATAAAGTTGAATCCCTGACTTTTATTATATACAAAAGGGTAATCTGGATGAATTAACATATTAATGTGAATGGTAATCATTTACAATGGAGAAAATATAAAACAATATTTTATAATTCTGGAACAAAGAAAAGCTACCTAAACAAAACCCATTTTTTTTAAGTTAAAAGTTAATTGATATGAACATAGCAAAATGACTTAGTGTAATGTGGTACATCACAGACAAAGTTGACAAATAAGAAGCTGTTTGCAGTATTAAAGGCCAACGAGGGATCTTTGTTATAGCCATTTTGGAAATAAATTTGGCAGTATTTAGAGAAATAAAATATGCATGCATCTTACAATTCAGCAATTCCAAACCTAGTTATGTCCAGGAGAAACTCTTACACAGATTACTAACTGTATCCACACAAAGTGGCTCATTGTAGGTTTGTCTATGCCAGTTAGGAATTGGAGGCAACTTGTCGCCTAACACTAGGTGAATGGTTAGGAAAAGCACTGTGGTTTCTTAGGGAGGAATACACTGTAACAATTAAAAGCAGTGAACAGGGGCGCCTGGGTGGCTCAGTTGGTTAAGCGACTGCCTTCGGCTCAGGTCATGATCCTGGAGTCCCGGGATCGAGTCCTGCATCGGGCTCCCTGCTCAGCGGGGAGTCTGCTTCTCCCTCTGACCCTCTTCCCTCTCGTGCTCTCTATCTCTCATTCTCTCTCTCTCAAATAAATAAATAAAATCTTTAAAAAAAAATAAAATAAAAGCAGTGAACAGCATGCATAGGACTTAAAATCATTAGCGAGTTTTAAAAGTATAGAATACTAAAAGGGATTCCTAGAAAAATGCAATTAAAAATACACATTTAAAACAGCACTATATTTCTCAGAGTCCTATAGTCTCTCAGGGGGTGGCGGGATGGGTTAGCCCGGTGATGGGTATTAAAGAGGGCACGTATTGAATGGAACACTCGGTGTTATCCGAAAACAATGAATCATGGAACACTACATCAAAAACTAATGATGTAATGTTTGGTGACTCACATAACATAATAAAATTAAATTAAAAAAAAATACCCACTATATTGTTTCTAACATATGCATCCAAAATACATAACAGGTCACAACATATAAAAGGATTGTCAGGTGTATCAATGGTGGGCAGGAGGATCTGCTTAGCTTGAGATCAGGCACGGGGAGTGGATCCCTTCTACAAACTTTGGAAAGAATTTTTATAAAAAATATTTGGGTGCTATTTACTTATTTGGTCATATATTTGAGGGGATTTAAATAATATCAATTTTATAGAAACATTTACAGACTAGTACAAGGAACTCCCATATCTGCCCTCCTATATTATCTAGAATTCTCAATATTCAGGATTTTGCCATATTTGCTCTATTATTCATTAGTCACAATGTCTCATCAACCTTTAGCACTTTAGGATGTATTTTCTAACGGGAACACCTTCCCGCATAACTGTAATATGACCATCAATACCAAGAAATTAACATTGATTTAATACTACCATCTAAGTTACAGATTCCACTCAAATTTTGCAAATTGTCCTAATAACGGCCATTATACACCTAGAATCTGACCCAAGATCATTCATTGCCTGTAATTGAAACAACTCTCTGGTCTCCTTCAACCAAGAAGAGTTTCTCAGTTTTTTCTTGGTTGTCATAGCCTTGACATTTTCTAAGAATATAGGCCAATGGTTTTTTGAGTGTACCTGAATTAGAGTTGCTCTGCTGTTTTCCGAGGAGCATCGTCACAATATGCAAAGATGGTAGAGATACTGTGGAAATGGTGCTATGTCCTTCTCGGTGTAGCCTATCAAGAGGCCCATTCAGGCAATGTCAACTTATATCACTTAATTTCAAAGTGTATGCTAGCCTTCTCCACTGCTAAGGGATTATTATTAGTTTGTATTCTATTGAATTGAAGAACTTATTATTATATACCATTAATTTATTTGTACATGATTCATTTACTTATTTATTCATATCACTAAGTGTTATGTGGCTGAATTGTAACCTTCCAGAAGTCCTAATGCCCAGTACCCCAGAATCTGACTGTATTTAGAGACAGGATTTTTAGAGGTAGATGAGTTAAAATAAGGTCATTATTATCGGCCTTAATCCAATATGACTGGCTTTTGTATAAGAAGAGGAAATTTGGACAGAGTCCCGCAGAGGGAAGGACATGGGAAGACACAGAGAGAAGATGGTCATCTACAAATAAAAGAGGTATATGTGAAACAGAGCTTCCCTCATGACCCTCCAAAGGAACCAATTGTGCCAACAAGCGTACTCTCAGACTTAAGCCTCCAGAACTGTGAGAAAATTTAGGTTCTTTAAGCCACCCGGTCTCTGGTACTAATATATAAAGAGTCATGAATTTGCTTATAATATGTCATCATTATTTAATCTATTTTTTTAAAGATTTTATTTATTTATTTATTAAAGATTTTTATTTATTTGTTGAGAGAGAGAGAGAGAATGGTAGAGAGAGAGAGCATGAGAGGGAAGGAGGTCAGAGGGACAGGCAGACTCCCTGCTGAGCAGGGAGCCCGATGCGGGACTCGATCCCGGGACTCCAGGATCATGACCTGAGCTGAAGGCAGTCGCTTAACCAACTGAGCCACCCAGGCACCCTAATCTTTTTTTAAAAGATCTTATTTATTTATTTGACAGAGAGAGTGAGAGAGCACAAGCAGGGGGAGCAGCAGAGGGAGAGGGAGAAGCAGGCTTCGCGCTGAGCAGGGAGCCCGATGTGGGTCTGGATCCCAGGACCCCGGGACCATGACCTGAGCCGAAGGCAAACGCTTAACCGACTGAGCCACCCAGGCTACCTGTCATTATTTAATCTTTAAATATCTCAGATTTGATCAGTGGTAGCCTCTTAAAGCCAATTGCTGTGTTTTTTTAGACATCATTCATTGAATATTTCTTTAATTTGCAGCACAGTAAGGTTTTTCAGGCCCTTATACATTTCTTGACTTGGACCTGAAAGTCCCAGTTCTTTCTAGTGAAGAAGGTTGTTCAGAAACAATAATCTAAGCACTGGAGTATGGGTATATTGCTATTCCCAGGACCTCCTTGTGGATAGAACCGTTAGGGAATATATTTATGTGTGTACATTGTCATTTTCTTCTTCTTTCTCTCTCCTCTCTCTTTCTCTCTCTCTCATTATCTTGCCATACACAGAAAATATGCACACATGTGTGCAGGTGCACACCCACACACATACATATATAGTTATTTTGATAAATATTATTTCCTTTATGAGAAATCATGGTACTAGTTTTGATTTGCAGCCTCCAAGATGATTCCTAATGATCCCACCTTGTCCTTGGGTCCTCATTCCCACTCTCTTGGATCATAAACCCTGGAGGACACCAGTTTCCATGTCACCAGAAATCCCTGTGCAGAGGCCTACTTGAATGAGCTCGGGTGGGATTTCTTCACCCTTTAATGGAGTATTCAGATGAGACTTCAACCTGGATCATCAGCTTGGCTACAACTTCACAGGATACCTTGAACCAGAGGCACCCAGCTAAGCCAGAATCTGATTCCCGACCTCCAGGAAATATAAGATAATAAATACTCATTGTTGAACGAAAAAGTATTAGGGTGATTCTTCTGTGCCACAATAGATAAGCACACATCACTGATGGTAAGGTCACCAGTTACCTCTTAATTGCAAGTATCTAGTGCATTCTTATTTAGTGTGAATGTTCTACAATAGAATATGCATTTAAATTTGAAATTATACCATGACAGGTTGAATCTAAGCTCTGCTGTTTACTTGCAATGTTATCTTCTTTCTGTACCACATTTTGTTAATGTGTTAAATAAGGATAAAAATAACAGTGCCTATCTCATAGATTTTTGTAACTATTAAATGAGATAATACTTGTAAGTCATTTAATAATAATGTCTGCACATAGCAATTGCATGATAAATATTCATTGTACCTGCCACTGTTAGTACTTCTTGCCTCTTGAGATTGTCCTCACCTTTTGCTTCTGTGACATAATTTCTTGGTTTCCTTCCTACCCTACAAGTGGCTACTTATCCTTTTTAAGATATTCCCCAGGAAGATTTCCTTTCCCTTTTAATTATCACTCAGAATAAACTATCTCTTGACTCACCTTGGATATTTCACAGGTACTTTAAAATAAATAATTTTCTACCTTCAGGTCTGCTTGTTTTCCTATATTCTCTATCCTAATAAATATCTTGGTTATCTACTTGGAGAATCAAAGCATAAAAATGAGTTTTAATTTATCCAAGTCAGTTAATCAAGTATTTTGATTACCAATTACATATGTAGTTCTAGAATTTTTTAAAAAAGGAAAATGATATGGGTCTTATTCCTTTGGAAACATACTGTCTGCTGAGTGTACAGAGTGAGTAAATCATCAGTTAAGGTGATTCCAGTATGCCACAAAGCAAAATCGGCAGTGGGCAGCAAGAAATGGAAGTATAAAAGCTGGTAGGCTCAAGTGAAAATGTCTTGGGCTACGTATAATGTGTTCAATGGGAAGACATTGAAAGACTATAATTATGTGATTGCAGAGATTTGATACAGCCTCAGCTCTCCTTCAATCATAAATTAAAATTTTGCTAAGTCCCATTAGAAGTATTTTCTCAGTATTTTTGCAATCAGTCTCTTTCTCTCCACTACCACTGTTACTTGTTTAAATTCACCTTTATCACTTATTGCTGGAATTATTGCAATCATCCTTTAATTGGTTTTCATTTTTAAATTTACTCATTCTCCTATGGAAAAGCTTTCAGTGACTGCTCAGATCCTTCAGGTTGAAATTCTAACTTATAACTCACCTATTACACAAGGAATGCCCTTCATTATGCTCCTGCTTACTTCTATAGGTCCATCAACTACTTCACCCACAGCAGCAACACAAGCTTTGTCAACTGCAACGAACTTCTTCAAGTTTTCTGTAGGGACCATACATTTCCATACTGTAGTGGCTACAGATGTTCTGTTACTTTTGCTTGACATTTCCCTTTCCTACTCCATGTTTTATCGGCTTTTGTCTTTCAAGACCAGCCCGCACAGTACTCTCCCTTCTTAGTTACCTCCAGTTTTTCTCAGGTGCTTCTGTCTACACTGAAATAACACCCTTCCTATTATTAGAGTCGCACCTACCTAGTGAAATTTGGGTGTTTTTAGGAATACTAGAATTACCTGTAGTTATCTCCTGCTCCATAGCTAATTACCCAGAGGCCTAGCAGCTTAAAAAAAACAAAAGAACCTGGGGCTCCTGGGTGGCTTAGTTGGTTGAGACTGCCTTTGGCTCAGGTCATGATCCTGGAGTCCTGGAATCAAGTCCTGCATCAGGCTCCCTGCTCAGCAGGGAGTCTGCTCTCCCTCTGACCCTCCCCCCGTCATGTTGTCCCTCTCTTTCTCAAATAAATAATATCTTAAAAAAAAACAACAAAAGAAAAAACAAACAAAAAAGCCCCATTTATTTATCTCATAGTTCTGTGGGTCAGGAATTCAGGAGCAGTTTAGCCGAGTGATTCAGGCTCAGGATCTCTTATGAGGCTGCAGTCAAGATGTGGGTTTGGACTGAAGTTAACTGAAGGCATGACTTGAGCAAAAGGATTCCCTTCTAACATGATTCACTTAATGTCTTTTTAATTCTTTATTTTTTTAAATTTAAATTCCAGTTAGTTAACCTATAGTGTAATATTAGTGTCAGATATGCAATATAGTGATTCAGCTCTTCCATATAACACTCAGTGCTCATCACAAGTGTGCTCCTTAATCCCCATCCCTTATTCCACTCATCCCCCACCCACTTCTTCTCTGGGAACCACCAGTTTGTTCTCTATAGAGTTTGTTCCTAAGAGTCTGTTTCTTAGTTTATTTCTCGTTCTCTTTTTTTCTTTGCTCATTCATTTTGTTTCTTAAATCCACATATGAGTGAAATCTCATAGTATTTGTCTTTCTGTGACTGACTCATTTCACTTAACATAATACTCTAGCTCCAACTATGTTGTTGCAAATGGCAAGATTTCATTCCTTTCGATGACTGAGTAATATTCCATTATATATATAATGTATAATGTGTCCTCTTCTTTATCCATTCATCTATCAATGGACACTTGGGCTACTTCCATAGTTTGGCTATTGTAGATAATGCTGCTATAAACATCAGGGTGCATCCCTTTGAATTAGTATTTTTGTATTCTTTATGTAAATACCTAATAGTTCAACTGCTGAATCATAGGACAGTTCTATGCTTAACTTTTTGAGGAAACTCCATACTGTTTTCCAGAGTAGTTGCACCAGTTTGCATTCCCACCAACAGTGTAAGAGTGTTCCCCTTTTAACCCTCCTACACTGTTGATGGGAATGAAAGCTGGTGCAGCCTCTCTGGAAAACAGTATGGAGGTTCCTCAAACAGTTGAAAATAGAGCTACCATACGATCCAGCAATTGCACTACTAGGTATTTACCCCAAAGATACAAATGTAGGGATCCAAAGGGGTACGTGCACCCCAATGTTTATAGCAGCAATGTCCACAATAGCCAAACTGTGCAAAGAGCCAAGATGTCCATCGACAGATGAATGGATAAAGAAGAAGTGCTATATATATGCAATGGAATATTATGCAGCCATCAAAAGGAATGAAATCTTGCCATTTACAATGGCGTGGATGGAACTGGAGGGTATTATGCTGAGTGAAATAAGTCAATCAGAGAAAGACATGTATCATATGACCTCACTGATATGAGGAATTCTTAATCTCAGGAAACAAACTGACGTCTGCTGGAGTGTGGGGGGTGGGAGGGATGGGGTGGCTGGGTGATAGACATTGGGGAGGGTATGTGCTATGGTGAGAGATGTGAATTGTGTAAGATTGTTGAATCACAGACCTGTACCTCTGACACAAATAATACATTATATGTCAAAAAAAAAAAAAAAAACAGAAGAAGAAGATAGCAGGAGGGGAAGGATGAAGGGGGGAAATCAGGGGGAGACGACTATGAGAGACTATGGACTCTGAAAAACAAACTGAGGCTTCTAGAGGGGAGGGGGTGGGGGGATGGGTTAGCCTGGTGATGGGTATTAAAAAGGGCACATTCTGCATGGAGCATTGGGTGTTATACGCAAACAACGAATCATGGAACACTACATCAAAAACTAATGATGTAATGTATGGTGATTAACATAACATAATAAAAAAAGGAAAAGAAAAAAAAGAGCATTCCCCTTTCTCCACATCCACACTAACATGTGTTATTTCACCTATGTTGTTGATTTTAGCTATTCTGACAGGTGTGAGGTGATACCTCATTGTAGTTTTGATTCATTTCCCTGATGATCAGTGATATTGAGCATCTTTTCATGTGTCTGTTGGCCGTCTGAATGTCTTCTTTGGAAAAATGTCCATCAACAAACCTAAAAGGTAACCTATGGAATGGGAGAAGATATCTGTAAATGACATATCTAATAAAGGGTTAGTATCCCAAATATATAAAGAACTTATAAAACAACACCCCAAACCAAATAATCCAATTAAAAAATGGGCAGAAATCACTTAATGTCTTTTGAAAGGAGGCCTCGTTTCCAGCTATAGACAGAAGACCAGTTCCTTGTGCTGTGGTCCTCACCACAATGATAACTTGAACATCTTCACTATATAGCAGTTGGCTTTCCCCAGAGTAAATACTCTAAGAGTGAAACCAATATTACAATGTTTTCTATGACCTAGACTTGGAAGTCACATTCCACCCTTTCTTCAATATCATTTTGGTTACACAGGTAATCCCTATGTAATGGGAGAGAGAACTACACAGGAGCATAAATAGTGGGAAGTTAGGATTGTTGTAGACTATCATGAAGGGTATAAAACTGAAAACCTTTAATATTATGGAAGATTAATCATGTAACAGCATCTTAGAATACTCTAAATTATTCTATTTTAATTGTGGAAGAGCAACTCCCTGAAAATTTTTGGGTTCAAGGAGATTCCAATTTAAAAAAAAGGGGAGTAATTTTAAACATTATTAAGACTTTTATGTGGAGCATCTGGGTGGCTCAGATGGTTAAGCTCTGCCTTCAGCTCAGGTCCTGATCCCAGGGTCCTGGGATAGAGCCCCACGTCTCAGCAGGGGAGTCTGCTTCTCCCTAGCCCTCTGCCTCTCTCCCCTGCTCACGTTCTCTCTCTCTCTCTCAAATGAATAAATAAAATCTTGAAAAAAAAGACTTTTATGTGATATATACACATACGTGTTTTACATGTTTCATTTTTACAACTGTATTTTAATTTGTGAGTCGTCAGATATTTAAAGAAAAACTTAATCTATCATAAAGAAAAAAGTAGTAAGAGGACGACATTTTCTTTCAAGTAGCTGTGTGGCCTTGGATCATCTCTGTAGATGATCTTCACTGTGCTCCAGCTTTGTCACCACTCAGATGAGTCATATATCTAATTGTTTTTATATCTCATGAGACTATTGTGAGTGTAAAGAAGATTACTGCTGATAAGCAGCAGTGAAAAGTTAAATGACTATGAAAAAATGTCTTCATTAAGTGATTTGCAAACATGCCTCATAAATGGTATTTGAATATTTGTAATTACCTAACACATATTGCATACAAATATCAACTAATATCATATGACACTAATTTCAGGTGAGTTTACCAAGGCATCTTCTTTTGCTACCAGATTAGCTCATCAAGGAGCTAGCTACATTTACAATGGCACATATGCAGATGATATTGACCTTTGGGTATCATTTATCTTTTGCAAGCTCAGCGCACAAAAGCAAGGGAAATGGGAATAAAACTGGAAATGTATATAAAAATTCTCATCTGTGTGTCTACAAACCGCAGTATTTTTTAAAGCCTTAATATTTTAGTGGTATTAATCTACTTTGAAATGTAAAACGGTGGAAAAAAGAAAGCCATAGGGTGATACCTGGTTCTCAATAAATCAAGTTTTTGATTCTGTAAAAGTTCAATTTGCCAATACTCTTCCAAGAAGAAATAAAGTTACTGATTGGTGAATTTTAGGGCATCCCAAACTGGCACATATCTCAGAGCACAGGCAGGTAGCTTTCAGAGGGAACTCAAAGCAATAGCACTAGCTGTGTACAAACTTCGTCATAGTTGTAGTGTGGACCTGAATTGGAGTTGTCTTCCTCTCTGGAATCATGTATAATCTAAAGGTTTGGGCCTACAAAGTACCACTTCTATAAACTCTTTTGGAATTTATTTCATAAAGTCTATAATGACCTATCGTTAGTCTTTTTTATGATTTATCACTGGTCTCTTAATTTCTTTCTCCTTTAATTTTGTTTAGAGCAAAAAGTAAGAAACCACTTGACTTATACCCTTAATTTGAGTCCCTGTGGTTTTAAGCTCATGGAATTTTGGAAATTTTTTAATATGGAGTTTGTACCCTCTAATTTGCAACTTTAAAGGAAACGTTAATCGAGCAATGCATCTGCTCAAATTTTCGGTGTTTTTTTTTCAAATACTGAAGGTCTCCATTAAAAAAGAAAGAAAGAAAGAAAAGCATAACCAGGCCTGATGTGACTGATACAGAAATTGCAACACAGATGAGGAGTATTATCAACACAGAAATCTATAACACGTATCATTGGCTTAGGAGCCCTGCTGTGGGTGACAAGGAAATCGATATTCAACGTGGAAAGAAAGTGATTTAGTTTATGCAGTGGTGAAATAATTATTAACAAGTCCCCCGACATAACTTGGAAGGCAGATAATGTTGACATTGGGAAAAAGGCTGGAAAATAGAATGTGAATAGGTGTCATTGGGTGGACTTTACAAGATCTTAAAAAAAAAGAAGAACAAAACATTTCCAAGTTAAAAAAAAAAAAGTGGAAAAGACTTAGAGTTTTAAAAAATCCACTATATCTCCATGCCAAACAGTGAACTATAACATTGGAAATTTTACAAAATTCTGCTTAGAGGCAGAAACCAAAACAATGTTTGCCCTTTTACTCATCATGTAAACTCTTTGAGTGATTCATAGTAAATCTTTTCATTTGGACAAAATGGCTCTGGAGAAAGAGAGAAAAACTATGGCTCTCCCATGAAAGCATAAGAGGACAAAGCACCTGTAATTATTTTGAGAGCATGAGAGTGAGAGCTCTGGGGATGGTGAAGGAGAGAATACAGGGAAATAGAACAAATTTAAGAAGTATATCCATAAAAGAACAGAATGTAGCTGTTGGCACATGAAGCCGACTGGAAGCAAATAGATGAGAAGCCAAGTGTTTCAGGGAGTCATTCTGCCAAAAAGAGCACCAGCCTAAACGAAAAGATGTTGACTTTTTTGGAATCAAGCCATTGTCAGGCCTCCCATCTTTTACAGGCAGAAATCAGTTCCGTCCTCCAGGAGGATACAGTCCCTACTATTCAATTCCCTTCTAGTCAAGGAACACAGTAAGAAAGGAAAACCCTCCTAGGACAATGACCTGAGGACAACCCTTTCTAGGGAACAGAATTGAGCCTTGTCAAAAAAGCATTCTGATTCCTCAGAGTGGGATGCCCTCACCAATGTCTGCCAAGAAGGATATTGGAATTGCTATTGCTATCATGTGTCTCCTGTTCTTCTCCTTCCTGTGTGTGTGCTTATTGTGATTATCCTGAACTCTTGATCCGTTGTAAATTGAGTATGTGAGATAGATATGTTGTCTTTTTGTTTATAATTCTCAAGAGGACCAACACAGGAAACTACCCAGAGATTTCCATTCATCCATCCCTGATCAAGGGATATTAACAGATCCTGAACATTAAGCTTGATGCTACGGCTAGTTGGAACTTTTGGATTGTCTTTCTTGGACCAAGGTGAGAGGAATTCTTGTTTGGAAATGAGAGTGAACTGAATATCTGGGGAACAAAAGAAGAAAATCTGGTAGTTATTAATACTGCACACAGATACCCTGCCTTGCCACACAGCAGGATTGGAATTCCAGCTGGTTAAGACTAATCATTTATAGAGATGTGATCAATTCCCATCTATGTGTACCTGGTTTCAGAATTAAAAAAAGAAATGCTCCTATGTAATAATAATTTCTCTAATAAAGCCTGCTTTTATGAGTCATCTCTTTTCTCTCCTTTAAATGGTGAAATCTTCAGGGTTCATCTGATGCTACCAGCTCTCTGAGTGACCTTTTCTAATTTTATGGCCTCAGCCATCAACTGCACTTTGGATGAATATTAAATTCCAATCTAGATTTCTCTACTGAATTTTGAGCTCAAATATCCAATACCTAAGAGGCATTGAAAAGCTATTATTGCTACAAGTTGAATTGATTATTTCTATCACCGAAAATATGGTGTCTTCTTAAATTTACCCTCTCACTGATATGCACTGAAGGTCAAAAACCATAGAATTCTCCTAGATTCTTTTCTCTATATCTCATTAATCATCAAATCATGCCAATTCTATTAATTAAGTATCTCTAGTTAATGTGTAAAGTATGAGCCCCACTCTTATTCCACTTGAATTGTTTAGGTTAATATCACTTTTTTAATTTTCATTTTGACTAAATGCATTAAAGTGTTTTCTTAAGGGAAAGCCATACCTGCTTTAAACTGAACTAAAGAGAGTTGTTGATTCTGCTTCTGCTGTTACTTACTTCACCAGTATCAGACCCAAAGAACTCAGAATATTATTTGAGAGAGAAAAGGAACATCAGTGATTATAATAAAATATAATAACTTTTAAAGAAAGATTATTTGAGAGAGAGAGCGAGCACTACCAAGAGGGGCAAAGGGAGAGGAGAGAGAATCTCAAGCAGACTCCATGCTGAGCTCGATCTCATGACCCTGATATCATGATCTGAGCCAAAACTAAGAATCCAATGCCTAACAGGCTGTGCCACCCCAGGTGCCCCTAAAATACAGTAATTCTGTAACAGAGATTTGCAGCAAGTAATATTAAGGAAAGATATTTGGAATCTACCTCACCTGGGGAGATCAGGAAACCCTTTTAAGAGTATTATACTACTTTCATTCATTGTACAGGTATTTATGATGTGACCCCTCTATGACAGGTCATCTTTTTTCTTTGTCAGGGAACTCTACTGTAGACTGGAATATAACTATGGACAGGACCAGACAGCATCCCTCTTGAATTCAGGGAAGAAAAAGGTGGGAAATAATAGTGTTGGGTACAATGTTGGGAAAAAAAATTCTCTAGAAGTGTAGCAAGACTGAATTGCAAAGTACTTATTGGAAACTGTGGAACATGAATCTGGAAATGTCATGTTAAACTAGATTATAAGAGAACTTGTATACCCTGTGATACTTTTGGAAACTTTTCCTTATAACTACAGAAACAGAAAGATAACCACCTTCCAAAGTAGGTGTTGCCTGAGTTGTGACTGAACCTTCCCTGTGTTCCAACCCTCATGAGCAAACAAGTGTCTTTAGTTCAGTTTAAGATAGCAGTGGCTTTCCCTTAAGATAATATTTTAATGCATTTAGTCAAAATGAAAATTTAAAAATGAAATTAACCCAAAAACTCAACTAGAATAAGATGGGACTCATTCTTTACACAGATCAAGTTGCGCCTTAGTCAAGAGTTCTAGGAACATAGAAGTAAGTAGAAAATGAAAATCAGGAGAATGGAGCAATGAAACATAACACTGTTTTACTGTTAGATTTTTTTATGGATAAATAATCCTTTCACAATTTTTTTACATTTTTCAATTTTTCCAAATGCACATGTATTCTTTTATAATCAGGAGTAATAAAGATACTAATAAATGTGTTAGCGACCCTCACATGGACTTTCTGGGGAAACAAGATGAAAAATAAATCGTTTATTTATACTCGACATATCTTAGGAAACAAGTAGTCATACTAGAGAAAAAATACATGTGCTCATGGCCTTCAACCCTCTCTACTGAGTCATGAATTACTAACTGTAATAGTGCCACTGGTTGTTCAAATAGTCAAATGTCATGGGTTATTTGTCATGTTCTGCTATTTTTTGTTAAATTGTTAGACTTCTAAAAACCAATGGGCAGAGAAAGCTGCAAATAAAAAGCCAAGAAAATGCGAATATTGAATCCACATGATCTTTTAAAAATTGAGAATCTAAAAAAAATTTCTGTTCAAGTCACTCTTTATTAGTAAAAGATTAGCAAAACGATATTAGTAAAAGTAAAATAAATAAATAAATAAATACCTATAACTATTTGTTAAATCTAGTGAGTTTATACATAAACTGTAAGTAAATAATTGACATTATTTGCCAATCATTTTCTTTGACCAGACACTGATAAGGAAAATTATAAAAGTTTAAATGTATAGACATTTTAAGTTATTCACATTGATTATTTGCTATAACAAAGCCAAGCTAGTTGGCTGATTATTTGATATTTCAGGTTTAACTGTATCCCATACAAAAACCTGCACTCAGATGATTTTAGCAGCTTTAATTATAATTGCAACAAAATGTACTTCAGTAGGTGAATGCACCAATAAATTGTGGCACATCCAGACAATGGAATGTTATTCAGTGCTCAAGATAAATGAGCTATCAAGCCATGACAAGACATGGTGGAAACCTAAATGTATATTACTAGGTGAAAAAAGCCAATCTGAAAATAGTTACATACTGTATAATTTCAACTATATGACATGCTGGAAAAGGAAAAACTATGAGGGCAGTGAGAAGATAAGGGTCTCCAGGAGTTGGGGAGTCGGAGCACAGATGGTTTTTAGGGTGAAATACTCCCCATGACAATATAATGATGAATACATGTCATTATATATTTGTCAAAACCCATAGAAAGTGCAACACTGAAAGTGAGCTGTAATTTATACTATGGAACTTTGGGTGATGATGATGTGTCAGTGTAGGTTCATCAGTTGCAGCAAATGTATCCAGTCTGGTGGGGGATGTTGGTAGTGGAGGGGCTACGGACGAGTGGAGACAGGGAATATATGGGATATCTTTGCACCTTCCCCTCAATTTTGCTGTGAGCCTAAAATTGCCCTTAAAAATTAAGTTTTAATTGAGAAAACTTTAACTGCATTGAGTGCAAGTCATTTTTCTGAAATATTTTAATACATTCTCATGTTAATAGTACAAATAAATGCTCAATAACATCTCAAGGTTTTAAATAGATTTTAAATTATTATTTTTTATTTCATTTTGAGGATGAAGAAAATTTGTGTCACATATTATCGAAAATTATTTAATATCCTAGACCTGAAAAAAAGGACAAAAGAAAGAAAAATAAAATATGAGGTCTATTTTGATCATACATACTTTAATGAGTATGAGACAATAGTTAGCTTTAAGCCATAGATCTCCTTGGAAGTACTGCATAGGTCCTGAGCATCTGGGAGAACAAAGGAAAATTTTAGCAGAGTTACAGATTTCAAAATCAGCATTATGTTTAAGAATTATCCTTTTTGACATGAGGCTGAGGAAACTAGGTAGAGAAAGTCTCCAAGGAACAGCCCTTATTCAGCATGTGACAAGCAGGGAGAAAATGTTTTATATATGTACCTTTGTATTTGTACACACTATGTAGTACAGATCTAATTCTACCTGATGCACCCCATGATGAAAAAGCAAGCAAACAAAACACACACACGCGCGCGCGCACACACACATACAACCGCTCACATACAAGCACATAAAAATAAGAGGAAAAGAGCCAAAGGATAACATATCATGAAATCCTTCATATGATTGTTCTTTATATTCTTTGTCTTCACTTACACCCTGGTGTCTTTTCAATTTTCCAGATAATGAAATAAGGCTTTTAAATTCTTCTTTTGTAAAGTATAAATGTTCTGTTTCTATTGCTTCCTTTTGCCTCTGTCTCAAGAGACAACCAGAGAGATGGAAATATGAGTTTTTCATCTTTGACTTTTCCTTCCAAATAAAATGTTCACCAAAAAAAGTAAGGTGAAAAATTCTCCTTATCCAAAGTAGCATTAAATAATGATATCCCATTAATGTACTGCAAAATAATATGTTGAATTTTATTTTACATATTTATCTGATACATTTGCGCATTTATCTTTATATGTGATATGTATTTTTAAAATGTTATTAGGGTTGGTGATAGTTACTCATATATAGAAGATTGATCACAAAAGGAATTATGAAACCAATATTCCTATGAGCACACACACAGAAAAACAACTGTTGGTTTTCTTGGAATTTCAACTATGAGCATGGAGGCTCATTCTTCTTTTTTTTTTTTTTATAAGATTTTATTTATTTATTTTGGAGAGAGTGACAGAGATAGTGACAGAGAACACGAGCAGGGAGGAGAGGGAGGAGGAGGAGAGGCAGAATCAGGCTCCCCGGTGAGCAGGGAGCCAGATTCAGGGCTCCATCCCAGGACGTTGAGATCATGACCTGAGCCTAAGGTAGACGCTTAACCAACTGAGCCACCCAGGTTCCCCGAGGCTGTCATTCTTTATGACCCTGTCATCTTGCCTCTATCTTACTGATCGAAAAGGGAACAGTTAGAATTTGCCTAATTCATTGGCATCCATGGCATCCTACTTGCTAAAGGTGAAAAAATGCAGTAAATTCAATATTTTCTTTCTGATTTCTTTTTTACTTTTTGTTTTTTATTTTGTTGACCAGTTGACTTGGTGATTTAATCAAATAAAAATGAAGCTCCCTGCTTATATAGCTATGATTTTAACCAATAAAATTCGATAACTGGTAAAAAAGTGCCAACAAATGTTTTTGGCTGATTTTCACTAAGCTGGTGATATGTGTTGCCATGTCACTGTAACCCCGATTTCATTGCTTCTTGCTCTTCACCTACTGCAGGACCTAACCTTCTGTGACATCCTGCAGACTGGGATTTAACAAGAGATTTAAATTTGCTTATAAGAAAGTACATTTACTTGTTACCTGTTCACGGAATGCTCTCTCTGATGAATACAAGTGCATCCTCATGGTTTCAGTTTTGTTTGGTGATTATGGTGAGGAGAGGGGAACCCTTTCTTACCTTACTTGTCTGCAGAGGATTATTAAAGCTATGCTGCTTTCCTCGACACCATTTCAGAATTCCAATAGCAACTGCTTTCTCAGATCTTACTGATGGACCCAACAGTGGGCTCAGAAACAAATCTGAGTGCTACTTTAAATTACTCTTTTTGATGAGTCTCTTTTTGTTTTTCTGCTTGCTTTCTTACCTTACCTCTTTCTCTTAGGAAGGCTTTTCTTTTAGTTAGAGAAACACCGAAGTACTTCTTGTTAACTTATTCCATAAATTCTCAAGACATGAATAGATACTTTGGACTTGCTTTAGTGGACACAGCTGGGATTCTCTACTCCATATAGCTGAGGTGTGAGGTTTCTTCTTCTTCTTCTTTTTTTTTTAAGATTTTATTTATTTATTTGAAGGAGAGAGACACAGCGAGAGAGGGAACACAAGCAGGGGGAGTGGGAGACGGAGAAGCAGGCTTCCCACTGAGCAAGGGGCCCAATGCTGGGCTTGATCCCAGGACCCTGGGATCATGACCTAAGCCAAAGGCAGACACTTAATGACTGAGCCACCCAGGCACCCCTGAGATTTCTTAAATAAAGATGATAATCATTTTTTCAAATATATGGCAATTTATCCCTCTTAACATTGGTACTCTTTCCTTTGGGAAATGTAGTCTCCCTCCTGAGTATAACCAGAACTGACCGGCTTTGTCTTATTATTTTCTACCTGTATTTTGTCTTTATTTAGATTCTCTCACTTATATTTAACTTATTTTCTCTGATAGCATTGTATATAATTTAAAGCATTATAAATATAATCCTAGCATATAAATAAAAGAATGACTAGACATATATCCTTAATTAATTTAGATAAGTCACATTATAGCTCAGTTTACAAAGAGATGATATGTTGTTGATAACAAGTAGACATATAATTAAAATATTATTGCTTGGGACATAAATTTCAATATATAAAAATCTCTCATCATATGATTAAGTTTTACTAGCAGTATGTCAGTAGATGTTTAATAACTGGATTTTAAGGGGAAAAAAGCCCTGATTTATGACATTTGCCAATTTCCATGGTGTAAATACTTCCACAGTGACTCATTTCAAGCTACCAATATGATGTCACTGACCATGCAGTGGATTCAAAATGTACAAAATCAGCTCTCTCACTAGCTGGTACAAGCCAGTGTGAGCCTGATGCAAAACACGATTGTTTGTTTTTATAAACCTTACAATAAGTATTTGTAAAGTTTCTGTTTCCAGGCTAATGTAATTTTAATTTCAAAGTACAATTCAGTATATTTATGTGCTACTCTTATATAATAGCCTTAAAATGTCAATCACTAGGCACCTGCAGCTATAGATAATAACAATCCTATATTCTGGACATCAAAGATAAATATTTCTATAAGTTTAATCAGCAAAACTAATGGTGAAAAAATTCTGTGAGAACCATAACGCATATCATGATGGAAACATATGGGCAGGGCAATTCCTTAGAAATCCAAATGTTTTCCTTAACACGTTTAAGAATGGCCTAGATAAAAAATTACATTACTCAGGAAAGAATTTAATACTGAACTCAGTTCATTTTACAAGAGAAAATATGTGCTCTATGTTTGCTAAAAACTTCATTGTTTATGAAATTCTGGCTTTGACTTTTACAAAATATACATATTTCAATTTTATGATTCAAGTGCAATCTTTCAAATATTTCTGTCAGAATATCTATAATATATGAGATAAAACAATAAACTAGAAACTTTTGTTTCACACCCCTCTCACACTTGTTTCTCTCAAAGTGTCTACTGTATGATAAGATATACTTGTGTAGGACTTAAGGAATCAAAGAAAGACACCCTCAAAATGATGCTGATTCATGTGGCTCCATGACAGAAGCATAGTCTCTCAGGTTTAGAAAAGGTTGTAAATTTAATTTATTACACCTTTTCATTTCACATTTAAATAAACTCGACAAAACATCCTTAGGTTAAAATATCTTTGTTGACTGGTAACTTTCTCTTTGGACAGTTCTGAATGTCATAAATGTCTCACAAATAATAACTAAAATAGGCCTCCATATATTGTCTTCTTTTGTTCTTAGGTTTATCCAATAGAGTGACATAAAACAATGTTCTTGCTCTAAATACTTCAAATACTTGTGACAACAGCTTAATGTTTCGTCTTCCCTCACCCATCCCAACCTCTTTCTTCAGCCATTGGTCACAAAAGATAATTTTGTATTCTTTTAATATCCTGATTACTTCTCTCTGAGTGCTTTTCAATTTTTCATATTTTTTTAATAATTTGCTTCCAGAACTGAAAATAATTTTCCAGATGTGATCTTGCCACTGGAGATTTGAAAAGGGCTTATATATATTTACTATGACAATTTCTAGCAATTCTACTTCAGGAAACTAGCGGCACCTGGGTGGCTCAGTCAGTTAAGCATCTGCCTTCATCTCAGGTCATGATCCCGGGGTCCTGGGATGGAGCCCACATCGCGCTCCCTGCTCAGCGGGAAGTCTGCTTCTCCCTCTCCCACTCTCCCTGCTTGTGTTCCTGCTCTCGCTGTCTCTCTCTGTCCAATAAATAAATAAAATCTTTAAAAAAACAAACAAAAAAGGAAACTAATAGTCTACAAAGTTTATTTGAAGGCCTCCTCACACAAATACACACACACACACACACACACACACACACACACACACGCACACACCCTACGTAGAAATGTGTATTTGTGATTTTTATGTCTAGGTTAGCATGCACACCACACCCTTTTCTCTTGCAGTTGGGAGTTTCTAACAATAAAAATGACCATAGAATCAAACCAAAGAGATAGTGGAAACTAGGTACAGAAAAAAAAAATAATAATAAAGAACAAGAATAGAGTGTTCTTTCCCCTAGATTGCTGTTTTTTTCAGTAATATTTTCTCACATCTGAATCTTCTGAAATCCTTCCCAAAGGAGGCCAAACACATTTTAAGTGATTACTACTATACCCGTAATTTCCTTTATGCAAGAAAGTAAATAAATCGATGACTTCACTTCCTCTATGCTAGCTGGAAATTCTTTCATTTGCTGCTTATTTAGGTATATGAAATATTTTTTTTTTTTTAAGATTTTATTTATTTATTTGACAGAGAGAGACACAGCGAGAGCAGGAACACAAGCAGGGGGAGTGGGAGAGGGAGAAGCAGGTCTCCTGCTGAGCAGGGAGCCTGATGTGGGACTCGATCCCAGGACCCTGGGATCATGACCTGAGCCGAAGGCAGACGCTTAATGACTGAGCCACCCAGGCGCCCAGGTATATGAAATATTTTGGAATGTCTGTCTATAGTTTAGGAGAGATTACAAAACAGACCTACACAAAGTACTGGTCATTGGTGTTACAGAATATAAATATTGTATTTCAAAAGCTCAGAATAATGTTACCACCCTCTTTTCCCCTTTTCCTTTCCTGCCCATGGCTCTGATCCTGAGAGGTCAGCTACATGATCTGTGTTCAAAGGGGCAAGGTCCTGCTTCTCTCTCTTTCCTGCATTTCTCCTACAGGATTCCTTACTATTACACCCTTGCTCTAAATATTTCTCTATTCTATTTTCTATTTAGCCATGGATATCTAGCTTCTGCATACCCAGCTTCAACACGATTTAAGTTAGACAGAATACTATAATATTTCTCTAATATGTGGGTGTGTGCATTAGGAAAAGGGGCTGTCCCCTTAATAATGTTATGTGGGAAATAATTCAGGAACCTTTGATGATGACAACTGGAAATAACCCACATTCTTTTTTCTATATGAGGTTTTTTGTTTAATATATGGACAATATTAAGTGTGAGTTTTCCATGAGTGAACTTAATAATACATGGGTGAAACCAAAATCGCAAGATTTGCTAATTATTGCTATAAGATCTTAAATTTCCAATACAAATTCCAGTGGTTTTGATTACATTACAAACAGGATTTCCTGATTGAAAAGTGATCCAATGTCATTGACCCATTACTTGTAACTGAAAGAAAGAGGTCATGGATTAAAACTTTATCTTCCACACATCCTGGAAATGTTCATTTGCTCTTCCTGCTTGTTCTCAACCAAAATTCCATCAAAATATTCCTATGCAATTTATACAATAATTTTTTAAATCACACAAGAGATGACAGCAGTATTATTCAATATATTGATGCCACTCTATGTAAAGATGAAAATAAAGATGGAAAAATCAAAGTTTATTTTGATCTGTGTTTCTGGCACAATTATTTTTTTTTAGGTTTTACAATTTTTAATTCTAGAATTTTTCTTCATATTCCATTATTCTATTGCAGTTCTGGTCAGCCAATTCTCTGCACTGATCCTGGATAGATATACTTTGAAAACTGAGAGATTTGAAGAGAGGTCAAAGCCTAGAATTTCAAAAAGATGTCAGAGAAATGACACACTGCTAAGTAGTATTGAATCTTATGCTTGCATTTCTCCCAGCCCTTTATACTGTTTTTTTATTCCTTGACTTTCGATGCAGTCTCCTTTCTTTCTTCTCTACTTCTCTCTTACTGGCTATCAGGCCATATTAATTGCAAGTGTATGTTTCAATCTGTTTCTTTCCCACATTTCCGGTGTTGACATTTCTCACTGGGATCCACGTTAAGATTCCTACTGCCTGATCTTCTGCCACAGGACCCTTCTCTCCTCTATACACACACGAGTCATCTGTTCTGATTTAAGAGGACCTAAAAGGGAATACTTGGGAATTGCTACAAAAAGGAGCAGGAAAATATCCTGCATATTGTTGCGATATTGTTGTATCACAACAATATACACACAATATACATTTTGCTTATGTTTTGACTTTGTTCATGTTTTAACATCTTTACAAAACCATTAGGATCGATTAAAAGCAAGAGGGAAGAAGTGAAACCATTAAGATGAATCCTATGTGACAGAAATCTTCAACTTTGAATTATTTTATAGGCAAAAATTCAATAACAATCATCGAAAGAATATCTAGAATGTCAGTTGAGTGTTTTACTGTACATTGATGTTTGGGGACTTTATACCATTTAATAGATATGAACCCCAAACAGCCTTTGGCTAGAAAAGAAATTAAGTGTGAAAAATTGTATTTGTAAACTGAAAAAAAATATATTCTTTCTTCTTTATTCGCAGGGAAACCCTGGTAAAAATGTGTACTAGAGATTACCTTCTGCTTTATATTTTTTCTAACATGATCTTTTAGCCTCAGTTGTATAATGTGGTAATTTTTACGAAGGTAATTCAACTGTTAGAATGTGCAATCTGGGGGCTTGTTTGTTTTTCTTTCAGTGGTTTAAATAACCCTATGTAGGCAATAGACGTAAATAGATGTAAAAAAAAAAGGTAAATTACCTTTACCATCTCCTTACTAGTTTGAAACCTAAAAAAAAAAAAAAAAAAAAGGAATTTTAAGCCATAATGGTAAAATGTGGTAAAGAAACCAAAGCAAAAAGCCAGATGAGTTCTAACATGTCCCAAAAACATAATATTCTTCAAGCCAATGAAACTCAAGCAGACCATAATAACCTGTTGGGGTTAGAAAAGTTCATGCCAAAAACGGATGATTTCCCTAGAGCCAATCAAAATGATGGAAACCTTGGTGCAAAATCACAGCTGAGCAGGTTTAGTCCTCTCTTCACTAGCTACAGATGGCATGTAATTTAGGAATGCCCATTTGGTGAAATTTACCAGTTCCTCTAGAGATCACACATATGGGTTTGCATTTAAAAAGCAATTGCACCACAAATAGCTTTTTAAACAACAGATGTAAGTATTGACAGTAAAAGGATGTCCAAAAAGCAAAGTATGTCCACATAAGAAACAAGAGAGCTTATGTTATACTTTACAGCACTTTAAACTTTAGTTTAGAAAAACTGTAAGTGGCCTTTTAACTTAAAAAAAAGACAGAAAATAATTATGAAATCAATGCATATAATGTTTGTCAACCCATGAATTAGATATGAGATTCTGTCTTCACACTATGTTACTTTCTGGTGCTTTACTTTCTTTCTACCTTCATATATTACAACCCACTCTAAAATCCCCAAAGAATACACAAGTTCCTTCAGAGGAGTTTGAAATCTGTGAGTCAGTCTGAGCTCTCCGCTCTTCAAACACTATTTTATTGTTGCTGTTGTTTGTTTTATTGGAAGTTCACAATGAATCACTGAGAACACCATCATCATTTAAAAATTGAATGGACGTGTGTAAGCATACAGAAAGAAGGATATTTGCATTGCAGATGTGTGCACTAGTTAGGAAAAGATGTTAGTTATAAGTTGTAAGGTTTCCAATTGCCTGTCCTTTATTGCTTTCTTTAAAGAAAGAAATTAATCGTGTGAAATTGCCTTGCTGGTAAAGTGATAGCAGATTGCAATGGCAGCATTGACCTAATCTAGCGGTAAAACAGGCAGTCACATCCTCAATGAACACTCATAGAAATATTTGATTTCCGGAGTGTGCAGGACCAAAACTTCCCTGGAGAAGCACTCACATAATTTCTATTCTTGTATTCCAAGGTGATTCTGTTGTGGATTTCTCCTGTACAGTACAAGGTCTCTTTGTTTTTACTGAAGGATAAGCCTTTGTGCCTCACAGTACAATCCCATATGGAAGAAAGCTATAATTAAAAGGTTAGGTTTGGACATCAGGCTTTTGACACTGATTGTTTCTTGATTGAATAAAATATGATGTTACCTTTTCTCTCATTCTGTGATGCAATGATGCACTGGAATACTAATAGCTATGCAAAGGATGACATTAACAGGAAGATTTCATTTTTCTGGCTGCTTATGACTGGCATCAGGTGAAAAATTGTGGGAAATTGGATTGGTTTGTTTGGAGGTACAAAGATGGGCAATTGGTACTATCCCAGGAAGCAAAGGAAAATGAAATTGATTGTACAAAGGGATAAACAGATTCAGAGTAGTACTCAAATATTTATGACACCCTCAATGGGTGCAGTGAGAATGCAGAAGTGGAATGCCCATAAAGTACATATTCAAATAAGAGAACAGTCGTCATGATCATATTTTCCTCCACACTCAGCTTCATATTTGTACTGGACATTTACAAAGTAACTACAGCATTGTCCAGGCTGTATTACATTTGCATATTCAGTTAATTCAAGTGTTTTCTTATTTCACAGAACAGAGGATATTAGAAGTATAAATGCTTGTATCTATTACACATATAACCATAAAGGCACTTGATGACTGTATTCCCACAGTGTGCTGCTACTGTGTAGTTAGATAAAGGGCTCTGATTTTAGAAATTAACTATTTGAAAAAACAGAGGAGCTATATGAAGCTTTCACTTTAAATGGAAAATTATCAGTTGTTTCATTAGATATGAAATAATTCATGTGCAAATTCTTGCATATCAGAATGTACATTAGAGTCAGTTTTGAAGGAAGAAAGACAAACTGATAATTCCAGGTATTCAAAAGATTCCAAAGGTAAAACACAGAAACCAATGGCATGAATAAGCGGGGAGGAAGAATGGTGGTAGGAGTAGTTATAATCTGGTTGTTCTATTGTGCGGCATAGGATGCAAGGGGCAGTATTTGAGGTGTTGGAAGATCGGATTTTCTACTTCTGATTCCTCTGGGCTCTATCCATTGCTCAGAGGCAGGCTGTCAAAGCAGGCCACAAAATGAATGTATACATTTTTGGACTCTAGTCTTCAAAAGTGACACTTCAGAGGTAGAAAAAGACTAGGAAATAGGCAGAACAAATATCTGCTACCAATCCTCTACTGCCCCCCCCCCACCACAGACACATAAGACACCTATATGCCATTTGAAAATCACTTCAAATAGAAGGAGAATCGGAGGGGAAAGTAAAATAACATCGGTAGGTGCTGAGAAGACATCATGTGCCCACCCACCCATGGAGAAGTGCAACCATGGCACAGGGGAGTAGCGTTTGCAAGAAGGCGGGCATAAGACGGCTCATGGAATCTCTCTGCTCCTCGATGGGGAACAAGGAGAGCTCTCTCTTTCTTCTGTCTGAATGTGGCCTGAATGAGCAGACTATGTCCTTTTAGCTGATACAAGGAAATCATGAGGTGTTCAGACATCTACCCCCCCATGTCACATAAATATCCCAGAATCTAGACCACTTCCTAGGGACCGCTGAGAAGGTGTGGAGCTGTCATTGATCAAGTTTATCCTGAAACACGTAGGGGAAATCTCAAGCAATTGAAATTATCCCGAATTAGTGACATTAATTTTTTTCATAACCAGATAAAATGGCAAATTATAAAAATTTACTTCAGTTGGAGGAAAAAAAAAGATTTTTGCACATCTAAGTGCATGAATGGAGAATTTATATTTACTATGTAAATTAATCAGTAAATGAGGATTTTGGAAAATAGCTGTGATTCCTAATTAAGATTTTTTTTCTGGAGATAAAATTTGTGTACCTCAGGCAATTAGTGAGACAACCCACGGTGGTATATAAGTGGGTACTCAAGTATGTGATACAGCCCAGCGGTACTGTGGACATCTGGAGGAGAGAACGTTAGTGAAGTTTGGGGAGATCACAAATGTCTTCCTGGAAGTTCTGAAAAGATGGATGTAAACTGATAGAGCATTTGAGCGTGGAAGAGGGACAGAAAAAAATAAAAATAAAAACAAAACATCCAGAGAAACTAAACTGTAATCACCATGAGGAAAATGACCTTGCCTTCTAGTAAACACTGTGTTGTCAGTACTCATCTGACATGAGGTAGACACTCAATAAATACTGAATTATTGATTGATGATAAATATCATTATAAATTGCAAATACAATGGGATTGGCCCATTGGTTTCCCAATGTTTGCACCATGGACATTTTGGACAAGGTAATTATTTGTTGTGTGCCACTGTCCTGTGTATTGTAGCATATCTTGGGCCTCGAGCCACTAGATGCAAGTAGCAACTCCTTTCCTCACATCATGACAATCCAAAATGTCCTTGCCAAATGTCCCGTGGGAGGCAAAATTGTCCCCCATTGAGAACTACTAGATTGGCCAGACTACGCCCTGACAAGGAAATGAGGAATTGAGGTATGGCAGACAGTGTAATGGAATATATTTTAATAGATACAGGTTTATATGTTTTATTTGACTGAGTCAGTGCTTTATTTTCTTAATGTGGCACAATTTCCAGAGTTCATTGTCTCTCTGAACATTGTATTAAGTGCTTTATAGTAATTATTTAAGCCCTGAAATAGATATCACTTTTTTATTTTGCAGAGAATGAATTACCAGAAGTCACAGTTAAGATTCAAACCCAAATCTATCTGACTCAAAAGCCATATTCAACATTATGCCAAACTATTCTTCCATTGTACTATATGCTTATGGTGTTGTCGGATTCTTATATAATATATTTATACACATGGGTATGCATATTTATAGAGAGGACACACACATTCATCTATGCATACATAAACACACTTGCTCACCATGTCTTATGACATAGAATACATTGATTACTTTGAAGATGAGATTATCTAGAATGAGATGTGTATTTCAATTATTACCTGAGCCATATTAATCTTGCTTTATTCAATTTGAGTACAGTGTTGACTAACACTTCAATTAGTTCCAGTTTGCTTGATTTCACACCCCATAAAAGTTAATGCTCGCCGTGTCTACACAGGCAAACTGGAGATGAAGTGATTATTGCAAAATCATAAGTAGTAAGCACAAATTCTGTTATTGAAGAAAGGTAGCCTGATAATCCTGAACTATTCAGATTTGCTTTTTACATTCAAGACATAATATTTAAAGGCAGAGAAATGTTAATTGACCCTTTACAAACTTTATTATGTGTTATACTTATCTCAGCAAAAAAAGAGGATAAAGTGAAGGGTATTTCCAACCATACTTTACAACTGATCTTAAAATACCACCATAACTCTAAATCTCAACTTCAAATGCAAAATACGGTGGTTGTAAGGAATAAAACTTTTTGGAAGTTGTCCTGAACTGTAAAATCCTGTTTTTTCAAAATCCACGTTAAGCAAGATGGCTACAGCCTCCTCTGCTTCCTTTCAAGACTGCCATCAAGGTCCTCAGGACTCCAAGGTCAGACAAATTCAGTCTTCTGATGAGGAGTGATCATAATCCCCTTTTCTGTGTACATGACATTATGGTCCATCACATTAGAAAGTAACAAAATGGCACTGGGCATTGCAGTTCTCCAACTTGAGCTCAGAGGGCTCAGTTACGCTGCCCTTGGGGTCTTCTCCTTAATTGTCCAGTTTTGTCCCTTCAAGCAGAGAACCTGATCAGAATCTGTTCCAGACCCCAAACCCAAACCTGCCATCTTATTTATCATTTCTCCTTTTATTGGCCTCTTAGCCAAAACCGGTTATCATAAAGTGAATCCTATACTGCTTCTCCTTCCATAAAGGTAGTAAAACAGAGTGGTTCAGAGTGTGGCCTCAGTAACACTGGTTAGATTCAAATTGGGGTTTCACCCTTACTATTCATATAGCCTTGAGCAAGTTATAGAATCTCTAAACTTCCGTTTTACTCATTGATACAGTTAAGGTAATAATAATACATATCTACATAGGAACATTGTAAGGAATAAATAGCTGAAAATGATAAAGGACTTATAACAGTGCCCAATACATAGTAAACCTTTACTTAGCATTTGCTGTTTTATAGCATAATATTAGAGAAATAAAAGGTTTAGGAAAGAGATGGATGGACAGCCGGAGGTTTAGGAAAACAAAACATTTCTTATTATATCATTAGGCTTTAAACATATACACCATCATGTCTGTTCTTTCTATTCCAACAAATACATTTGTGCAAAACCATTTTATAAAACTTTAAATGCTATAAAAGTGTATTCAAAAATACCAGTTATTTTCAAGACCCTGGAAAGCATTAACACTTTCTGTTAATGTTCATTTTTAAGTCACCACTTTAGTGGCGTAAATAGACCTCTTTCATATTGTTCCATGTTCCTTCAAAATATTTATTTTTTTAGGGAAAGTGAATAATATAGGTATTTTGTTAAATAATACCCTGTTTTTATTTACCAGGTTGTTGTCTTACTCAATGCACTGTTTTTCTAAAATCCATTTATGATGCAGAAATTACAGCCCTTTTTGTCTTTGAATGAAAGTTCCCAAGGTTACTGGTTACTCTAAAGGAAAAGAAAAAACATTTTTTTTTTATTGATGAGATAAAAATGAGAGAAGCTTTCATAGTGCATGGGAGGTCAGGCACTAAGCTGGTAACTCCAAGTCATAGCTTACTTATTGTTGACCACTCTTATTTCTAATCTCCAGATTTCTCACTGTCTGTTCTCTTTCCTCCCACTTCAAATCTTACATTTTTTGAAACAGAAAAAAATTCAAATAGTGTATTACACACCGTATCCTTAGATTTAGTAATTAACATTTGACATTATTTCATTAATATCTATCTACCATCTATCTACCATCTAGCATCTCTCTTGAATCTTTTAAAAATAAATTGCAGACATCTTAACATTTAATTGTAACTATAAATTAAATCCAAAACATAATCCACACTGCATTTGATTATTTTGTCTCCTTGGCCTCTCTTTGACAGAAAGTGTCACTGAAATATTTTAAGCAGGATATTGAATTTTAAAGAGATCAAGCTAGTTACCTTTAAATATCCCACATGCTGAATTTATCTGATTTTTTTTTTATGGCTTCATTGAATCTGTTTGTCTATCCCTAGCATTTTTTGTAAAGTGAATGATAGTCCTGAGATCCTATTTAAATCCAAATAAAAAATTGGGGTAAGAATATATCATGCATAATTCTGGACAATTTCTATTTTTTGTATCAGGAGGCACATGACATCAGGTTGTCTCACTAAGCGATGCTAAGTTTGATCACTCAGTTAATGTTGTGACCACAAGATCTCTATTGAGAAGATATTTTCCCTCTTTGCAAGTAGCAACTAATCTGTGAGATGGCATTTTTCATTGTAGAAATATCTTTTAATGATTCTTGCTTGAATAAATAATTCCAAAGCAGATTATAAAAGTATTTTAATCAATTTTATCATTTCTTTTCTATCTGTTGGTATTTTTCTGTAGACAAATGCTTCCTTGATACTTTGGAGATAAACTAAAGTTACTCATAAAAAGACTTGTCTGGGTAAATGCTAATTTTCAAAGTTGGTTTGACAAGTACACCTCTTTTCTCTTATTTCTTTACTTTTTTGCATATCACCATGGTCTCATGGACTTTTTTTATTCAATATGTTACACTAATTACTGGAATCCATGATTCTTTTGGAAAGTCAAATTGTCCTGAAAGTAGCCAACAGGAACCACATCAAGTGGGTCTAAATCCTTCATCAGGAAGCCCTGATTCCTTCAGTTAGGAGTGGTGTTTTGAAACCAAGATCGAAGATCTAGAGATCTCAGTGCACCCAGTGCAGTATCATTGCTTCTAGACTCTTTCAATTCTCAGAGTTAAGAAATATACTTTTTTTTCCATTTGTACTATAGAATTAATGGCTTACATGTGAAAAAAAAGGTATTGGTATTAAATTAAATTTAATATTAACTTGGTAGAATGGACATTTTATTTTTTTATTTTTTTATTTTTTTAAAGATTTTATTTATTTATTTGAGAGAGAGAATGAGAGATAGAGAGCACGAGAGGGAGGAGGGTCAGAGGGAGAAGCAGACTCCTTGCTGAGCAGGGAGCCCGATGTGGGACTCGATCCCGGGACTCCAGGACCATGACCTGAGCCGAAGGCAGTCGCTTAACCAACTGAGCCACCCAGGCGCCCTAACTTGGTAGAATGGACATTTTAATGAAGCTGAGTTGTCCCATGAAGGAGCATGACATGTCCTTCTGGAAATATTACAGGTACTCCAAGTATTTTTCCCTCCTAGACCTTTCCTACATTTCCTGAGTATATTTCAAAGTATTCTATCCCCTTTTTTAAAGATTTTATTTATTTATTTATTTGAGAGAGAGAGAGAGAGCACCAGGCAGGGGAAGGGGCAGAGAGAGAAGGAAAGGACAAGCAGACTCCCCGCTGAGTGCAGAGCCTGCCATGCTGAGGGGGCTCCATTCATCCCAGGACCTTGAGATCAGGACAGATGCTTAACCGACTGAGCCACCCAGGTGCCCCTGAAAGTATTCTATCCTTTTTTTTTGTTTTATATTTAAAAATGAGTTCTTTCTCTATATCTCCTGATTTTCACTTATTTTATATTATGCATATTTACTAAATAATTTTATTTTGTAGATTAATTTTGTTTTTGTTTTTGATGTTTTCTTTTCTAGTTTCTCTAGGTCTTATGCCCTCTGCAAACACAATCAATATACCTTTTCTCTTTCAATCCTTATATGTCTAGATTATTATTTTCCTGATTTCATTTGATTATACACCAAACATAAATAGGAATGGACATACTGGGATTTTGTTTTGTTCTTGACTTTAGTAGGAAAGCTTTCATGGTTCCACATTTTATAATATTAAGGATTATCCATCAATTATATTAGCATAAACATTTTAAAAATTAGGAAGGCCTACTGAATTTTGTTGAATATATTTTCAGTTTTTAGGGAGATTATACTGTTTCTTCTCCTGTATCTATTATGATAGTAGATTATATTAAAGGATCTTCTAATATTGAACCATCCTTGCAGTCCATGAACAAAAACCACTTTAACATGACATTATATTTTATTTTATTATTTTCCAAAATTTTCTTTGTAATTTCTTTACATGGATGTTTATGAGTAAGATATATATATATATGTATGTATAATATATGTATATATATATATATAATATATGTGTGTGTGTGTATATATATATATATAGCCTTTTGAGGGCTGGGGAATTTACTATCAGTTTAAATTAGATACTTTCTCAGGGCTTCAGGAAAGGTTAAATAACATTCAGAAGTGTAAAGTTTTGTACAGTTAAATAGCAATGAGATATTTGAAGCTTTTGTTCCATCTAAATCTGCTGCTTTTGAAGGGGAGTGTAGCGCTTCGATAATATTCTCTACTTTCACTATTGGGAGTTGGTCTGTTTAAACTGTTTCTACTGGGCTAACTTTAATAATTCAAAGTGGAATTCAAAAGTAACATGTTGAAAACTCTTACTACCCATGACACAATCCTGTCTGTTCTTATCTTCCCCACGGCAGAAAATACCACAGTATACTCAGTTATACAGCTAAAAACCTGAAAATTATCTTTGAATCTTCCTGTTTTCCTTGACTCGTGATTTTCTTTTGCTTTCATCCACTCTGTCAATCAGTTATATGTTCAAAACAGATTTCAAATCTGTCCACGTCTCTCAGTCTATCCAACACTCCTCTAATCTGGGCCATGACCATCTCTCCCATGGATCCCCAATAGCCTACGGAGCAGTGTCCCTGTTTACAATTCTCAATGCCAAACAAATCATTCATCTAAGAGCAGAATGATCTTTTTATAATTTTTTTAAAGACTCATTTATTTATTTTAGACAGAGAGTGGGAGGTGGGACAGAGAGAGGATCTCGAGCAGAATCTGAGCTGAGCACAAAGTGGGGCTCCATCTCAAGACCCTGAGATCACAACCTGAGTCAAAACCAACACTTGGAGGCTTACCCAACTGCACCACCCTGCCACCCCTATTTTTTTATAATTTTATTTAAATTAAAATCAAATCATTTTTAAGGTTTTGACCCCTAGTTACTTACTATTTTGCTTCTTTAATTATATCTTTTATCAGTTGCCTCCTTGCTCACTAACTTTCAATTCATTGACTTATTTTGTTGTTTTCTTTTTTTTTAAAGATTTTATTTATTTATTCATGAGAGAGGGAGGGAGAGAGAGAGAGAGAGAGAAGCAGAGGGAGAAGCAGGCTCCCAAGGAGCAGGGAGCCGGATGCGGGACTCGATCCCAGGACCCCGGGACGATGACCTGAGCTGAAGGCAGACGCTTAACCATCTGAGCCACCCAGGCGCCCTATTTTGTTGTTTTCTAACTTTGCCAATCTTGTTCTCACTTTGAAAGAAACATTCTTGTCATGGATTATCTCTCAGGTATTTTTTTTCCCCTCTAATGATAGCTCAAATATTGCCTTCTCTGAGATGCTGACTTAATCAGCTATCTAATATGGTAACCCCACCCCCAGATTATTCTCCATTATATCACCTGTTTTATTATCTTCATGGCATATGTCACCATCTGAAAGTATGTTCACTGTTTACTTTTTTGTCTAGGCATATTAAAATCTAAGCTCCATGAAGAAGGGCTTTGTGTTGTTCACAATTTTATCCCAAGACCTAGAACAGCGTCTGACAATTAGTAGGCCTAATATAAACAGTGATTGAAAAAAATGCATGACCTTCTGGACGAAGAAGTCTATGCAGCTGTACAAAGACTTGAAAAACTGAAACGAGGAAGGGCCAAAACAGGGGCCTACAAAAAACAAAAGTAGAGCACAGTAATTCCTGAGAATTTCTGCCTAAAAAGTATTAAAATTCTAGACAAGTAAACACTGAGACTTTTTATGAATTACATCATATTTCTCCCTATGAATAATCTTGTTTGAAAAATTAAGAAAAATAATATTATTACATAATGAGTCTTAAATATATTTGTTCTGCTTGTTTGCTTCTAGCCCAAATGATTGGGCCTGGTGAAATATATTTAGAGAGTTATTCATTTTGTTCACTATATATAAATAATACAAACTCAATATTTTTAAACTAATTCTGTACAAGAGAAACAAAATTTTAAATGTGTAGGGCAAAGAGAGAACAAGGCAACATCTCAAATTCTGTCTCACAAATGAGATCCAAGGGAGCCAAGCCCAAAATGGCAAGGGTTATAATTTTGATAGTGTACAAATACTTGGTAGAAACGCTCACTCAATGTAACACAATGCACTAGTTTGGTATAAATATTTTTTTCCCCTAAAATGTTCCCTTAAGGACGACCAGATCTGTTGTTCAAACACTGCCACCCACATCCATATGTATCATCTTCCCTGCCAATGTTTTTTAGTTAGTTTTTGCTTTGTTTTGTTGTTTTGCTTTTGGCCACCACGTAGACCTTAAACAACCAATATATGTACACACACACATATATATTATGAAATATATATGACACATATGATACAACTTCAGAAAACGTAGTTTCAATCAAAGCACATTAGGGAATGCCTGCCATAATCAGGACATTTGAATTCTTCACTAGTTACAAAGTTTCTTAGCAATGTGAAGGAAGACCTAGAATCTAGATAATTAATACAAATAACACATTTGGAAACACACGAAATTATCACTTCCTTTTGAAGGAAATCACTTACTTTCCTTGGGAAAATATCTGTCTTCTTGGAATAACTTTTTCACTCTGGTTTTAGCACATTGTTTTGGCAGTTTATTAAAACTCCAAGTGGGAGTCATACAGATTAGTCTAAATATCTTATTTTGTTTTAACACTAGATTTCTGTTAAAACAGAACAGATCATTACATTCATTCATCATCAGTTGACTGTGAGGCTTCTGTAAGCCAAAAATAGTCAATACTTGTGGAATATATAGTAATTGAGAGCAACATTAAATTACATTTTAAGGGCTCATCAAGGTGAGAATGAGACACTTCAATGCCACTTCTTGCTTCCTTGTTAGGAACTTTGCCAAAATGGAGAAATTTAAAGATTTGTTAAGCGGTGCCTTATCTCATTGACCTTTCTTCATTTGGAAGATTATCACTTCACCTAAACGCGTTGCCATGTTGTGGAGGTTCCCTGGATAGCAAAGATTAGCTTTTTACAACTGAGTTGTGGATAAGGACATAAACTCTACTTATATTCATGAAATCAAATACAATTACTAATGTTGGCTCATGTGTGTCATTATGTTTCTATGGCACATCCTATTGCCATCTCACAATTTAATGCTTATATTCTGGAGGAAAAAAAAATGAGGAATGGGATAAGGAGAATAAAAACAATTTGAATTAGAAAGGTCTTAGGACAATAAATAATCACCATAAAAAATCTTCCTGTAATAGTTTCCCTTAATCAGGTCCCAGAAGTTCTCTGTGATATGCAGACATATCCTTAAGTGTTGGAATATTTCCTACCAGAGCTTTCAAAGTGTAGGTTTTCATTTTTTAAATCATAGAAAATTTTAGTTATTAAATTAAGACCTATCCAACACTATATTGCAGTAGGCTAAAAGAGAAAAGAGTAGAGACAATTAATATGTAAATAAAGCATTCATTAAAAAGACTTCAGGGTATGTGTACTAATGAATGTTTTACAATAGGTCTAAAAGAGGAACATCGTAGGAGATTCATGTCATTATAAAATTCACAGTAGTTTAGCAATGCCTAACTCAAAACCACCTGAAATCAGTCCCTAAACAGAGCATTGCGCCATATCCGCATTCATGTTTCAAATGGCAATTTAGTTTCAACAAAACAGTCATTCACCATCCTAAATTAATTGTGGTTAATTTGAGTTTTATTAGATTTGTATTCCTGTTTGTAAATGATTTGTAGATTTCTTTTGTTTTTTTTTTTAGTCAAGAACTATCAATGTATGAAATTCATATTTAGTTTTGCATTTATTCTTATATGCAATTAACTAGCATAATAATGCAAAAAATTGTTAATAGCTGAAGACTTTTAGACATGTTCTACTTTAAGGAAGTAGAGATGTTCCAAGGAAATATTGAGAAATCTTCCTCTACTTGCCAAGAAATCATTCAATGGGCTGATACGTTTTGACAGCTATTAGTCATTGTAGTGTAGGTTCCTACTAATATAAATTTGTAAACAAGTCATGATCTTTCAGGCATCTTGGTTTTATATGTACTTCCTTTTTCTAGAATTCCCTTCTTTCCACCAATTTCTCTATCCTTCCATTCACTTACAGACTTCTACTTAAACTTTAAAACAGCTAGGTAGTTACTTCCTGTGGCAACTCTTTCGATGTAGATGTTTGGGAGAATCAACTTATACATGCCTTGGACATTAATTCGGGTTACATTTCCCAATGTGGTCCTCAACTGTCCTAAGCCAAAACTACCATTAAACAAATTGGTCTCAAGCAGTGATAATATGGTACACCACTTGCATTAGTTAGGGTTCTTTAGAGAAACAGAACCAATAGGATAAAGATAGATGATAGATAGATGATAGAGAGATATTACATGGAATTGACACATAAAATTAAACATTGCACTCCTTTGTATATAATTCAAAATAAAAATATTATGAAAACAAAATGTATTTGTGAGAAGATTCAATAATTATCTTATTGTCCTCATAATCAATTTGATCCTTAATTTTTTTAAAAAAACTATTCAGTTGAGAGAGAAAGAGCATGAGTAGGGGGTGGGGAGGAGAGGGAGAAGCAGACTCCTCACTGAGCAGGGAGCCCAATGTGGGGCTCGATCCCAGGACCCTGGGATTGTGACCTGAACCGAAGGCAGATGCTTAACCACCTGAGCCACCCAGGCGCCCCAAAAGAAAATTATTTTAATGTATATTAGAAATATTGAGAGGAAAAAAATGAAGTGTAAATATTGGTGTGTTTCCCCCACCCAACAAACTCAAAATATCATGTCACTGGTCAGATTTCCTGGGAAGCAGAATCTGAGACAAAATACAGATGCAGGGGAGATTATTATAGAGTGTTCTCGGGAACAAAACCTGGGGAAGAAGGGAAGGAATCAAGATGGTCAGGGCAGAATGAGAAGTTGTGCTCAATGTAATCTCAACAGAAACCTCAGCTGGTCTCATGGTAGCTCTAAACCTGAGGTGACACTTTAGAGACCTCCTGAGCTGGGGCCAAGGGTCCCACTCCTATTGGATACTGGCTACATGGGATCATGACCTGAGCCAAAGGTGGACGGTTAATGACTGAGCCACCCAGGTGCCCCTCAAGCGGTCATTTTTAAAATTTTTTAAGCTTAGGGTTGGACTTGCAGGCACATGTACATTGAGACATTTTGTTAAGGATAATTTGATTTTAAAAGAAATTAAAAGGACTATTTTTATTGAGTAGAAGTATCAAAACATGTGTATCTCTGAAACCTAAATTATATTTTATATTTTCAGACGATTGTATTTTATACTTGATATTCTTTTATAAAATACTATCAAAAGTACATGATTATATTCCATGTTATGTCTGGATTAAATAATCTTTCATTAACTTTTCATTTTTATTTAAAATGAGTCACATATAAATTGTTCCAGTGTGGGCTATTACCAAGATTTATTCTTGTGGAATCCTAAAAGTTCAGAAGTGCTAAAAATACAAGAAATTTCTCATGGGAATTTTGCTCTCTCTGTATGAGAGTATAAGAATATTTTACTTCTCTTCGAAAAATACAATGGAACAGGTGTTAGGTTTCAGGATTTGGGGGAAATCAGAAATTAAATTGCTTTTTCCAGATTAGATACTGATATTTTTTAAAATAATTCTGACTTTGCCTAATGGAAATTTAACTTAATCCTATGCCATTGTTTTATTTAGGCATTTAAAGCTGTTTTCATGAGCTTTGAGAGAAAAGGAAACTAAACACTTGCAATTCTTTTTCCTTGAATTTTCCCTCCCTTCGCATTATTTCTACTTATTTAAAAATAATTTTCTTGACCTCTGAGAAAAGTTACGGGAAGCTCTTTCTTTGGAGTTATTTTTTTAAATAAAAAATAAAGGACGATGTCTTTCTCTTTTATTGTGTCTTAAATGTTTTTACCCTCCCCCCCTTTTCAATTTGAAGTAAGTCTTTTCAAGTTCTTCTCTCATTTGTCACCTCATTCGTTTGTGATCCCCTTGTAATTTCCCCGGCGCTCAGTTTCATGGGTTGCATATTTTGCACAAAGCTGAAATCATGTATAATCAAGTGCTTAACATAATACTTTCACTAGAACACAACTATAAATGATTCTGAGCATAATCTGAGAAAAGGTCCATTCATTATTTTAAGTCAGAGATAGTTGCAGTGGTGATATATATTTTTCTGAAATTTCAATAAGACAATATTCTTGTCTGCCTGTTGATTAGACTTAAAAAAAAAAAAAAAACCCTCCATAGTTTTAACAACCTTCTGAGTTACAGAACAAGACTCAGTTACACCAGGTGGTATTGACTGATGTATTTAATAATGTAATAAAGATGCCAACCATGACAGAATTGGTTAGTTCGATATTAGGGCAAAATGCCATTTCTTCCACAAAGTTGACTCATAAAAAATATTGCTTACAATGTGATGAGACCTATCAAGTAAATTTATGGTATGCAAAATTCATAAGCTCTCAAGTATTTCTTTGGAGTTTGGCAGTCAGGGCGGCCTGCAGTGTGCTCTCTGTTTGTGTAAGAAACAAACAAATTGAATTTGGAGGGTGAGCTGGCTAGTAAGGCATCCACATTACAATTGATTAATTGGAAATATTTCATGTTCTGTATCCATCTTTTATCTAGAATGTTCTTCTTTGGAGAGTTCTATATTTCACATTCAATTTTTATGTTCACTTGCAAGTTTCTCTGGTCCCACAATTCAAAGAGAGTCTGTTGAAGGGGAAATTAGAGGCTGTGATTCAGAATTCAGTGAGTCTAGTCTCTGCAGAAACTTGGCAGAGGATAGAATCAGTTCTTGGGATGCCAAATTTAGTGGCCTTGGGCCAGATGCTAATTTTGAATGCATGGCACACATCACTTTGTGTCTCGATTAAGCCATGTCTGTGAATCCCATGCAAGCCCAGCAACAGATTTTATGCAATGCATGTATTAGCGTTCAGTGCATCATAGATTTCATTCTGGCTTTCAACATGTGACAGAAATTACTTCTTTTTCACTATAAATTCCACCTCTTTAAAAAAAAAAAGCAAGGAATGTTAATTCACTTTTTTTGTCCGTGATTATTTAAAATTGAATAATACCATTTTTGGTCATTTCTTATAAAGGTGTATTCAAGACAAAGGAACTCATCTTACGTAAATGTAAAAATAGGGTAAGAATAACAGATTATTTTGCCCCTTCACTTACTTGCTTCTTTAGTATAGATTAGATCATGAATTTGGATTTGTTCATTAAGCTAATGCAGAAGTCTTAGAGAAGACTAATAAAAATTATGGAGCAAAGAAAACTAAATGTCAATCTATAAAACTGGGTTAAGAGGTTTTATTTTATTATAATATTTTCATCTTTTTGAATCACACTGTTATTTTATCACCTGGCTACCTTACGAGAATGTTTCTTTTTGTTTTCTACACTGGGAGGCGAAAACTTTCAGTGTATGCAGACTTGTAGAAGTATACCACCTTTTGCATAGGAGTGCGTCTAGCATTGTTCCCGTTTGAATCATTTGTAAATATATATATATGAATGTATTTTTACATGTAAACATTTTTTTAAAGTTACTAACGAAGATTTTTTTGATGGGAGTTGGAGCCACTGAGTGACAGGGTAGATGTGCTGTTTTAATGTGCTGACCTTGAACTGTGCCAACTTGCTGTTTTCAGCCCAGATTAAAAAGCCCAGGATGAATCAACTACAGCTGGCTCTGTGAGTTACAATAAAACATAAGATTCTTGTAAATCTGGTGCGTGAGAGCTATACACCAGAGTTTTCTATCTATACTAATACAGATTTTTTTTTAAAATCACCCAATGTATGAGAAATCCTGATCTTTTATTCAGGGGAAAAAGTCCATTAGTTAAATGATTGATTTTGTGCTTGATTTTTTTTTTCTCCTCAGCATTTTATTTGTTTCTGTGTTTCTTTTTAGTGTGTTTTATGCAACTCTGAGTCTTTGGTCACCATTGGATACTTAGAAAAGAGAGGAAAAGGCAAGGACTAAATTAGAAACTCCTTTTGAATTGTTGGCTTTTATTCTAGCCATCTTCTTCTGAGTCAGAAATAATGTTACCTTTTTTTTAATTCAGAGGAAAAAAAGATTTCAATGTGAATTATATCCTTATTTTACAACATGCTTGCATTGGCCTAAGGGAAACACAGATTGAAACAGAAGAACCTCTTGAAGCACAGTATGAAAAAAATCTTATTTTCATCCAACACTGGTTTGACTTTGAGTGGATCGGGTCTAAATTGTGGGTACCATGGTCATATATAATGGAGATGAGATTGGGGAGGCCTGACATCTCTTAATTTATTTATTCTACCAGTGTAACGCTAGCCACCTCCTGTTTTTATTATACCAATTTAAAGCCAGCCATTTCCTGTTTTCATTAGACCATTGTAATGCTAGCCTCCCACTGTTCTCATTAGTGCAGGACTGTGTAATGGCAGCCACCTCATGTTTTCATTATAACAGAGCTGTATGGTGCCGGCTGCCGCTTGTTTAACTTTACTGAGACGCATTTGACCATGGACTACATCCTTCTAAAAGCTAGTAGCAAACAAGGTAAAAGGAGTCTGGGGTTCTGGTGAAATAGTGGTAAGTGGTTACGTGACTTACTTGCTATTAATGTGCAAGAAATATAGTTGCTGTTAACGGCTGGGCAACTACAATAAACCAAGTAAACCCTGGACCTGTTTTGTGAGGACTGTTGTTTTGTTGTGTTTTGTTTTAGAATACTTTGTCTGACAAAGACCGTCAACAAGATTTGCAGACTCTGTATTGTGGTTACGTGTGAATAGATTTCTATTACCCAGAAGAGTCCTTTGTTACGATGGATGGTATTCATTGAGAGTGTACTATGTGTCCAAAGGGCTTCGAAACTTTCTACGTAATATCTCATTTATTTCAATTTCTTTACAGTTGCCTCATTTATTCCCATTTTACAGATGGAGAGATGAAATATACAGCGGTGACATAATTCAGGAGCTGCCCAGTTTCCTCTTTAAGACCAGATAGTAAAGATTTTTCTGCTTTCTGGGTCATACAGTTTTGTCCTAACTAAACTCTGCTGTTGTACTGGAAAACAGCCACAGACAATACAGAAATGAATTAGTATGCCTGGCTTCCAATAAATCTTTATTTACGAAAATAAGCTGAAGGGATGGATTTATTTGGCCCAAAGGCTGTAGTTTGCCCACTCCGGATATAAGGTCACATAGCTAGAGTGGTAGGAGACAGTTATAGCTCTAATCGAGGCAGTTCGGCTGCTCACCCGATGACCTTAAACAACCATCCTCTATTCCTCTCTGTAACTTTGCAACTAGAAATACTTCCAGTTCCATTCATGTGGGAACCTCTATTCAATGATTAACATTTTCAAAGAGAAAAAAGACTTTGCTCAATTATGTGCTTTCAAATATTTTTTGTTTTATTCTTTATATGTTCATTGTTTTCTCCCTAATGCTTTTATTTATGAAGCGCTTAAGATTTCTTTTGAATAATAGCCTACATAGGAAATGTATTATGGAAAATAAAAGTAGTCTTTTCCTGCAGATTAAAAAAATAAGCTATCAAATGCATTTTGACCTACATTTTCTTCATGTAAAAATGTTATGGAATAATTTCTTTTTTAAATCCAGCACTTTGTCACCCTCAGATTGCCGTAATATTAACATTACCAAATAGGGTAGTTGACAGATGTGTGTAGTTTGTTGAAATGATTAAAAGCTGTGGAGAATTGTAACCTGTCAGTGTTCCCTGGGAAACAAAGTCCTATCCATCTGTTAGGGGACTCTCTAAATGACTGTAATGAGTCACCTTTAAAATGGCAGCTCTCACCCTAGGATATGAACTCTGAAGCATGAAAAAAAAAAGAATATATTTATATATAAAAAGATGCATGCGCTTTAACAAAAAAGGAACATATATTCCCAAATTTCACGCTCTTGATCACAGAAGGAGGTCAGAAAGCAGTACTTTGTTATGTTAGGTTGTGATGTACAGTTTGCACCCCCCATCTTTATTTCGAGGCCCATAAAAGTCAGGCAAGAAGGAGTGATGTCGAAGTTTGGTAAGACATCCTACGTCTGCTTGTAACTCCTCACTTGTCTTTAACATTTCTCAAAATGAATATACCCTCACAATGAACTTTGTGTGCCTCAGCATCACCTGTGGAAATTACCTTTATTGAGCTGCAACAGCAAAGCCACAAAGAGAAGATTGAAACAGAAAGCCAATACACTAGTTGTGAGGGTAGGAAATACCAGGATTCTTCATGTCCTCCCCCGGCTGCTGGGTTCAGTGTTGCCAAGTAAGGATGGAGGTGTGAGACGGTTCTTATACTCATTCTCCTCTTTAACAGTTTTGGTTTTCTCTCTGTTTTGGTGTTTTATCTAAAATAGGGCAGGTGGAGTTATAACATTTGCTGTGAAATAAAATGCAAATTCCACTATGCAAATAGACCATTAGGAAGTAAATTAGCTTGAACAGTAGTGGTATTTCAGCAATTATATTGCTTTTTAATACGGAGTGATTCCAGCATAAATAAAACTCAGCAAGTTTGTATATGAGCTGGGTCGGTGACTGAGTCTCCACTGGAAGGAGGCTCCCTGAGACAGGAGGCTGTGGTTTTCAACATCTTGCTGGTCTGTTATACACTCACTACAATGTATAATAACTTTATTTTTTTAACATGCTTAATGCACATCTAGCCAAGTTATACCAAATAAAATCTCAAATGTGGATTGGTTATGGTAATGACTATTTATATTAATTGGCCTGTCAATGTGCAGACTTTCAACTTTGCCACTGGAGTTCCTGTCACCCTTTTAACACATTATCATTATTATTTTTAAACCAGAGTCATTTCAAGTTCAAATTCATAAAATGTGCATTGGAACCGCCCACCTTGCATTACAGATGGGTAAAACAGAATGTGTCAAGAGAAATAAAACTTTTAAGGAACCATTTGCACTAACCTTCCCCTCACCTCATTTAGAAAGTCAATCTGACATTTTTTGGCATTCCACGTATTACTTTGAAAGAATTAAAATCAGTATTTACAGTAGGAAGATGCCTAAGAGATCAATGGAAGCATTCATTCCACAGCATCCGGGCATATTTATGGTCACCTAGCGTCTGCTTGAACATTGCCATTCCTTGAGCCGCCTCCCACCGTCATCACCTTTTCTAGTATCTGGATCCCCCAAACTCCCAGTGCCATGGTAGAGACAGATTCTACATACACATTAAGGACAGATGACTTGAGGTTGGAGGATAAGTTGATCATTTGACCTATAAGGATCCATTGACCTATAAGGCACCAAGAGACTAGACTCTCAAGATGGTCCCAGAGGCATCTGGGACAATTGATATAGATCAATTGACCTATAAGGCACCAAGAGACTAGACTCTCAAGATGGTCCCAGAGGCATCTCTTTTCCCTCCCTATTCAGCTGGGGGATTTTGTTTTAGCTGTCCTTCTTAGGAAATCAGTTTCCGAAAGCTTCAAAGAAGAAAAGCAAATGGCCATCCCAAGCAATGCCTTTTCTTTACGTTCCATGGAGATTCCTCCAATTATCTATGTTGTTGGTATTGATTAAAGTCTGAGATGATATTTGTAGCTGCAGGAAGGCACTGGCCCTGCCCACCTCCCCGAGCAGACTGTTCCTGCAAGAAATTGAACATAAGCCCTATGCTCAGTAACTTAGAAGACTTTCCAGGACTTTTCTCAAAACTATGGAAGAAGACATGTCAATCCACTTAGTACTCAATGCCCATTGTTCAAGGCCCAGTGTTGTTCTCTCTTCTTTTCTTAACTCCATCCTTTCTGTCCGAGACAGGATTTCTCAACCTGGGCATTTTGGACATTTTTTTTAAAGATTTTATTTATTTATTCATGGAAGACAGAGAGAGAGAGAGAGAGAGAGAGAGGCAGAGAGAGAAGCAGGCTCCCAAGGAGCAGGGAGCCCGATGTGGGACTCGATCCCAGGACCCTGGGATCATGACCTGAGCCAAAGGCAGACGCTTAACCATCTGAGCCACACAGGCACCCCATTTTGGACATTTTTGATGGGGTAAATCTTTGTTGCAGAGGTCCATACTGTGAATTGCAGGACGTTTAGTAGCTTGCTAGGTGCTAGTAGAAAGCCAACTCCCTTACCTCTTGACAACCAAAATTGTCTCTAGATACTGCCAAATAACCCTGGGAGGCAAAACTGCCCCCCAGGTGAGAATCACTAATCTAAGTCATTATTCCCTATTTCAGTGTCCAAATAATCAGTAATTATAAGCTCCTCTACTGATATGCATAGAACATCATGGAAGCAATAAGACAGGATACCACTATCAGCCTGGGGGTTCCTGGGACAGCAGACATAGACAAAAGTTCTTAGGAATAGAATTATTCTGCCCAACAGAATTCACACAGCAGATAGCCAGGAGATGCTTGGAGAATCTGAAAATGTTAAAAAAACACTTTTCCAGGGATGGAAATCATCCATGCTCTTGATCTTTGTCTTTCTCTGCTGTCTCTCTTTGTCTCCCAAAACTTCCAACATGATTACAGATTTCAAAGGAAGAATTATTTCTGGAAAGTTGGAAATACACACATAAATACTCTGCTGAGGGCTTGAAGCTGAGAATTGCAAGATTCAGCAAAGTTGGCATTGCCTCTAGATAATTGGATCTGCCCCAAGAACAAGGTGCTATTAGGCAGCATCTTATAAAGAATGGATCACCAGGCAGCAGCAAGCTGTCCCAGTGTTTTCCTAAATTCTCATTTCCTTTGGCAAAACTTTCACAGAGCTCTCCCAGCTTGTGAACCTAATTCAGGGGTCCTCAAGCCTCCTCTTCTTTGGACTAGGCATTCAAGTGGTATCTCCTAAGCTCAGCATTCACTCTAATTCCCAGCTTCACCTAACCCACCTTTCTGACCCTTCCTAACTTTCTAATCAGAAAATATTCTGACTTCATTTCGATGTTTTTGCACATACTGCCTGTCTTCTTCCAGAATGCATTTCCCGTACAGCCCCACTGCCAAAATCCTGCCCCACCTTGCATGCTCAATCCAAATGCTGTTTTCTCCAAGAAGCTGCAACGATTCCTTCCCTCCATGGCTCTTTTCCTCAGCTGAAAGTACTTGTTCTATCTCTCTCCCTCTCTCTCTTTTTGTCCACTGCCACTTGCACTTCTCTCATGGTATCAACTACAATCTGTATTTGGGTAAATATCTTCATTTCCCAGTATATTTTAAATTCTGTAGAGACAAAGACCACATTTTATTAATATCCGTATGCTCCATTGTATTCAAAAACATGATACATGCTCCACAAATTAGTGTTGAATTGAATTGGGATGTTGTATTCTAAGGAGGAAAATCACCAGAGAAGCCACATTTGACCCATTCATTTATTTCTTTTCCTCCTCTGAACTACGAACAGAAAGTAAATTTTAGTAGTTATCCAAAATGAAAGAAATGATGAAATATGTATAGTAGTTGAATTTCAGAGGTGTATGGGGGATAAAGGCAGATTGAGAAATCATAAGCACATAATCTCAGAGGTAAGGGTCTTTTCTTATCTTCAATCAAAGCCAACCATTTCACATGAGATATTAAAATGAGGATTTCTTAGCGTATAGGAATTAATAATAATTGAGTGAGATGATTCACTTTCTCTTTTTCAACCTTTCAATGAAATAGCTAGGCAGTCTCACATAAAGATTTTTTAACTAAGATCCTGCGTATTAACCTATTTACTACTTTACATATATCTGTTATATTTTCCTATGCACTTTGTCCATTTTAACACTCCATGTAGGTTATATCTAAAAAATATTATCAGTTTTCTTATAGGTTCACTCTTGGCCCAAGCAGCTTGGACATTTTTCACATTGATGTAATTATTAGGAAACACATCACTATTTCCATAGTTGATCCATAACCATGAAGACACATATATATATATATATATATATATATAACATTTTTAATGTGAAAATAATAGATGATTTTGAGAGAAAATTATGAAGTAAGGATGAAAATAAGAGAATAGCCAAATGCAAGACAGCTATTTGATACTGTAATGTTTGATACTACAAATATCGACAAAAATCAAATTTTAATGAGGAAAGGATAACAGTTTAAAAATCTTATCTCAAAACAAATTATTATATTGAAGATAGTCTCTCAACTGCAATGTAAGAAAGAATATTATCAAAATATGATTTAATATTGCTAAAGAGGTAATACTGAGATAGTCAGCCGATCAATAAAATGAATGAATATTATACCCCACTTATTTGAATTTAGATTTTCAAACTATAAAATAGCTGATTAGTGTTAAAGGGCTATTAAAATTTATTTCTGGACCTCGTGAAAATAAAGCTGGTTTTCTGTAAATTGTAGAGAAATATTAAACATTTTAGTAAGTTAAATTCAGGCAGATCACAGATCTGTACTTCTGAAACAAATAATGCAATATATGTTAAGAAAAAAAAAAAGAAGAAGATAGCAGGAGAGGAAGAATGAAGGGGAGTAAGTCGGAGGGGGAGACGAACCATGAGAGATGATGGACTGTGAAAAACAAACTGAGGGTTCTAGAGGGGAGGGGGGTGGGGGGATGGGTTAGCCTAGTGATGGGTATTAAAGAGGGCACATTCTGCATGGAGCACTGGGTGTTATGTACAAACAATGAATCATGGAACACTACATCAAAAACTATTGATGTAATGTATGGTGATTAACATAACAATAAAAAAATTTTAAAAAAGATAAATTCAGGCAGAATCAGAACAACTTCACTTTTGATTAACCAGCCTGAAAATGACTTTGATAGCAACTGCAAATCATAGATTAAAAAAGAAATGTGTTGTTCGTCACTTAACCATATTGTTATTGCTTAAATTCCCCCTCACCTTTTTTTGTGATATTGGCTTTTGAAAGTAGTCAACTCTCATGCCTAATATGTGTATATTAATCCATATATATCGGTGTAATATTTTAAATGTCTCCTTAGTATTATTAGAGTTTATGTAATTATTTAAAAGAAACCAATTATTTATCTCATTAGTTCAGTATATGCCAAACTTCATGATTAAAGGGATTCAGTATAGTCTGTATCATTGTTTCTATATACCAAGTTCACAGAAAAACTAATATCCCATAATATTAGTTTAGAATATTTTGGAGAAGGGCGCCTGGGTGGCTCAGTTGGTTAAGCGACTGTCTTCGGCTCAGGTCATGATCTCAGGGTCCTGGGATCGAGCCCCGCATCGGGCTCTCTGCTCTGCGGGAAGCCTGCTTCTCCCTCTCCCACTCCCCCTGCTTGTGTTCCCTCTCTCACTGTCTTTCTCTGTCAAATAAATAAACAAAATCTTTAAAAAAAAAGAATATTTTGAAGAACTTACCACCAATGTTGTGAAACATTTTTACAGATAGCAACAAAAACTTGAGAGCAATCTTAAGAGAGGCATGATTCTTATGATGTCTTTTTCTTGGAGACTATAATCCCTATTTTCTGCTTTTCAAACCATTCAATACTGTTATGAACTATTAACATAGAGACTATTTAAATTATATGCCTGTCAACTTAAAGGGGAAGGTATATTACTGGAATAGTTTAATTTTTTCAGATAATAAATTTAAGATACTGAAGATGTAAGATATTAAATAGGGCAGGACTGCAGAAATCACAAAATCTGGAACAAGCAGAAGCACTGAACTTTTAGTTCAAGTGCGGGTTTAAAGCTTCCTAGTTAATTGCCCTCGGGTAAGTCCTTTTACCATTTTGAGTTTTAGAATCCTTAATTCTTTAATGTCTTGTAAATTTGTGAAAGTGCTCTGTGAATTGGAAAGTTCTCTACAAACAGAACTTATCAGTATTAGTTTAGGTTTGTGTAATCATTCTTTTATTTGATTGGCCTGATCCTGTAAACCCTTCGGGAAGCAAGCACAATTTTCATATAATTAGTGCTGAATACCAATATTAAAAATATGTATATAATGATAATCTGTATAAGGTAAACGAAGACTTCTAAATTTGGTTTTGTTTGTTATTAGTGATCTTTGAAAAATATTATGAAATAATTTGACTGAAGTTATGTCAAATCCAGGAAAGTAACTTCAGGAAAGTAGATTTTAAAATATAAATCACAATCAAAATTTAGTTTATAAAAATGCTATCAATAATGTAATATGTATAAGAAAAAAGAGAGTGGAACAAGTAATATAAGTTGTTCCTCTCAAAGTGAAATGTTTCACTTGTAAGACAAAAACCAGAATACCTATCTTGACCTAATGGGTGATAAGTCAACCTCTGTGATTCAAAATTTGTAAAAGCTCACTGAAATCTTCCCTCTCTCAATCAATCCTTGTAAGATATTCATTACCATTTAAAGTAGTTTGAAAAAAATAAAGTTATTTTTTGATAACTCTTTCTGAAACAGTAACAGAAGCTGCACCCTCTTTGAAAAATAGTGAGCATTTAATCCCTAGTGTACAATGGGTTGTTCAATACTATGAGTGTCTAAAATGAACAGAAAATAATATATTTCCTTGGTGAACCATGTGCAACCATCTCCAAAAGCACATAATAAAGAGTTGGAGGATGGTCCATTAGCTTGCTGATCAATTTCTGTGTGCTGTATTGATGTTATAGTGACCTTTAAGAATTCATTCTCTTCATATCCTACAAAGAATCGTTCTCTACCATTGTCAAATAATTGTATTTTGTGGGCATGTCTACTTAAAAAAGTGTAATTTGAGGGACTTAATAGCTTATTGACATGACGTAAGCCTGTAATATATGTCCCATTCATGACTTCCTTCTAATTGCAGCACTGCCAGACAGGGTCCCTCATTTGAATGACGCGGTTCTCTCTCAACCCTGGTCAGATGGTTCAGGTGAACCAATTAACAACTTGCTCTACCCTCACCCTTGAAAGCGATAAATGGCATGGTAGGCATATGGTTTTTGCTATTCTTAAAAGAAATTATTTTCGTTATGAAAAGATAATAATGTATAAAACAAGATAATTCCTATGTTAGTGTATATCATCTGGGCACAAACTACAGGTACTCTGAGGGCAACGTGATTGTAATTGGCTTAGTTCTTTGTAAGTTAGGATCCTTATATAGCACCTAAATGGTGTTCAATAAAAAAGAAACAGAGAATTCAACAAATAAATGAGCAAAAGAATAAATATATAAGCCATTTAGTCTATCCCAATAAGCCTAAACCATAAAGATATGAAATGTGGAAAAGCCTTGCATGCTTCTTGATATATATTATGCTGTTAGAAGAAAATTAAAATAAAGAAAAATCCAAATGGGCAGATTGTTATGTTTTGTTTTGTTTTTAATTTAGGAGATGCCATTCACTGAGAATGAGACAGTAGAAATAGGGATATATGAAGAAACTAAGGAAAGATGCAAACAACCCAATCCAATTTATATAAAGAGCAAGGCGTATTAGTACTTACCTATTTGTTTCTCCCACAAGACTGTGACCCAGGGACCACTGGTTTGTTTACTGTCTACTTCTCAGGCATAGTAGACAAGGCCAAACACACTAGCAATTCAGTAGATATTTGTTGAATGAGTAGAAAGAGAGGCTTATTATTTTAAGATACCATGATAAATATGTATTTACTTTAAAATCCTACTTATAAATACGTGTTTTCATCAATCATGTATGAGAAAGCTTTAAAAAAGGACTTTTCTGAAGTCCTTTCGGTTCTTATACCAAATTATTTTCAAACCAACTGTAGCTATTAGAAGTCGCAAGTGTCTAGGTCATGACTCCATGGTAATTATTTGACTAGCCAACTTATCAAAGCTATCTGAAAGGCTGTTAACCCATTCTTGTTGAGAACCTAATGACATTACTGTTAAATAAATTTTTAAGAAATCTTATTTTACCGGTAAACAAATAACAAGCCAAACAGTCGTGATGCCACAGTTGCTTTCCAAAATAATTATGATGAGGGTCCCTGTGGTTCACAGTGTATAACACACCACTTCTGTGTTAATGAATTCAAGGGAAGTCAACGCCACTATTAGTAATAGCTTTTTATTCGGAGTCCTCATTTTCCAGATAGGTCACATTAAACACAGCCATTAAACAATAGCGTTGAGATAAATCCATACAATGTATGCTGCTTTTGTTGTTGTCCTTGTTCACCAATTGCTTGGTGCAGCTAAGAACCTTATGGAATGATGGGGCTGATACATGGGAATAGCCAACCTGCAAGACACTGGGGCCAGGAAAGTCAGACTTTAATCAGGTCTCATTCAATTATGTTTCAAATCAACACATCTTGATAGCCAAAACTCTCATTTGAATTAATGCTATGATAAATGCTGTCTGTTGTCAAAAGAATATAATTAGACAATAATGACTGGGCATATATTATGCCAGACCTCAGTCTACTTGTTGACCTCAGCAACTTCTACTCCATTAGGCAACAAACAACTTTTAACCTAGTTCTAATAAAGCATACTGCTCTATTACTACATGACTTTTTTTTATGGTGTTATTTTTTAAATTGAGCACTGCCTAGATCCTTTAAAGGGAAGTCATGTTTTACAAGATCTCAGGAAAATGAAACAAAGTCAATTTCCCAACCAGGAATTCAATTAATTCATGGAGTAGTGAGCCAATCCTTGTATATTACCTGAAATAAAGATAAGTATGTAAGGTTAAGAAATAATATGAAAGCATTCCTTAAAATTGCATGATATGTCTCTTTAATGTTTACTTTGGTATAGGTATAACTAACACTGCTTCTCACTACTTTTAACTTTGATGAAAAGATCTTTCCTTAACATTTAATGAAAAAAATTGTTGTGTAACTGATTATTTTTAGTTCACCAGTAAATGATTTTTAGAACTTTTTGACTTTCTTACAAAAATTTCTATAAATTCTTATTCTGTGCTTGACTTCAGTTATTGAAGGACCTAAAAGACAAAGTATTATCAAATTATTATTTTTTTTAATGTGTGGGGTTTTCTGAGGGGTTAGTATTTGGAGTATGCAAATTAAGACAATTTTTCCACATTCTGAATTATGCTGAAATCCCTTGAAATATCACTGTTTGATCATGCATTACCCCTCAGAGCAACTTGTTCCTTAGAGGGGGTGATTTTGGCATCTCATAGACTTCCTCGGAAGCCAAGCACCAGAGGTCTGTGATAAAGTCAGTCGCCAGCCAAATGAATAAAGGCGAGATTCCCTCAACTCAACTATAAAAGCTCGGAGTCTTGACTGCTGAATTACCACCAACTTGTAAATAAATAATCACTACTAAATACAGATAATGTGTTAAACAGCTAACGCTAGTAAATCACCGGCGACAGCCTAAAGGTAAATCCCTCACACATTGGCACAATCAATTCTTAAAATCTTATAGTGTTTTAATGTCTTCAGACACATATAGTAAATTGAACAACTGGTTACTCAGTGTTAAGAATGTTTTAAAAATAAAACCTACTCTCTTTGTTGATTTCATTTACATACTGCCTTAGATTGTATCTGTCTAGTCAGAGAGAGGCAACACTTGGTAAGACTCAATGGAAATTAGTTTTCCATCAAATTTCAGCTATCAAGCTAAATCAACCTGTAGTCTCCTGGCAAAAACAAACAAACAAACAAACAAAAACATCATATAACATAGACAACACATTTCAGATACATAAATTGTCCAAAATATAGAGTCGATTAGGTTTCATGTGTACAAGATCCCTTCTTTTCTAATTTAAACATCGATGAGTAATAAAAACCAAGAGTAGAGCTTTGGAAAGGCTGTTACTAGGAACCAAATAGATTCTCAAGAGAATAAGGCTGATGGGAGTTGTCCACTCTTCCCTTTCAAAGCAGTTTTGCAAACGAGGTACAGTCTAAAATCTTGACGGCATTTGACGGAAATATTTTCGGTTGAATTTTTTGAGGTTTAGAATTACAAAACAATTCTCAAAGTTCAATGTTTGTTTTTGCTTTTGCTTTTGTTTTTAATATAATGATTTTATGACATTTACGCTGTTTCTACACTGGCTTGGTGGACAGAAAAGAAGGCACAGAATTCTCCACCAGTTTGCAAATAACGCATTTTTCTGCTCCACTGCACAAACAGCCTTTATTTAACTCAGCACCACATTTTCTAAGGTATGGGCTGGAAACTGTTTGTCATGAAGCTGTAAAATGCCAAAAATTTTAAACGCTGAAGGAAAATGTCAATCAAGGCATTTTCCCATCTGCTGCTACTTCTGCAAGTGCTAATTTTGTTTTTCCCAATTCCTGAAATCTGAGGTTTCCTAGCCTCATACGGAAGTAAGTTTGAAACTTGCTAAATGTCACAAGAAAAGGTGTAACCAAATGAAGGAAGAGAAGGTGTATTGTTCTCAAAGGACACCAATAAAAAGAGGCAGAGGAGTACTGAGAAAAAGGAAAAACATTTTGTTAAGACCCAGACCTCTTGAAACACACTACACAATGCAAGGAACCAGTGCTGGTACCACACATGCATTAAAGCATTTCTCATGGTTTTGAAATATAATGGGACACACATCTTGAACCACTTAAGATACTTTTGAGAAACCAATCAACATTATGATATCTACATAGGCAGAAGCTGGATGTTATTGAAAAACGTGAACAAGTTTCAGGTATCGGTACAAATGTTTCTCTTGTGATTTAGCGTGACTTTAATAAAAGCTTCTACAAGGACTTGCACATAACCATGACTGATGGATGTCTTTTTTGACCTTTCAGTTAGCTCCATCAACTCACTCAAACACATTTTGAACAGATTATGTACTGTAGTACTTGGTAGACTATACATTAAACAAGAGACTCTGCTCTGAGGCACTGCTTCCCACACTCCATGGGGAAAAGGAAGCAGGAAAAAACAAAACTCATAGAGTTCGACAGCTACCAAGGCAACACTTGCCATTTACAATATAAGCCCAAATATTTTTGCAACACAACTATATATTAATTTAATAAAATACACAATATAGCTCTTATACACTCAACAATTTGGCTCATATGCACTGAATCTGCAATAAATCAATAAAAATATGTCATTTGATGTAAACACATTGAATCTTCTTACATTTGCACATTTAAATGGTCATGTGATTGGTGTATGTCTAAGACATTTTCACTTTCCTGAGCTATTTTAGTGTCCACAAATGAATAAAACATATTAATCATGTTAATTTCCTCTGCATATTATCATTCCATGGTAACTATTTTTCAGGTCAAATTTAAAACATATCCATCGTTATTTATATGTTTGTTGGACACTAAAACGCTGAAGAGGCATTTTGAACCTTTTCAAAATTTCTTCTCCTTTAATGAAGTGAATTAGTCTATGTGTGTGCAGGACAAAATGGACTATATCTTTTTACATTTAACTTTTGTACGACATGAAGTGTCTTACAAATAACCAAGTTGTTTTTTTTTTATTTTTTTCAACTAATGATATGGAATGTTCTTTATGTTTATATGTGTGGCAGGTAACTTTATACAGAAATGTTTACCACAAATATGTGTTAATGTTTGGTGTAGCTTGGACTACTGCAAGGTCTTTTCGGGACTTTATGTAGAAGCCTGTGATGACTGCTAGAAATCCACCACAAATCACAAATTATGACCCTGCTTCGTATGGGATTTATAGGTAAACAGTTACGTCAGCATAAATCACGGAGGACAGTCTTAGTGACCAGAAATACTTCAGTTCTCACACTGCATACCTTCCTAACAGATTGTCAAAAGGTAACTCGCCTCTCCTCCTCCTTTTGCTTCTTTTTTTTCTCTTCTCTCTCGCTCTCTCTTTTTTTTTTTTTTCTCTTTCAGAATCGTTAATTCTGTCCTAACAGAAGTTTGGTCAAAACAAAACCATTGTTATCTCTGAAAAAGAAACAGCGGTGAAAAGAACATACTTGTGGGCACTTCAGATGTTCACTAAAAGCCTTAAAGCAGCATTGGTCTTTCTTCATCCCTGTAAAATGGGTTGTCGCCAGGAGGGATCATTTTTCAATCAACAAAAGGGACAAGAAAATGCCAATGCTTTTTTTTTTTTTTTTTCATTTTCTCACAGCCACAGGGTCGTTTCCCCGGCAGTCCTGCAAAAGCTTATCAATTTCTCTCACGACTTCCTCCGCATCCACCGATTCTCTGCCCAGATCCCTGTTGGGGTGGTCAAGCTGCTCAAGAACAGCGCCCATCTCGCTGGAATCCCGGCTGGCTCTAGAATGCACATCTGCAAAGACCCTTGCCATCTGATCAGAAGCCATGAACGGAGGGTCTCTTGGTTGCTTATTGGGTGACAGATACTGACTGTCAGTGGGCAAGTATTGGCTGCTTGCTTCGGCCAGGGCTCCTGATTTTGCTTCGCAACCATCCAGAGAGCCTTTTGTTGAGGTGCAAGGCTCAATGCAAGCCTTGGTTGGGCTGCTTGATGCTGAGGGGACCTCTTGAAGGAGAGGGCTCAGGGCACGTTTGGCTTTTAAATAAGGTTTAACATTGGCAATGAGAATAGTGTGCTCTCGCTTGTCTTTTCCAAATGTACAAAAAGTCTTTTTCCCAGTGGGATTCACAGTTTCGTAAGTCTCAGTCTCAACGTTAGCTTCAACTGTGGGTACAAAGAGATTTGTGCGGTAATCTGCATTTTCAGCCTGATTGGCTGCAGGGAACTGTGGCATCCAACACCTGTCAGAATGACCAAGCACTCGGCATTCATCTGTGCAATTAACGCACTCTTCTGGTTCTGTAAAACAAAAAAGAAAACAGCAAATCCAATCGTTAGGGTTGCTTTTAAATTTCTACTGAGGCTGCGATCAGCTCTCAGTGGGCTTGTTTGACCTCTGGTCTCTTAATTAAAAAGGAAAAGAAAACAATAATTAAAACATTTCAGGATGGTTGCATAAACCTGCTGGTTGAGACAATGGTTTTATTTAAGTCTATTCTCTAGACATTAATGAATTCCCATAGCCTGGGAAGAAGTAAAAAGTGGCCATTGGAGAATCATTCTCAGTAGAATAGAACATCACTGTAAACTAATCTCCTGAGGATATCAGTTAGTCTTTGTTCTGTATAACCCGTCCTGGAAATAGTGAACTTCTAAAAGGATTACCAGGATTAATTTTTCAAATCAAATAACGGGGTAAAAACTAGACCGCGTACTTCCATAACAAGTCCTAAACTGCTGCTTTTTTTTAATGTTTTATCCCTATTTTGCTTGTAATTGTTATTTTGGTGACAGTCATGAAATAAAAGGTTTCCTTTAAAAGCCCACTTTTCCTACTGAGAGGAGCAAATGGAATTTTCTATCAGAATATGTTATGAATAAACTTGTCAAAAAGTGCACATTCCTATTTTATTAGATATGGGTATGGATCATGTAATCAGTTTTCTTCACTCCAGCTTTTTGTTTTTGGTGTAAGTAGGTGAAAATGGATTCAGTCAACAGATACAGTTCAGATGAATGACAACTCATGATTTCCTATTTTAAATGATAATGTTTTCTGTGAGAATGTTTGCTTCTGTCTTTTGCCAATAGGCATACAGAGAATCTAAATAAAGCATTCTTTAATGATCCTTATTTCAAAGATGCTGAACAGAAAATATGAAAGAAAATTCCTTCATTATGACAACAGCTGCATAATTCCACCATCCCAATATTTTAAACTATAACTTTGAACTACATCTTCCCACTTGTCCCTTTCATCTACAAATGATTGTTTCCCTTTATGTTTAATGGTTCTTCTTAAATCAGGGACTTTTTTTTTTCCGGGAGAGGATATTTACAATTTACCTCTGTGTGATGGGAATAGAATTCCCTACACATTTAGAAACCCTTGGGATAGCCATTTAATTGATGTGAGAGGATCCCTACAAATTCATAGTGTCCTGTGCAAGACCCCCCCCCAAAAAAATAGATGAGAGATTTAAAATAGAAAGCACTGAATTTAACAGCACTGGTAAATTTATATAGTTACTTTGTAAAGTCAGATATAAAATCTGAGTTCATATTTAAAACACATAAATAATTCCTTATCCAAAAAAGAAAAAAAAGTAAACCACAAGTTGATTTATCTCAGAAGGTTTTAGGATAAAAGAATTTCTTATGAGGTTAAAATTATTTTAGAAAGAAATCAGAATGGTGTCTTGACAGAACAAAAATACTGTGGTATTTCATACCATGTGTCATTCATATCTGTGAAATGTTAAAAATGTATTCAGGTAGCTCGCCTCTATTTTAATTTTGTCATGTTTTCAAAAAATATATTTACAATGAATGAAATATGTTAAGTTTATTATGTAATGCCCGTAAGAATGGTGAAAGGCAGTCTCAAACTGAACTCCAATATTCACACCCAGAGACACAAATATTATCTGTGCCTTGGAAGATTGTTAAGCAGATGGACATAAAGAGTGGCAGAAAAATCTAGAGATAGAAATTTTCTCAGAGGCCTTCCTGTATGGATTTAAGGTTGAGCAGACATTTAAAAAACAAACAGATATCAGAAAATTTTAATATCAGGTATTTGTTTTCTCTACCTATTCTGAATGGGAATCATCAATATAACCTCTACAACTGTATCAGTCTGTGTTAGAAAAGAAATATGTATCATTTCATTCAACCAATTTTATCCTCTAAAAATACAGTAGAAAACTTCACTATCTGTTTCATTTGATAATAATTTTGTGTCTTTTAAACTCATGACTTTTAAAAAACTTATTTACAACCCGTACACTCTCTTTGAAATATGGTAACATAGTTTTATATTCCAATATTGAAGGGGCCTTCAATTTCAGCAATTTAGGTAGCCTAGCACTGCATGAATTCAATATGAATTTAAGAAGAGAGTAAAAGAGATAGAATAATGCAGATGTATGAAAGTATAAATCGACCTTGAATTTGAAACCATCAACATGAAATGATTGTTTGCATTTCACAGCTGAAAATCTGCAGCTTTTTACTTGACTCCTTTATGTCACAACCTAGGGAGCAAATTCTGCGTATTGATTATGATACATTTTAAGCTGTTCACCTTCTGATTAGACTGTAATTTTGACGGTAGCAATTCCCAGGCAGTGAAGAAAATCTAATGGATACTTTTGTACAAGCAGCAGAAACTATGAGCAAAAAGTGAACTATTACTGCCAAGGGTCAAATAAGAATTTATGAGAAAGTGAAATTATTTCTAGAGGAACATAAATAAACAGATGAATAGATAGGTACAAAAAAGGGACATAGGTAGTATATAATGAATGACCATCCAGACATAAAAATAAACAAAATGAGAAACATAGAAGAAAAAAAAAGAGGGAAGAAGGAAAGCTAAGTGAAGGGGGGGTAGTTGTGCGGGAGGGTTTCTGTCGTGTGTACCTTCTATTATATATATTTAAGATCCCCTCAATAAACTAAGTATGTATCATAAAAATAATAGTGTGGAGTATTTTCTCAAGACCTAGAGCTACAAGGTAAATAATCAAACTTCTTCCTGTACCTTAGGCACAATGGACTCAGAATAGATATGTTGAATTATATGCCACAGAAATGAAAATGAAGCAAATTATATAGACAGCCGCTATTAACATAGATTAGGTATTTGTATCAGAAAACAAATTCAGAGACCCTGGATAGAAAAAATCAAGGTAAACATAATTGATCCAAGATTCACTTTTTTCTTTTGGACCAATCTGGGATTACAAAGAAATTATTTATGCCCATTTTCACCCTTCCCTCAATATAACTTGATTATTCTTTCACAGAATGCACCCTTTGCCAAAAAAGATGGCATAATCCAAATGGTATGCAGATGAGAAACTGAGAGATAAGCATGCTTACATTGCAAAGAGAAAACTATCCTGAAGGCCAACAGCTGGGACTCTGGGCAGTTCTGCCTATAGGGAAAGTTTACAGTGTCTCATATTTAAAATGTATGATTCCTTGAAGAATCATGTGACAATCTGATAAATTTAAATACTTGGTTAGTATTAAGAATTTTCTATACTCCCATTGCCATGTCTGACTATTATACAAGCTCTCAAAGAGAGGGAATTAACATAGTCATCTTAATTATTTTAATTTGTAATCTTAATTTATATATTTTTGTAAAAGACATAAAGTCACTCAAATGACTATAGTACTTGCAATTCAGCTGTATAATAAACCACACACACACACACACACACACAGATGTGTGTGTGTGTGTGTGTGTGTGTGTGTGTGTGTGTGTGGTAAAAAAATTAGCTTTCGGGCACCTGGGTGGCTCAGTCAATTGAGTGTCTGCCTTCAGTTCAGGTCATGATCCCAGGGTCCTAGGATGAAGCCCCACATCTGGCTGAGAGCCTGCTTCTCCCTCTCCCACTCCCCCTACTTGTGCTCTCTCTCTCTCTGTCTGTCAAATAAATAAAATCTTAAAAAAATTTTTGAGCTTTCACCAGGACATAGTCCAAACAAAATTTTAAAACTCAGATGTATAACCAATGCATTCCTGAAAATTTACTATTAGTAATTGTCATAAAAGAAATACAGATGAATCAATAAAATGCAAAGGAAAGTTCTATATTCATAGTTTAGGAGATAACATAAGTACATATAAAACACACACACACATATATATATACACATTTTATATATAGAACATTACATATATAATGTACATATATAGGTATAAGTCTTTTTATTTCAAATATCAAATGACATTTTAATCTTTCCCTTTGCCCTACTGTAGGTATGAAATCCATGACTGGATCAACAACTTGACTACCCCTGCTTTAGAATTTTATGTAATTCAAATTGATTTAGACATAAAGATGTCTGAAATCTGCATATTCATATTTGCTGACATATCTGAAAGCTCTCTCTTTTTAACCTAGACTAAGCAGTTTAATAACTTAATCTTAATGATATTAAGCAAGCAATCGTTTGGTGCCAAAATACACCTTCAAAGGAACTGTCATTGTGGAAGTTACATCTCTGTGAGGAAAGAAAATATTTAGGTAAAACATCAAACTACCTACCCTTACATTATTGGGTTTTAACAATCTTCCACAAAGGTGTCCATAACTTAATGTTTACAATGTGATTTTCACCTTGTAATGTCACTGTATCATTAGGGGTGCATAGCCATCTCAATAATGGGTAAAAGGTGCCAAAGATTACTATGTATAAGATTAAAATTTGCAGCCAAAGCACTATTTAAACCAGCAAAGACTAATAAAGATTAAGGGAGCCTTAGCTAAACATGATCATTTTGGGAAAAGTCAGGGGAAACAATCCTTGTGTGTTATGATTCAGTGGTCACTGCAAAGAGAACATGTCAAGGAGCCAGTCCCCATAAAATTTCTTAGTTCAGAGTAAATCTACCTATTTATTCTAGTTTCTCTCACTCTCAGGCAGGAATTTATCACAAATCAGAAATTAAGCTTATTTTCCCTGTCTTCAAAGCACCATACCACACTACTCAAAGAGAGATACTTGGCAACTAATTTGTTACTACTTATGGGAGATATTAGGAAACATAAAAGGATTTCCTCCCTCTAGTTTCAACTTGCTTGCTGCCTCTGGAGCCCACATATTTGTACAAAAACATGCATATAGTTTCTAGCATAAGAGTTTCGCATATGCATCTGATTTAATTTTTTATAATGAAGCAATAAATGTCTGTGTCATAGAAATCTGAAAACCAAAATCCACAAGTCAGGGCATCAGTGAGGAGGTTCTAAAATGCTGTGGTTATGGGGGAAGGGGATTTGAGAGAGAGTTTGCTCTGCTTTTTGACTGTCAACAAAATGGTTTTATTTCTGCTTTGTAAACAGCTTTAAATAGGAATACTTTTTTTCTCTTAGTGTGGTTGTTGCTACTGTTTCTAACAGCATCTTAAAATTAGAGTTGTTTCCAAGTAGACAACTCTATAAATGGAAGTCCATTTTTTATTCGTTCTCATTTTTCTTTTTTATTTCTAATTTACCTTCTTTCACCAACATAAGCTTTCATAACACCTAATTAGCTGTCTGGAAAAGCAAAGAGCAGGCACCCATCTCTATTTATGGCTGGCACTGGTGTTTTGGAGATTAACTCTACAGAATCTAAACTAGGTACCCATCACAGATTATCCGCCTGCAAACAATGACAAGCCAAGACCTTCGACTAGCAGTTTCTGGGTACCAGTTTTCTACTGAAAGGTTTCACTGGTATACGAACAGTTTGTTTTCGCTGTCTTTTTCTGTTATTCAGCACACACATTCAGTTTCACACATGTACACATACTCCCTTATGATTGAGACAAATTAAAATTTAATCCAAATATATTCTAACATAGCAAATAAAAAGTATCGATGCTAAAATAGAAATCTCATCAGAATACAGTCCAACAGATCTCTAATAAAATTTTCCTTGCAGTGAGTTGATATAATTCGCACAATCCTGTGAACTGACGCTTTTCTAACATAAACAATTCTTTCTTTTTTTGGTGGTTGATTATTATTCGCTTACTTTCCTTTACCATCCTATAAACTCCTTACACTTGTTATGATGATGGAGTGAATCATTCCATATAAATGACACCTTAATCTATATTCATTCAAATAATTTCCATTTATGATTTCTATGTCCCATTTACTAGCCCATTAGTTGAAAATAAACCTTTTGATTTCACTCTATGAGAGGGGTAAAAATTTCACTTTCAATATTATTTCTAGATACAGTGTTGGAAAGTTGTCTCAAAACTTTTTTTTCCCTGGGTCAGAAAAAGAAAGAAAGGAATACATTACAATTTTACCATGTGCTTTTTTTTCTGCTAGTGTTCACATGACTGCCAGGCTTAATTTTAGCACAATTTTTAATAAGCTTGGTGCAACCCTAGTGCAGGGAAGAAAAAGGAAAGGGTTAGGGAAAATGTGGCATCAGAGAACCAACCACTTTACTTTAGCTAAGTGATCTTTCGTCTATTGCGTTGTATTTCCCGTGCCTCTTGTGCACAGGAACCTAATTGTTTTTACTAATCAAGTAACTGATACACAAATACACACATGTAGGATGTGTTTTTGCTTCCTTTATTTTTTTTAACGTAAGAGGGACCATGAAACTTGTTATAATATGCTGACGTGCTCATCTTATGAGGATGCCTATTTACATGTTGGCAGCGATACAGTGACTAAACACTAGGTATACAACTCCAGAAACTTAACATTATTTCCTAATAATTGGCCATAAGGAATCAGAATTTGGAAACATAGTTCCCATAATAAAAAAAACTCGGAGAGAAACGTATATATTTTTAGGTTGATCCACTGCCAATCAGGCTTGCAGATTTTACTTCAGTTGTGAAATACCATTCTGTCTGCTTTTGATAGGTGAAAAGCACATTTTGAAGAGGAAGTTATTATAATACCATCAAATAGTCAAACCGTGGCAGCTTTGAAGTAGCAATCCTCTAGCGTGCACCTGCATTGCACAATGCTTCCCAATGTACTGCCACGGCTGCATTCAGACACAGAAACCACTGGCCTATATCATATTCAACTGCATCCAATTGCAGCTGGGTATCTGGAGTGCTTGGAGCATTTGCACTTACTATTCAGTGCACCTGCACGCCTTCAGGGATGGTTTTAAGTGTTTGTGACCCTTTGGACATAATAACATGTCTACCAGAGTGAATTTTCTGGCATATATATTAACAACATATAGATAATGCTCTGAGATGAAGAAAACGTAAATTAAATGGAAACTTATGTTAAAGAATGAAAGGAAAAGGATATAAGATTTTATATGCCCCCATCAAGAATATTTAAAAAATGATAAGCCAAACCATGCATTGGGAATTTTTGTACAAATATAATTGCGTCCCCTGGCATACGTCTCTGGAATTAAGATTCAATTTTTATTTTTAGCCGCCCCTTCCCCCCCAGTCCCATACTGTAGGTGGAGCCATCACTGGGGGCTTACTACATTCATGAAACAAACTTTGTATTTTTTTTTTTTTTGAGAAAAGGACTCTGACAGAGCCTCTCAAGGAAAAACAACACAACTCAAATGCATCACCCAAGGAAAGATAGCTCAAATTCAGTGACAATATTAGATATGTACAGTTCAGTAGCTAGATTAAGAAGTTATACTCAAGCATTCACAAGGTAAGAATGAACAAAACACCAACTTTGTGCTTCAGGCATGGGAAGTTTTCAAGCAAAGGCACCTTGAATAGAATGTTGTAGAATAACAAGGTTGTGTCAAGGAAAGGTTTGTAGTAGATAAACCTATGTCTATCCACTTCTAAAATTCTCCAGCCTGTAAGATTTTATCTCTTCAGTAAGGCATTTGCACTTTGACTAGAAATTAGAAAGTAGGTTTAAAACCATCTAGGGGAAATAATTCATGATCAATTACATTTTGAACTATGTCAAATGAGTGTCAAGCAACAGAACTACAGAGAAGAGTGTAGACTATAATTTTGTGAAAGGCTTTGTACAAGAAGGGGTGCTTGACCTGCAATTCAAAGGATGATCAGAGTTTCAATAAATAGTGGAGAGCAGGAAAGGGATGATCCAGGTGAAGGGATTAGAAAGTGAAATAATAACCACACAGGATTGTGCATTTCACAGGGTAGAAAAAGACCAGCTTTATAAGTCAAAGGACATATGTTGTAAAGCGAAAAAATAAAATAATAATGTACAGAAAATTCACTAGGATTTAAAAGAGAATGAAAAAGCTCTGAATAAAAACAAACGTAAAGAAGCAGGCCATGAAGCACTATTATAGGTATTTGAGCAGTGTATTGTATGTCTCAGAAGATTCTTGAAATATTTAGGTGCTTGATTGAAAAAGATATTAGACAACATGTATGAACACACAAAACTGAGATGAGCCACAGGGCAAGCAGCATTCAAATCAGCATTATTTCTGGAAACAGATAGCTAGAGTTTTGGCCCCAACCAGGATATCTCCAGTGGAACACAACAGGACACGACATGAATCACTGACATAGTCATTCTGACCTCACTGTGACCCCATTCTGCTCACATCTCATCCTACACCTTCTAAACTAAAAAAAGTCTTAATGTATACTGATTCAACTGGTATTTTAAATATTAACTGTATAAGTCCTGTATTTTATAATTCTGCATTAGAATAATATTTCTTCTTCCTACATCTATCTATCTGTCTTCACTCTTTCTCTAATTTGCTATTATTATTGACCAACTATAAAATTGCATATGATCACATATCTGAAAGATTAAACTATTCTTTGAGAAGGTCAGAAGAGGAAAGGTTTGGAAGAAAGAAGATCCTTTCGGTAACTAGGAAAGAGGCAATAAATACTCCTACAAGGCAAGGACAAGAGCCGCAAATAAGGTTGATGTTGAATCTCAGAAACTTTTCAAAGTTGATTCTGGATATCATGAAGAAGAAATAACTGCAGGAAATTCCTGAAAACATTGTCCAAAATAAGCATTTCTATTTTTGAATGAAGATAATGCCACCATTTTCCCACTAAACTATATAATCTAGTATTAGCTCCCTAACTCTTATTCTTTTCTAATCTGTCTGCCTCAATGAGATCCTTATACCCCTTGAGGATCAAGACACTGATACCATGGTATATTCTTTTGGGCTCCATTCCTTGAGCACACAGAACACACTCATTAGTCACACCTGAATGCCGTCATTGATGTAAAGGAAGACTACATTAAAAAGATATCAAATACTATTGATAATCTATAATAAGCAAAACCATTCCTTACAAATTACTTATTTCAAAACCACTGAAATTAGAATGGTAAATAAAAACTTGAAACCAAACACCAAAACCAAACCAAACAATAAAAACCCCTCTCATTTATGAAGCTGTGATGTTGGCTTTCAGAAGGATCCCAGGACCTAAACAAAGTTATGCATAGTGGCTCTCCTTTGTTATGAGATATATGGGGTTTATTTTTTTTAAAGATGTATTTATTTATTTACTTGAAAGAGAGAGAATGAGAGAGAGAGAGCACACGAGAGGGGGGAGGGTCAGAGGGAGAAGCAGACTCCCTGCTGAGCAGGGAGCCCGATGCAGGACTTGATCCCCGGACTCTGGGATCATGACCTGAGCCGAAGGCAGTCGCTTAACCAACTGAGCCACCCAGGCACCCTATAGGATTTAAAGTCACATCAGCTCTGGGGCACCTGGCTGGCTCAGTTGGTAAAGCAGGTGACTCTTGGGCTCAGGGTCATGAGTTCAATTTCCCAATTGGGCCTAGAGCTTACTTAAAAAAAATAAAGTCACATCTCATCTGTCTGTTCAGTACCACATTTACATAAAAATTCAAAGTTCTCTAGTTATTATTGAGACTTAAAAAGTTCTATATTTATTATTTATTTATTACAATTTTTAATAAGATAAACATCTGCCTGGAATACATCCACTGAAGCACAGAGGTCAGAATATTTTTTCCTTGGGGAATTTTTAAAAATCAGCGACACCTTTATTGAAATCAAAGTCTATATTTAAATAATCACCTCTTTATACTTTTAAATTACAGAAAACAGTGAGTGTCCTAAAAACCTACACCTTAGCATCTATAGGGTTTTTTCTTCACTCCTACGTATCTCCTTTTGTTCTTTTTTTGATTCTACTGCATTGGGTCAAATGTGCCAGTTTCTCTCTTTTAGTTTAAGTTAGCTGCGTCTGTCTCTCATTCTTTATCCAATAGCCATCATCACAGATGAAATAATTAATGAGTCCTTGTAATTTTAGAGTCTTGAAAGGGTTAATGCAGCTTCCCAAAGAACCTGATTTATATGCAGCGATAAACTTATGCTCCAGCATGCAATAGTTAGTGAAAGCTGTTTGGTTTACAAGGACAAATTTAAAATTATAGCAACTTGAAAAATACTCTGAATTTCAGACCCAAGACTATTTAAATATGCTACTATTCTTCATCTTTATAGAGGATGTTTTCTTATGCTTTTATTGCCTGTGTTAGCTAACCCCATCTCAGATAATGACACCATTTTTGATGACATGGATGAATACATCCAAAATTCAAGTCATCCTCCCAGCAAAGTGGTAATCCTGTAAGGAAGGTCAACGAAAACATGCCTATTAAGCCGAACTCTTTGCAAGAAGCAAGCAAGATAGTCTTATTACCGTTTTTCTCTCAGGCTTGCTATCTGATTTCTATTAGGATGTATATCTACTTACCAGTTTAAATCCCATTGTTCATCTTATTTCTAGCACTTGTTTGTTTTCAATTGCTAGAGACAAGTACACAGAATCGGGTGTCATTTTTTACATTCTCAGAAAATAGAGTTAATTCAGGTGCAACTAATCCTCTCTTGCTTATTATTTAGTAATCAACACCTGCCAATAGGATTTGGGAGTCCCAAAAGATAGATTTTTCAGAAAGATTTTTATATTTTTATATTTTCAATGACATTCTAATCTCCAAAAGCTTTTCGTTAAATTCATAGAACTCTACTCTCTAGAGATAGATCCAAAGTTTCAGTTCAGTTACCTTAAATTAGATGGACATGGTTCCGAAAGAACAGAGGGGTACCTTGCTCAGATCAGTAGTTTTAAAAACATAGTGTTTTTAAAGAAAAAAAAAGTACAAAATACACATATGGAAATGTATTATATGAATTGGAAATATGCGTGAAACTATACTTCTCCATAAGTGATTCCTACAAAAATTACTTATATTACGATTTAAAAAATAAACCAAAGCTAGAGGTCCTTGATGTGCATGCATGCACACACAGGTGACAATAAATATGTATTTTCACCAAAAATGCCTTCTGTGAAATGAAGTTTGTCTGAAAGAACTATTAAAATTGATAGCGTCCCAGAGGTAACTTTAGAATGAAATACAGATAGTCTGAACCTAAACAATTTGGCCTTGATCTTACTAAAACAACTCCCACCATCAAGCTGCTAATATTGCCACAATTATTGCTACCATTATTATGGATAGTTCTAAAATACATAAAGATTAGGAAAGGAAAGATAACTGACATTTTAAATAAAGCCTGTTCTTGGAATTCCTTCTCTAAAACCATTCTGTTCTTATTACCTTTAGTGTGCTATAAGTTTATTGGAAGCTGATGTTTTTTATCCTGTATGATTGGGTCATCCTAAGAATGAAAATTTAAGCAAAATCAATACACTCAATATCATGTTCTAGAGTAAATATACAAAAGTGTTTCTTGTAATGGATTTTACTGGCAATGACAAGCCATTTCTTATGTAACAGCTTTAATATTTTGTAATCATTAAAGCATACTGAAGCAATGGAGAAATTGGGAAAAGAGGTCAGGAAATTCATATATAGAAAGATAGGAGGGACGCCTGGGTGGCTCAGTCGGTTGGGCGTCTGCCTTCGACTCAGGTCCTGATCCCAGGGTCCTGGGATCAAGTCCTGCATTGGGCTCCTTGCTCGGCGGGGAGCCTGCTTCTCCCTCTGCCTGCTCCTCCTGCATGTGCTCTCTCTCTGATAAATTAAAAAAAAAAAAAAAAAAAAAAACTTAAAAAAAAAGAAAATAGGAGAGATGTCCCTCTGTATCACCCTGCTATGTAATCATACCGAAAAGTCAAAAAGCTATTGGAGAATGCTACCCTTCAATCAGAGCAAAGATAAAAATGTGTTTCTAAAGGATATGAAAGCTTATCCATACATAATGCAGTATAAACATCAAAAGGTGTCTACAGTGATGTTTTAAATACTTTCTTATCTTGGAGAGTACTTTCTGTAATTTAACTGATAATCAACCATACCTGGAGCAAAGAACAGATGATTAAAAAGTGTATTCCCCATGAGTAATATTAACAGGAAAATAAATATATGAAAACTTATTTTATTTTCAGACTTGTAGTCTAAATCCAATGTAAGAGGAAATTCATACTGACATCACAAGGAGAATTCGTTGAGGCAGTCTTTTTTAATTTCAGGCATGTTATATTTGAATTTTTTCCCCCTAAAAGATATGTATGCTCAATCTTAGAAGAAGCTATTTTTGAGTAGCTGCCTAACAATTTCCATGGTCATTACTGAAAAATGTTATACAGTAGTCCTCCCTTTTCTACAGGGATACTTTCCAAGATCTCCAGTGGATGCCTGAAACCATGGATAGCACCGAACCCTATATACTATACGCTGTGTTTTTTCCTATACATACATACCTATGATAAAGTTTATTTAAAAAAAAGTTTATTTTGTAAATCAGGTACACTAAGAGATTAATAACAATATCTGATAATAATATAATGCAATTATAACAATATACGGTAATAAAAATTATATCAAAGTGGTCTTTCTTTCAAAATATTTTATTATATTGTATGCATCCTTCTTGCGATAATGTGAGATGATAAAATACCTATGTGATGAGATGAAGTGAGGGGAGGGACTTAGGCACTGTGATGTAAAGTAAGGCTACTACTATTGACTACCTGGTGATATCTTAGAAGAAGATCATCTGCTTCCAGAATGCGCAGTTGACTTGAGGTAACTGAAACCATGGAAAATAAAACTGTGGATAAAGGACACTGCTATAATCAGAACTACTCAGTTTAGTGTTCAAAACCCTCCATAATCTGGCCCAAATAAATTATTTAGGCAGTTCTGGCATATAAAAAATAATAAACTTAAATTTGAACAAGTCAAATTTGTACACTTTCTTTCACAGTAAATCTCTTTGCAATCTAGGAAAATGGCAGCAACCTTCTAAATGAACCCTGAAATTCCTTTAGAATGGTGTAATTACTTGAGTCCATTGGAGAATGTGGAACCTGCTAGTGGTCACATAGCTGGGATCACAAAATGTCTGCCCAAAAGAGAGAACAGCTTGAATTTGAGAGAGTGTCATCCTAACCTTAAAGTTTTAGGTGACTTATTTTAATTTTACTGGTTCAGATGAGTATGTTCCTTCATCTAAAATTAACTAGTATTAAAACCCAAGGTCCAATAAAAAAAAAACGGAATAAAATTTAACTATTTGATTTGGCAAATTTTTAATAAAAGAGGTATTTTAGTGTTTATTTACTGAATTGATAAAAATATACATGATCATAAAAGAAAATTACCTAGTTAATTATTATTATAAATAAGGTCATTGTAATAAGCATTATAGCAAAATAGAGAAATTATTAAGTTAGAAGTACTCGGCAAATAAAGACTTCTTATCTATTGGGAAGGATGCTTTTATGATTAAAAACATATATATCTGCACATAATTTTACATAAAATTCCAAATATAAATGATTCATTGTAAGATTAATCATTTATTTTAAAATTTCACAGTCTAACATATAATAACTCATTGATCTACTTATTATCCATAAACATAAAGGTGGTATCTATGTGAACTATATATTTGAGAGATTACAGTGATTTAAACCAAAAAATATAGTTAGTATGATTATAAAATTATAATACACACATAAAATGATTATATTACATATAATCATTCTAGTATGTTAAAATTCAAAGAAATATATATGTGCAAAAATAGGAGAAGATTATGTTCAGTGAACTTCAGTAATTGAGTTTTAAACTGGAGAGTTTTATTGTAGCATATATGTGGATGGAAAATATTCACAAGCTTCACTATCTTAATATTTTAAGTGAAGAAAATATAAGTCTTGAAATGATAAGATAACTTGTAATATGTCAGATAACTATCAAAAAAGAACTACAACTAAAAAGGCAAACATTCATATTCTTAATATATGCACCCCTTGTACCCATGATGAAAAAACACTTTCCCATACCAAATGGAAATGAATGGAAGGAGCCTTACCTAAGGACAAAAATCTTATGGAACTATTTAGTGGATGTAAAAATAAAGGCCTAATCCACCTTACAACAAACAGCCTTTGGGTTTCCTGATACTCAGTCCTAGCTCCCAGAGGACTCTGTGTTTCACGTTAGTAGACAGTCATGGTGAAGTACAGGTGTGTGCACAGGTGAGTACGTCCACACACCTGCACATGCAGCGGAAGCACACAAGTGCACATGAGCAGAGAGTTGATGTCAGATTAAGAGAAAGAGATTTTTAAGAACACACAAAATCATGTGCATAAATATATATTTTAAAAGCCAGAATGTTTCTTTGGTATAAGGTTATCCTTAAATTTAAGTTTTACAGAATTGAAAAATAAAATTTTTCCCAACTGATTTTAATTTAATGAATGTGAAATCACAAGTATTTAAGGATAACAGGGATGACTGTACATAGATGTGTCAGTATACATATGTGTACATGAACTCATGTTGTCAAACTTTTCTCCTCACTCCCCCAAATCAGAAATAAGTAAAACTCTCTTCATTGTAACACGATCTGCTTAAGGACTTTACTTGTATTTTCCCTCCAATTTCCATTCATTTCCACACAGAAATAATGCAACCTCTTCCCTTTTTCTGGCATGAGTAAAGCAACACAAATAAATATAACAGTAATTATTAGATTGCTATAACATACATGTATATTTTTCAAGCACCACAAAAACCTGATATAATAATTTTCTCCACTGGCTTGTTTCCTTTGTGTAGAAATTAAACTGCTCAGAAACCAATCAAATCTCTCAAAAGCATTCAAATGACTTAGGCTTGGACAATATACAATCCAGACATAGAAAAATATAATGTGATGAACTAAAATTTCACCTGAGAGAGATACTTCTTTCTGTCTTTCACTTAATCCATCCAGTTATTTCATATTTCAATGTGTTTTCTCAGATCATCTGAGTCACATCCAGAGCATACTTCAAAATTAAAAGATATTGACAAAATTTATCAAGTTCAGGGGATTTTAATTTTGAGCTTCACTAGCTGTTGCAATTGATAGGAACTTGGTTCTGCCCTGCCTTTAGGAATCTGTATTAGGGTGATGTGTACAGATTTTACAAAGTAATGTGTAAAGAAGCCTTTGATATATTTCCATAAAATAACACTTCTAAAATGGAGTGTAATTGCCTGTCCAAAGTGAAAGAAGAATTTGTGGACCTAGTTTCTCAGGTGAAACACAGTTTCTTCTTTAGGCTGCCACAGTCATATAGCTTGCTCTACACCCACAACCAACATCCAAGCAAAGTAATATTCCCCTTTCCTACACCAGCTTTCTCTCCAGTCCACCAATTTCTTCCCTAGCATTTCCTACATTCACTCCAAAGTGAAATTTGTATAAGTGGTGATTTTTTACAGTAAATAATTAAGAATTGGACCACTTAAACTCACTGAAGAACAATAAACATGAAAAACCTTGATATAAATGAATAAATATTTAGATTCTCTCTTCAACTCTTAATGTTACACATCTTTTCCTGAAATACTAATAGTACTGATGCAAAGATAATAGAATAAATTACTTATTTACTATGCTACTTTCCTTTAAAGAAATAAAGTCTACAAGTTCTGCATTTATGTGTGTATAGTCTTACGAGTGCCATCATCTAACAAGTAAAATTCGGATCACAGAGAAGAAAGCTAGCAGATGAAGAAATTGCTCACCTGGAGGAAGCAGATCAACAGACTGAAGTCTAGTTGTGATGGTGTGTAGGGTGAGGATAGCAAAGGAAAGCAAAGTCGGGAATGCTTGAAAAATAAAATATTTTTAGTTAACAAATAGAAAAACCAAGTGGGAAAAAAGGGCCAATTGAATCACGACTCCTTTATTGATTGCAATTTTTATATTAAAATCAGTTAGATTGATCAATCCCTAAAAGATACAGTCATTGGTATTTCCCCAGATATGTAAAATTTAGTGTTATTGGAAGAAAATTACTTTGGGGGAGTATTTCAGTTTAGATGAGAGAGAAACAATGCAAAGTAACTATATGAATGCCTAGGTCAATGGGAAAAGTACTCTTGTGATGATGGATTCATTTATCCTACATAAAATAGAAACTTCTCCGTAATACTTGGTAGAAGATGTACATATGCATGCCACCAAATCAGTTGCAGACTCTCTGTTCTCTAATATCTCTAGAGAATAAGGCTTTAGTAAAGATGTTCACTTCTAGTGAAATTTCGATGTGTTTTGTCTGGAACTTGAAACAACAGACTACTTGAAACTTAGCTCTTTACTCAGTCACTAGAAACCCTCAATTTTTAAAAGCATATTGACTTCCCTAAAAAGGTGAATTTTATGATTTGTGAATTGTATCTCAGTGAAGCTATTATTAAATAAAAGTGAATAAAAAAATAAAAAAATAAAAGCATATTGACTTTAGTAATGAGAAATACATATATTTCTGTAACAATTTCAACTTTTTTCACCCAACATATAAATGTCATTTCTATAAAATTAAAAGAAATGCTGCATTTTGTTTTTGTTTTGCTTTTTAAGCACCTCTAACTTAGGCATATATGGATGTATAATTGATCAGTTTCTTAGACAAAAAAAGAGAACACTTTGTTTGCATCTAAATGCACAGTGAATATATGAAATCGATTGCTATCTAAAAGTCCTGCCAAAAAAAAAACATGCCTGTTGGTGAGCAAAGTAGCTTTATTTTTTAAATAGTCTCATTTTCTTATTTTCAACCTTTATTCAACATCTGTTGTTTGCCCCTCCCCTGGAATGTAATTATGCAGGATTCCAATGTAAAACAGGTTGAGTAGTTAATAACAGGCAGCTCAAACATTTTTCCACACTGTTGCCCTGCAGATGTTTTCTTTCATTTTTTTTCTTTTCTCCCCGGCTTTGTGTTTAATTTTTGTATGTTTCTCTCCTATTCTTAAAGTATATTCCCACAACAGATGGAAACACCTGAAAATAAGTCTGCCTCATGCACATGTTTAAATGATGCCTATTGTGATATTTAACATAGAAAAGAGAATACAGAATATACAGAATATTGGTTTACAGAAAAAAATAATCAATCTGTAAGTCACCTTGTTACTGTTCAATTTAAAATTCTGAAGAGACAATCTAGTTTTTGCCAAAGACATATGAGCAAAAGTTTATAGTCTACAACCTTCATTTATTCTTATTTTGTTACCAGACTCATTTGTCTTTTTTGCATTTGACATGATTCTCTTAAGTTTTCAGTCCTACCATAAATTGGACTTTTTTTCTATCCACTGACCATTTTACTATGCAAAAGGCACTTTACATTCACTTGATAATAATGCAAACTCAGTAATTAATATCTAACATATTTTAGATATGTTCAAAGTATAGCATATATTTTTAAAATAATATAACAAGAATCATATAAGGTATAGACCTCTTTTGTTCAGAAAAATATATTTCACTGAAATTAGAGGAAAAAAAAACAGGTATAGGATGTTCTCTGGGTTGGATATCGTCCCCCTGTAGTCATGTCCACCCGGAACATTAGAATATGACCTTATTTGGAAAGAGGGTCCTTGTAAATGTAATTATTTAAGATGAAGTCATACTGGATTAGAGTGGGCCCTAATCCAAAGTATGATGTTCTTAAAAGAAAACTGAGACACAGAGACAGTCATACAGAGGAAATGCCATGTGAAGATAGAAGGAGAGATCGGAGTATTATGTCTAGCATCACTGCAACCACCAGAAGAAGCTAGAGGCAAGGAAGGATCCTTCTCTAGAGCCATTAGAGAGCATGGCCCTGATTATACCTTGATTTTGGTATCTGGAAGTGATATGCTGTTGGAACAAATACCTAAAAATATGGAAGTGACTTTGGAACTGAGTAATGGTAATAAACTGGAAGAGTTTTGAGATGCATGATTTTTAAAAGCCTAGATTGCCTTGAGGAAACTATTGGAAGAAATATAAACATCAAAAAACTTAATGACTCATCTCAAGGCTCAGTAAGAAGTGAGGAGAGCTAGAGAGAAAATTTCTATCATCTTTGAGGACACACATGTGGCTTTATCATCAAGAACAGAAAGTACATAGATGTATGGATGTTAAAGGTGTTTCTCATAAGGTCTCAGATGGAAATGTTATTGGACAGTAGAAAGCAATCCTTGTTCTAAAGGGGCAGGAAACTTGGCCACATTGTTGGGTGAAAAGGAGAAATTGTAACTGATGAATTTGGATATTTAGCTGAAGAGCTTTCTGAGCAAAGTGTAGTAGATGCGGCCTGATTTCTCCTTTCTGGCTATAGTAAAATGTGAGAGCAAAGAGATCAATTAAGGAATGAACTTTCAAGCAAAAAGAAACCAACACCTGATTTGGAAAATTTTCTGCCTATCCAGATAACATGCTCTGGAAACAAGGGCAAGGGTGTGGCTAGACAGCTGTTTGCTATAGAGATTAGGGTGTGATTTATGGATCCAATCAACCATCATCCTAAGAGAAGTCAGGATTAGAGATGAGGTTACCGAGGAAGGATCTGTGAAGAACACAGCTTGTCTAATGGTGTGGCTCCCCTCAACCTCCACAGAAGGCAAATAATCATTTAGAATTTTATGTAACACTGCTAACATGGACTGAAAAGGACAGAGATGAGACAAAATGAAGGGAAAATTACTTTAAAGTACCACTACAGAGACAGGGACCAGGAAGGGTGGGTTACTGCACCAGAGAGTCCAGAGGGCTTAGAGCACAGAGTGCCAGGACGGAGAGAATTCCTCTCAGTCCTTGAAACCTACTAAATTTGCCCTGCCGCATTCCCAACTTCTTTTAGATTAGTAACCCCTTTATGCCTTCCATTTTCTCCCATTTAGAATGAGAATGTCTACCCTATGTTTGTTCCACCACTATATTTTGGAAACCGGTAATTTCTTTTCCAGTTTGATAGGTCTGTGAAAGAAGTGTAATTTTGCTCAGGGAGGACCATACCCAGAGTCTCACCTACACTTGATTTAGATGCTGAGATGTGAGACTTTTTTAGTTGATATTTAGATGAGATACAGGACTTAGAGTTATGCTAGAAAGGGTTAAGACGTTTGGATGATACTGGGAGGGGGTAGATGGATTTTGTAAATGGGACAGATATGAATTTGGGGGTCCAGAGGATAGACTGGGTTGAATACTGCTCCTCCAAAATTCATGTCCACCTAGAAAATCAGGTGACCTTATTTAGAAATAGGGTCTTTGCAGACATAATTACTTCAGATGAAGTCAGTTAAGTTAATATTAGGATGGGTCTAAATCCTAAGACGGCCCTCCTTATAAGAAGAGAAACAAGAGATACAGAGACAGTCATACAAGAACACCATTATGACCATGGAATTATAAATGGGAGTGATTTGTCTACAATTGCTGGCAACCACACAAAGCTAGGGACACGAAAAGAATCCTTGTCTAGAGCTGTGAGAGAGTATAGCCCTGCTAATACTTTAATTTTGGACTTCTAGTCCCTAGAACTGTGAGAGAATAAATTCCTTTTTTTTAAGCCATCCAATTAGTAGTATTTTGTTATAGCTGCCCTAGGAAAGTAATACAGATTGTCAAAAAATAAAAACAAAAATAAAAACAAACAACCTTCAAAATATAAAATACCCAGATGGCAAAAAAAAATCGCTGTGGAAAATGACAATTGGGCAAATTACAAAGTAGGTTCTAGAAAAGTAAAACAAGATTGATATGAATGAATTAAAATGCCTTCTATATTATGGTTCATAAATAAACTAAATTTGGCATAAGAGATGGTCCATATGCCAGTAAAATTGATGCTGCTGAGTATAAGTCTTAACTGAAAATCACCCAGGAAAAATATATCTTGTGTGTGTGTGTGCGTGTGTGTGTGTAAGATTATCTAAGTCCTATGAAGTACTTCAAAATAGAGTATTTTCTTTTTTTTTTTCAAAAAGACTTTATTTATTTGAGAGAGAGAGAGTGAGAGAGGGCATGGGCAGGGGGGAGAGGGAGAAGCAGACTCCGCTCCGAGCAGGAAGCCGGCTGCAGGGCTCGATCCCAGGACCCTGAGATCACGACCTGAGCCAAAGGCAGACACTCAACCGACTGAGCCACCCAGGCGTCCCAAAATAGAGTATTTTCTTAAAATGACTGCAAACTAATAGCTCTCTGAACTTATTTTCTAAGATTGCTAAGACTTCTCTCTTTAGTTTCTATTTCTTTTGATTTTTATGTATAATAATCACATTTTCAGTACCATGTGTATGGCAACTTCGCTTAAAATTTCCATGCATACTAGTGGGCTCTTAGACTGAAGGTATGGACACATACGTGCATGAGTATTTGGATTAACAAATAAGAAAAAGTCTCTGGTAAGGAGAAAACATATTTCCATATATGTAAATATGGCTTCAAATACACGTATGTTTCTAGTCAGAAACTTACTTAGCATTATCTGAAGACATATATTAATAAATTTTTCCACTCGGGGGTGCCTGAGTGGCTCAGTTGGTTAAGCGACTGTCTTCGGCTCAGGTCATGATCCTGGAGTCCCAGGATGGAGTCCCGCATCGGGCTCCCTGGTCAGCGGGGAGTCTGCTTCTCCCTCTGACCCTATCCCCTCTCATGTGCTCTCTCTCTCTCATTCTCTCTCTCAAATAAATAAATAAAATCTTTAAAAATAAATAAATTTTTCCACTCTTTGGGAAAGCGAATACATAAATATTTAAATAGTCAATTTTTATATTTGTATGGGCAGCATTTGACTTGATTTTTCATTTAAGTGGGAAAAAATAAGGCAGAAATATATTTCCCTTAAGAATATGATACTAGGGGCACCTGGGTGGCTCAGTCAGTTAAGTGTTTGCCTTCAGCTCATGTCATGATCTTGGGGTCCTGGGGTCGAGCCCCTCATCGGGCGCCCTGTTCAGTGGGGATTCTACTTCTCCCTCTGCCTTTCTCCCCTGCTTATACTCTCTCTCTCTGTTAAATAAATAAATAAAATCTTAAAAAAAGAAATATGATACTAAATTTCACCAAAATATACTGTACATTAGCAAAAGTTATATGCATTATTAGCAAAAAAAAAAAACATTTTAAGTTAGTTTAGTATATATACATACAAACATTGTGTTTCTTTGGGGTTTTATGTCCCAGCATATTAATATTAAATCATCTTTTTTTCTGTAAACACTTACCTTAGTCCTTTTGGGCTGTTATAACAAACTACCATAGGCTGGGAGATTATAAACAATAGAAATTTAGTTTTCACAGTTCTGGAGGCTAAGAAAAAGTCTAAAATCCAGCCACCCGCAGGCTCAGTGTTTGGAGAGGACCCACTTCGCAGTTCATGGAAGGCTGTCTTCTCTGTGTCCTCACATGGTAGAAGGGGGCCTCTTTTATAAGGCCATGAATCCCATTCTGAGGGCTTCACCCTCATGACCTAATCTCCCCAAAGCATCATACTGAAGAGTAGGTTTCAGCACATGAACTTTGGAAGGACACACATATTCAGCCTATAGCAGCACTCTACTTCATGAAAGGAAACAAATGGAACCAAATCTCATAACTGGTCTGTTTTGGAACTACCTAAAAAGGAAAAAATACTATATATATATGTATATATATATATATATATATAGTATATACATATTAGACATAATATATTATATCTCAGTATATGTTAGTTACTGAGTATTCATGTGCCCTTTGCAAGTGCAAAGCCTAAGAATCGATCCAAGTTACATATCTCTCAAAGCAATTGAATCTAATGGTGTGTAAAAACTGACATTAGTATCTTTACACATAAATACAAGAAATTTATCTCTTAGTGTCTTGTTATACCTTTCACAGTAGAATATTTCTGCCATGTTATTTCAGTTTCTTTAAATGAAAAAAATCAATGCATGCTTTATTGCAGCATAGCAAATTACCCCCCCTGCCACCTTTTTTTCAAATAATGTCTTCTAAGTACCATGCCTACACCTTAGGTTTCAGTGGGTTCTTGGTAGAGATTTGAGTCACTGAGCTGGGCTCTACAATAGCAAAGAGCTATTAAATTAATTTTTCCTTGCTATTTGGCTCTCAATCATTATGCTGACCCAGAAAAAGAATGCAAAGTTAAATTTTAAAAACTGACTTTTATTATCAAAACTATAATCAAAGGGAAACAATACTTGATATACTTAGGGTTTTCTACAAAAGTTCAGCTGACTATTAGACTGCTTTGGTGAGCAGATTTTGTAATCTATAATGCTTACCAAAAAGCCATGGAGGCAAAATAGGCCATGTTATCATCACTGTCTTTAATGATGGCTACAGAGAGGAGGAAATCATTTAATCCATGTTACTATGATGTCAAAACAAAATGGTACACTGAGAGGTACAGGCTGGGTTATGATCAAACTTCAGAGATTACAAACCTATGTAGCTGAATTCTCAATCATTTTCATCTTGAAATCAGAGGATAAGAATGTAAGAATATTAAAACATCCAACTCAGAAGAAAATCTTATCTGAAAATTCTCTGTGAATTTCCTTACTTTAGTAACAATAACAATGACAGTAAAATGTAAAATGTAAGTCAACACTCTTATTACGACAGAAAGCAAACGTCACTAGAGCGCCGTGCACACAAAATTACTGAGCTTATATATATGCCACAAGCACAAATGAGTTACATTCTGAGAGTTTATTCCTTATTCTGACTTTGGAATTCAAAATGTATTTTATTACATAAAAGAGCCATAGTAAAATAGAGTCTTAGTTTAGTTTACAAAAACCTGCTTAACTCGAGGGTGTCTGACTCTAGTACTAAGAATACTAATTCTGGCTCTAATTTGAAGTCCTAGCAACAAGGAACAATAAAACATAATGGGCAGTAGAGGAAGAACAGAGCTGGTTCCCTCCATCCCAGACACTGGAGTGATTCTATGAGGATATATGAGTAAGACTTTGTTTTCTTCCCATTTCCTTTGTTCTCTCTTCTGCATTTTCCCTCCACTTGAAACACTTTGTCCCACCCTCCAATTTATTAGACCTCCCTTGTTTTCCTAATCAAGAAATATCACATTGGTTTATTTACTACCTCAATAAGTTTGCTATGCTCCCAAATTACCTAAAGATTTCTCCTCCCTCAAGAAAACTCTCTTTCTTGCCATGCAGTTCATAGCTGGTATAGGTTGCGAATACAAACATGAAAGCAACCCTATTAAATTTATCCAGATTCATGTGACTTGATACACCCCTAAATCTCTCAAAATTTAGAGAAAAATAAGGCGCCTTTTATGACCTATTTTAATGAATTTCTTGGCCGAGGAGTCCATGTCTTTACAACAATAGTAACCTTTCCAAAACTAGTTAACGGTCTCATCTGTAAAAATTGATCAAAGTAAACCGAGGACATAAAAACACGACCGGGGTGGAACACACCCATGCACACGTGCACCTGCATTCACACAGATGCATGCACATTTCTACAGAGGGACAGAAAGGCTAGTGTCACATGGGAGCCTGCCCACATCCCTGGCTGTGCCCGCTTCTAATAGCTATTTCCTTTTCCCACTTTTTGAAGGCACAGACAGCAGCAGGGTTCAGAATGTGGCAAAGACAATGAGGAAGGAAGAGTGTTCTTCTGTGTATGTGGGTCATTTATAAATCAGGCCCTGCTTGTCTTGCTACATGCAGCTGCATATGACACTGCTGTGTTCTTTCGCTACCCGGTTAGCACAACGCAAGCAAGGCGAGAACAGCCCGGTCAGCTTTGACTACAGCTACCTGCTCTGGGTGGGGAGTTGAAAATTTCCATCTTTAAAACTGTGTGCTCCCAAATGTAAATAATATTTGGCAGTTAGAATAACGAGGAAGGGCAGAGACTGAATTTGGCAAACCCCGTAGCTGGATCTGACGTCTTATTACATTGGTTCTGGATCAAATTGCTGAACTTCTACGTTCTTTCCCTTCCTCATCTGCAAAATGGGGATATCCTCATTGGGCTGTTGTGAAGATGAAAGGAGCACGTGCATGCAAAGCTCTTAGAACAGTTGACAAAAACCACTCCATGAATGCTGCCATTGAGTTATAATGCCAGGGCAGTACTGGCAAGTCAAAGAAAGTATAATACAATTTGTACACAAGCTCAGTGTGAATGTGGAGTCTGCTGGAAATGAAAGCCACTCATCTTGAGACTCAAGGTTGCAGCATTACAGAGCAAAACATACCATTACTGTTGTCGCTTTTATTTTTAATATGCTCAGTATAATACTTTTCACCCCAAATTCAAGCGTATAATGAGTAAAACACATAATCTTTTGGGGGTGGTATTAATTTACACAGTTGTGGTGAAAAAGCCATAAATATATGATTCTTTCCCTCTAGGGCATTTTTGGAGTGAATGGAGTCAGAATTCCAGAACACTGATGTTCTGTCTCTATGCTTTTCTAAGAGGAAAATGTATTCAAAATACACAAAAATAGATAAGATACATTTTCCTGAAGAATAAGATGACTAGATGGAAAACAATTTAAATCATGAATTCCCTGTTAAAACAAACATTTTAAAACAAAAAACAAAATGATGGGTATTTTAAAATTAGAACACGAGAATCCAATACCTCTAGCAGCTGTGAGAGGTATGTATGTATTTCCTGTCCTCTGCCTTTAGGGATTCTTTAGTGGAAAAATCTGATAAATACGAGAAAGGTAAAGGATTTGACCTGGGCCACACACAAACTAGAAGCAGAATGAAGGTTAGAACGATGTCCCATGTCTACCATATAGGTTTTTTCACGCTCTACTTCTATATTTATGCAAAAAATTCAGGGATTCAAAGTACTACTATCACAAGGTAATTTGATAAACTATGAAAAGTGATGCTAGTTTTTGTTTTTCTTAGATTTTTCAATTAATTAAGTTCCATTTTTAACAATTATTTCCATCATATCTTAATGCTGGGAGGAAATAATGAAGACTGCTTATTTTTTGTTTGGCCTCCTTATTTTTAAGAGTTTATTTTTAAGTAATCTCTATACCCTCTGTGGGGCTCCAACTCAAAACCCCAAACAAGATCAAGAGTTGCCTACTCTACCAACTGAACCAGCGAGGTGCCCATTTGGCCTTCTATTCATTATTTACATATGGTTTATTAACATTCAAAGAAATGATGACTCAAAAAATATATCTTATTTAACTCTTAATTGAACATTGTGGAAAGAACCTCATTTACAGAATTGTTTGCCTGAACTTTTCTTAGAGTCTTTTTCAGGTCTCCATGTATATGACTTACTGCTCACATACAGAAAAATAGTTACATTGATACACTTAGTTTATATTTTTCCAAAGATATTTGGATAATATCAATATAAGTCCAAAGAAAGAAAAGCAAGTATTCCCTCCCACAATCAGGCTATCTCTTAAATCAAGCATCTAAACTTCTTTCCTTTCAACTATTATTTATATACATACACAGTCTTTGTGTAGTTTGAATCTCAAGGGAAATGTAATTATGTGTGGTAATTTATATTTTAAGGATGAGAAGTTTAAAGATCATGCAATAAAATGTCTTTATTTTCCAGGCAAGAAAATTGAAATTCAGAATAGTTAGTCGCAAATTAAAAATAACTTTCCTGATCCCAAGTATAGTTCTTTTCCCTCACTCTATATATCTCTATATTTTTCTTTTTATGTTGTGCTTTTGTAGTAGTCACCCATAAATAACAGGTGACCACAAACATATTGTCTAAGCAAGGGTATTTCTGAAAGTGATAGAGACCACTATTAATGACTGTGTCTGGACAACAGGTTTAAACAGAGATTTTTCTGGGTAAATCATGACAAATGATAATCTATCCAGAAAATAAAGGAAGACCAAGTTTAACATCCTGTGATTTGTTTCTGAAAAGTCATTTAAAAAATAAAACAAATAAAAATCTTATTTGAGATCAATAATCTTAACATTTTTTTCTAGAAACTTATATGAATTTTTATTCTTTAAAATTGGAAAACAATCATATTTATTGACTGAATCAAAATATGTTTCATCTACATACATAGAAAAATGCAGTAGAAAATCTTTACTGCTTGGGGCACTTGGGTGGCTCAGTTGGTTGGGCATTCGATTGTTGATTTCAGCTTAAATCATGATTTCAGGATTGTGAGATGGGGCCCTGTGTCGGGCTCCGTGCTGGGTATGGAGCCTGTTGCTTAAGATTCTCCCTCTCTCCCTCTCCTTCTGCACTACCCTCTCTCTCTCTTTCAAAAAAAAAAAAAAAGAAGAAGAAAAAGAAGAAGAAAAGAAAAGAAAAAAAGAAAAGGAAAGGAAAGGAAAGAAAAGAAAAGAAAAGAAAAGAAAAGTGAAAAAAAGAAAATCTTTACTGCTTTGTGAGAAAAATCCGCATTGCCACAAACAAAAATCAAGGACTGTTAGGGAAATCCATAAAGGATTAAGCTAATCAAAAACCTTTAAACCAAATTAAGAGTTATAAAAAGTAATGATAAAAACATGCCTTGTAAAAAAAATCTAATAAATAAAACAGCTAGTAAAAAACAAATATAAAAATAAAAGAAGAATAAAAAGGCATTAGATACAGAATAAAAATGCAAGTATGCAAAGAGACTGTATGAATTAATCATACAAAACAGAAGGGAGAAATATAATGTGCAAATTTGATGAAGCGATTCTGGTGGTGCTCACTTGAGTAATCAAAGAATGACAGATCAATAATTAAAATTAGCAAGATAACTGAAGGAATAAGTTTCTTTAAAATTCAGGAAATTAATAGAAAGGAAACCTCACCTCTTTTTTTAATTTGGGGAAGAAATAAACCAGGGATATGAATTATTTCACACACACACAAACTTTAAAAACACAAATCAATGAAACATAACTAAATATAGACTCCAATATCTCTTTTGACACAACATCAATGCCTACAAGGGAATGCACACATTACAATACTACACGCCGAAACCATTCAAATGTACCATGGCTAGTAATTATCTAGGACACTAAAAGATCCTGGCAAAAGTTAATCTAATAAATCTGCCATTATCTTTAATACTTCAAATTTGCGCCTTGAGCTAAACAGTTGTCAAAATGGAGCTCTGTTTACAGAGAACTGAATCAGAGTGGGGAAATAAAGATGTCAAGGCTTTTCTATTTTTTCCCCTTTCAATTGTTGACATGAAATGATTAGCTGGTACATTTTATTCTGACTTTCCACACTGTGCCAAAGATCACTTTTTTTCCTCTCGTAAATATATGCTACATAATGTGAAGGTGACTGCTCATTTGAGTTCTTTAGCTCTGAAAACTGGCTTTGGCAGTGTTCAAGGCCATTTTACAAGGCAACATCTCTGATTATTATATCTCTATGACCTGAATGAATCAGCTTCAGAGTGAGAGACAATATGTTAGAATATTTTTTTTGAGGGGGTCACATTATTTAATGATTTCTGTAAAACAGGTGAATTCATTTCACTAGAGAGTACTCAAAAGTAGTATTGTAAATTGTTCGAAACACAATATGGTGCTCTTTGGTGTTTTCAGTAACATAAGCAGAAATAATTGCCTGCTGTTTCCCAGGAAGATTGAGAGAAAGCAGTATGATCTTTACAAAACACGAAAGACCAATGTTGGAACCCTGATTTTCCTTCACAATTGTGCCTCCTCACAGGTAGATGTTCTGTAACCTCAATTTCTCTATCAGGTCGACCAGAAAAGTTGGTTCCCATAAGTATCTCTCAGTAATGGTACTTAAAATAAGCATATGAATGATCCTATGTTATTTAAAAAATAAGCAAAACAAACAAACAGAAAACCTCTCTTCTTTTTTTTTAAAACCCTCTCTTCTTATAAGTATCTTTTTATATACTTTCCATATTTATACATATATATAGAAATATAACCAATTCAATCAATTCAGAACCTTTTATAAGTCAATGATGCCACAAAATACATCAGATTAAGGTAAAAATCCACTTGATGAAATTTCCGTGTCTACTGTTAAAAACAAAATATACATTTTACTACTTTATCAAGGTTATGGATGTTCACTGTCGTGGAATTTAAATGCCCCATTGTTATGACTTGATTATTCATGGAAGAAACTGAAGAATATCTGGAATACTAAAGTATGTTTTAATATATTTGAAAGAATGATGGAAAGATATGTAGGATTATGATCTATTTGATTTCAAATAATGAAGATAACTTAAATTCATTTAATGTGAAGTACGGCAGACTTGTAGTCTGTTTTGTTTCTGACCCCCTTTCCAACTATCTTGGCAGCCTTAAAAAAATTCACTTTTGTTTTGAGCTGTAGGATGGGGATGCTAAACATATAGACTCTGTGGTTTATTTCATTATTAGTATTCTATGATCTTAAAAAAACATTCTAGGATATTTGACTTTTGATTCTACATAGAGAACATATAAAGTTGGTCATTCTTATCCAGGCAGTGTGATTTGGTAACAAGTGGTTCATAGTTCACTTTTGGTAGAAATGTGTTTATAATAAACCTAAATAGCAGATAACATGGTAACAGAGCTATTCATGTTGGATATAAGAGACAGTTGGCTTCTTAACATTTTCTCTATTCTGCTTATTTGGCAAAATCTTTGCATTTTTTTTCTGTATGAGTTGTATATAATACATGTTACATTAAAAAAATCTGAGAAGATAGCTTATAAAACTAATATCCCATCAGGAATAAGGAAAATCATCTTAGATTTCTAGCACGAAACACTCATGCAAAAACTTGCTAAAATGCTGTTCTGCAACATGGCTAATATGCATAAAAGTAATTTTATTTTATGAATAAATAAGAACTATTCTGCTTAGCCATGAAGGTCTAGAAAGAGTGGAAAACCAACCTGAATTCACGGGTTTTCAACTTAATGAAAACAAGTGCATGCAGCTCAATGGAGAGGGCGCCTCTGAAAATGTGAGTGGGTGCCTAAATGAATGGAAGAGTGTCTCCAGAAAAAATGGGTTCTCTACCGTAAAAAAAGCAAATGATTGCTCTAAAAAAGTAAAGTCTTAATAATGAATAAATAAATAAGGGATAAAAGACAAAAGCCACACAAATAATCACGCTTGATGCAAGTATTTCCTAATGACTTAAGTCTACTTAAAAATCCCCAAAATTTGAGAATTATTTAAAACAAATCAAGTGGGCAATGATCAATTTGTTGAGAGTGTCAATCAACTGTGGATGTGGGAGGAATTTAAGTAGATGAGAACATTGAAAACCTTCATATTTGACTCCTTTCTTCTACTAACACAGACAAAAACTTTGGCAGTTTCACTGCCATTTAGAAGGAAAACTTTTCTTCCTCATTGTGAATTTCAATTTATAATTCTTTTCTAATCTCTATTGTTAATACTCAAAATGCATAAAATCTTATACCTTGTTTAAAACAAAGAACCACTAACTTCCTTCATCCAATGTAAATGATAACAATAAATTTAAATCTCACTATTAATGCTTTGAAATATGTAAGACTAAGTGCAAGAATTAATTCTAAAACATTTAAAAACAGTCATATTATTTCCCTTATTTTTTTTGTTTTCAAAAAAGTATATACCTGTATTTTCTTCTGTTCAAATAATCTGAAGTAACACTGACATTTTCTAATTATATTCTATTTTCATATGTTTTTCTATTCAATGAATATGATTTTCTTTCTTAAAGTGTTAGGACTAAATAAATTAGTTTATATGAAATTATAAACCCACTCTTGAAAATTTACAAAATAAGAAGAATTTGGCCCTTGAAAACTGAGGATTTAAAAAATTTTATACCATCTGCAGTTTTCTTTTTGTGTTCTAGAATGAAATAGTATTTTCATAAAATGTTGCCTGTTGGAAGTTAAAAGTAACGGGTTTAGAAAACCAAGGTAATAGTTACAAATAAAATATAAAGATCAACCATCAATCCTTATTTCTTGGTAAGAACAACTGTTATAGTATCATATATGTATAGAGTTTACAAGCTGTGTTCACATTTATCAGTACACTTGAACTTCATCTCTAAAGAAGATGGGGCATTGCTATTCCTTGGATCCTGAAATCCGGCATTAAAGGGACAAGAGGCAAAAATAAACCGGAATCCAGGTTTTCGTCTTCACTGTCTACTTCTACATGAACCAAGATACCCTGAGCAGACTTAAAGTACAAGAATCCCAAAGTCATAATCCCTTTTTTAGTAATGTGGGAATAACATCTAAATTACAGAGGCTTCATCTGTGAGAACAGTGATGATATATGTAAAGAGTTTAATGCAAAGTAGAGATGTGATAAATGGCAAAGTATTCTACTGCATTGGTCAATAATTCTTAAATTTGGCTCAATTTTCCTATCCAAAATTAACTTAACTTCAGAAAAGTTTAGTTGGGGGAGGGGACTGATAATCAGCAGGCTATAACTTGAAAATGGGTTGATTTTTACTAAAATGTTTGGAGTAAATGCAATTTCCCATGAAGACAACTTATCTTTAGAAACCAATTTTTTCCCTTCCTTCCTTCCCTCTTTATCCCTCCCTCCCTCCCTCCCTTCCTTCCTTCCTTCCTTCCTTCCTTCCTTCCTTCCTTCCTTTTTTTCTTTCTTTCTCATTTGCAATCTTACTTTTATCTTGTATGTTTATATATGACAGACTTGTTTCTGGCAGCATCTCAAAACGAAGGAGCTAAGCTAGTATTGATATTAAGAAGCGAAAATTTACAAAGTGAATGTGATCATGCCCTTCCTTTTTGAGAATTACTTAATTTTTTAAGGTGTAAATTATCAACATATTTGGAGCCTTTTTTTTTTTCCTAAGATTTATTTATTTATTTTGAGAGAGAGAGGGTGCACGTGAGAGAGTATGGGAAGGGGCAGAGGGAGAGTCTTAAGCAGACTCTGGGCTGAGTGCTGAGCCCGATACAGGGCTCAATCTCAGGACCCTGAGATCGTGACCTGAGCTGAAACCAAGAGTCCGCTGCTTAACCGACTTTTCCACCCAGGTGCCCCTGGAGCCATGGTTTTATACCAGATACCTCACAACAGAGAAAAGGCAATTCAACTTTCCCTTCCACATACACTCAATTTTAACTTATTTGGAAAAGAAAAACATAGTTGATTTCATTTCTTGCAGGCAATAACAACCTCTTCTAAAAATTCTATTCAATTGGATAATTGAGGCCTTCACCTACTGGAACAAAAGTGTGTCCTACTTAGCAGGTATGCTGAGCAGCAATCAACTGGTTAATAACATACAAAACACTAAAGTCTATATGGCACAAAGGCCAATATCTTTCTACTCCTCATCAGGGAATTATAGAAACATCCTGACCCAGCTCTCTGGACACACAGGAGTTGCCATCCTGATTCAGATCCTTGATTAATATACTCTAGAATGATACATCTGGCAATGGCCTACATAGGATCTCTCTGAGGACTAGGGAAAAAATAGACTCTATTAAAATGGAACAATTATACTACCATATACTGTGACTGTATTTCAGTTTCCAGCAAAACAAAATGAAAAAAAAAAAAGGCTTAAAACCTTAAAATAATCACATGCGGATCTCAGGAGACTTCAAGGTGATATAAAACAAAATAAAATTTACCTTCATATTGTTTAATACAGAGACTAAAACTACTGCTTAGTGTGTTTATTCAACAATAAATAAATTCACACAGACTTCACTTTGAAGGTTATAAATTTGCTTTTAACTTCTGAATTAGCTAATGCTTCATGACACTTTTCTTAATAATACAGAACATTCAGTTCAACAGGGAATCCCTGCCTGGAAGAGGAAGACTAACACCAGGATAGTCCTTCAATCTTATTGACACCTTTTCATATTCATTACTTTTTGAATCCTAACAACTGCTTTCTATGATGGTAAGTATACAAGGAATTGCTGAACATGATTTTACACATAAAAAAGTAGCTATTATAATGTAGGAATTACATTGTGCTCCAAAAATATTGCAGAAAGAACCCTTCTCTAACAGGCATTGTTAGTAATAAATACCTTTGGCTGAGAAAACATAGCACGAAGAGTCATACACTTGGACTGGTTTACCTACTTCTAGCTTTTACATCTTAATAACTGAGTCAAGATACAACTCTTGGAACACCAAAGGAGGATTGATTTCATTCACATCTAACTTGACCCAGAAAAAATATATAGAACTTGGCTATGAAATATCCAGGACATGTTGCCATCAATTATCTGCACCTTCCTGATATGCCATTCTTTGTGTAGATCAACTAAAAAAATATACTTCACTGAGTGCTGCAATATGGTCTCTAAAATTTATGTATCTACAGTTTATAAATTGGAAGTATTTTTACAAACTCTTTTGACTTTAATTGGTCTCTGAAGACATGGCTTAAATTATTGCAAAAGAATATAGAATATGAAACTGTAAAAACATAATAGGTTTTTAGATTTTCTTCTTAAATCAGGGATTTATAAAACTGTGTTTTTTTTGCAATATATATATATTCTCCAAAGACAATAAAAGATCATAAAATGTGAGAAAGTAGCATAAAAAGAAATATAATTAAGAAAATGATTATTTGATTGAAGTGAAGGGTTGTGTAATAATTTAATCCTTCTTAGAAAAGATATTTCTGAGTAGTTGAAAATTAAAAAAATAAAACGATCATCAGTGTTAAATTATTGTATTGCCACAATAATATTTTAAATAAGATACGGATGATTTTAAGCAAGTTAATTCACCATTACCATATAAAGTATATATATATAGGATCCATCTCTACTCTGATCAACCTGTAATTCCTCTAATAATACGCCCAGACTTTAAAAAGGTAAAATATGAAAGAGCAATGCAAAATTTTTTCAGTATACCTGAATTTGAGAATTTGTGTATTATTTGAGAAAGTACATTTTGTGTCCTAACTCCTTGATGTACTTATAAAAGTAAGAGAACATATCAGATTCCTTTAAAAATTTTTTTCTTCCTCAAATACTATTTTAATTCACAATGAGTTTATCACACTGAAAGAGAACAAAATGTTGATCTGTATTCAAGTGCTCCCTTTTTCTTATGACAGCAGTAGTTTCCTTGGTATTTGAAAATTGTGGCCATATCTTAAAGTGGAAGTCCTGACAATAGTTATATCCCTTGAAATGAGGAATCAGGAACTATACCCTCTAATCGAAGCTGTGTCATGGATTTCCTTTGGCTATAGGAAAGCTGGGAAATTCTACTGCGTCTATTTCTTGAATTGAAGAAATCCTTAAACCTCGTAAGAGCTTATTTATTAGAGAAATGGACATGAAATGCTTTGATTGTAAAACAAGTTCAAATACATATAAAATCAGATATTGTATAGATTATCTTCCCACTGGATATGTATGTTTATACATACACAATGTTTTTTAATTGAAGTGGTAATTTGGAGAATGAGGTTTACTTTTATAAAATGAGCTAGAAAAATTAAGTAAGCGTTTTTTCCCCTCCCCTTTGAAAGGAAGAGCATGAACAGGAGATAAAAAAAAAAAAAGAAAAGAAAAGTACTAACCTAGAATAAGTGAATATGAAAATACAAATTAGTGTTCTTCCCTTCTGTTCTAGATTATATTAATTCATTGACCATTGTCACTTTTAGAGATGTGTTCCCATAAAGGATATGAAATACATACAACATTGTAGAATTCCCAGATGTAACTATTTTACATTAAATAAAATACTTAAATTATTATGGAAGAAACTAGCTGAACTAGTTTATGGTACATCTTAACTCATTTTAATAAAAGGCTTTGAAAGTTTTATTTCATTGTAAGTAAGATTGCCAAATATCAGCCTAGTTAACTTCAAAACATATTAACAATATTACAAAAGTAAAAAGTAAAAGAAAACTAATACAGATAAAACTAACTGTTGATAAATGAAGAGGGCAGCTAGTTAAAGTAATATTCAATCCCTGTGTAGAAATGAAAGCTTGCAATATGCTTCCTGGACATGGCTGAGAAATGGAGAATTTCTCATTTATTTATCCATAAAATTGCAGACAATTTAATAATAAGCATAGAACTGTTATTCAAAGCATGAAAATGCTAAATATCAATGTCTGGATACCAGAAAATAGAGGATCAAAAGAAATAGTAACAGAAATTTTTATCAGTCTGCGCCATGAAATATTATCACGTTGAAATTATCTTCCTGAATTTTATAAGCCTTTTAACTTCCTGTTCTCACTGGCATTTATTAAACCATAAGTCACCTTAAATTGGTTTACTTGTATTAAAATTTAATAAGCTCTAGTATACATTCAAAATAGAAAGTCATAGTCTCATATGCATTCAAATATAGATTTGCCTTTAACTTAAAAATAAATACCTTTGTTAGTTGGCATAATATTAACATGTTTATTGACTGAAGAAAAGGTAAAATATGTAAGGATGATATATTTCACTTTGTAGAAACTAAAATTATTCTAGATTGGCTGTCTTATCTATGAATTAAATTTTAAATAATTTTCTTTATCTTGGATTCTCTTTCAAACTAAGCATTTCCACTTCAAATACACAAGGGAGGTGAGTAAAGCTATTTGTAAAGCTATTGAACTTTTAATTGATGTGTACACACTCCATCTATGAGTAACAAAAATAGCTGGTATTCTTTTTAAAAATTAAAATGCAAATGTTAAAAGCTTTAACATTAAAAAATAATCACAGAGGAGCCAACTAGAACAATATTAATTTTTATGTTTCGCTTTTTTTTTTGGTTTCACTTTTTATCTCTCCATTGTTTTTATATTTGTTTTCCTGCACAATCACTGTTTATTTTATTATATTTAAAACTCCTTTATTAGACGCTTTGATTTGCCCTGAAAAATCAGTCTCAGAGAAAGTACTAAAGGTACCACTTTAACCCTAAAAAAGGAGCAACTTTGGATTATAAATCATATGGTCATCTGACTAAATTCTGTCACTAAGTGGTATTAAGATGGTTATGAGTTAATGAGTGAATGAAGTTTATTTTTTTTGAATGAAGTTAATTTAAAATGAACAAAAAATGTGTTGCATTACTCTCTCTATATATTCTTTATTTAATAGAATTTTGGCTAAAATAATTAAATGTCTATAATTTCTTCATACCCAATTTTGGGAAACACTTTTGACTAATGAATTGGTAAATAGTCACCAAAGAATTAATACCTTATAATTCCAGTGAGCAAGAGCAGATGATAAAAATTATATTGCAGACATTTTTCAGAAGATATAAGTTTTAACTCAAATGCATGTAACTTAAATGCCTGCAAAATGATTCTGCCAAAATGTTGATGCTGCATTTAAAAATCACAAGGAATACCATTTTCAAAGGTTATATAGTTATACTGTCAAATGAAGGGCATACAATATAGCTAGTTAGAGTAATGTAATTAGTGAACATGCTGTGGTTAGATTATTTTGAAAATTGTACCTGGCACAAAGTAAAGACTACACAATTTACACATCATAAATCATCAAACATAAGTGATACTATAAAATATGGCTCATGCATTGAATCATTTTTTTTACCCATGAGAATTTTCAGTTTTATTCAGAAGTCATATTCTCTGATTGTAGCTACATACTAAATATATTATTCCACCTACTAAAAATTCACGATTTTGCTCATTTTTGTCTTTTCCATTCAGTTTCTGTTGCATAATTTGATAAAACAAGGTATATTTCTGTGTGACTATTATAGTAATAATTTTAGGTTTTTTGAACTGCTGTATCTAAAACCTGAACTCTCTTAATTCATTAAATGATCTCTACATTCTAATTGGATAAAGAACCTTTGAGCACAATCCCCTAAACTCTTTTTTTTTGCCCAAATAATGCCAGTAGTATAATAAAAACCTAGTATGAATATGGTTAGGGTGTTGGTCTAAAAATTAAGATAATTATTTTTTCATATATGATTTCTGAAACCTAAGTATGAATATGAAAAACCAATTATATTTCCTTCTTAAGAATATCCCCCTTATGGATACTGGGCTGGTTATCCATGTGAAAATTTTGAGGAATCTATTGTCTATTTTTTTTTTTTAATTCCTGTGGAGATCCGTATGGCTTCTTTGGAAAAATGTCAATTTGCAATGACGTAGATGAAGCTAGAGAGTATTATACTAAGTGAAATAAGTCATGGTATATATGGTGTATATTCAAATACCATATGATTTCACTCATATGTGGAATTTAAGAAAACAAATGAGCAAAAGGAAAAGAGAGAGAGAGAGAGAGAAACCAAGAAACAGACTTTTAAGTATAGAGAATAAACTAATGGTTACCAGAGGGGAGGTAAGTGGGGGGATGGATTAAATAGGTGTTGGGGATTAGAGGACACTCGTGAGGAGCACTGAGTATTGTATGAAATGTTGAATCACTACATTGTACACCTGAAACTAATAATACACTAATGTTAACTAACTAGAATTCAAGTAAAAACTTTAAAAAATTCCTGTGAAGTTTTAGTTTTTAGTAGGTACCTTAAAAAACATTCATGTTCTTTGAAACATTAGTAATTTGCTTCTAGGATTAATTCTTAAAGAAACAATAAGATATATTATTGTAAATTCAAGAGTACATTATTTGTAAGAGTAAAGTAAAATGGCCCATTGTTTATAAAAGTAATTATAAAGTATATGTATATGTGTATGATACAGAATTTTCCCCAAATAAAGGCATACATCAATAAGGACTTATGCAACTACAGTTTTGAATACTGAGTTTGAATACTGAGTTGAATGCAACTAATGCTTTTGAAGATTTACGGGTTGGGGATTTGCTCAAGATACAATGCTAAGTGTCAAGGGAAATGCACAAATTATATATTTTGGATGAATCCAATTGCAATATATGTATGTGTGTGTATATACCCATGCATGCTCACATACAATACACACACACACACACAATACACACATGCACACAAAATATATCCAGAGGCACTAGAGAAACATACAAACATGTTTACAAAGGTTGTCTCCAGGGAATTACAATTTAGAATTCCCACAAAGTTAGATATTTTAATGTAAGAGAACCCAATTTAGATGATTCTTTCAATAAACACATCACAAGCATCACCAGTAAGATAATTAAAAATTGTGTCCTTTCAATTTTCTATGACTATATGGTGCTATAGTACCTATCTACCCCTTTTCTCTTCCCTAATGCCTCCTTCTACCTAAAACTCACCTCCTCTGTCCCAGTCATGCTGGAAGTTGTGCTTTTTTCCCCCCACTACTTCCACTGCCATTTATTTATTTATTTATTTATTTATTTATTTATTTATTTATTTATTATGTTCAATTAGCCAGCATATAGTACATCATTAGTTTTTGATGTAGTGTTCAACAATTCATTAGTTGTGTGTAACACCCAGTGCTCATCACCACAGGTGCCCTCCTTAATATCCATCACCTGGTTACCCCATTCCCCCCAACCCCCTCCCTTTTATAACCCTCAGTTTGGTTCTTGGAGTCCAGAGTCTTGTGCTTTTCATTTAATATGCCAGATAAGCAGGGAGCACTGGTCATTCATTGCTTGGAACTCTCTTCCCCAGAGAGCAATCTGGCTATACCTCCTCGCTACCTTCATGGCTCTCCCGCTCATGACTTCATGTTGACTAGAATGCATATTCTCCATGAGGAATCCTGTCTCCCCTTTCTACAATATATCCAGCTTAGTGTAGACAGTCAGTGAAAGAGTACTAAGTGAATGAATGTTATTGCTCAGAAATATTTTTAATTATTAATATATCATCATCCATCCTTATTATGAGCAACAACAGGACTGCAGAAAATTTGGGACAGCATAAATGAATTCCCTCTCAATGAATTTTTAGTTATTGATATTATATGTGTAGAATTAATCATATTTCTATACTGAGGAAATAATTGGTAGAATTTGCATAGAGTCTGAAAAATCAGTCTTACAGTGGCAAAACCTTTCAGAGTCCATATGTCTGTACATATAGAGCGTTATAAAGAGTAAGGCATGATAGAGATAACCTAGTTTGGTCCTTTCATTTACAGGTAAGGTACTCAAGACCTAGCAAGTTAAGGTCCTAGTAAAAGACAGAGATAATTACTGGTATTACTTAAAGAGCAACTGGACTCTGGACTCTGGACTCCAAGAGCCAATACCAGAAATGAATCTACAAATTCCAGATCTGACATTCATTACAATGATGTAAAAAGTTTCAAGTCTTCTTCCATGTATCTGATGATAGATGAAAGCAACTTTATAATGTATAGCATTTCTACAAGTACTCATGCAACCACCTCTGATACTTAAATATCAGTAGGTGTTTGTGAAACAACAAAACAAAAACAAATCTTGTATTAAAGAGAGATCAGCCTATACATAATAGTCACTAGCCTTGCTTTTTTTCTCACCAAAAAATAAAACAAAATAAAAAATGCATTAGTATGTGCTGATTAGTTTAAAATAGTTTTTTATACTTGCTATACACAAACACAATTTTCCCTAAAGAATTGTTAAATGCACTAACAATCCAAGGAGAAAAGCCCATGACCTCTAAAAATTTCAGAGAAAATGGACTGGAGATGGGAGATGATTGTATTAAGCTTTTTTTCAGCAGAGAAAAAATTTCCAAAGATGTTTGTAGTATGCATTGCAGTATGGGTAATCTGAATGAGCAGTCAACCTCTACACGGTTTATCCTGACCAAAATACTCTCACAGGATTCCAACCACCTCGCAAATATTGTACCTGATGGGAAAAAATAAATCTATCATGTTCCAGGACTTCACACCCCTGAGGGAGCTCCCTCCTCAGTGTCAGCCTTAGACAACAATGACAGTGAGATTTGAGAGAACAGTTCATCACAAGAGAGTTTGTGGTATCTGTCCCCTTGTGGGACAAAAATCCATTATCATTTTCTGGTACCCATGGCAAGTTGGTGGTCAAATATATACATCTTTATTTATTTTAATCACGAAATTATAAGTCACACTTTACTGAATCCAATGAAAAGCACTGTACAAATCAACAATGAACATGAGTTCACTCTCTCCCACCCAGAGAACTATTTCATAGCTATGCTTTTGATGATGCAATGTTAGATTTTTTTTTTAATGAAAGGTGGTTTCTTTAATAAGAATGACCCTAAAGAGCTGGTCACATCTATAAAATGAAAATTTAACTCCAGTTGAGATTGTGTTTAATCTAATAGTTATTTCTAATTTGAACATTTCAAATTGCCTACAAAAACGTTCTTAGGAAAATCCATTGACATCAAGGGGACTGTTCCACACAATGGGAACAAATTCAGCTCTCTCTCTCTCGTTATTGGTGTTTTGTGGGTCACTTTCAAATTTGATAATTTCAACCATTTACACTTCTTTAAAAGTTTCAGAAGTAATTTATTTTGCACTTGTGAGATATGGAACATAAAATTACTTTTAATAATCAAAAGTAGAAATGTAAATGAGAATAAAATAAAAATTAACTACCTAAAATTTCATTTTATCAAATGAATTTGGAGTTGTAGCCGTGTGCCATTTTTAGACTTCTATTAAAACTATTAATTAATATTCTGAATACATATTAGAGATTACTGATTAAGTGGTAGTCTGGCAGCTAGAAATTTTCCTATTTTACTCCCAATTCTTAGTTTATGCATTGAGAGTATGACTCACTGTGCACTTATGAGAAAATATTAATATTTCAAATAAGATTACAATAATCATCATTACAAAGATTGTGAAACAAACCACAGTGACATTCTAGAGGTTTCTCTAGACTGTCCAAGAAGTTTCAAATTATTTAAACACAGGACATTCCTGGAGGAAATAATTAAACTTTCACTTAGCCTTGGGAACTCAAATATATCTTCTTTTACCCTATGTAACAGCAACTGTAGTTTCTATGTCTAAAATTATATGTTACTTTCCTATTCTATATCCAGTTTATTATGTTATAAATCTCTTTTTGAAATCACCCAGACTGTGTTTCTCTGATAGACTTCATGTCCAATGAATTGCCAAATATTGTTAATTGATTTATCTGTACTGTGTCCAATCTTTGTTCTTCCTTCACACTGACCACCATATGAATTCTGGTCTTTATCATTTTGCATGAAAGTACTGAACCCAACTGTTCTCCTTGATGCCGCCTTTCCCTTTTTATAGTTTGTGCAGTCAAGGGAAATTTTCCCTATGTAGCTGCATTACTTTTGGTATGCTCCCACCCACATATTTTTAATGGCTTCCTACAGATCATTAAAAATGCCCAAATTCTTAGGTTAACATCTAACGTTCTGCACAATTTTGTCTCCTCAATTTTTTCTACCAGAGTTAATAATGTTTTAAACAAATTTTAAAATTTCAGAATCATTTTAGATTTACAGAAAAATTGCTAATACAGAGAGTTCCATGTACCTCACACCTAACCGGCCCTATTATTAACATGTTATATTGATATAGTTCATTTGTCACAATTAATGAACCAATATTGATGCATTATTGTTAACTTAAGTCCATATTATATTAAATTTCCTTAGTTTTCACTGTTATGTGCTTATTTTGTTCAGGAATTCCATGCAAGATACTGTTCCTCAATATTGTTATCTACAGGAAAGAGATGAAAATTCCATCCTACAGTTTTCACAGCGTCAGAGAAGATAAACTTTTACACCTCCCAATTTTTTAAAGTCAACTGTCATATATTTGTTGATTTCACATGGTAGATCTAAGGTGTGTTTTTCAGATTTGTATGCTTCAATAACAAAAAGTCAAACTAGATGTTGTTCCAAGAGCTTTGATTGGCATAGACATTTACTGGGGTAAACTACCAGAGATCAGTACTTAGGTTTGTTTTGTGTATGATTTTATTCCTTAGTGTCTATACAGTGTCTGGCACAAATAAATGTTGAATCATCTACTGCAAACTATATTTGAGAAGATAAAAAGGAATGTATGCCACTTTGAAATATCACCAATGCTTTATGCATCAGTATAATTATAACTAGTAGATTTTCTTACCTTTTCCAATATTTTTAACAGATATTGCACATTAAGAGGACAAACATAATTTTAAGGGAATACTTATAGCACCAAAGGAACAAACTACTTTTAGTCTCCTCAAATAAATTAGACATACTAATTACTATCTGTAATATCTATTCATCATTGAAGATTTCAATAAGGATTTATACGGCAACATACTATTGGCTCAATTTGAATTTCAGTTGTCTTAGAATCAAAGCAAAATAGAAATCTGACGTCTCTTTAAAGTAATTTGTGATGTAGATAGGTCCCCCCGGATAGAATTAATGACTGTGCTGCATTATTTAAGTGAATTTGAGTAGTTTAACACTATTTAGCTGATATCAGAGAAAGATTGGTTACATCTGAAGAAAATGATAGCATATCACTGAAACATTGATAGTATTAATAAATGTATCCAGAGTGTTTAAATGAACTGATGACATGTGAGTAATACATATACTGAAATGAATATACATATTTATATTCACTAACACCATAGTTCCAAAAAAACAAATTAGACAAAATGTGCAAGCTCTGTTTATAAAACATATTGCTCATAATCTAAAACAAATAACTTTCCTTATAGCTTTTACAAAGCTGTTTCTTTCACTCTTTTCAACATTCAAAAAATTTGTAAATGATCATTAATAAAATATTGTCATGTGAACATAAAAATTATTAGATTGTTAATGGGTTTTCAATACTCCTATGCTAGTAAATCTATGTGAAAATGCATTATTATATATTGTTTAAACATTTTGTAATTTCAAGGAAAAGTGTGTAGTAACCTGGCAGAATTTCCAGGCACAATTACAATATATTTCAGAAGTTTATGATACTCTGATGGATGTAGGCTAAGTGTAATTTAAAAAGCTTTGCCATTCAAATTTTGAAGATAAATAATATATATATGTAAATTCACAGATTTTCCATATATATATGTGTGGGTATAAAACACGAAAATTAGTTTAGCAATCAAACATATAGAAAATCAAAATATCTAAAATAAATCTAGGAGATGTATTTTCTAAACTCTGAAGTTCTATGTAGCCTAGTTTTTAAAAATCTCAATATTTTATAGAAGGAAAGAGAAGTAGAAATAGTATTAGTATCCTCAATAAAATGCAAGGAAGAAATCCGGAAAACTCTGGCCTCTAGAGGGTTGTTTCTTTAATCCTTACTATTTTAAATATATGTTCTTATTAAAGTGTAAACTCAAGAGGATTTCACATCATGTTCTGGAGAGGTACACTAACACTTCTCCTTGGAAACTCTTCAATATAGGAGTACTTTCCTGCTCTTCCTTTTCTTAGTGTTGTCTATTACTCCTTCTGACAAATCTTTCATTTTCACCATTATTTTCCCCACTCCTCTTTCACTTTAAATAGACTTATCTAATTATTGAGGTTTTTTTTTTTTAAATCAGTGCATGAATATGGCTAACTGTATCACTATTTCTCACAAATAAATGATACCACTTTCCTGGGTATTCAAACCTAATGATTTTATTGCAAATATGGCTTCTGGGTCTAGTAATAGGAAGGACCACTTCTGTGCTCTGTGGAATCTTGACCTGACTCATCTAAGGTTCAAGATAAGTGTTCATTTTACTAATTTGTCTCCTGTGTTTCCTAGTGACAATTTGCTTCACTCTTTTCCTGAACATGTCAGTTTATCCACATGCTCTAATTTTTGTATATACTTTAGAGTCCAATATTAGTGACAGACACCCAAACGATAACTCAAATTTATCCACCTTTCCCTCAATTTTACAGAATAATCTGAAAGTCTGCAGTCAGATATTTCAAGTGGAGCATCGTATACTTCAATTTTTCTTGTATTCATTCCTATTGCACCATTTGCTTTCTCTGCACATTGCTTTAGCCAGCAAATACTATTCAATAACCCAACAATATCATTATGACCTGGTGGAAGTTTTTAATTTTGAAAACTTGATGACCCTTGGCACCCTCACGACTCCCTCTTATTTTCAATATCATCTAGCCTAGTAAGAACTTCATTACTTCTCACATGGGCAATTGCCACTGTGAGATGATGAACAGACCCATGAAATCGTAATCCAATAGCCTAGGCTAAAATTTTGGTTCGGCCACATAAAAGCTTGATGGCCTTGGACTGGTTATTTCCTGTATTCGAAATGGAAAAGGCAATTATATGTTATAAAAAAGGCAATTGTATATTATGAAATTATCTTGTAACTATCTTATAAAATTATTCAAAACTGTGTATTGTAAATGAGATAATTTAAGTAAATGTGCATAATTCTGTTCTTTGAAGTCATTAAATGTTTGCTGGATCTGTTTCTATCTGCAACAGAACTGGCTTCCCTAAAGATTAATTCAGTATCATGTCATTTACCAGATCAAGATTCTTTAATATTTACCCTGTAACTTCAAGTTCTTCAAAATCTTCTCCTTGATCTTGTTTTAATCCTCCGTACCCTTTTCTTTTCTTTTCTTCTTTTTTTTTTTTTTTTTTGGTAAATAAACACTGGAGATATATTGAGAACACATCAAAAATAAGAGAAGTCTCCTTCCCAACACAGAGCTGGCAGACTACTGAGGGAGACAAATTAGCACAAAGAAAGTCTCAGCACCAGAAGTCGCTTTCTTGAGAAATGAAAGAAGAAACTGAAAGAAGACCTCCCAGGCTGTTGTATAGTAAGCTAGCCGGAGAGTGACACAATGGGCAAGGTTTATAGACAAAGGTTAAAAGGGTAGTTTTTTTGTTTGTTTTTTGTTTTGTTTTGTTTTTCCTAGTACTAGGTACAACGCACTGCAGGGTTGTAATTGGAGGAGGAGTGCAAGGATCAAATTTACATCTCACGGAGATCACTGTCTTGCTAATGGATGGTAGTTAGCTACAGGACAAAAAAAGAAGCAGGTGAGCACCTGCCTGGGAAGGTGTTCTGAGAAAGGGAGGCAGCCTGGGCAGGGGAAATTCACTGGAAGGAGGGGAGCTAGGGGAACTAAAGAAATTTCAAGTAGAATTGGGAGGTGTAACAACAGGACTTAGTGACACCTACTGGGATGCTGCAGAGAAAGAAAATGAGTCCCTTTACCTGTTTCTGACTAGGGTGAGTAGATAGATGATGAGAGCCTTTACTGAGATTAGAAGGCTGTTGGCTGGACAGAGATTATGAAAGTAGATAGAAAATATTGATAGGTTTGGAATGGAGGGGAAAAAATGAGGTAAATGGAATTTATTCAAGCTTTTTTGCTCTGTTTTAATTGTGCAAAACCTTTGATCAAATACCTAGAGAACTGTGAAATATCTTACTACATAGGGACTACAGTGTCTTATAAATTGTTGATCATTAATAAAGTGGAATTAAATTTGTGTGTGTAATTTCAATATCTCTGAGTCGTCTGTCATAGTTCTAAAAGTAACCCGGATGCTAGAGCTTCATCCATGCAGCATAACTGCCTTGGGAATTCTTCTTTGCACATGATTATTGAAGACTCCATAAGCAGAATGGACTAGAGTGGAAAGGGCACAGACAAGCCATCAGACAGAGCTGCTACACTGCTAAGGGTCTCAACTGTGGGCAAGTTCCTACAGTTCTCTGATGCATAAGTTTCTCATTTATTACAGGAGATAAGAGATCTCATCAGCTTGCCATTAGGACAAATTTTTTTAGAAGTGCTTGGTGCAGGAGCACCTGGGAGGCTCAGTCGGTTAAGCATTGGACTTTTGATTTCAGCTCTGTTCATCATCTCAGGGTTGTGAGATCTAGCCCGTGTGGGGCTCAGTGCTGGGCTGTGGAGCCTGCTTAAGGTCCTCTCTTTCCCTCTCTCTCTGCCCCTCCCCCCGCTCTCTCTTTCTATCTCTTAAAAAAAAAAAAAGTGCTTGGTGCAGTGCTTGCCATATATAGGTGTTCCATAAGTTTTTCCTTCTTTTTAATTCCTTATTACTAGTAGCTGATCTTTTGTTATCTGAAAAGTTCACACAAATATCCATAATCTTTTAATAGTTTTGTTAGGATTTATATTTAAGATAGGGTTGCCAGCTCTGCTGTAAAACAAAAGGGAAAGGGCAAAATCAACTTTGTTTACCATCAACAAATATAAATAGGCAGTACTTTGAATTGAGTAATCTTCCTTTTGAATTATATTGCTCAGAATGATTTCAATGAAATTTTGTGGGCACAGCAATTAAATTGCATGGCATGATATATAAAAACTAGGAAGTATTAAACATGCCCCTGCCTTTTTGAAATGTGATGATTGATCAGTTTGGCCCTTGGGCTCCTTTCATTTCCAACTCTCCTCTGGTCTATTGTTAATTGATCACTCTAAAACAAAAACGTGATCAGTTAACTCCACTCAGAGTTTTCAATTGCCTGTAGAATATGATTCAAACTCATTAGTATGGCATTCGAGGTCTTTCAAAATCTGACCCTAACCTATTCATCTGGTTCAATTTCTTTCCATTATAACTCTACACCCCATATTCCAATAAGAATATTTCTACTTTTTTTTTTGGCCATGCCTGGAGTTTGCTATAATTTCCCACATCTCTAAATCTTTGATCATGTTATTATCCCAGCTTCAAATATTTAATTCACCCTATATCTTGTAGTCCTACTCCACTTTCAAGACCTTTTTAAAAGCACATCTAATATTATTCCCTACTTATTTCTCAGCGGAATTAATTTTATTTTTAAAAAACATTGTTTTTAACTACTGGACTTATAGCTAGATGGATGGAGGATTGAAATTTTCAAAGACTAAACACCTTGAAGGTAGAGTGTCATATACGTGAGTGCTAAAATAATATTTATTGAATTAATGTATTCATGTTTTAATTAATGGTTATAAAATCTGCTCCTGAGCAACAGTCACAATACAACTCTATGAGTTAAAAATATATATATATGTTATCAGATAGATTTCCTTAAGATTCAATCTATTATCTATTGTTTTCCAACAGTGTAGAGCAACGTTTAGGTACATCACAAAGTCATTCTGCATGTATTAAAATTTTCTAAAGTTTTCTTGCCAACATTCTCTTAAATATCTTAAAAAATGTAACTTTGTAAGGGCAAAAGATCATATGTCTATATAAAGGAAATTATGTAATAAACACAGTAATTAATATTAGGCAGGAAATGACTCAGGGCAAAAACAAAACAAAATAATTTCATCCTTCAATATGAATTTTCAAAACCTTAAAGAAAACAAAATCCAGGGCAGACAAATCAATCTCCATGAAATATGTACTTTGTTTCAAAATATACCCTGTATCAGAATTGTGGGGGTGCATTTGTTATCTGCAAATTCTGAAAGTATTACTAACAAGAAGCTTATGAAGTGGTTAAACATTTTCATGTTCCCAGATTACTTTTAGCTTCCCAAAGTAAATATTTATCACATTAAAACTATTACAGGGGTGATAAACTATTTTTTTTCTACATTTGGTCTGAAGCAAGACCCCAATTGCACATTTCTATTATGATTTAATAGGAAACTGGATTAAATAATTTCTCTGGGTGGTAGATAATAATTTTTTCATTATGTTACTACTTGAATCATCATCAGTATAACTGGTTGTCAAGAATGTAAGGGAGCAAAAGCCCCAACATACAAATTAAGTACAAGTCTACAATTCCTTGTCCATGATTTAGAAATCCAAAAATATTTCAGATCTAGAAATGGTGGTTACTCATATGGTGGTAAAAACTGACTTGAACTGACACGAACTATTTAGTTTTCATTTTGTCCATTTTGTATAAATATTCAGACTTCTTTACTACAAAATTTAATGTGTTTGATTGTGAGTACTGCCATCGATTCCAGTTATATAATATCTGATTTATGTATTACATCACCTTTCCAGAACCTGAAAAATTCTTAACTCTGGAAACCATCTTGTTCTAAGAATTTTAAGCATACACAACAAAAAATCAGCTTTCAAAAATTTATTCAAGCTATGAGACTGGAAAGTACAGGAGGAGCAAATTTGAATATGTTAATATATTTGGCTATATAGTTATCAAATATAAATATATACATTTATTTTTTGATGTGACATATTCCTATTTCTTGTTTTTTTAAACAATTATAAATATAAAATAACAGCTACATCTGTTTTTGACGGGTGCATACCTTGGAGTATTTTGGTAATTTCCTGATCTCCCCTGGCTTTTCACAAAGCTGAGGTCATTTATATGATATAAATGCTTATGTGAAATAATGAGATTGATGACCTTTGCCTTGTACTTCATAGAGAAGATTGGACCCACCTATTATGAACTCCCCATAATTATTTTCCCTTTACCTCTACATTGCTGTTGATTTTTTAAAATTTATTTCTCCTTTCTTTCCTTTATAGAAAAAGAGTTGATTTTACTTTAAAGCTAGCATCTCCATTACGTTCCAATGAATATCCTCTATCTAGCCCAATTCTTCAATATTTCCTTCTAATTGGATCCTCTGCCTCAGTATATTAATAATTAGTTACCCTAAATAATTAAAGAATTTTCCATTCATAATACCATCTTCCTTAGCTACTATTTTCCCTTTCTTTCCCTTATTCCATTATTTGATGGTCTTGAAATAACAGAAATTTCTGTCTCCCATTCCTGACCTTACTTCTTGGTCATTCTTTTTGAAATCCTTTTTTTTTTTTCATTACTCCCTTATAACGTCTCTCATGGAAATCAAGAGTGATGTCAGTTATCAGATTCCATAGCTGTTTCTTGAGCCTCATTTTCTTGGATTTCTCTAAAGAATCAAAATGTTTGTTCTTGTCTATCTCTGGCTATTGTGGTGATATGTCTTTCCTACTTTCCCTCTCCCTTACTGACCAACTCTTTCCTGTTTTCATCGGCATTTCTTCCTTTTGTCCCTTCTCCTCTGGACACATTGGACTATTCATTATCCCCCAAATATTATATACACTTTCCATATTCCATGTATGTGTTTATGTACTTGTGTTTCTTCTACCTCTGAAAGTAAAAATCTTTTTCATCCCTTAAGTCTTAGCTCAAATTTCATCTCTTGTATGAAAACTTCATTGAATAATTATCAGTATTCTACTCCTCATTTTGAAACTCTCAGACCCTTTTATATGTACCTATTCAATAACATATTATTTTCTACATTTTATTATATTTTTGGTATATGTATTACTTCCATTACTAGACTATCAGTTCCGTGAAAATGGGGGTTTTGTGAGTTTCAAAAGAGTTCACTTGAGAATTTCATCATTCAAATATAAGCTCAATGTGAACAGGAATATTTACTTTGCTTACTGTTCAATCCTCAACACTTGGGAGAGTGCTTGGCACATACCAGAAACCCAATGAATATTTGTTGAATACAAATACAACATAACACCTAAGATATATGATGATATACATATATATATATACATATATATATGTGATGATATATAATGATACTATACAAAGTGTTACTGAATAACATTAAAAATTCAAAACATTTGATTCCAAATGAATGTTCCTTCCTTCAAAGCAAGTGAGCTCTGGAAGTTATATATTTATGCCCATGAGGCCAGGTCACATATGTGGGACTTTACCCCAAACTAGTTTGTTGAATCATAAAATAGAACTATCTCAGTATCACCCTGATTTTAACAAAAACAGTATTATCCAACTTTACTTAATGTATTGTTTTAATTTGGCTCTGAATTACATGTGGCTGGAGATGAAATCTATAATCTCTAGCTTTTAGTCACGTAAGTCACCTACAAGGTCTCTGGATTTGGGATTGCCATAGAATATACTGAACATGTTTCTTGGCAGGTGGAACAATTCATTGAACTTTCTCCCTTCCCAACTTCTAAATTCTGGAGGATTTTGTCCTAGATCTTTTCCTTACAATAATCCCAGATTCCAATCTCTTGGATTCTTTTCTCCCAATGACCTTTCTCATTGATTTACATACTTTAAGTATCATTCTATATCAATGGCTTCCAAATTGATACCTCCTAACTTCTTTGTGGACTGCCAAACTATAATTTCTAGTCACCTCTTCTGATATTCATCTAAACTCTTTTTACTTCACAAATATTTTCCCAGTCGTGACCTCATGCTGTCTTTGACACTTTAGTAAATTGAACTCAGTCACCCAAGTCATGATGCTAAGATTCATTATGACACCATACCCTATAGTACCTCACCATTTTCTACAAAGACCTGGTTAACTGAAGTTTTTTCATTTTTGTTTTTTCCTATCATCTTTGAATGGTGAAATTTCTTTAGTAAGTCAATTCCACCATACAAATAAGCATTGTTCATTTAGAAAAAATCCTGAAAGTTTCAAATATTTATGTGGTAGTTTAACATATGTGGTATAAATTACACAGAAGCATACTTAAATAGTTCAAGTTATACTCCATTTATTTGGGTATCAAATGATTTTTTCCCTTTAGAAACTTTTATCCCAAAATCAATTTCAAATGAACGCTAAGCAATTTATTATAATCATAAAAGTAGTGTCATTTACTAAAAGGAGTTTTTAATTTTTCACTTAGTTCCATTCCTGCTAGTTCTTTACTACTCTGGGCCTCATTTTGCTTTGCCTTGGACTACTTCTCCAGCTTCCTAAGCGTATCCCTGTCTCCCCACCGCATTGACATAAAAATAATCTCTTTAAAATGAGACTTTGAACTGTTACCTCCTGAACCTCCAATGGCTCCCGGTCAGCTGTCCCATCACTGGGCTTCTCACAACCTCTCAGTCTCATATGCCCCATTCTTAGTCTCACACCTTCCTACTCACACATATCCAACACGTTGTTTCACTTCATCTGTGTTTCTGAGTGTCCTGTCATCTCCCCTCCCCGAACATCACTGGGCCAGGAACAATAAACATTTTCTGAAGGAACAGTTGGCTCAAATGTTTCCTTCTCCAAGAATTTTCTTTGATCCCCTAAATCTTGTCTGGGTTTTCTTTCTCATGACTGCATGAATACTCAGGGCATATCTCTCACTGCACCAACCTCACGGTTTATATGTCAAGTTTTCTTACTACAGCGTGAGCACCTTGAGAACCCAGCCAGTGCATTAACTCATCTTTGTATCCCTGGCACAGTTGCTCATTAAAAGAAAAAATAAGTGATTAAATAAATAAGTGCACAAAAATCTCTCCTCAAGCCATCATTCCTTGGTATGCTCAGAAAATATCAGGGACCCACACTTAGGAGAAGTGTTTATCTTATGCCCAGACAAGAAATATATGCACCCCTGTGCTTGATGACAAATAACACAGTAGAGTCGATGCCTACATTTGGTATGATACATTTTTTTGAACTTTTAGAGCTTCTATTCAATATATTTATTCAGTATATATAATATATAAACATATTAAATATTTATTCAATATATATGAAAGAATTAATCTCTGAAGCATAACTGTTTACATCTTTAGATTAATAAGTCAACAAAGTGCAATGACAAATCTGAAATACCTGCTTGGAGACACAGAGGTCTCTCTATCACGTGTTATAGGAATTGCATGAAAAGTTGCAAAGAGCTCCAGACCAGCAAATTATAAACCTGGAATTAGTACTACCTCTACCTCTGATTGAAGACTCTATTAAAGTCATTGAATCTGTCTGTTTTCTTACAAAACAGGGGAATTATACTTCAGGAATCTTTCTACCCTAATGTTTTGTATATGGCTTTCAAAAGAACAGAGAACCTGCTGGGCGCCTGGGTGGCTCAGTTGGTTAAGCGACTGCCTTCGGCTCAGGTCATGATCCTGGAGTCCCGGGATCGAGTCCCGCATCGGGCTCCCTGCTCAGCAGGGAGTCTGCTTCTCCCTCTGACCCTCTTCCTTCTCGTGCTTTCTATCTCTCATTCTCTCTCTCTCTCAAATATCTCTCCCAAATAAATAAATAAAATCTTTAAAAAAAAAAAAAGAACAGAGAACCTGCAATAGTAGAATATGTGTTTCAAGTGAAATTAATAGAAAATATTTAGAAGAAGCTTAAGACCTATTAACATTATTTTCTCACAGTTCTTAACAGATGAACTGATAACCATTCTGATTGTCATAGGTTACGGGCTTACTCCAATTTTCATAGAAGTGTGCATAATATTAATATAGAATTTTATTTGTAAAAGTGAAAAAAAAATATTGTCCTTCTAAAAAACCACTAAAGGAAAATCCTCTGGTTGTTATCAGAGTGTTTGAAAGATACAGTAATTCTGGGAAGGGTGCACCTGCCCTAAGGCAAATGAGTTCTTAAAAGTTTGGGAAATACTGTCCCAACATTCCCAAATTGGAGTGTTTTAGCAAAAGTCATTGCTGTGCTTACTAAAAGCAAGAGAATCTCAAAATCACATTGAGTCTATAGTAAATCATGCAACACTTGTTAGGGAGGCTTTACGATGAGAACAAATGTGAGGTTGATAAAATCTCTCTATTTTCATGATACCAGCTGCTGGATTCTAGAAGCAGATGTTTGCACACGACAAAAAGAGATGTCATTGAAACTTTTAAAGTTAGGTGAACTATGGGACATTTGCAAAGTTTGGTAATCAAAAATAAGCTGAAGCTGCTCACAGTTTGGGGAATATTTTATCCACTAAAATGTAAAGCCAAATGAATTCTGCAAGTCCTAAAAGACAGCATAAGAGGGTGAAAAAGTTGATATTAAGGTGCTCTTAAAAAATGCAGTCCAATAAAAACTTATAGGGCTTGAAAATAATAATTCTTGGCACAAATAATACAATTTCTTAAATGCCACATATCTGAATCATAAAGCAGCCGTGTCTTTAAAAATTTGTAAATGATTTCTTCCTGGTATTAAATATTCAACAGTTCCTTCTCTCCCCCCCCATATATGGCAGTAATTTTCCATTTCCTTCCTAAGACAAATTGACTATTAATAAGTTTACAGCAGCATTTCTTTAAAAATTATATTCAGAGATTGTGAGATGGCTGCTGAGGGGATGGAGGTCGCCATCATCTCTGTGTCCGTACTTACGCAGAAGCGATTTGCTCTTGCTTGTTATGGGAAGGTCTGGGAAAAGACACTGATGGATTGGAAGGGTCAGAGCTGCAGTAACCGTAGTGCAGCATAGAAAACAGAATGGAAGCTTGAGAATGAATACAAAAATACTAACCTGGTACTTTCCTATTTCGGGTCAGTTCTAGGGGAAATTGCAAAGTAGGTCAAGATTGTGTTCAGTGTCCTAATCCTGTCTCAGTAACCCCGTCCCAAATCCTGGGTGTGTGGTTCCACTCCTATTTTGGTGGACAAGAGCTTTACCTTCTATTCTCCCATCTCCCTGCTACTTCTTTAAATCATTCCTACACAGCAAAGTATAGGTTGTGGAAAGTTTTTTTTTTTTTTTTTTTAAGATTTTACTTATTTATTTGCCGGAGGGAGAGAAAGAGCCCACAAGCAGGGAGAGTAGCAGACAGAGGGAGAAGCAGGCTCCCCTTCCATCTGAGCAAGAAGCCCGATGTGGGATCATGACCTGAGCCAAAGGCAGACCCTTAACTAACTGAGCCACCCAGGTGCCCGTAGGTTGTAGAAACTTTAAACTGTTTCCTTTCTGGACATAATTAGAAAAATGGTGAAACTGCAGTCATTCTGCAGTAAATTAGGGAGGGAGATTTGAAGGAGTGGGGCTCAGAGCCTCGCCAAACAAATACCACAGTCCTTTAAACTAGCCTAATCCTGCTTTGAATATGGGGCCCACAAGCAAAATTCAAGCACTGACTGGAAGAAGAAAAAAAAAAAAAAAGGAACAACAACAACAACAAAAATCCATTAGCTTTAGTTTTTGTAGTTTTCCATAATGTCCTCTGGGAAGAGGGAAAGCAACCCTTAAGAATGTAATTTAGTTTTTTTTTTTTAAGATTTTATTTATTTATTTGAGAGAGAGAGAATGAGAGAGAGAAAGCACGAGCGGGAAGAGGGTCAGAGGGAGAAGCAGACTCCCCGCTGAGCAGGGAGCCCGATGCGGGACTCGATCCCGGGACTCCAGGATCATGACCTGAGCCGAAGGCAGTCGCTTAACCAACTGAGCCACCCAGGCGCCCAGAATGTAATTTAGTTTTTAAAACTGAATTCACTGGAGCAAATCTGGCTTATTTGGTATTTTTATTATTCTCAACTTTCTATTGATTTTGTATTTATTAGATTTTAATCAGGGATTCCGTTGTGAAATGTTTTGAACCCAGAATGTAATTTAAGAAGTCAGATTTTTCTAGCAGAAGCGAAAGGACTGGGGAGGCACAGAATTGAATAGGAAAAAAAAAATTATAAGGCAATCAAATAAAAGGAGAAATGAGAAAGAATTTGAAAGAAGCAACTCCTGAGGATCAGAAAAGTCCTGGAATCCAGTTACAGAGGAAGGGACCAGTAGGGGTCCCCTAACAGGAGCGTTAGATTCCCTGATGGTGATCCTTCCACTGCCATGGCTAGCAAAGGCTGTCAACACTTACAATGTGCGATGCTAGTCCACTAGCTTCTGGCTTCAAGAACCTGGTTTCAGTCAACTATAAAGATAGCAGACGACATTATCTTTGAAAAATTGAGAACAGTCTTAAGCTAGCAATAAGGAGCTCAGAGAAATCATCAGAGAAATAAAGAACTCAGAGAAATGCATCAAAAATGCATTTTGAACACTGCACATTTATTAATTGGGAATCAGTACAGACTATTGAATTTTAGGGAAGGCTTACTAAATCTTTTTAAAGAAGAAAAGGTAATTGCTAACAAGCAAAATACTTTTCCAGACTTCTGTAGTGGACAGAAATTCAGAGGTACAGGTACTTCTTTAAAGAAGTCAAAGTGGATTGCTTTACCTACCTACCTATCTACCTACCTACTTACTTAGAATTAATATTTGACAAAGGAAGTATGGAGACAATCTAATTGACAAATAGAGAAGCAGGGCACAAAAATGCAAACAAATAGAAAGAAACATTCTTTGAGAATTTTTAAATCCCAATAAGAGAAACTAAAATAACCTCTTTCTATTAGAGATTTATTAATATAAGATCCTTAAAGCTATCCCCAGTTTAGTGCCCTGTATCACCCCTTCAATTAACATCCCAAATTCCCCTATTTGCTAAAAAAAATGAGTAACATATACTAGTGCTGTATATTTGGGTTGGTTAAGCTGATGGGAGCAAAAAACACAATTATCAGGAATAGAACAAATGGGAAGAATCTGCGCAAAAGAGAAGAAAAAAGTAATACTTGAACTAATAATATGAAATCTCAAAGGCCTAAGTCATTTGCAGAGAAAAACCATTATTAGCACAGAAAGTTACATTGAAAATGTGAAGATTATTTTTGGAATGATTCTAATTTCTAAGTTAAAGAAAATTTTGATTTAGAAATAGAACGTTATTTTTCTTAATAGAAAAAAATTAAACAAGGAAAGAAGCTAACTAAATTAATATAGAAATGTAAAATAAAATATGCTACTGATTTTTTAATTGAAATGTGTTAAGCACTACTACAAATTTTTAGGAAGAGAAAAAGACTCATAAGCAGGTTTCTTTTTGTTTAGTTTTTGGTTTCTTTCTCTTAAGAGGAAATTTATTTTTGTTTCTTAGGAGATTTTTAAAGGCATTAAAAACTAGTTTTAATATTTGAAATCTGACGTGAGATAATTGCTTAAATACGGCTGTCATCATCTTTCATCTGTAAAGAAAATTATTTTTTATAGGTGTGCATTGAATTAATTTGGCATTGCTTCTCATGACGCTTTTCAAATAAATTAACAGAGTGCATTGACCAAGACAATGGCTGATTGCTTCTTCAAACGTTTTAAAATTATTTCTGAGTAAACTGTTCATTACATGAATAGTATAAAGCACTGGGTAAGGCTCTGAAGGCATGCCATTTTATTTCTAATGCTGACTTCACTACTTATAGCTATAGAATATTGAAAAAATTTCTTAATATCTACTAAATGTGAGAGTAACACTAATTACCTATTTATGAATGCAATGAAAACTAAATAGGATAATAAGTTTTAAGTACTGAATAATTCATTCAATGCATATGAGCTATTTTGATGTTCTCCCCTAAGGTTTGCATACATGAACTCAGGTTTTAACTTACTCTTCAATGTTTATTTGATATCTAGTCATAAAAATGAACAAGATTGTCTATTTGGAACAAATTCTCCCATTTGGAGACAAAGCTGTATAGAAAAGACACAAATTTTGGCTATATATAAACATAAGGTAAAACTCCAACCTGCTGAGCAGGCTAATAAATTTCCCATAAGATCAGTTTTCTTACATGTAGGATAAAAATGATAAATATTTTAGAGTTTGCAGGTTAAATAAGCTAACATTGAAATGCAGCTAACACTGTTCAGAGTAAATAGTAAAAAACCAGTAAATGCTAGTCTCCTCCTCCAATCTAGATAGGTAGATAGGTGTAAACATGGATACCTGAAAGAAAGGGAAGAAAGAAAGCAAGGAAGGAAAGAGAGAAGGAAGGAAGAAAGGAAGGAAGGGAAAAAAATGATGGACATAGAGATAGAAAAGATGACAGGTGGAGGTAAATGAGAGAGAAGAGTGATGAGGGAGGGGAATGGGGATACAGAGAGAGAGAGACAGAGGAGAAGGAGCGAGCGATCCCTCATCTCTACCAGTTACATACAGTTTCTTGAAGGCAGGCTCCAAGTCAAATTTATTTTTGATGTTCCTAAAGAATCTAACTTCCCTCAGGTATTGAAAAGATTTATGGATATTTATTAAATAAATGAATTAATAAAGAGTCAAACAACCAATGAAACACTACTTTAGCTAATCCTCCAAAATCATGTTTTAAAGTAGAGGTCAGTATCTTTCCTATAATTCACAGATTATCTAAGTGTGGCTTTCAGCTTCCTAATAACTTTCCCATATTAATTAATGAGGACGTGTGGAAACTACTTGTTTTAGAGGAGACATCTGCATTAGCATTCTCACTCTGAGACTAGCAATTGTTCTATGTGTAACATTAACTAAAATATATGACAAATGTATGTTCTTCTAAGAACAACAGCCACCCTCCTAAGGTATTATTTTCTAATATCAAAATTGAAAAAACAGATTTTCAGTATAAATTACATCTCCAGACATGAATAAAACCCCTTCCTTTTTCTATAAGCGTCCTTACCCCTTCCCATCAAATACATTGCTCACTTGGTTGATGAAAAAAATTTAGAGTTAATGTGAACAGCATATAAGCTTTTTTTTTGATTCAAAAAGTTTCTCATGAAGATATAATAAATGCAAACTATTTACTTACTCTATGCGGCTTTACAAAAAGTAGCCAATGCATTATCTGTCAATCACTTTATTACACACATAAATGAGTCTATGTTAGGTTCTGTATTCACATATCAAGATCCAACAGCCCATTATTTAAAATTTGTCTAAAAAATTAACATATTATGACATAGTCAAAACCCATCAAATCATTTAAGTCACTTCAAGTAAACATTCAAATCTGTAGGAATTATGAATATTCCATAAGCATTCAAATACCTTTTACTGAAAATAATTTAAAATGCAATGTTGCATTGTTAGACAAAAAGTTGCTATGTTATATTTGGCAGTTATAACTTATCAAAAGAAGGCTTTTTGGGAGGCCAACCTTAAAAAAAAATCCAGCATAATTATATTCAGTGCAGAAATTCAAATATATATAATACTGAACATATGTATTTATCTCTGTATTGAATTTATATGTGTGTAAACGTGTGTATTAAAATTTCAACATGATTTGAGAAATTAATAAACATGGTATCTGTTGAAGTATGTGTGATATGACAGACTGCACTACAGGCAAAACTTTATTTTCTATGAATTGTCAATCAATAAATGACTTAGAAGAATAAATGACTATGTCTCATAGTTTAAATGTAGTTTCTCATTAAAAAACTGAAATAATAAATATTAGGTATATTTAAATATCATTAGTATTTTGAAAACTAATATTAACAAATATAACATGCATTTGTAATTCTGAAATCCGGTTTATACAATAGTTCTTTTCATTTTTTATAATGAAACATAAAAACCTATTCCCAGGGTCTAAGTCTTACATGTAAGAGTTCCTTATTTCTCTTTGGGTGAATCATTAGCAAATATTTCATTGTGTTTGAAACAATAAAAACAGCAAAACTAATAAAAAGGCATATCAAACAAATAAATTGAAGATAGACTTTTAGAAAAAAATATATGTATTTATTAAGAAGTGTTTCTTTTTTATATCTCTATCAGGGTCAACAAGTACATGTTTATTTGACATCCATGCAGATTTAGATGTAAATCCAAAACAGGAGCCAAAACTCTGGCTTCGCTGTAATTTGACTCTTGAAAAATGACTCTGAAGCTAAAATTCATACTAAAAATAAACAAACATTGCTAAGAGCTACAAAATTCCAATCAGGTTTTCATTTTAACTAAAAGTGGTGAATTTACTAAATTTAGTCTTGTAAATTAGTATATTAAGATGTGCATATCTAGCTAATACATGCCCTATTTTCCTGGTTAATAAAACACAAAATGGGAAAGGTTAGGAAATGTCCATAAAGATAAGAACAATCTAGTGACTTTGGTCAAGTTCTCATTTTAAGAAGATTACAGACTAATATCCATGGCCTTCCTTTTTCTGTTGTTACTGAGGTATTGAATAGCTGCTTTCTGTCTGGGACAAGCTCGGGATTTGCTGTTTCTTTTGATATATTATCAATGGTCCATTCCACCGTGATAAACTGCAACTCTAATACTAATAGGTTTATAATGACTGCTTAAGCTTTACACTTTGTAAGCATTGGAAGGCTTCACTCACCTTGTTCAAGTGGTTGGCTTTTAGTTGAAGTAGTTTTCATCTTGAGTGCCTCCCTAACAGACATGTCACAGCAGGAGCCTTTGTTAGTGTCTTGGTCACTGTCAGCCTGATCACTGTCCCCGTGCCCACTGTCTCTCAGGCTGGCTCTTTCTGGGTCCTTAAACGTGGAGCTACTGAAATACATATAAAGAAAAAGAAGAGAAAGTGTTGTCTCTACGAGTTTGAATCTGAAGTGTAGTCTCTTGCAAAGCAATTTTGACACGAATGCAAATGGGGAAGCCGAGAAAGTTATTTAATAGGCCTTACCTTTGAACAAACTGCTGCCTGCTGCCCATGTAATTGGGCTCTGCGGGAAAATTGTCTGTCTGCGAAAGAGAAGGAAAAAAATACGTATAGTTGTACACTGGACAAATCTCCTGCGGAGCAACAAGATTTCCTAGTGGAAAAATGATTAATAATTCAAAAATTCCCTTAATCTTCAGATTTGTACATTTTAATTAAATTGGAAATTGCTGACATGTAATTATGTACTCAGAACAATTAAATGATTCCGGTCCACAAATTACCTGTTAAAGTAAACAATGAGCCTGTCATAACTGGCATTCTCTGTTACTACCAGGATGGATTGCACTGTCTGTGTGGTTTCATTACTTAGATATTAAGATTGAACATTTGTGGGAGGTGTGGAAAAATGACCTAATTTCTCCATATTAAAAGTGTGAATTATTTAATAATATTCATTTTTAAACATAATTACATCATCTGCTGGGATTCTATGCCCTCCTTGATGTAATATCACTTAAAGTCATCCACTCCTCAATTAAGAGATACAGGGCCTTTACTTCAAATTTTGCCAATAACAATTACAAGCATGGCACATATGGCTGAACTCATCTCTATAATTCATCCTTATCTACACTCCGAGTATGGCATTGGACTCGAACTAGACAGTGGGAAAGGTTATTACTTCTGGTTATTAAAAACAAAGTAAAATAAAAACAAGAAATAAAATGTTACTTAAAATATTGAGAGTAAAGACATTGAGAAACCAGGCTTGTTTTTGTGGTTGTTTTTACTGCTTCCAAACTGATGTGGAGGTCTGCCAAAAAGAACTGAATTCTCCTTGTATCATGGAACAGAGTCTTTTGGGAGAAAGATACTAGATCTTTCATAGATCTCCCTATACTGTACATTCATACACATCACTTCTTCTTGCAGCTGACTCAGCGACAAAGGTTCTCCTGTTTTCTGCATCACTTCATATCACACCATTGTGCTCTGAAGCAGCTACGGATTCGTACAAGATCATCCAGCACGCAAGTATCAGTGACACGGGAGCATGCAATTCATGAAGAAGAGGGCCCAAGGTAAGGCTTAATGCAGTACAATATGTGTTTTCCTTATAAATAAAGCTAATTTAAACTAACAGTACCCTTTTTTCTTCCCATGTAATAATTTAATTTTGTGGCTTTCTTAAACTATTACTGAAAAGAAAAAAAAAAACAGATATGTTAAGAGTAATAGCTAAAAGTACTACCTAAGTTTCACCGTCTGTTAAAAGTTGGGGGACAGGAAATACCCTCATAAATTTCTTAATCTATAATCTTTTTCTGTTGTTCAAATGACCTTTATCAAAGTGCAAAGATGAATAAACAAGGTCAATACATTTCTCACTTCTAATCCACTTTAACTAGTAGTTGGTAGCAGACATTTTTCATTAACATGTTTTATTAGTTTTGAGATTCTGTGAAGCACCTTAATTTTTCTTTCCATAAGGGCAAACTATCAATTCTTAAGGATAATGATCTTTTAGTAAAAATAATAGTGGCGGGGGCAGGGGAAGGGCGCCTGGGTGGCTTAGTTGGTTAAGTGTCAGACTCTTGATATCAGCTCAGGTCTTGATCTCAGGGTCATGAGTTCAAGCCCCACACTTAAAAAATTAAATTAAATTAAATTAAATTAAATTAAATTAAATTAAATTAAATTAAATAATAGTGGGAAAAAACACTGGGGCAAAATGTTTGCAAAAGAATTTTGCCAATTTTTAAAGCTACAATTACTTAAAACTCCACAATTTAACTTAATAAAATCTGTTGAATTGGTCAAAAACATGTATGCAAACCATTATTGTTGTCAGTTAAAGACTAAGCCATGAGTATCTTAGAACAATTCAGAAAAACAGAATTCTGGGTATTAAGGAGAGAGTAAAATGTGAAGTGAAAGTGGGAACTCTAGTTTTCATAAGTGCTATTATAAGTAACCTTGTGACTTTAATGGCTTTAATTAGGTGGAGCATCACAGGATATGGATCCCTATTCAGTCAGACACAGAGAGACAGACAGGGAAACTTCCCTTCCTCTGTTCTAATAGGGACAGTATCTGAAAGTGTTTGCCTCTTGTTAAAGTTCTAAACAGCTCTGATAAAATACAGGACTTAAACTAAGAAATAGAATACATTTCCCCACTGAATGAAGGACTATTTTTAAATTATGTGTATGTGTGTGCATGTGCATGTGTGTGCATGTGCATGTGTGTATGTATGTTTGCATGTATGCATCAGAGTGTTTGATGAACACTCAGCAAGAGTATTGCTACCAAATGTTATTTTGATGAAAATAGAAACATGAGAGGAAGTCATAAAAAAGGGGATTTTAGAAAAAAGAAAGATGAGAAAAATAAAAGTAGGGAGAAAGGCAAGAGAAAAATAGAGAAGAGAAAGAGAGAAACAAAAACGTATATATACTGTGGAGGAATGAGGGTGGAGAGAGGTAAAAAGGAATGTAAAAGAAAAAAAAAGAAAGGTTGGTTTATTATCGCAGAATTTCACAAAGTACAACTTTTAAAAATTTGCAGCTTAATCAGTAGCAGAATATTAGAAGTTTACTAATAATGCCTGCATTTATCCATTAAAATAGGTAGAAATGTAAGAAATTGTATGTGTGTTTATAATTACCGTAATGAAATAGCCATTTGGCCTTAACAAACATATAACTAACTCACTATAAAACCCACACTGGTTTTAATATAGAAAATAACATTTTCATTATCCAGACTCCAAGGGTGTCAGAAAACTCATTTAAAATAATCTGGATATAAAATAACTGTATTTGCATAGAAAAATGAAAATAGACCCAAAACAAAAGCCATATGTACCACAGCATCATTTAATTTAGAAATAGAAGGGCTTTAAGCTATTTTCCAATAATGTACTCTAAAAATTTAGTTCTACCTTGCACATCTCTAAATCTTAACTTTTAAGTCTAAGAAGAAAGTAAAATTCAAGGTCAGACACTTGAAGCTTTTTAGGTCTCAGCAAAGTAATTAAATATGAATATTTGTAATTCTTGAAAACTTTACCTTCTTCCATACAAACTAATCATACAAACTAATGTTTTCCCTTCAAACTCATCTTGAATGCAGTAACCTTTACTTTTAAAATATATAATTTGTTTATTTTTTTAAAGTACCTGGAATTGGTAGATCATTACAGAAAAGTTCCAAAATAAACACCGTAAAAACTTTAGAATATGATGATCTTTTTAATCTATTTCAGTCAAGATACAAAGACAGAAGTTGGGGGATTTTTAGTGATTATTTGCTAATAACAAAACAGATCTGAACTATCTTATCAAACTGAGTCCACCCTCCTAGTTTGACTTTTTTGTTTTACTGTTACTTTGTTTGCTGAATATGAAAACTTAGATATTCTTTACTTTCCTTGGTACAGAAAACACAAAGAAATAAGCAAGTAATCACTTAAACAGACACACAAAGTGGATAAGTCTGCATGATATGAAGGGTTTCTTTGATTATTTGCCCTATGTATTTCTCCAAAAGTACTCAGTAGATTGTAGTCAATTTATAAATGATATTCAAAATCAGAATTTTTGTCAGCAGTAGTCAATAATAAACTATTCCTAATGTATATCAGAATGTATATTTATATGTTCTACAATTTGCTCATCCTATTATAACTCTAGAAAACAAATCATGTTTTTTTTTTAAAGATTTTATTTACTTATTTGAGAGAGAGAGAGTGAAAGAGTGAGCCCAAGAGGGAGTAGAGTCAGAGGGAGAAGCAGACTCCCTGCTGAGCAGGGAGCCCGATGTGGGACTCGATCCTGGGACTTCGGGATCATGACCTGAGCCGAAGGCAGTTGCTTAACCAACTGAGCCACCCAGGCGCCCCAAACAAATCATGATTTAACAACAAGTGTCCATGAGGAAGACCAAAAGGAAGCACCTACTGAAACTGAGCCATGTTGGCTGAAATTAGGTAAGTTCTTTATTTGTGGAAGTAGATTAATTTGATATGACCACTTACAAGTGCCTAAGAAAGTTGAGTTGAAAATGGATAGTAAAAGGAGTCAAAATAGATTTTTTTACTATTAAAATAATAAAAATAGAAAATTTTAAAATATATAAAGCATTTGATAAAAGTCATCATCTATTAATGATAAAAATTCTCAGCAAAGTCAGAGTAGAAGGAAACTTCCTCAACTGTATATAGAGCATCTAAAAAAAAAATAGTATAACTAACATCATGCTTACTAGTGAAGGACTGAAAGTTTTCACCCTTGGCTTTCACCACTTTTATTCATCATAGTGCTAAAAGATCCAGTAAGTTCAAAAGGCAAAAAAAAGAAATAAAGGATAAATTAAATAGGAAGGGGAAATTTTTCAGTTATTCTATTCACACATAATATTGTTTAGGCAGAAAAAAAGAAGGAATCAAAACAAACAAATCACAAACAAAACTTCTTAGAACCAATAAATAAATTAAAGTTGCCATAAAAATCAGTCATATTTCTATATTCTAGCAACGAACTCTAGAAAACCAAAATTTCAAAAGCAATACATTTATCATAGTTCCCTTAGAATCAAATGCTTAGCAAATAAATATTCTCAAATAACAAGTACAGAATCTGTATCCTGAACATGACAAAAATGATGAAATAAATCAAAGAAGACCTAAATAGATGAAGAGATATATTGTGTTAGTGGAGTGGAAGACTCAACATGGTAAAGATGTCAATGTTCCTCAAATAATCTATACATGTAACATAATAACATTCACATTTACAGCATGATTTTATGTAAATATAGACAAGATTCTAAAATTTACAGCAAGAAGCAAAGTGACTATAATAGGCAAAATAGTTTTGAAAAAGAATAAAGTTGAAGGAATCATACTGTTTTGAACTTACTATGAAGCTACGCTAATCAAGACAATGTAGTATTGTAGACAGAAAAGACACATAGATCAATAAAACAGAAGAGACTGCCCATACGTAGCCCATAGAAATATGGCGAATTGATCTTTGACAAAGTTGCAAAGGCAATTCAATATGTAATTCAATAGAAATGAACCTTAACCTATACCTCACATTTATATATATACATACGTGTATATATACATATGTCAAAATGGATCATATGTCTAAATGTAAATGCAAAACTATAAAACTTTAGAAGGAAACTTAGCAGAAAATCTTTGCGACCTGACATTTGGCAGAGTTCTTAGACATGATACCAAAAAAGCATAATCCATAGAAAAAAAAAGACCCAAACTGACGCAGCAATTTGGTATTTACCTTAAAGAAATGTAAATTAGACTCACATGAAAGATTTGTACATAAATATTTACAGGAGATGTTTTTGTCAAAACTGGAGTCAGCCCAGATATCTTTCAATAGGTGAACAGACTGACTGTGGTGCATGCATGCAATGGAAAACTATTTAGCAACAAAAAGATGAACTAGTGATGTAATAACATGGATGAATCTCAAAAGCATTTTGGTGAGTGCAAGAAGCCAGTCTCAAAAAATTGCATACAGGGTGATTCCATTTATAAAACTTCTCAAAAAAGAAAATATCAAAAACTGTTATGACAAAGAACAGATCAATGGATGCCAAGGTTTAAAGTTGACTACGGATACAGCATAGAGAAGCTTTTTAGGGTGATAGAACTGTTTAGTATCCTGTTTATGGTGGTGGTTTCATGAAGTTTTATATATACATGATTAAAAATACATAGAACTCTACACTCAAAAAAGGGTTCATTACTATATGCTAATAAAAGGTAATTCCAAATTAAATCTAAAATGACATCTGCATGTCATATATACTGAAGATCCTTCCATCTCAAAGAAGATTATAAAACTACAAGCGCTTTTATTAAATATGTTCAATAAAGAATGTTTCTGAACTTTGTCTTTTAAAATTATACAGAGCCAACTTTTAAAACCTATGTAGAAATTCCATATTCATTTGGACAGACTACAAATGGATCCAGATATAAAGATCTATTTAGCCACACTAGCAAACCCAAGCAACAGTTCTATAAGACAGCCACCTTAATATGAATTATTTAGCTAAATTTTCATTTATTTCAAAGATGTTTTTCTTGTGTGCAGTTCCCGTTTTCCCAGCCATAACATAAATACTTCAAACGAAGTTTGCAGACTGCATTTATTTCAAAGGAACAGCTTTTTTTTCTTCTTTTAAGTAGGCCCCATGCCCAATGTGCAATTTGAACTTGTGACCCTGAAATCAAGAGTTGCATGCTTTACCGACAGAACCAGCCCGACAGAACCAGCCAAGCACCCAAACAAAGGAACATTTTTTTTGTTTTGTTTTGTTTTGTTTTTATTTCAATGCAGGAAAGAAACATGGCTACATTTTGAACAACTGGGATCCATCCACAGAAAGGGTGAGTTTTTAAATTTAGAAAATGCCTTGTAAATTGATTCTGCGTTTGGAAGTGAATAGAATATCTTTGTAAAGACTCTAAAGACATTTAATTGAAATGATTAGTATCTAGGATGTACTGAAGTGTATGCAAAATATCATCAAAATAATTTTGTAACTTTGGTGGTAAAATTAGGATATACTATTTAAAATGTGTGGTTTTATATTGTATATGAGATAACGTATGAAAATCCCTTAGTTATCAAATATAATTCTTGTTATAATTTTTACATTAAAAAATCACACATGCAGCACTATAATAATCATGAAATAATGATAAGTGGGTGTAAGTCTGGGCAATTTTAAAACAATATTTGGATTTCTAGAAAATGAGACAACTGTGGGATGAGAAAAATAAAGACCTCTTTGAGTCTCATTTCTAATTAATTTCTAAGAAAAAAATATCAGAATACTATTTTCCAAAAGTATTCCTGCAAAAGGAAGAGAGAAAAATAATTCAAGCATGAGGAAAATGGATAGTACAGTTAGTTTTCACCATTGTAGATGCTATTTCAGTAAATTCTAGAATTCAATCTGTGATTAGTGCAATCACTATGTGATAAAAATATACACAATACCTTGGTACTAATTTGCCAGTATTCTCTTATATTTCCCATTACAGAGTCATGGGGCAGTCAGGAAATTTCTTATGGAGAAAACAATTTTTGACAAACCAAGCAGCTCTGGCATTTCCAGAATCACTGATGTGGAAACATGGGTAGCAGTGGTTCCTAAACTGCTGGTATCCTTGATATCCTTTTACCTTTCTATGTCTGTTTCTTTATCAAAGAGGAGACCTTTGAGACAGAGGCTCAGTGGGTAAATTCATTCCACAAACAAACCTTTAGCTTGGACCCTAGGCAATATTTTAAAAATCCAGCATTCAACAATGTAAAATTCACAGTATCTGAGATCTGATCAGGAATTATAAGGTATGCAGTAAACTAGGAAAATATAATCCATGGCTGGGAGAAAATCAATAAAAACGGATCCAGGCATGAAAAATATGATGGAATTAACCAAAAAGAATCTTAAAAATCTGTTAGAATATTAAAAATATGGTCAAGAACATGAAAGCATGAACTTGAGAGTAAGTGTCTCCTTAAATTTTGAGCCCTCAGTACCTCCCCTGTGTCATCTTTATCTTGGGCCTCAAGGAGAGAAATAGATGATACAAAAAAAGACCCAAATGTAACTTGTCAAAGTGAAAACTACAAAATTTGAGATTAAAAAATACACTAAATAGGACTGACAGCAAATTAGATACTGAAGAAGAAAAAAAGATGCAGTATTTTGTACCAGATTCTAAAAGTATTTGCCTCAATAATTTTATATATATAATATTAAATTTATCCTTTGTGTTTGTCCAAGTTTTACACATTTGTGTCAACATTGTCTTTTTAAATTTGTAATATACTAGAAAGTAGAGACAGGTATGTCAAATACAAGAAGGATCTCCCAAAGGTTGCAATACAATATGAAGAGAGTTTTAATTCTAGAGGTATTGATTTAGAATACCTCTAGAATACCTTTTCTTTTTCTTGTTAAAGAAAAGTGAAAGCATGTCCTTAACTCTTTGAAGTCATCATTTAGAGAGAACTTCTTACAAACGAATTTGGGGTTGGATGTGTAGTTATGGTGTTACATCATTATAGCTTCAGCTACATACTAAGATGATCAGTGTTTTCCTGCTTCAGAGGTACAGGGGATTGGAATTTTGAAAGTTCTTTTGAATTAGGGACATAAGTGACTGCATATATTGATGCCATTGGGTTGAAAACAAAGCCAAACAAGTTGAACTTTTCCCTTAATTCAAAGGCACTGCTTTTCACATTAATAGTGAGCATTTTTTTTGCAGCAGACTGAACACAAGGGAGAGTTAAGAGGTGAATAATTCACTTGAAGCCTTTTCATACCGACATTGCTTCTGATAGCTTTGCCTTCAACAGAATATATGGTGTGGTTCTTTCTACATTGCTGAAGTAGGCAACAGCATTTTAAGCCACCACTTATAAAGTTATCTGACAGCACCTATGGCTTTGGAATTTTCAAAGTCCATGAGGCATGGCAATAACTGTATTTATTAATGACTTCCAAAATAATACATTTTATACAAGTATAGTGTGGTCCACATTTGTTTTTTGCAACTACAGGCATAATAAAAACATGACGAATTCTTACCACATTTAGCAAAAACTAGCATTACTTTGAATTAAAAATGAGAGGAGAAGAATAGCCACATCCTGTACGAGAGCATTTTAAATCTACTGCTCAATTAGGATGACTGGAATGATTTTTTTTTAAAGTAACATGGCTGTATATTAAAAGCTCTTGCAGGGCACCTGGGTGGCTCAGTTGGTTGAGCGACTGCCTTCAGCTCGGGTCATGATCCCAGGGTCCTGGAATCGGAGCCCTGCATCGGGTTCCCTGCTCGGCGGGAGGCCTGCTTCTCCCTCTTGGACTCCCTCTGCTGGTGCGCGCTCTCTCTCTCTCTCTCTCTCTCTCTCTCTCTCTCTGTCAATTAAATAAATAAATAAAAACTAAAAAAAAAAAAAAAAGCTCTTGCAAGTGTTAACTCTTTGGTACATGACATTGATAACTTTAATAGTAACTTGTGTGCCAGAATTTAATTATGTAATTTATGAATCTTAAAGGAAACCATCTTTGACAAGAAAGAAGAAAATTGAGATAATCAAAAGGTAGGAGGAGTGCTATTTGTTATCTATAAAAGCACACAGAATAGAGAATACTGTACATTCTTTTTTGATATTTGCTGAAGCTTGGAGTCCATAGGCCACCAAGGTGCCACTGAATGTTAGATGTGCTTTCTCACTGGCAATGGCATAGAGTTATGCCATGAGTTGATGTTTTAGGGGGGAAAAATCCAAAATTCGAGTTGCTAACGCCAACATCTCCAATTAACCCATTCTCTTCAGTACAGTCAGTCTCTCCATGTCAACCTTAGCTAATACTCAGTCTTTTCTTTTTCTTCCAGTGATGGTAGTGGTCGTGGTTGGGGGGCGAGGAGAGGTTGGGAGTTCTAGTCCTTTCCGTTTTTTATTTGTTTGTTTGGTTGGTTTTTGCCATCTCTCAGACAGATATGTTGTCTTAGAAGACTCTCCTCTGCTTTCCTCTATTCATGCTCTTTTTCTGTCTCTATTAAGAATATGAAAGGATTATCCCACTGGAGGGAATACCTAAAACTGGATACTCTGCAGTTGGGCCTCCAAACTGAGCAGTCAAAGATACATGTAGCCTATGAAAAGTCATTAGAAGTCTGAACTTCTAGAACTCTGACATATGAAGAGAAAGAGAGAAAAGGGAGGGAGACAAATTGGTGACTTATGATTTTACTTATTATCCCCATGAATGCCGAGTCTTCTGCAAGATACATTTCCTTAAAATCTTATTTTATTAGAGTTAAAGAACTTGCTAAAGCAAAAGGAAGTTTTTATAAATTGATTTATTTAGATTCAAACCAGTTTTCAGTCTAATTCATTTAGCTAAAATGGACCTATTTTGAAACCATACTGCACTGAATCTAAATTTATGTAAATCGTGTCATTGTGCACTTTCTGTGGTAGGAGGCTTGGAGTATGCTGCCCTCTATTAGGATCTACAAAACAGTATTAATGATATTTATTATTCATTCTTCCCAATTGCCCTAGAAGACATAATAGTGTTATTGTCTACGTGGTTTCTTTAACAGAGAAACTACAGCCAACTAATTTTCATAAAGTTACCCATCATATAACCGATTTGTTGCAGAACAATAACTCTTGCTGGTGACTGCCAGGACCAGTCAGTTGCTGCACTGCCTCTCTAAGAAACAGAGAAAAATAAGGCTCCATCCCAATATTTTCAGAAGTAAGTTCATGAGAAATTAATGTAACTTGCCTTGAAGTGCTTTTAAAAATTATTGTTATACACTAAGAAAAAAGAGTGCTACTATCCCCCTAATAATAAGACAACTCATTGAAAAAGTCTGCACTTTTACCTTTTTATACTTGCATGTTAAATTATTTGAATATGCTGAACATTATGTATAACTTCAATAACTAGATTTCTTTTCCTTTGGACAATAACATAAAAAGGTAATAATGGCCGTTTATTACCAAATATTCTAATGCATGCAGTAGATTTAACTGTATGATTACTTACCATCATGATAGTCATAAAATTGTCAAAATAGGCACTTTTGAACACTTACCTTTTAAAGTGCAAAAGAAATTCAAGATATTACATTTAGTCAATCATTATGTAAAATTCCCAAAAAACAAATAACTAATTTAAAAGGTGAACCAAAATGTCTGCCTGTTATCCATTTCATCAGCTTATTTTTTCAAAATACACTCAAATTAAAAACATTATGAATGCAATGATTTTGATACACACAGTTCAACAGTCTTGCTCCCCCAAATATTAAATGTTTAATCATAAGATAAAGTCAATTATTATTCAGATAATTCATTTTGCAAATGAAAAAATTATCAGCAAGATCAGATTCCTGTCTGATTTTGCATCTGTCTTTCAAATCATCACCTATATAGGTATATTCCAGTTTCTAATAGAATTTAAAAAATAGAAGGAATTCAAGGTGAAATTGAATGATGCACACCTTTCTCATTTTTTCCTTCCTCCAACTCTTGATAGAGAATTTTTAACTCTTTAGAAGCAATAATGCAGGCAACCAGCTAACCAACCAATATATTTGACAATAGTTAGTAAATACTTTGGGGGAATTTTGAAGCCCCCAGTCTTTTGCATGGGTTTCAAAGATAATTTACTATGCTTTCCAAAATAACAAAAATCATATACAAATTTAAATTTTCAAAAAAATTATCCATTGTATTTGAATTTCTGGTTTGAAAAAGAAAAGAGTAATGTGAGAATACAATTATGAAAATTTAGGAGATAATATACAAAGAATTTGGAAGACCTGTCCTCAGAAATGACTATTACAAAGTAAAAGGCATTCCTAAATTGGAAGAAAAAATTTAATTATTAATGAAATTTATGACTATTAGATTACTAGAATATTTATCATTTTCCCTCTGAAATACAAGAATAAGTATCACATTCAAAATGTATGATTCAATGGAAAGAGTCTATTTTAGGTTGGCATTCATACCTGAAATTAAAATAAAGCTAAGTGTCTTTACTAATGTTAACAGATTTTTAATTAAACATTAGCACAAAATGAAATGAAATATCTCTACTCTTTATCAGACTGACACTTAATACCTAATTCAAGTATCCCCAGCTTTCTTTGCTTGGAGACTTCAATTCTAAGAATTTTTTCTCCTGTAGTAAAAGCAGCAGTCTTACCTACACAATTGTTTCATGAGATAATAGGCCTGCATTCTTCCATATCTAATTCTGAAATAATGGACAAACACTTTGATCTTGTTAGAGACTATTTATAATTTACATGGTACAGTTTTTTTTTTAAATACACAAATGGAAAGAAATTTAAGAAATGTTAACAGTTAGTAATGCCTTACAAAACTAGTTGGTGAACCCTGGCCTGTGGCCCACTATTTTTGAAAATCAAGTTTTTTGGAATTCATCCATGCCCTTTCATTTATATTTTGTCTATGGCCACTTTCATGCTTCAATGGCAGAGCTGAGTAGTTGTGACAGAGACCGTATGGCCCATAAACCCTAAAATATTGACTATCTGACCCTTAACAGTAAAAGTGGCAGGATCCTGGCTTAGAAAAACAAGTTAAAATTAAAATTAAAAAATTAAAAATTAAAATTAAAATTTTCACTCTATTCACTCCTGTAGATAAAATACTAATGAGGCATTTTCACATATACACTCTTTTTAATTAGGTCATAGTTTAAGGAAAAAAAAAATAACCCACAAGTCATTTTCATCCTCTGTGGGACAGACTTCTCTCACAGAGTTTGCATTTGGAAGGTGCCTGATTGAAAAACTGTTCATTTTTTTTTTTTTAATGGATTTCAATGTTAGGTGATTTGTAGCATGTTTATATTCAATTCCAAACTACTTAAAACTGTGGAAACAGTACCATCATGGGAACACCTGAAAACAAAATGCACTTAGACACATTAAGTTTCCTGAAGTGTATTACAAGTTCCTCTAGAGTGTACTTAGAATAAGAGTAAGTAACCTGTTCTTTCCCAGAGAAAAGAACTTTTCTGTTCTTGGTCCTTTGTCTCCTGTTCTTCCTTATGTTTTTTACAGGGTGATTTTTGTCATTGTTTCTCATCTTCTCCAAATCTATTCCTTCCTTTCAACCTCACCAGCTGGAACCATTATAATTTATATTTTATGGATAGAGAAACTGAGGCCTGTGGAATTCATGAAAGGCTAGCTGGAGATCCCAGTATGAGTAAGTAAGAGGAACAAGTTTCTTTTGACTTAAAATTTTACACTCTTTCAAATAAAAAGCCTGCAAGTGCTGAAATGATCCATCTTCCTTTTGTGTGTATTATGCTTTGCTTTCTAGTCTATTTATCATTGTCTGATGTATTTTACAGATTTATTTCTTTCATTCTAATAATGCTTGTTAATCAATGCTCCCTACTGAGTTCTGATACCAGGTCACACCCCCTTGAATGGCTTTGTTCCTGTAATTGTTCAGCTCTGAATCATTTTAAACACAGATAAAAGCAATGAGGTCTACTGGACAACTTTGATTCAAATAAAAGAATCAAAGCCAGTTCTATGATCAAATCTGATGATCCTGGGCTGCTTCTGGAGTCTCCAAAATTTGGAAATATTTTCACTTTATTTTTTTTATTATGTTATGTTAATCACCATACATCACATCATTAGTTTTTGATGTATTTTCACTTTATTGGACCAACTTACAGAACCTCTTGAATCTACTGCTGCTTGTCAGTTTGAAAGACCCTGTGACAATGTGTCATAGGTACATAGGTTCCAGCAGAGTTTCTGAAGCTTTGTATATGGAGGCCTTAAAGAATTCTTTTCCAAATTGACCTGCATTCCAGGAACTAAGTTGTAGTAACTCATAGTAGCAATTATTCATGCTACACAATGTTTTCATACTCCATAGATACCTCAATAGAAATGCATGTCAAACATGATATCCCAACTGGTATAGGAACAAAAACCCTAAACTCTGAGTCAGATGACATTAATTCTCTATTCCTAGCTAGCTGTATATATGTGAGTAACATTTCTGTGCTTCAGTTTTCTCACATGAAAAGAAGTGTAAATGAAATCAGATGTTATCATATGTCTCTAACTTTCTGATATTCATTGCCCTACAACAGTTCTTTTGTAGAAACTTTTCTTCAGTTTCTACCCGGTGTGAGCTTTTTTTCTTCCCACAAGGTCTCCCTGCATAAAAAGCACAGTTCTTAAGGAAGACTTAATAACATCCTTCCACTTCAAAGTTTACTTCGGTAGTGTAAGAAGTTTAAAATATCTGGAAATTATTTTTTTGGAAGATGGTCTATCAAAAATTGGTCACTTTTTAAAATGTCTACTTAACACTAAAGCAAAAGTGACCAATCCTGGTTTAGAGAGGTCAAAATGGAAATTTGTGATAAAATAAATTAGCATTCCAGTAAAATTACTTTTTTATAATCATAAGTATTCTGGAATAAAATTGTACTCTTGTACAATTGCTAACATTTGGGCCAACTGAAATATTGTTTTTATGGAAAATATGCCTGCATATCAGCACCCTAACTGCTTCAATGTTTTATGTCATTTGCTGTTAACAACAATAACCATATGTGTTATTCAACATTTAGTATTGATTATATCATTTATATGCATAATCATATTTCGTCTTGAATTCTTATGATAGCTCTATGAGTAGCAAATAGTATAACACTTAATAAAAAAACAGAAAAAAATGTTAAGCAACTTGCTCTGGACTGAAAACCTTTTTTTTTTTTTAACCAAGAACCTTGGAAATTGAATCTCAATATAAAGAATCGAACTGTCAATCAGGGAGTAGCTGATTAAATGAATTATCCATTAATTGGCCCAGAATTCCAGCACTGTTAAGATAATATGAAACTACATCATTGACATGGAATGATGTCTATCTATGATATATTTATATAATTTTAGGCAAAAAGCAGCTTAAGATATTATGTTTAGTATATACCTGTAAAAAATCTAGTGGTGTGTCGTGCATGTGTGTGCACTTCACAGCATGGGAAGACAGGTTACGATCCCTTATTCAAAATCCTTGCACTCAGACATGTTTTGTAATCCCTAACTCTTTCATATTTCAGAGTGACATTTGTTGTACATGTCATGTATTACCCATCCCAGCAGGGAATGGTACAATACCTCAAATTTAAACAGCTTAATATTTCTTCAATAAAAAATGTTCATATTAACACTAAGTGGAACAAGTAAAGATTAAAAATAGTCTTAAATCAGTTCAGGTCCGAGAAGGGACTGTGGATCTGAACAACAAAAGGTTAGCAAAAGCTACCTCTGAATACTGAATTATAAGCAATTTTATAACTTTTTAAATGTAAATTTCTCTATTTTCAGTCCACAAATATGTAACAAGTTCTTATGATACACTAGGTGCTGTTTTAGGTATGGATTTTTAGCAGAAGTTTTGCAGTAAAAATTCTTCTTAAAATACAAAATGACTATAAACTTAATGACTATAGTGACTATAAATAAATAAAAACATAATCATTTAATTTTGAAATAAAGAAAGAAACTCAAAGACGCATATACTGCACACAAAAAATCTGAAATTATTTTAATGCAAAAACTTGGATTTTTTGCATATAAGAGTTTTATAATAGTTGCTGTTATTCCCAAGAGTAAAATCTCTTCTAGGGAAACTACTGACTTGGTGAAAATCAAATAGGAAAGAGGTAACTGGCATTGCAGTCAAATGTAGCCAGTTCATCCCTGGAGGCTGACTACAAGTTCAATGTTAGAGTAGTTGAAATCCAAAAGGCAATAGACTAGTAGTGCCTGAATCTCAGCTCTACAGGTCTAGAAGCGCACTCTCAGTGGAGTAGCTTCATCTTTAGAATATCTGTCATGGAGCACAAAAACCAAGGGTCCAAAAATCTCATATATTTACCTTTCAATTGTCCTTAAAAAACTCTTCTTTATAGATTACTTAATTCTATGTTTTTTTTAAATATTATGTGCCCTGCTTGTATGTACATTTTTGACACATTTTTGAATGAATATAAAACACAAAGTAGATAATTTTTCCCGAAAAGAAGTGAAAAAAATGGAGGAATTTTTCCCTTTTCTGATAGCCTGCTTTTAAAAATGGAATCAGGTTGTCATATATAGTTTGAAAAAATAGGTTTTTCCTGTCTCTGAAGGACCATGAGTTTATTCAAGCAGAGTTAGGTAGTTTATAAAAGCTATCCACGTAATATAAAAAAGACAAAGTATAAAACTCTTCCTGCAGCCTAATTTGATTTAAGGTTCCCGATACCCCTTTTCTTAAGAGGACAGAACATCCAATATGAAATGGTGCACCTAGTAGCATAGTACATAAATAGCTCAGGCTGAAAGCATAACAATAAGCTCTCCGTCTATTATTGCAGAACCAATAAATAAGCATAATGAAAATTATGACACATTATTACATTACTCTGTATTGCCTCTATTCATTAAAAAAAGATGAGTGCATTTAAAATAATTTCACATGTCAAATGACAGTAAAACTTCCAATTGAGATATTGAAAGGAATATTTGTAAAGGGCGGATGCATGGTCTTATGTGGCTTATATCAAGATTACAATAGAAGCATGGAGAGTCTGAGATATAACTACTTCATTCCAAACTGATAGTAGCATAGTATCCCAAACAGTTACATCATTCACCTGCGCTATGTGTGTTCTGATATTATGAAGTCAATAAAAAACACATTAAAAAGATTTAGAAAAGATTTCCCTGTCAATTAGCCCTTGGATGGATTCTACTTTTTCAGTTTCCCTGTTGATTTAATATACTAGATTATATTAGCAGCACTGGCTTGTAAACAAGGAAGATCTGAATCCTATTAGTGGAGATATGCTGCCAAAATAATCAGCTTCCTACTTAACAAGTTTCCAAGTATTTGGAAAAGCTGTGAAATGGGATTATAAGGTTAAGCTGTGTACATCTGGCTCATCACTATATAAATATTTCAGAAATTTGATCTCATAGGCAAAGAAACACCTGTCTAATCATGACTCTTTTCCAAGTTACAATGAACTTCAGTGCGCAGAGCATTACACAAATGCTGACAAGAAATGATGATCAATTTACATAATGTATTTCTTGTGTTAGGCATATAATTTTATCATATATCACTCTTCTGAGTGAAGACAAGAAATATTTTGGGAAGGTTCTGTGGCATCCTATCACGTTGGCAAAAAGGATTGAGGGAGGTGCAAAAACTTTTAAAATTCAGGATAACCACCTGAAGTACTAAATATTGCTTTTTTTTTCTTGTGCCATGGTATATAACTTTAGAGTAATTGGATGTTGTAAGTATAAACTAGTATAATATGGACCCAGAGAATAATTAATGAGAGGCAGGAGTTCGTGCATAAAATAACAGTAAAAATCTAGCAGTCCTTCTAGTTAATCGAAACCTTAATGAATTTGAACATCAGTTGCTTTAACCAGATCCAGGATTAAATAACTATGCTGACTCATTGTCAAATATACACCAGCCCATTAGGCCTAATTTTATGTTTTCAAATTTTGTTCAAAAACATAATTGGGTTAAAAATGTACCGAATATGGCTCTTATCAAATTAACTTCAAATGTCCAACTTGAAAACATAGATTTTGAAAGTGTGGTCCAAAATGGTAGTTAAAGGTCAATGAATCAAATTTCCAATTATATTTCCTGGGAGCAGATGGGTGCAATGAAACCTAATGATTGAATTTTAAATGCTTTTATGCACCTTTTATCTGTTTCCCAACATGTTGATTCTACCTTAATACTCTAACAAGATAATAGGTTTATTACAATTAACCAACTGAAATGATATCTCCATTTTCCAATTATTTATATCATATTACCTGGGGATATTGAATCAGAGCTCCTTTCCTCTCCTACCCCTAGGGCCTTTCCATCACCATCCTACACTTACACCAAACAAAACCCAAACTCTTAATATCATTAAATAACAGGTGTGTCCTGGGAGATCTGACTTCTCTAGTTAAATGATGAGTACTTAAAATGAAGCCAAAATTCACTGAGGCTCATTAGGAAATTTGTAATGAAAATACTTCAAAGGTATTTGTTGAATAAGTTTAACTATAAATTTCCTTTCCTTATGTTATAAATTGATACATTAGTCTATTTCTCTGACCTGCATAAGCTTAATATATAAAGAAGGTTTATCAAGTGGTTAAAAAATTGTATGTTCTAGGGGCACCTGGCTGGCTCAGTTGGTAGAGTGTTAAACTCTTGATCTCAGGGTTGTGAGTTCAAGCCCCAAGTTGGGCATAGAGTTTACTAAAAAAATTTGAATGTTCTATTTTAGGAATAGCAAGTGGAGGATTTTATCTCTATTATATCTCAGTAGAGCACATCCATGCCCAAAGAATAAAAGGAAGGAATTATGGAATTTATTGCTTTTACATAAAAGAAATCAATATGTTGTCTCTTAAAGTCTAGATGAAAGGAAATCTAAAAAGCTTTTTTATTTTAACTAATAAACAAAAGTTTCTCATCTATTAAATGCATTTTAATAATGCTAAACATAATATTATTTAATCCAACCCTTCTCAAATTCAACCCACCCCTCTATAGCTCCACTATAGAAATCAACTATAGGCATCTGAGGTCTGAATGTACATATAGTTAAACACAGCTTAAGGTGATAAAAAAACACCACGGTATCTGAGTTCTTTAAAAATATTTACATTAGATGTAAATGTACAATGTTCTTAAGGTATCCCTGTAAAAATATATTTTCTGAATGGATATCACAGAAAAGAGACCAGATGAAAAGAATAATGAGAAAACAATCAGAACAAGTCAGCATAAGACATAAATAATAATTCCCTTCCTTTTGCTTCAAACTATGTGTTTTGATGATAATTTTCAAATATCTAAACAGCTTTTTGAAATTTCTAAACAAATAATATGTTTTCAGATTATATGGCTTTATGTGAAGACTAATATAAATGCACAAAACCTGGTTTATTTATAGGACATTCACATTTTTCCAACACTGTTTAAAGTCATATTTCCAGCAGATTTCTAAGCTGTATTTTTTAAAAGAAAGCATGTATGATAGTTCAAGAAAAGCACATTCAGAGAAATGAATAAAATTCAGACAGATTATGGACATTTACAGAACTAGTTTCTGATCTTTTGAGAGGGTATCTACTCCCAGTACTCAGGCTTCTCTTAGTGACAGGAGAGCAAGACCAGCCTGGCAAACTCTGGAGTGAGCAGCACCCATTGTTGCTAGGCCTTCTTTCCCCAAAATGCCAAATATTCCAGAGCAAATTTACAGATGTGCTCAAACTACAGTGTTTGGATAATTGTGGATATAAATGTCCCTGCTGAGAACTTGCTATTTGTTGGTTTATCTTATATAATATTTATTTAAAACTTTCAGAAAGTCTTTCTCTTATTTTTGAATGTTAACTGACAATGAATAATAAACTTCTCAAATTTGCATTTCTCTGCTCCTTTCTATTATTTTTTCTTTCACTTTGTATCCCAACTATATGGCAAGTGGAGAGAATTAAATTTTTAACATGGTTTGAAAGTTCATTCTGCTTGAAAACTTTACTCTATCAAACCTCCTTATTGTTTGATATGGATTTTGCAGTTAAAGTTTAAAATTTAGATAAATAGTAATGAAGTCCTAGAATAGCTTAAAAGTAGTGAATTATTTCAATTAAGTGCTTTTTAATTTTTTTATTTATTAAGTGAATTTATGATTATGGATCGAACAACTCTGTAGGTTGTAGATATGCTTTAAATAACAATACTGAAATGGGCAACATACTGTTTATATGAATGCTTAGCTTATGTTTCCTCAATATGTGCATAAAATTTCATACCGCCTACATGAAATAGATTCTGAAATTTTGAGAAAAATTTTGTAGGTTGGATTATTATTATTATGCACATCGATTATTGCCCACGGTGATATTTTTTCCCATTATCAGATGGCAAATGGTTGGTACCAAAGTGATTAAATCATAAAATTATATATTAACAAATACAAATAAATATAATCCCAAAATTACTATTTACGGTTTATCTATAATTTCATTTCATTAAGAAAGTCCCATTGATAAAATAATCACATTATTTTCTTAATAATTTACTAGAGCTGTATGATTCTTAAAGCCTTAACAAAGAGACATAACATTTGAACTGTGTGGTTTTAATACTTTATAAAACATATCAAGGAATAGGACAAAAGACAAAAGACATACTCTTACCAACACTACTTGCTCTTGATATACAGTATATATATATATGTATATATATACATACACATATATACATAAATGTAGACACATATATATGTGTGTATATGTGTGTGTATATATATATAAACAAATTCACTGAAAGTTTGATGTTTATAATCGTGAACTGTGGTCATTTTCTCCCATGAACTTGTAATAGTATCAATAGAATTGTATAGGAATTTTCATTGTAGTTATTAAGAAGGTAACTATTACAAATAAAAATTATCAAAATATGCCACCTTCAAATAAATTGTTTACCAGGATGTTTATTCAAATAATATCTTAGACTTTGACTTCTGTAATTTCTAGTTTTGGATCTAAACTCCAGCTCATATCTGATCAGTGATCAGAGGATTATAAAGAATCCGTATTTTTAAGTCCTTACTATGTATCAGAAACCATGCTAGGTTCTCCCAACTACAGAGACAAGCAAGATGTCATATGGTCGCTGTCCTCCAATATTCAGCTATTTAAGCTGCTTTGTGACAAATTAGCTTTGCTAATAGTTACAACATTGATCCAGAGTTTTAAAACTGTTGAGATTTAATAATATTCATTATTTTGTGTGTAGACCAATTAGATCTTTATGGAAACAAAGTCTACATACCACAACCGAAGAAGGAATGAATGGAAATAGGTAGGGTGTTAAATCTCCCGTTAGTCATCCCAGTATCAATATCTTTATTATGGCCCTTTAAAATTCCTATGCATTATATAGCTTTAGGATGAAGCATAGAAGAAAATATACTTGCACTGACTTCTGCTGATTAAATATTATTTTATAGTTCAAAAGACTGCACTTTTCTTTTTACCTCCCAGTCTGTCCTGCTTTTTCCAACACTGCTAAATTGTCCTACTACCATGTACTTCAAACTTAACCAGGCAACAGAGGAGCGTGATGGAAAATATTATCTACCCCTTTGCTAAAGCATTACATGTCAACTTTTCACCTAAGGCAAAATTTAATGGCTGACTTGTGGATCTTTATTTCTAGAGATTTACTATGGAAACACTGACATAACCTTTAACCAGAGCAAACAGAGCCACTCTAATAAGCAGGCAACACCAAACCTAAAAATGAATGAGGAACAGAAAGATCCTGGCAGGAATTAATCTGCCATTTTCACACATCTGCCCGAGGGAGGTATTGTAATTGCAAAAATTTACTCTAAGACTGCTGAGACTCATAGTAATTATGTTTCTTTTTTTTTTTAATAGAAATAGCCACAGGTGGTAACAAATTGGGTTTTGAGATGGGGAACTGGGCATGCATTCTAACCCAAATTACTATGTAATTGTCTTAATTATAAAAAAAATCATAGAAAGTCTATTGCTCAAAACCAGAAAAAAGAAATACTCCTTAAATGTATTCCTTGTCTTTTAGTTCCCTCTTAGTTTCTCTCCACTTAGGCATATAGCTTCATTTGTTGATATTGGCACATCTGATATCAGGGCCACACTGTAGAATAGGCTTTTGCCAATAACCCTTAGAAATTCCTCTCAGTGGGATTTGTGTAATAGGATAGTTCACTTATTTCCTGCCTTATTACCATCTAGAGATAAATAGTAGCTTTCCTAGAAGGTCAGGATCTGGAAATGTAGCTAATAATTACTATTATCCGTGCATCTGCCAATGCTAAAAGTGCAAGGTTATAGATTTTTATTTCAATCTAACTCTTGTTTGTTATTTTTCTTACACACACACACACACACACACACACACACACAATCTCAATAACCCACTATCTTACTCTACACTTAGATTCATGCATTAGCACCAAAATATTATTGTTTTTTAAAACTGCAAACATATTCCAGGCATACCATGCCAAGTAAGATTCAATTATCAAGTGTACCTCCAAACTTTCTTAATGAGGAAATTCGGATTTAATCAACCAAGATTAAAATAAGAGATTAAGTACTGACTTAAAACAAAATACATTAATGTAACAGAAGGTCACATAAAGCTTAAAATAATAATAAAAATAAAGCAATCAAGTGTCTTGCCTTGAAATTATATGAAGATAAGTTTGTATGTAATCTTTAATTCCATCTTAATGATAATGATAATAAAAATAAATGATTGATTTCTCTTTCATTTTTCATGACTTATAACTCCCCTTACTCACACTCTTAATGCAATAAGTTGATTTGCGATAAACGTTTTTAAAATAGATGCAAAACTGCAAAAGCAAAATAGAAAGCAAGACTTTTGTGTCTCAAGAAGATACCACAATAGAATTCACCAATATTTAGACAATATTCTATTTTTGGTGACAGAACCATGGAAATCAAAGCAAATAATTTTTAAGGATGTTTGGAAAGTTTTTCTGACAAATGTTTATACAAAGATATATCATTAAGCAATTATCAGGTTTGAGATGGAAAATAACCCCTTTTGGAACTAACTCCCTTTTTTTCCCAAAAAATACTAAATGATAATATTTTTTCTTAGTAAATTTTGCTGAGATTTTAATTATATTATGTCTCAAACATTCTAATTTCTTATTGTCATATCATCCACTGAAATGGAAATATTGGCACTAAAGCACATATTGGCCACTTTACACTCTGGTAAGAAAATGCTTCTCATGGTAATCGTAGGTGAATTTCCTCCATAGATATCAGTTCTGCAAATTGGAATTGCTCTGGTGAAATAGCAAAAAATCTATTGAAGATTCAGTCATAAAACAATCTCAGTTTACCCTGATAAATTATGCCGTGTGAAAAAGAAAATGAACAGATTTAAGCAAAGGCATTTATATTGGGGCCTGTGAATTGAAAAGAAATTTGTCTTGAAGGTAAAAACTATCATTTAAGGTTTCAAAACTGACGCAAGTGTTCATCCTGCAAATAAATATTTAGGAATTTATCTAAGACAGTGATAGTGTAAAAGTGGGTTATAGATATAAGAAATATATTTAAGCCACTGTGACCATATCTGCTTATAATAAAATACCTGTTGCATTTCCGCTTTATAAAAGTAAGCTACTGGAATTTAGGGAACATGTGTATATTTCAACTTGAGTTTTATTGAGTTGGAGGGCATGAAAATTCTAGGTGTAATTGTAATCCAATCACTGTTCAGCAGTGATTATTAATGATTCAGGCAGAAATACTGGTAAAGAGGTATATCAATTGATGACTTATGCCTAAATTATATTTTTTAAAAGTTATCACCAAAGTTGCTGAAGGAAATATATCTAAAGAACCATAATTGTTAAAAGAAATTATTTAGTCACATTGTAAGTTAAATCTGTTATTTAAAAATATATATATATGCCACCAAAATAGCATTGGAATTTTTCTGAGTATAAAGTCATTATCCACATTATGCATTAATATAATTTACAAATATGTAATCAGTGTTTCTTAAAAAGAATATGTATCTACAAAAACAATTATAAAATTATAGCTTTGAAAACTTGAAATAGAGTTTTAATGCTCTCACTTTCAAATTCTACAAAGGCTGCTTTTAGCTGATAAAGTAAACAAGAAATTGTCCTTTATATGGTCCCTTTAATGTGTTCCAATAATTAAAAATCAATCAAAAACATTATAAGTTTAAAAAATAATAAATAAGGTTCAGACAGAGTGTATTCCAGAGCCAAACAAGCTTACATAATTATACTTATCTGTACCTTGCCCATTTTGCTTCCAATATAAATATGGTTCTTGAATATATTATTGAGTAGAAACATAAAATAACATGTCTTTAAATATTTCAAAATTACTAAAACAAAATGCATTTCTAATACTCTTAAGTTATTTTAATATATTCTATTCCTCTAATCAAACCAAGGTCTATTTATGTAGATTAGTTACATCTAAAGTCTCATTTACCCAACCTGTATTTATCCTTTGATCACAAAGCTTGTTAACTTAAATGGTCTTTTATTGTTATGATTCATTTTCCCATAATTATGCTGTTTAACTGCCTTATTTTTTGAATAAATATATGCAAACGCGCCAATCATATTCAGCCACAGTTATGCTAGATGCTCAATGAACTGTAAGAGCCATTTCACTACAATAAAACTGCCTGGAATAGATCCAGGGCAAGGCCTACAAATACCAGTAATCAGAATGTTACTAAGACCAGAACGGATAGAAGTGTGTCACATGTATATCAAGAGATTCTCTCAAACACTGTCTGAAACCAATTTTACAGTCTATTACTGGAAGAACTTTGTGCATATGAGGGAAAGATGCCACCCACACAGCCCACAATTTTGCATCTGTCTTTTTGTCTATTTTTTTTCTTTTTTGGCTTTACCTAAAAAATATTGAACTTCTACAGCAGCAAGGAAGCACACAAGAAAACTTCTGCTTAGTCACAGCTGGGAATGTTGATGTCATTAAGGACTTCTTTATTATAGATAATTTATTTCAGGAAACTAAAGGATAGCAATATATCACTGTCAAAGCTGGTGGTGAAAGCTATGACTAACCATAAAATACTGTGTGCCACTGAAGGAAACTCTTGTCAACGTCTCCTTTATTAAAATAGGTTGACAATAGATTAGTGTAGGTCTGATGGACTTTAAAAGTGTTTTGTAGGTGGGTGGCAGAAGTCACAGCATCTTCAAACTGATGGGCAAAATGAACTTTATGCCATCCTCTAACAAATATATAGTCATTGGTTAAAGGAATTCAGTACAGGGGGAAAAAAAAAAAAACAACTTCCCTGATGACTTTACTAAAATATGACTTTAAGATAATGCCCTGTGGGATTTATTAAACAGAAGTATCACTGAGGGGAATACATTCTGGAGCAATGACTAATATCATAATTAGCAGGTGCATTTGTAAGAATTTACCCACTATTGAGTGTATTGCAAGGCTTCTCAGCATTAGGAAGTTAAGTTTTACTTCCTAACTGGCATGAGTGCAGTTCTAGCGGCCTCATCTTAACCCTGTGGTTGTTTCATCATCAGGATCAAAGTATATATTCTCACAATGCCTCCAGCCATCCCACCATCCTCCTGAAAGAATCTGAAACTTCGATGAAAATTTTTTTCTCTTCATCTACATAAACTCCTGCCTATTGTCTGCTGAAGGCCAGTCGTTCCTCAACTTCTTCTCTGCTCTAGAACAACAGGCTCTACTTTAAGGAACTTGAAAATGTGTCAAGTTTGAAAACAGTGCAATCATCAAGTTTTAACATATTTTCAAAGAAAAAATGAAGGTTTGAGGTCATCCTTAAAATGAGGAGAGCTGGAGCGCCTGGGTGGCTTAGTTGGTTAAGCCTCTGCCTTTGGCTCAGGCCAAGATCCCAGGGTCCTGGGATGGAGTCCCACATCCAGCTCCCTGCTCTGCGGGGAGTCTGCTTCTCCCTCTGCCTGTCATTCCCCCTGTTTGTGCTTGCTCTCTGTCTCTGTCTCTTTCTCTCTTTCTCTCTCTGTGTCAAATAAATAAAATAAATAAAATCTTTAAAAAATTTTTCATTAAAAAGAGGAGAGCTGCCCTGGAACTAAAAGGTATAAAATGGGCTAATATTTGTGCTTGAGTATTTATATACGTTATGTGGGAAATATATATACATGGATACACATACTTTAATTTTGTCAAAAAGTTTTATGATTCACATTTTCATAAATATAGACAGAGCCAAACTTCAGGGCAATAAGTGCATATGACTCTTTATTAATCTTAACATTAAATATTTTCTTAATTTATAAACCTTTTATTTTTATAAATATATTTCTATTGCATTGTATTACATAAGCAGCACTAACAGCAAAAAATGTGAAGCCTGATAGTGGTAGGAAAACATAAGAAAATATAAATATTATATTTGTAAATAATATTAGATACTTATCTGGCGTTTTTTAAGTTTTTTTTTAATTTTTAAAATATCTACATTTCTTAATCCTTTAATGAGGTATTTGAGATTATTTTAAGAGTAACCAATTTATTTTAACCTCATATATAAATCTATATGCACTGTAAAAAGTGAATAATATATAACTTCAAATTTATTAAGAAAAGTTTCTAGAAATTCTGTTTGTTTTTATTTTATTAATGTTTTTAATGTGTTCTGAACAATATGGTCACAGGTGATCAATAATGTTTTAGAACCTGGAAATTCTTTTCTTGACTAAAAGTGATGTTCAAGCAATTGAGATTGGAATTTTAGGACATACTTTTCTATGATCTGATAATTTTCATGATCACACACAGCCTCAAATAACATGAAGATGCCAGGAATAAAATTCCAAAATCATCCAAGTAGACTTGGATATGGTAATATTTACTGAAATTATAAAATTCACTCATAGCACTTAAGTAAAATTATGAACTCACTCATACACTCAGAAAAACTTAAAATTATCCTACAGACTGATGAGTCATCATCTCAGTGGAAGGATGATGGAATATTTTACCTGGTTGGCATTTTGGAAATTTTGTTGAAAACTAAAAACTAATGGATGAAGAGGTTATTACCTATGAGTAGTTATATGAACTAATTGTAAAAACAAAGTTCTCAGGTTTCTAATTCATATAATTAAAAAAAAATTATACTTTTGTATTTTCATGTATTGCAAGATAAACAAATGCACCCAAATTTACATTGGAGCTGAGATTTTCGTAGGTGCACACAAAACTAAGAATAAAAGTAACAATGTATTAAAAATAATGATAATAATCTGAATTTTGAACTCTTCTCCAAAGAAACTCAAAACATCTTGATGGCTGATTATCTTTTCAGTTTTTTTGTACCTTATTTATACTATTTTTAATATATGGTAAAACCGAAAAAATGCATTATGATTATGTACTCATGTTAACTTAAAGTAGGAATTAAACCTTCCAACTTTTTAAAAATTAGAAAAAAAAAAAGGCAAGTGGAGAAGACACTCCTGGAGGCCTGCTATAGGAGAGACATCCCCTTCCTATTTAGCTCATCATTCCCCTTATAAGTAGAAACGTATATAATGTTCATGGAAATGAGTGCATGTAACTAATCAAACTGTACTATCTTAGAACAACATTGTGGAAAATTAACCTCAAAATTATATATGAAGAAATTGTTCACGCATTTTATGTTTGTTATTGAAATCACTAACATACTAGGATATGAACTTTTAAAGATCACCATCTTGGGAGCTCATCAGTCCCTATAGTCAAGAATCTCTTGTGTTCGAGAAGTGGGACTAAAGGCAGACAACGGATAATGTTGCTAGTAAAGATATACTTTTTCTTTCACATTTTAATTCCAAAATACTGAGTTTATTGTCTATACTATGCTACTTTAATCCTCTATGCTGCAATCTCATTTCTATATATTTGGATTGACTGTATTTACCATGTGTTTAATTCCTTTTTATTGAAAAGGCCATGCACATATATCAAAAGGATTTTCTCTTCCTAGCATAAAAAGTCTAAAGTCAATCCTAATGTGAATCTTTTAAAATTCAACTATAAAACACCACATGAGAATGTATTCTTTTGTAAAATTTATTTTAGTAGATCTTATTCTGCTGGCTCTATATATTTTCTTCTATGAGTTCATATTGAAATGACTTACAGTAGTACTACAAAAAAATCTGAAAACACAGATGTTCAAATAAAACTGGAAATTCTCCCAACAGTGAAGAAGTCCCCAGCCTCTTCTCAGCCAGGCCTTTGTTGAAAACACCTGTTGAGAAGTTACCCTGAGACTGAACAAATAATTCTTGATAAGCCTCGATAGGCAGTAACCTGTGACAATTAGTAATGATCTCTACTTGATTTTAGATTCTCATATTAACATATGAAATAATTCACATGAAGATTACTATGAAAAGTGCTTTTATAAATTTGTATAACAATTTATTTGCCTTACCTACCACAAAATCTGTGCTCCTATTTTTCAAAATCAGTGTTATAGCTTTAAAATGAATAAAATATTTCATTAACACAATGTTGTATTATGACTCACATTATTGAGGATATTTTAATCACTAGTCTATTATTCAAACACTTTATTTCATCTGAGAAACTTGAAAAAAACCCTGAATAAAATCTCTTCTCACAAACCACTGTTTCTACATAGTGGTTACATGTGCAACCAGCTTACAGGATTGTTCTGCATTCACTTTCAATAAGAATGCTCTTTGCCCAAGAACCCACAGAGCTTAACCTTAAAATTTAGACCCCGTGACTCACACAATATTATTTGATACTTTAAAAAATCTTAATTTAAGCGGCAATATGAGTCTTCTACATCCTGAAATTCTTAAATTTCATACCAGTGTATCTCAAAACAATCACGAAATACGTTTCATTCCATCAATAGAAATACACTGTGCACTTTCTAAACAGGACAAACATACTGGAAAATAAAGGTAAAGCAGACCTAGTAGTTGCTAGTCCAAGTGCACTCCGTGAATTAAAATACTACTTTCAGAAATACACGTGAGATTAGTAGTGTGTTTCCTCAGCAGACTGTGTTAAATATACACACTGATAAATGCACTTTGAAACAAGGTTATGGATACCTGAGCACTTGAATTTAAGCATGTCACTTCAGCACAAAGCGTTTGCAGCATTCTAGTTTAAAGAAAAAGAAGAAAGGAGGATCACTATAGTTAATTTACTCTGTTCTCAACAATAGGTACTGAGAAAAACCTGGTATACTGAAAAGGAAATTAACATATTAGGAATTTACAAAGCATTCTTTATAAGACTGCAAAAACTCAGGGGAAAAAAAGAGAGAGTGCCTCTTTTAACAGTTTATATCGAGGATATTTCTAGGGCAAGAGCAATCTGCAACATTGAGTCACCTTGGAAAAAATTTCAAGAACTTAAAACTGAAACTTTTTCTGTGTTTTTATGGCATGGATTTAGATTCTAGAAGAAAGGGAATGGCAAGGAAGTTTGTCTTTTGTTTTCTTTTTAAATTATCTGTCTCTTTCCCTGCATGTGTGAGATTTGCTTTGGCTTAAGTTTTACGGCTGAGAGGAATCATCATCATCATCATCATCACCATCACCATCATCACCACCATCCATTCCTCAAGCAATGAACAGCTTAAAGAACAGCATGGTGTAAATACAATACAGGCACCCCTGTCCCTCGAAACCTTCTGGATACTTCCATCCAAATTTGTTCCTCACTAATCTGACCAAGGAATCAGGCTTGCTGATATTCTACTGCACCAACTTCATTTTTACTGGAACCTAAATAAGAATACAACTAACAGCACTTGAAATGGAAGATTAAACATTACTCTGTGATATCTTTGTAGTTGTCAATGGTAAAAATAGAAGAAAGGTATTTAACATACATGTATAGATAAAATGACTGCAAAAGATCTATAAATACATATTTTAACATATCTCCCTAAAGAGATTATCGTAAATACCAGTTTAACACAGTCACAGAAAGACTTTCATAGAAACCACACTATTTTTTAAGGGAGATATTTCTTGTTCAGTCTTTTATAGACATCAAAAAATCATGATTACTGGTATACAGTAGACAGCATTAAAAGTGGGATTTAATACTACAATCGATTCTTTAGTATTCAGTAGCACCAATTACAAGAGTCTGTTTTACAAGGACATTATAATATTATAAGAAAATATGTTTTGCTAACTTTTGGCATTTGTTATACTTCTGTTAGAAAGGATAAGGTTATGAAGTTTTACTATTCATTTTAATAATAAAAACATTACTGAGCCAAGTGTCATTAAAAGGTATTTGCTTTTCAAAGCATAAAATTATGAACAAATTAACTTCATTTGCCCCAAACTAATCTTCCTCCCAAAGTGTCACTTTTAGTTAAACTCAATTTTGAATTTCAAGTAGTGCTCATCCAGAGTAATTTGTATCAACATGCATTTATAATAAGCAAGGATTAAGTTTTTCTGTGACACAACTTAATAGCGGATAAAAGAAGCTAAGCAGTGACTAGACAAAGTACAGTCACCTGCTATTGTTAGAATCTATGTCCATGATGGGTCAGTCATTTAGGTTTTTTTTTTTTTTTAATATATCAGTGACTTTGGATTATACTATCTAAAATATATTAAATATCACTTGAAAATATGAAAACTAAATACATCCTGAAATTCCTTTTGGTGGGTCAAGTGCCTTTAATGCCAAATATGCCTCCTGTTTTCAACCATATAAGTTGAGTCTGTGACCCTCTGGTGCACTCTATTCCTTCCTCAATGACTCCAAGAAACAGATCAGGACAAAATAAATATAAACTTCTCATAGACAGTTAACGGTCATTATCCAAAGCCTACATTTATTCAAACTTTTGAAAGAGCTTCAGAGCATAATTTACATATTAAAAGTTTAAACTACACTAAGACATCATGATGCAGTTTCTAGTGTAAAGAGTAAATCAGAGTCATATTCATTAAAACACTTCTTAAAGTATAATACTGACTTTTTCGGTGAGGAGTGAAAACTTAGCTCAGATTCAGGCTCTGGAATTCTCTGACTAGTTGCTGTTTTGTACTTGAAAAAGTGAACTTCTGAGTATTTGAGTATACATTTCTTTCATTTTTGGCATCAGATTTTTTTAAACAGAATTAAAAAGCAATTTAACTAAAACTTTTTTTTTTCTCTACTCTGGGAATCCTTTGTTATGGAGAGAAATGTGGACCCACAAATAAAAATAAAGTAAAATAAACTCTAAATACTGAACACTGCTAACATTTTTAAGCCTACAAAAATAAACTTTAAGATACAACAAAAGTAAGACTTTTAGACTACTTGAGACTATTTACAGGGGAGGGGTTATGTATGGAATGTGTCGAACAGGTAGTGGCAAGAGTGTAAACCATTTTCACTTAAAAAATTTTCCTCTCTCACTGCTGCTGGCCGCGTGGCTTTGTCCTGTTCCAAAGGTTTCAGGACAGCTTCCCAAACCAGCAATAAAGTCAAGTCCCACTTAGGCTAAGAGTCTCTTACCTGAATTATGGACATCCGAGTGGCAGGGGTCTCGCTTGCATTAGTCCCTTGTCCGGTGAAGCTGGTGTGGCAGCCCGCGTGCCCCTGAGGAACAGTCAGGTTGTTGGAGGCCGGTTTGAGATACATCACCTCCGATCGGGGCGAGCTGAGGGGCAGCCGGGTCTGGTAGTCGAAGTACATAGGGGAGGTGGCCAGGGAGGGGCTGCTCACCACGTTCATGACATTCATGGCGTTCCTCTCTTCCACCTCGCTCTGCACCAGCATAATATCATTTTTGTTGATTTTTTTCTTCTTGCCCTTGCCCCCGCCCAGCTGCGGGTGGCTGTACTCGGCGATGCGGCAGTTGTAGGTGCGAATCTCCTTGTTCTCGCGCTTGCACTTGACGGCAATGGTGATCATGGCCGCTAGGAGAATGATAGAGATAGTGCTCAGAGTCACGATGAGCGGCAGCGACATGTCCCAGTGGTGCTGCTCGCCGTTTACCCGGGGAACCCCTTCGGGCAAGGAGCCGCTCACGGAGCGGATGATGAGCTTGGCCACCGCGGACAGGGTGGGCTTCCCGTGGTCAGTCACCTTCACCACCAGCTCCACCACCGGCGTCACGTCCTCCCAGAAGGGGTGCAGCGTGCGGATCTCGCCGCTGGAGGGATCGATTTCAAACAGGTGGTCGTCGTTTCCGTCTACGATCTCGTAGGTGAGGCGCCCACTCTCGCCGAAGTCACTGTCAAGGGCGCGTACGGTGCTCACCAGGTAGCCCAGGCCGGCGTTGCGCGGCACCTGCAGCTCAGCGGTGTCGTTCTGCAGCGTGGGCAGCACGATCACCGGCGCGTTGTCATTCACGTCTAGCACCGTCACCCTCACAGTGGCGTTGCTCTCCAAGTGCGCGGGCGCCCCTGAGTCCTTAGCAAGCACCTTGAACTCAAAAGCCTTGGTCTGCTCGTAGTTAAAGGAGCGCAGGGCGTAGATGGCCCCGTTGGTGGGGTTCACAGACACATAGGTGTAGATGGACACGTCGCCGATGTGCGAGGGCAGGATGGAGTAGGACACCGTGCCGTTCTGGCCCAGGTCGGGGTCCTGGGCGAGCACGGAGCCCAGGTACTCTCCTGGGATGTTGTTTTCGTGCACCTGCAGCACATAGAGTCCCTTGGTGAAACGAGGAGGGTTGTCGTTCTCGTCCAGAATCTTGACAGCGAACGACTTGGTGGAGTTGAGAGGAGGCGAGCCCCCGTCCCGCGCCACGATTGTCACGTTGTACTCGTCCTGTGTCTCGCGGTCCAGCGGGCGGTCAGTCACCACCGTGTAGAAGTTGTCGTAGTTCTCCTCAAGCTTGAAGGGGACAGAACCTCCGGGCCCGCCCAGGCCGCCGCCGCCGCCGCCCGTCCCTCCTCCGCCCAGTACCCTGCACTGCAGCTGCCCGTTCTTGCCCGAGTCCCGGTCAGTGACCCGCACTAGGGCTATGACGGTGCCGGGCGGGGCGGCCTCGCTCAGCGCCCCCTGGCGCACGGAGACGAAACCAATGGACGGCGCGTTGTCGTTGCGGTCGATGAGCTTGACAGTGACCTTGCAGTGGGCCGGGATGGGGTTGGGCCCCAAGTCTCGGGCCTGTACGTCGATCTCCAGCATCCCATTCTCCTCATAGTCCAGATTGCCCTTGACACGGATCAGGCCGGTCTTAGGGTCGATGGAGAAGAGCTCTCTTACGCGGTCAGGCACATAGCTGCTGAAGGAGTAGAGGACTTCACCATTGGGACCCTCGTCGGCGTCGGTGGCATTCAGATCAATGACCACGGTGCCCAGTGGGGCATTCTCTGGCAGCTCCACCAAGTAGGAGGGCGCCTCGAACACCGGGCTGTTGTCGTTAGAGTCTATCACCTTCACGTTGATTTGCACAGTGGCCGATCGCGGCGGCTCGCCGCCGTCCAGGGCGGTCAGCACAAGCGTGTGGTGGTTCTGCTGCTCGCGGTCCAGCGCCTTCTGGATAACCAGCTCTGGGAATTTGGTGCCGTCGCCGCGGGACTTGACGTCCAGCGCGAAGAGCCCATGGTCGTCGCGCGTGAGCAGATAGGTGCGGAGCCCGTTCTCGCCGGCGTCCGGGTCATGTGCGCTGGTGAGAGGGAAGCGGGTACCCGGCGCCGCGTTCTCCGAGATGTCCATCTCAATCTGGTCCGAGGGGAAGGAGGGGGCGTTGTCGTTGATGTCCTGGATCTCCACCTTGATCATGCAGATTTCCTTGTCGTTGGCGAACACCTCGAGGGACAGCTGGCACTTGGCGTTGTGGCGGCACAGGGACTCACGGTCGATGCGCTGCTTGGTGTAGAGGAGCCCGCTGTCCGCGTCCACGTCCAGCAGGTGCGGCGCTGAGTTCTCCAGCACCCGGTAGCTACCCGACTTGCTTCGCCCGCTGCCGACACTGCCACCGCGCTCTGCGGGCGGAAGCCCCGGCTGCAGTCGAGCATCCTTGCCGATGTTGCCGATCACGGTGCCGGCCCCTTGCTCCTCTGGCACCGAGTAGTTGAGGTTTTTGAGCGTCAGGGCAGGGGCCCATAGGAGGAAACAGCAACAGATGGAAAGGTACATCCCAGACCGGTGGGGTGGGGGCTGGAGCGGCCGGACTGGAGGGGCGAGCGAGTGGGTGCGCGCCAGCCTGGGGCTCGGGCGCAGCGTGCGCGCGCGACACGAGCCACAAGTCTGTGGGTCCTTCCTTCCCTCTGCTCCTGGGCTGCGGCACCCGGCGGTCTACCTTATTCCGCTCAAGTTCCCCGAACCTGTTGATCTACAGCATCCGCACTGGGCGAGAAGCGGCGGCGCAGCGAAGCTGCAGGGGCACGGAGCAAGGCGGCGGCTCCCTGCGGCTGGGGGCGAGCCCGGGGCTTTGTCTCTTCCGCCGGGACTTGGGGCGACTCAAAGTTCAGCGATGAGGCCAGCGACGAGATGGAAATCGTGTCTAGAAGGGATGGTAAAGAATCCGTGGATTTTCCTGGCTCCGCTAGGGCGCTGCAAATCCACTCCCGCGGTAGCCGCCGGAATACTCTTCACATCGGGTGGGGGAGGGAGCGGGGAGGTGTGTCTTCAGGCAGATGGGAAAGTGAAATCCTTACTTGTTTCTCGTCTGCTATGATGAAATTGATGGGGATGAGGAGCAACGGAGAGAGAGTCAGATATATTTTGAAGCTTCGCTGGAGCCCGGTGAAATGTCTGCTGGCTTCGCGGGCTGTTCGGTTTTCAGGCAGTGTTTTGCTGCATTTAGAGATCTAATCTTGCATTGCTGGCTGAGGGAGAGGCGGCGGCGGACTGCATCTCCCAGCCAAGCGTATTTTCTCTCTCTCTCTCTCTCCTTTCCGAGCAGCCAAAGGGAGGGGAGGAAATGCAGCGCAAAGAACTAGTGTCCCGATTTGTAGTTTCCTCCCTCCACCAGGCTCCTCCCTCTCTTCCTCGGAAAAGGCTCTCCCCCGAAGTCAGGAAAGCCACCGCCAGATCAGCGTTTGCGGTATGAGTCTATTGGGGGGGGGGGATATATAGCTCTATCTCCGCCTCTGTTCGTAGAACACACACTCTGTGATTTCTCTATGCCAAGCCAGTAGCCGCCGCTACCATCCCATTCTCTCCCCGAGAGCGAGGACTTCTCTCGATGCAGTTTAATTCCAGTTTGCTTTTCTTCCCAGGCGAAAGGAAATCAACAGGCAACTCATGGTTGGATGTGCAGATTTGAAGGGGGAAGGGGAGGCGGAATAAAAAGGAAGGGGGAGCCACCCTCCCAGTCCTCGCACACACACTCTCCCTGTCTCTCGCTAGAAGGGAAACAGTCTCTGCATTCACAGGGCTGGGCTGTCAAGTGCCTCTCTTTTCTTTCTATTCAGCATCTCCTTCCAATGGCCCTGCCTCCCAGTCCTCTTCATCTAGAAAGGAAAACCTTGGCGAGGAATAAAAGTGGTGAATATTTGAAGCGAATAAAGTGCGGGGTTTTTTTTCCCGTCAATTTTTTTTTTTTTTTTTAATAGTAGGAGTGGGCTGGATGAAAGAAACACATCAAGGTTTGGCGTGATGCATTCTGCAGTCTCGCTTTCACACAGTCTCTCTGGGCGACTCGAGGAGGGCAGGGGGTGAGGAGCTGCGGCCGCGGCGGTCCAGCCAGGGGCGCCCACCCCCGAGAGCTACCTCCGAGGGGATGTTAGGCACAGGTCTGTCTACACATTATTTCGGGTTCTTGAGGCGCCTCGACATATGGGAATGACACATCCAGAAATGCAGGTGTTCCGATCTGCCCGATGAGTCAGAAGCAGTGGAACGAATCGTATTCACTCTCGCCTCATGGTCCTCCCTTCACAGACATTAGTTGCGGCTTCTTCCTAACGCTTTCTCTGACTCACTGTATAGAAAGAAAAGCCAGATTCTTGTTTTGGAGGAAAAGAAAAAGCGAGAGAAAAGGGAGGGAGGGAGGGAAGGAGGAAGGTGTAGCTGAATCCAGCAGCACTTTTACTCTACCTCTTTCTGCCGGGGTCCGAGGGTCTGGAAAACAAGGCGTCTGTTTTGCTAGGTGTATTTATTTATTTATTTATTTATTTTTAAAAAAAAACCTTTCCTTTTGGTTAGGCGTGAGGAACCCCCAAATCTTTCAGAGTCCTGGAAAAAAAGAGGAAAAATCAGGATTCCAGTGACTGTTCACAGCTTAGCCCCGCATCATAGTTCATGATTTTCCTCTCAATGTTCTCTATTCACAAAGTCCAGCACCGGTGTGCATAGTTAATTGTGTAGTCCGTTGTGGAGGGCTTTTTTTTTTTTTTCCTCCTTTTCTGTCACGGGTGGTCTCTTTTAATCTGGTGCCTGTCAGGATCAGCGCATAGCCTGCGAAAGACGTGCGGATTTCAAAGCAAATAAATCCATCTCCGCAAGCAAAGCATCGGAGGAAATGAAAGGTGAAAATTCAACAGTTGGAGTAGCGTCTCCCCAGCCGCCCTCTGCCGCTGCCGCATCCGCCGGGCTCGCAGTCCCAGCTCTCGCCCCAGCGCCTCTTGCTGACTGACTCTATTCACCTCACGCCGCCGCTTAAACATTGATACTGATTCCCTGCCAGCCAATCCGCGTGAGGAACAAGGCCCTGCCTCCTCGGCCCACGCCCAATAGAAGGCGGAAAAGAGACTGGCGGGGGCGGAGCCAGGAGCCCCAGCTCTTCAGAGTCATTGATTAGATCAGTTAGATGGGAGACCAGCTGGGCTACCCGAGCCCCGCGCGCCGCCTTGGCAGCGGCGCCCAGGGCCTCGTCGCCGGGTCTCCCGAGTTTTTAACTACTGCGAGAAGCTCCTCCACCGTGTTCCTCCAGAAAAAGGAGAATTAAAAGAAAAAAAAAAAGTTTGACAGCGATTTAATTTTTTTTTTTTTATTCCATGTACACAGGAACCGGAATCGCAGCGTGTTTGCAGAATAAGGTAGCTGCGGTCTTCCCGATGGGTTTCTGTACACACACACACACCGACAGCAAACATACACCTATGCCATGAGAGGCGCAGATCTTCTGGCTGCCTGTGAATCCGTCTGAATGTGGTGCAGAGGGATGTGTGTGTGTGTGTGTGTGTGTGTGTGTACACCCGCGTGCGTGGTGTGTGTGTGTGTGTTTCTGGGGGGTGTAATGTGTATTTCAGCGAGTGTGTGTGAATGCGAGCGCGCGAGCGCGCCCGCTTCTGCCGGAGCTGGTGCAAACACACCCGGAGCAGTAGCAATCAATATGTAACTTTCTTTATCCTCGGAGAAAAATCAGCTGTCCCCATGCACCCATGCAAGGAAAGTCACTTGATTATGAAAGTGTTTCAGAAGAAAAGCAGAAGCCCAGTGAAAGAGAGGCCGTGTCTTCCCAGAGGAAAAACTCCTCTCCTTTAAGGAGAAAGGCTCACTGTCAATTCAATCTTTGTAGTTTGTTAAAGCTCAAATCTGGCTAAATAATACTTAGGACTCTACCCTTTTCAGTCACCCTCAGCTAAGTCCTGATTTAAGGTAAAGCGGACACCACACCCAGTACACACACACACACACACACACACGCACACACACACACTAGTTTTCGGGTTTTGTTATTTGATCTTGTTATTGAAGTTCTATACGGCAATCTGAATTTTATCTCAACCAAATAAGTGTTGATAATCACATTTGCCAAAGCTCCTATGCATAAAAGCTGAGCGGAAAGCGGAAGGCAGATCAGTGGGGCATCTGTTAAGATTCATGTTTTGTAAGTAACACCATCACCACCACTACTACTACCATCTCCCTCTCTCTCTCTCTCTCTCTCTCTCTCTCTCTCTCTCACACACACACACACACACACACACACACACACACACACAGACTCCTGGTTCATTTACCCTGTCAACTTCAGTTTCTAATCTCAGAGATTCTTTCTTCCCAAACTATTATCACAAACATCCACAAGTGAAGACTATTTTGCTCCTGATCCTGCGGTTCTGAGAAAGAGTTAAGAAGGAAAAAGAAAATTGAAGTATTGAAATAGAAAAGGTGAGTGTTTTCATTGCTAGAGTACTGATCGCAATTCATAAATACTAAAGTTGCCATTTATAAATTGTGAATGACTAATGTACAATTCTGTTACATGAATCATTCAGGATTCAAAGAAAATCAAATCCAGACCAATTACAGAAAGTTCTGATGATTGTTGTTGTGATAATTGCTTAAAGATTCAAGTAAAGGAGCTATTTATTTCCTGGAGGATTCAATGAGATAACTTATAGTCTGAGTTTACAGTCTGATCTGGATCCAAAATTCACCACTCCCTTAAGATATTATCTTTAACAATTTAAAAATTCAAAGAGGAGCTCTTGCTAGACCTTCAAATCCTAAAATGTCTTTGTATTTTCTAAATAGGTAGTTTGTACATATGCCTTCGCTAAACAGGGAAGCTAGAGCTTTGTAGAAATCTGGGTTGTTTTGCTGAGTGAGTGCCTAAACACTCTGCTTTGTGAAACCTCACCTTTATATCTCCTTAGGCTTGGTACCTCTGTCCCAATATGTGTACCTTGGAAGCTGAGGCTTTGATGCTTTAAAAGCAGCAGCTAACTTAAACAAAGAGTCGTAATTACACATTCCTTAATTAATCATTACTTTTTTAATATGACAAACCTATGGCTTTTTTCTGCATTATATACTAATTCAAGCAAAGTCATAAAATACCCTTACTTGAGGTTTACAATAAGGCAAAAACAAGAGAATGAAAATATTTCAAGGAAAGGGGAATATGGCTTATTGATGAGCCCTGATTAATTGTGCTGTTACACAAATGAGGGGAGAAACACAGTGTCTGGGAAGAGACCCATGATAGGAAATACAGCCTCATAGACAATTTGCCCACCACCCTTTCCAGAGTAATTATGTTACACTTCCCCCTAGTGTGTAGAAAGAGAACACCAGGCCACAGGGCATCTGCCAAAGGGAGCAAAATGGAACTATATCAGATATCTACTTACATTTTATTTAAACTGTAGTATTGAGTTCTGTTACTTAAGACTGACATGTACCCAAAATAACTAATTTTTATCCTTATGTCTCATCCCTATTTTATTTTTAAAGGAAATAGAGTCTACTGATATTTTCAATTCTTTTGCTTCCCCTTAGCCAGACACAATTTTTAAAGCTATAATCACTACTAATTTTTACCATCTCATAAATTCGATTTTTTCTCCCCAAATATTTGTTTGATATATAGTTATTAAGTAACTTCTTTTTAAGTATGCTTAAAATATTAAGTTCATTTAGTTCAAAGATTTTATTGTATTCTATACCATAGTAGGCTATGACGTATGAGATCTGGTTGAGGAATCTAGAAAAATGTAGTATTATGCATAACTCACAGTACCTACAATCTCACATTTCTCAAGAAGAGACTGGCTGATAATCATGATTTACAATTACAGATGGTAGCCTCAAACTTAAACCGAAATTGAATTATTGCTTCCTTATTAAACGTATACTGAACATCCAAAGATTTCATTGATTTCATCAAAACACAATATGTGTGCACACTTACTGAGAAAAGGAACTTGGAAAGACATATAATCAATATAATTATATAGTATAAATGTTAATTAATAAATATAAAATTATTTAATTAATATACATATAATATAAAATTATTTAATAAGATATGATAGTCCAAGTAAATTTTAAAATAAATTGATTATTATGTTAGAATAGCTACCAATAGAAGCACTGTGGTCTATTTTATAGACTAAGAAGGACTAATTAATGCTTCTACATTAAATCAATAGCTTAATTAACATTATTAATACCTAATCTTAAGGATGCTTTTTAATGAAATCTCATGTTATTTAATTTTGCCTTTGAGAGACTTTTGGTATTTCATTATGTACTAGTTGGAGTTGGAGTTCTGAGAATTTATGCCTGCAGCCATAAAAGCAGTGCTTATAACTGTCTTCAAATGTTATATTTGCTGTTTGCTCTATTCCTGAGTTCAATACAGTACTTAAAAGAAATTTTGATGCTGATATTTTCAACATAACCACTGTTTATATGAATGAAAAATGCCCTCTCTACTGTTACCTTTTCTGTCCTTCTTACCGTTATTTCACTGCCTGGTTTCCTATATTTTTATTTGTTAATAGAGAATCTTCAAAAATAATTTTAACAGCTATTGTTTTTTATTTTTTTATTTTTTTAAAGACTTTATTTATTTATTGGACAGAGAGAGACAGCGAGAGCAGGAACACAAGCAGGGGGAGTGGGAGAGGGAGAAGCAGGCTTCCTGCTGAGCAGGGAGCCTGATGTGGGACTCGATCCCAGGACCCTGGGATCATGACCTGAGCCGAAGGCAGACGCTTAATGACTGAGCCACCCAGGCACCAACAGCTATTGTCTTTTAGAGATACTTGTGGCTCACCTCTAAAACATAGCTGTTGGCCGTTTGCTGACTTTTAACCAAAGCTTTCTCTTTTTACAAATGACAAATCTATGCTAATAGGACAATCACTAAAACATCTCTTTCTGTTATGATAAATATGAATTATAATAAAGATGTAAAATAACTATAATTTTTAAGCTTCAGGAGAAATGTTTTGTAATTTAAAAAGTTTTTGAGAACTCAGTCTCTCATACAACAAAATAAGAAACAAATATAAAATATCTTCATAAACAGTAATTTAAATTGAATATTAATTTTTTCTAACTTTTATTAAAACTACAAAATCTTGCTATTAGAAAAATATTTGCAAGGAAATAAAATATTTTACTTTTCTTCTTTATTATATGTATATGTTGTTATGAAATGATTATACATATACATGTGACCTCCTCCCACACATACGAATGAAGTGCATTCCTAGAGAAAGTCAAAAATAAAGTTACAGGATTTACCCTACAAAACCATACAAATTCTATTAATTTGAAACTCACACAAGAAATGAACTAAATTTCCAACCGGTGTTCATCTATTTTACATATATTTCTAAGTATGTTAGTCAAAAGGACATATTCATAAATTAGTCATGAATGATCAACTTTTGAACAGTGGCACGTATTTCAGCCATTTATTTTAAGTACCGAGACAAATTTAAAATTAAACAATTTTATATTTAAATTTGACAACCTAAGGTTATTTGGCGTGGTGTAAATAAATTGTGTCTGAAGTAGTGTGTGGAATACTTGAGAGAAACCACACAGAAACATGATTGTCAGATAAAAAAATGTTATATCTACTGTATTAGTTAACATATAATTAAAACGGGGAGTTGGATTACATTGTGAAAAATGTAATCCTGAGAAAACCTATCTTGAGCTTCATAAATTCCAAATGTCATATTCATGTCTTCTCCTGACTTAGCCAGAAATAAAAAGGTTCAATTAATTATGAAACCTCAACTCTCCTGCCCCATGAGAAGTTACATGCTGGCTCCCCCTTGTGGTCACTTCAACCATAAAGAGAGACGTTCAGGCGTTTGTTTTGGAAAATTTCCTTCATTAAGAAAGTTAGGCTTGTTCAATCTTTGTCTAAAACTTTTTAAAAGAAATGAAAAGTTTATGAATGAAATAGTTAATTTATATATATGACTGCTGGATGGTTAAAATAAAATGGCTTAAGCGAGAAGCAAAGATAGTATTTCATGTATGGTGCAGCAACCCCATTGTTTCTTACAGGGAAGCAAGTTAGGACAATTCTAAATTTGCAAGGCCAGCCCTTGGAGGGAACCTGGGCAACTTGATTCAGTAGGTGGCACTCTTTCCTCAGAGTCAGTTTTGCTGTGATGACCTGAAATGTTTCAAAAAGCTTTGTCACTGGAGGTCCTGCCTTTCAGGTGAGGCAAAACCCAAAAGCTTAAAATCACTTATTGGTATAACAGGTCACACATTTCTATCTATTATCCGAGATATTTAAATGTCCTGTTATATAGCTATCACATAGAGAAGTATGAGAAGAATATGCGGGAAGTACACTGAGCTCTTCAGAAAGCAAATAAGTGCTCTACAAATCCTCTGCATTTTAATTATCATCATAATCATTAACCCTCCCAAGTCTCAACGACAAGGTCTTACTTGGATAATTATGTTCTACTTATGTAAATTCCTCTTTTCAGTGAGCTAAGCATATTATTTCCTCTTATCTTTAAAAATTTGGAGCAGTTCAATTGAAAACCAAGCTCTATTAAACAGCTATCGTCCCTCACCCTGGAAGTCACAGGCTTTTGTTTTAGGTAAAGCACCTTTGATTGGTTTTCCCTTACCCCACAACATGCATAAACAAGTGCATAACCAATAAAATTATTTCTGTTCTTGCTCAAGTGATGTTTTAAAAGTATGTTAAATGTTAAATAAAAGGAATCACTGGATTGAATCATCCTTAAAATTACCGTGGCTGGACTGATTCGTGGAGCTATGAAACCTCATTTCTTAGAGGGTCCACAGGTTTTTGAGTCAGTGTCATCTGTTTCTCAAAAAGAAGAGAGCAAAATATGCAGGGGAAAAAAGGCCATCGCCATTTACAAGTTGCCAGTACTAAAAGAAATATAATGATTTATAATATTTTATTTTTATTTTTTTAAGATTTTTTTAAGATTTTTTTTTTAATTTATTTGACACAGAGAGCACAAGCAGAGGGAGAGAGGGGAAGAAGCAGGCTCCCTACTGAGCAAGGAGCCTGATGTGGGACTCGATCCCAGGACCCTGGGATCATGACCCGGGCCGAAGGCAGCCACTTAACCGACTGAGCCACCCAGGCATCCCTGATTTATAATATTTTAAATTAAACATTGAAGAAGTCCAACTTTGGTAATAAAAGAGTGAAGTTTATTAATCAACAAAACTAGTTACTATAGCATAAGCTTGTTATGTGACAACAGTTAAACTATGAAAACAAAAAGAATTTAGATTCTTGAGTACTTACTTAAATGTTGGTCTGCTCTGGGGTGCCTGGGTGGCACAGTTAAGCATCCAACTCTTGGTTTTGGCTCAGGTCTTGATCTCAGGGTGCTGGGATGGAGCCCTGCTCAGTGCCGAGTCTGCTTGAGATTCTCTCTCCCTCTCCCTCTGCCCCTCCTGCTCCTGTTCTCTCTCTCTCTGTCTCTCAAATAAATAAATAAATCTTAAACATAAATAAATAAATAAATAAATAAATAAATAAATAAATAAATAAATAATAAAGGTCAGCTCATCTTAGAAAAACACAAATAAATCCTGAAATACATTAGCTGTACTAATTAGATGAGTTGGGATGATCTATTTTCCCCTTTTGTAAGATTTGATTGGGGCACAGGGATCAGAGAAAAGCCTAAAAAAGAAAGCCTTTAAATTTTACAGTACTGCTCAGCCATTTATATAGACATGTTAATAATATTCTGAAGGTATATCAATAACAAATAGTGGTAATTAAAATCTTTTGTGACAAGGATCCTTTCAAGAATCTGCTGAATGCTACAGAATGCCTTTCCAATAAATTTGATGGTGATCTATAAATTCAGTCTGTATAAATATTTTATGAACACTTGTAGGAATTGTATATACTTGATTAGCATACTCAGGTACAAACACTGAAGTAACTGTTTTGGAAAATTATCAAAAAGTAGCTTTGCTCTGCTGATACTAAATTTTTAAGAGAGGCAAGATGAGTTTGTGTGATGCACTGAACTGTATGAGACATTTTAATAATTAAAAAATCCATTTTTTAAAAGTAAAAGCTTCCTTTACTATGATCAGAAGCTTCATTTGCAGGGGAAGCTTAATTGACTATAACTACTGTGATGCAAGTGAATCTCACAACCAGCACAAACTCATTCTACACTCCTACCTGGAACCAGGAGTGGTGCTTCAGTATTTTATAAAATCTTGACTCCATATACTCAAAGTCCTTCTGCATTTTTGGTTCTTTCCACTCCTATACCTGAGTAAATAAGCAATTTCCATAGTTCTGCATGTTTCTTCTCCTTATTTTGTTTCTCTCTCTATAAGATAGCTGAACAATATAGTATTTTCCTGATTCTCTTGAATTATTTCTATCTTATTGAATTATTTCTACCAAAGTAACTCACTTTGGTGCATTTCTTTCCTCCTACAAAAAATAGATTTCTCTTCCAACTTTCTCATCCTAACAGGACTATAAATGTAATACAGAACTTCTATCTCCTACAAATCAAGAAAAATTGAATAATTTCTCAAGTAACAACAACAAAAACCCTGTTAAAGTGATATTAGCAATCTACAAAATCGGAAATGTAATTCATTCATTCTTGTTTTAGCAAATGAGATATACATTTTAGTTTCCAGAATTATAATGAACAAGGCATACAAAGGAGTCCTTTGTCCCTGATCCAGGATTGTTGGCCAAATTCAGTTGTGTGTGATTATAGGAATGAGGTCCCCATGTCCTTGCTGGTTGTTGTCAGATTTTCTCAACTCCACAAGGCTGTCTGCATTCCTTATCACATTGCCCTCTCCATCTTCAAAGTAGCAACGTCGACTTCTTTTCAAAATTTGAATCTCTTTGACTTTTTCTGCCACATCTGTTTTGACCCCAGCCAGAGAAAACTCCCTGGCTTTAAGAGCTCATGTTATTAGATTGGGTCCCTTCAGAAAGCTCTGACAAGCTCTCTAAATTAAAGCCTGTAACCTTATTTACATCTGAAGTCCCTTTTTTCCATGTTCTGTAATATATTTGCAGATTTCCAGGGATTAGGATGTGGACATCTTCGGAGGGAGCATTTTGCTTACCACAGAGGACGTGGATAAATACATTATGCAACAGCTATCTCAAATGTTAATATAAGAAAAATTAACTAAATGGGACAACACTTAAAATTTTACATTAAACAGCATTTAATAAAAGCAGAGTATGCACTATTAGAATGTTCTTAAAACTTATGTATATACATTTATACATAAAAAATAAGGGGAGACATAAACATCAAGCATTTATAAGGCTGTCGTAAGCATTTATATCTGGGTGGTAGGGAGGTGGGTGACTTCTTTAATTTTATAATTTTTTTATTAGGAACACATAATAATCTATGTTAAAAACATATAAACAAACTAATACTACCATTTTCTCTCCCTAACACCTTAATTTCAAATACTTCACTATCTCTCGTATAAACAATATTAATTTCTATGTTTGCTTTTGTCCTTCTTCCCACCAGGCAAGTCTTTTTATCATAGAGATCACTCAGTTTTCTAAAACGCTAGAGTTCCACAAGAAACAATTAATTGGTTATAACTGCTTTCTCTTGTTTTTCATTGTTACATTCATTGTAAATAATTTATTCCCCAAGTAGAATAACAGCATCCTTGGTGTATGTCCATGACTAACATTATTTTTTATTTTGGTGCATTGCTGGGAAACAAAACAATGCTAAAGAGAAGAATTAATTTATAGGTAAATGAAATAAGAACCCATCAGACTTGGTACACCTTAACATAACATTTCAAAGGGAGAAGATTTATTAGTACTTCCCATTTTTATTTGTGTGACTTTACTCTTTAGATAAGGCAAACAAAATTGTTATGTTTCAATATTGCTATATATGTAAAGTCCAATATCTGATAGGTTTCTTTAGTGATTCCATTAGATTAGCACAATATTAATAAAATACTATTTTTCTTATAAAAGTGTGGATTAATTCTTTGAAACTTACAGTTGTCTTCATTTCTGTCCAATTGAATACATTGATCATTCATCCTGATGGGTTTAAAATATTTATGACACAAGAACAAAGCTAATTGTTTTATGTGGACTTAGTATGTTCAATGAAAGCATTAATAAATAAATTTATTCAACAAAGCATCTATAAATATAATCCTTGTACAAAATAGAGTACATGGGATCATTAGCAGTCTTAATTATACCTAAAATTTTCTGTCAGCCATGATGTGGGGTAGGGCTGGGCTGTTCAGGGTAGGATGTCTCATTAATGGTGTTGAAAATGTTATTATCTGCTCTGAAAAAAAAAAAAGAAAAAAAAAGGAAAAAAAAAGAAATGGTTTCAGGGCAATGCTCAAAAAAAAAAAAGAAAATGTTATTGGAGGGAGGGATAGGGTGGCTGGGTGATAGACATTGGGGAGGGTATGTGCTATGGTGAGCGCTGTGAATTGTGCAAGACTGTTGAATCACAGATCTGTACTTCTGAAACAAATAATGCAATATATGTTAAAAAAAAAAGAAGAAGAAAGCAGGAGGGGAAGAATGAAGGGGAGTAAGTCGGAGGGGGAGATGAACAATGAGAGATGATGGACTCTGAAAAACAAACTGAGGGTTCTAGAGGGGAGAGGGGTGGGGGGATGGGTTAGCCTGGTGATGGGTATTAAAGAGGGCACATTCTGCATGGAGCACTGGGTGTTATGCACAAACAATGAATCATGGAACACTACATCAAAAACTAATGATGTAATGTATGGTGATTAACATAACAATAAAAAATTTAAAAAAAAGAAAATGTTATTGGAAGATTTTGGTTTCATCTGGTCCAATAAGCAAGTAGGTTAACCTCCCAGAGACTAAATTTTACCATCTCAAAAATACTAATAAAATATTGGATGTTCCACTCTCCCAAATTTGTAGGGACTAGAGGACATTTGGGAAAGATTTGCTGACTCTAAAAAATAGTTGTCATATTATTACAGTACCAGTCCATTTTGTAGCTAAATTATGATAAAAATGGGTATAACAAAAATTTAAGAATTAAAGTTTGTTTTAAGAAATACAGAATTGCATTTATTTATAATTACTAATCTCTTGACCATCGTATATGTTATTTGCTCTCAAATATTCCAAATGTTTAGAGATGTGCTTTTGAGGTTGATATTTTATTTGATTAATCTATTAAGTATTTTACATATTTCAAATTAACTTGCTTTTGATTTATGTGTTTATCTGACAATACCTAACTAGGTCATATTTTTACTTTTGTTTACTTTTTCATTTGTTTGCTCCTGAACGTGTGGCAGCATAAACACAACTCTAAAGATCACAGATAAGCTCTCAAAATGTTACATGGCATTTTACCCAAACATCTGTCAAGTAAAAGGTTAAAATTTTCACTTCCAGAAGAAAAACATATACCAATTAGCAGCAATATTCTGCTGGGGGAGGGCGGGGATTGACATGCTTGTTGATTATATGGAGGGCATTTCTACATGGGGCTTTTTCTGCTGAATGTCTGTAAGTTGATTCAAAAGGTAACTTCTGCACATTATTTAGAAGGTTATTTGATACATAAACATTTAGCTTCAATGTGTATGACTTTATACTGGATATATTCTCAAAAATTATCAGTTAAATTAATAATAATCTTACATATTCCAAAACACTACTGGGTAATGCTTTTCCAAATATATCAAGAGACTTTGCTATCGAAAGTCCCATACTGAATAAAATACTTGAGGTTATAACAATATTTTTAGATGTCATTAAAATTCTTATAGATATCTAATGTCATAAACCTGTTAGAGTAGAAATTCTAAAATTTTTTAATAGGAGAGATTTTAATTATTTGGATTAGCACTAAAATATAATTTGGATAATATTCTAAATTTGTGTTTGATATGAAATAATATTTTTACAGAGGTAATATTAATATAATGTTTTCAAAATGTAGTTCAGTCATAATATTTACAAAACTACCAATACCTATATGCCACGTAAGTGGGGTACGTATATGATGAGATTACTAATCATACTTTTATGTAATTTATTTTTTTTCAGTAATGATAAATCAAGCACATCTTTCTATACCAGGACATTATATTTTTTAATAAATATGTAGAATTTTATTGTGTAGACACATAATCATGTATGTAACTAATTTCCTCTCAGTAGGTATATAGATTGCTTCTGATATTTTATTTATAAAATATTGAAATTGACATAACCATTTTATGTATATGTGGAAATATCTTTCACATGAAATTAACTTATAAGAAAGTAATTAGCTATGGAAAAAGAAATACATATTTTAATAACAAATATAAATATATTCTACTAAAAAATTAGAGGAACTATATTCTTCATAAATGTCAATGTCACCAGGAAAGGCTTTGGAAATATTTCAGATTAAAGGAGACTAAAGAGACATGACAATTAGTTGTAATACCTGATCCTAGACAGAATTCTGTACTGAATTTTAAAAATGCTATAAAGGACATTACTGGATAAAGTGACAAAATTGAAATACACACAGCTGATTAGATTAAAAAAGTATTAATGTTACATTTTAATGCCAGTAAGGGGTTATGCAAGTCAATACTCTTATTTTAAGAAAATATACATAACAATATTTAGTAGCAAATGGCCATGGCATATGAAACTTAATTTCAAATAATTCTGGAAAAAAATGTGTGTATACACAGATCCGATATATATGCATGTGTGCTTACATGGATGCGTATGTATACAGACACACGCCTTATAAAGAACAGAGAGAAGATGAGAGAGAGATCAAGAAAGCAAATGTGGTAAAGTGTTTGTAAAAGGTAAACCTAGTAAAGGATTTATATGTGTTCTTTGCACTACCGTTACATTGCAACTTTTTGGTTAAGCGTGAAATTATTTCTAAGTAAAAAGTTATAAAAATCAATAGATATTCACAAATTGCTCTCACAGAAACAGGACTGTTTTTCTTCCTTTCTTTTCCCTTTCCCTTTTCTTTCAACAGTATTTCCAGCTTTCTCCCCTCTATCTTCTGCTCTCCTTTTTCCTTCCTTCCACTGTCAAAAACCCATCTGGCAAACTCAAATGAGGGAGGCAGCCCTGGGGTAGGAAGGCTTAAGTCAGTCGAGGGGCCCCTGTGGAGGTGCTGCAGCCTGGCAGCAAGGGGAGATTGGCTACATTCAAGACGCTTGAGGTGATAGGAGCAATATTTCACACTCCACCAAGGGAGGCACAAATTTGGAAGTGGGTAGAAGTAGTGTGAACTCTGTAATTTAGCAGTCAAACTGGAAATACTTGAATATATTCATGGTTATCAACATACATGCATAGCTATAGAAATACATAGAAATGTGTGTGTGCATGTACTTACATACATGTATTTTCTGGCTGTTTCCACTGAAAGAGCCTGGGACAAGTGACACTCCAGTAGCAATGAACTTATCTAGTCCTCACATGCTTTTCATATATCACTCTCCAATTAAGGAACCCGATATCCTTGAGGAAATTGCTGCTTTTGGGCTGAGGTAGAGAAAAGAGTAAAATGAGCCTGAAAAAGCTTGTTTTATAAGAAATTAAAAAGATGATCAAGAAATGATAGGAATATTGTTAAAACAGCCTGAAAATGTTTCCACAGGCCAAATTGACACATTAGAGTATCAAAATAGTGACAGTGGTAGATTATAACCCATTGAATAAAATAGGAAACTACAAGTACTCAATGATACAAGTATATAAGTAAGGAGAAGAGAAAGTGCTACTTAGCAAGCCAAATAATAAATATGGAGGAAATAATGGTGTTGAAGATCAGCATTTGCAGGTATCTGAATGATCATTGATTCAAGCAAGGTACATAAATGAATTCTAAAAGTAGTGAATGAAAGTCAGATGAAGATGGAATACGTAAATAATTCCAAGAACTTCACCACAAAAATAGTTATTAATTGTAAAATGGTAATAAGTAACATTACAGTGGAAAAACCTGGCTGATTATTATCATCAAATGATTAATGTTACCACCAATAATGGGACAAATAGACATTGTGTACTACCCATTGGTATGCAATAAAAAGAAACAGCACCTGTAATATTTCTGCTAAAAATAATTGAGGAAACATTGGAAAAACCCAAAGTGAGAGACTGTGGTAATCAGAATAATGGCCTCCCCAAAGACTTCCATATCCTAATCCCAGAATCTGTTGTTATGTTTGATGACATGGCAAAGGAGAATTAAGTTTATAAATGGAATTAAGTCTGTTAATCACCTAACCTTGAGATGGAGAGATTACCTTGGATTATTTCAGTTGTACCAATGTAATCATATGTCCTTAAAGGTGAAAAAAAACAAGTCAGAAGAGAGAACCAGGGAGTTGGCAGTGTAAGACTTAGTGCAAGGTTGCTGATTTCAAAGATAGGGGAATGGGAACATGAGCCAAAGAATGAGAGTGGTGTCTAGCTCAAAAAGAAAACGGAACAGATTTTCTCCTTGGGCCTCTAGGAAGAAACAGTCAGATTGGCACTTTGGTTTTAACCCAGTGAGACTCATTTGGTTTTGACCTCAGGAACTATAAAGTTTGTGTTGTTTTAAGCCACCAAGCCTGTGGTAATTTGCAACAGCAGCAAGGAACTGATATAAGGGCAATCTAAAAAATGACTGACATGTAATATATATATAATACACAAACATGCCGAATTTGGAAAAATCAAAAAGAAACTGACAGACTGTTCCCAATTGAATGACAGCAACACATCACAGGGTGCAATGGTAATTCTGGAATGGATCTTTGACTGCAAAGAACTTTACTGAGAAACCTGGGCTTACTGGGTAAAGGTACATGGTAGTTCTTTGCACTCTTCTTGTAATTATTCTTTACACTTGAAACTGTCAAAATAAAATTTATAGAAATAAAGCAGGACCCAATTATAACCTCATCAGGTATTGATTGTCTATTTCCGCATATTTTCCCATTACTGGATATTATAAAGTATTTTTCTTCATTGCCAAATAAGCAAATAAAAAATTATAATTTGATTATTAACAGTTAATATTTTTACATATAAAAGCATACATTTTTAAAAATCAATTGTGTACTTGATTTTTAGGAAGCTTGTTTTAGTTGAGTAAAATGTTTGTCTATGTAAGACAGAATACCTTGCTAAAGCAGAAAAACAACCTAAATCAAACGCTTTGCTTATACACCATTAAATTTATTGAACTAAATAAATAAATTTATTGAGTTTAAAGACATGAAATAGGAAGACTTTAAAGAGTTTAAGAGTAGATTGTTTAATTTAATTTAAATATATGCTTAAATGCACTTATTTACTTTTTAAAGCCAAAATGAAGTATTTTTTCCCCCATAGAAATTTGGGGTTGGGATACCTGGCTGGCTCAGTCAGAAGACCATGCAACTCTTGAACTCGAGGTCATGAGTTGGAGCCCCACGTTGGGTGTAGAGATGACCAAAAATTAATAAACTTAAGAAAAAAAGAAAGTTAGGGTTAAGTTGCAATTGTCTGGGTCTAGTGGCCTAGTTTTTATTTTTATTTATATATTTATATTTAGAGGTGAAGAAAATGACAAATACTAATTAGAACTTATATCCCATCAGGCAGTTTATAAAATACTTTTATACTTACTTTATTCTAATTACACAATACCCTTGTAAAATAGATATGCCAGAAATTATCTTTCTCATTTCTGAGAGGAAACTGACTTTCTCAGGGTTTTAAGGATGTAAAATGGCAGAGTTAAAACTGTATTCAGTAAGTATGACTACGTTAATATCACCAAAGGATCCATGGTCCTTTGACTCTATTTTATTTATCTTTACTGTGTATTAATAATGTAAAACCATTTGAATATTGGAATATTTGACAAGACAGCTGAGCTCTGCATTTCAGAGTGAAGGTGCCAAAGTCAGATTTCCTCAGTTCAAATCCTGGTTCCACCATCTACTTGCTATACTCTATGCCATTTAAAAAATTCTCTGTGTCTGTGTGTTATTTATGCAGCTAATGAACTAATAGATGTAAAAGCCTTGATCCAAGTCTTGACAAGTAATAAGTGTCAAATAAATGTTTTTATTATCACTGTTGCTATGATTTAAAATAAAAGTAAATGGCTTTGATCTTTTTTTTTAAGATTTTATTTATTTAATTGACAGAGGGAGACACAGTGAGAGAGGAAACACAAGCAGGGGAAGTGGGAAAGGGAGAAACAGGCTTCCCGTGGAGCGGGGAGCCGGATGCGGGGATGGATCCCAGGAGCTGGGATCATGACCTGAGCCGAAGGCAGCCACCTAACGACTGAGCTACCCAGGCTTCCCATAAGTGGCATTGATGTAATGAAATAAGTCAAATCAACACCATTGGGGAAAAAAGTAGCTTGTGATCTGTCAGTGTTAAATCAGCTATTGAATGTAAATCACCTAGCTCAGGACCCCAGGTGGTTTAGTCAATGTGATTTATCTGCATTTGCAAATTGTCCCTTGTGGAAGTTAGGCTCAGTTTTCATCATCATCATCATCATCATCATCATCATTATAATCATCATCATCATCTGTTATCATCTTTTAAGGGAAAGGTACATAACATGGCTTAATGCAAAATGTCAAATCAATACAAGGGAAAAATTTACACATACAGAGTGCTATTTAGATCTCTTTTCTGTCTTCTATTTTCCAAGACAAAAAAACACACCAACCCCCCCAAAAAAACCCACAAAGTCCCAATTCCTTTCATTGTTGATGCTAATTTTATCATTTGAGTGATGCTCTTACTCTTAAGCCCAGAAAGTACTTGTTTTTTGTGTACTACCCTGGTTTATACATAGGTTTAAGCAAATGCTAGATGTTTGACTTTGGGCAAGTTACTTAAACGTTTCTATACTTCCATTTTCTCTGCTATAAAATGGAGATAATAGAAATGTTTACTTCAAGGTGGTGTTATGAAGAATCAGTAAGTCTGTGTCAAGTGATATAACACCTGATCTAGTTCAGTGCTGGTGTCATAAGAATCACAACTGGAAGAAGTCTGATATTTTAAAACTTCTGGCATTCATCATGTATTAATAATTAAGAGATTCATTGGAATCCAAAGTGAACAGTAGAAAAAGTGACAAACTATTATTAGTATCATGCCCCACCTCTTCACATAAAGTTCATTTTAAGTAAAGTTGAAACAGATCATCTGACTAAGATGGCCTTAACATTTCCTCAGCTTGACTAACTTCAACAGGCTTCTTCCTGACTCCAGGCCCCTGACCTCTTTTTTCTTAAAGCATTTACTTTAGAAAGCTTGCAATTGCAGTTTCTTTCTTTGCCCCTTTGAGTTGTTATTTTCTACATTCAAAGGATATCTTTCTCAAGGATTTAGGAACCATATCTTTAAAATGTAATCATCTAGAAAGATAAGGGTCCCCACCATCCAGTTTCTGTGAGAGTTTAGAGTCTAACCTCCACAAGGGACAATTAGCAAATGCAGAGAAATCATGTTGACCAAACTACCCCAGGAATGTCTTCTAGTTATTTTGCACTAGCATAATAACATTGGCATTTAAAAACTCTCCTGCCTTTTGTTTCAGGGAAGTTGAGTTCAATCTTTCTCTCCTATTGCAATAATCTTTAATAAAATCTTCATTGCCTATTTAACTAATCTGGTAGAATTTTTCTTTTATACATCTGATCACAGAAATTGTCTCCAGAATTAGAGAATTTATTACCTTATTGTGTATAAAATAATTATAGTGGTCTGTTAAATTTTCAAAGAAGAGACTCATCAAAATTCAGTAAGAATTTGTATTTATATTTTCATTTTAAGTAGATCGTTATCAGTTTTGACATCATATGCTAAGTACTTGACAGGATTAATTTTGGAATCATTTTATGATATGTCTTTTAACTTGCTTTATTGTTTCAATTATCCTTATGAAGTTAATTTCATTTTTTACTGAAGTGTCAGATCCACAAATTTTAGCAAACCGCTTTACTCATAAAAGTCATACATATAAATGACTCAATGTTATAGTTTAAGATGTGTTATGATAATTAATCAAGGACTTAATTCTATTTTAAGATGAAGATTTGAGAAAGCATTTCTATTTCTTTAGTTATTAGCTTGATCTTAGAATCAAAAATAATTTATGAGACACCAAATTGTCGTAAACACAACGGCTTGCTCTTAAAGTTTCAGTTACATTTTATATGGTTTTAATTAATATAATGAAAAATATTCCACTTTTCTTTATATTCTATGTGATAAATATACAAAATGAGTTTTTATTTAAAGTATGGTGAATGATTTAATTGGTAGGTTAAATGAAATGATTTACATTAAATACCACACATAGGGCAATAGTAGACACAGAATGAGTGCCTTTGATCTTCCTCTCCTCAACTTTTCTTAAATCTTTCCCTTATTCATTCATTTAGAACAATAGAAATGATTGGAATGATGCAGGTTAGATTAGAATGGTAGATGAAATTAGCATAAGGTTGGTTGGATATGGATAAAAACAACGACAATGTGGGTTGAACTATAATAATAAAACGCTGTATTAAAGGTTAGTTTGTCAATCAATAATATTAAATCTGGAATGAGCATTGTGTTATTGGATTGCATATGGTTTAGATACTAGTCATCAAAATGAAGAAAAAACATGACAGTTAAGTACCTCCTAGAATATGCCAACAAGCCTTTGTCTTTGTGTCCATTTAGGATTATACCTATTTTAATGACCTAATTAGAATAACCATTATCTATATCTAAGCCTAGGAGAACTATAGCTAAATTTAACACTATGATCACAAAATAAAATAAGTGCAATGGAAAGCAATATATAAAAGAAACCTGAATTTACAATCAGTGATTTCATTATGCAATAAAAGACAATATGCCTTCAAACATGAGAAGTATTAAAGAATAGATGTGGGCATTATAAAAAAATTATTTGAGGGACACTGGGGTGACTCAGTTGATTGTGTCTGGCTCTTGATTTTGGCTCAGGTCATGACCTGAGGGTCATGAGATTGAGCCCTGCATGGGGCTCCAGGTTGGGCATGGAGTCTGCTTGAGATTCTCTCTTTCCCTCTCCCTCTGCCTTTCCCCTTCTGCTCTCTTTTAAAAATAATACTCGATTTTGAAATATTTCTAAATATAAGCACAAAAGATGCCATGATGATTTGACCCAAATTTGCATTTTTCTCAGAGTTTTTCTACAGATTTTTTAAGAATGAGGCTACTCTCTTTAATTTCAACTTCAAAACTGTAGTTGGTCCAAAATATACTTATTAGCAGATTTTTATAAAACATAGATAAATTTACTTCACTCTATTTCTTCGTTGGTATATTATTTAATGAAAAACAAGGCTTCCAATTATAGTGACAAAAAGAAAGAAACAATATAAAAATATAACTTAGGAAGAATTTTCAACTTTTAAGCAAACCATAGTGATTTTATATAATTTGCAGGTGTCATTTTAGATAGACAATATACTATGTACCCAATTACATCCCTTTTTGAGACAACAATTTGCAATCAGGAGAATGTGTGATGAGGTTTAATCAAAGATTAGAACTTTTTAATTAAATAGAGCCTTTTGTGACTAGTCATTTGACATTAATTACTGTTTTAGTTGGATTCCTTTTGATTTGTAAAGGGCCCTGAGCACTGCAAAAATTATATCACATCACAGAAATTGTTGATAATTAAAACAAAAGCTTGTCTTCATCAGCCCATCACATACCTTAAAAAAGGAACATCATTTTAAATGTTAAATGGTTGCCTTAGATAAACAGACTAGAGGGTTTTAAAGGAAAAATAACAGATGGCATGTCAAGCCAGTTGCTTTCGATGGGCAGTTTAAAAGTTGTTAATTGTAATGATTTATAAACTGTTTTAAAATGTTCAGCCACACTTTTAGGGCTAACTAATGGTAAGAAGTATATATGCTATTCTAAAGCTTCAGCACCCCTATGGGAATCATAAGCCTAATGCCCTCTGCAACTTTGAATAGAGGTCATCATTTAACCTTAATGCTAAAACAGAAACTGACCTAAAAGTTCAAATAATTTTTATTTGTGGACCCATGAAGAATGAAATGAAAGTTGAAACTATTTTTGTAAGATGATAATTCTAAATCCAGATATAATATTCACACTAAGAACTACCATTCACCTCTTTGTGATTTGGAATTTATATGCAAGGGTTAATCAAAATAAAAAGATTTGAAAACCAATGAACTGATTTGTTTCAAAAGAATCTGAGAAAAAAGTAAGAATTTATACATGAAAAGGTAATTTAAAACATAATAATAATGTCCTGTGTTTATGTAAGACTATAGTGATTTAACTTGTATAGACATAGACACTAAATTGTTTTTCCAGATGGAACAAAAGAATCACACATTTCCCTGTGTTGGCTGCTTTATAATGGAGGGCATTCAATTTTTGTACAATTTGCCTTAGGTTAGGGTTATAGTCTGTGGACGGAGTAAAACTAATTGGCGCAAAAACGGATATCACCCATGCCCTTGGCTTCATTAGCAGCATGCACTAACCAACTGAGTTAAATAGACATGGTAGTAATAAAACAGAACTTGAAAAATACATGGTTGTATGAACAAAGGATATACAGTACTGAGAATGGAACATGTGATTAATTTTGCCTTTATTAGACCATGTGTAAAAGCTAATCAGCTAAATTGTGTTTTATATAATTGTACTAAAGAATCTTAAAGATAATAATCTCCCACAACAGTAAAAACTACTTTAATAATATCAATAACTGAGGCCATTTCAGTCTCCATTAAAATAAAAATTATAAATAATTTGTAAGAGAAGATACTCTATGTTGTCTATGGATGCATATTTATTGACTTTTTATTAGCTAACATTTCAAGTTTAAATTTTATGCTCTTTTCATGTCCAATGGAGACTTACTATGAAAACATCAAAGAGTGGAAATTAATTGCTCATTATAGTGAATAGCTTCGGGGGGGTTAAGGAGACTTTATTGACCTCACCCCTCACTTCTCCAGCACTAGGATAAAACAAACTGGCACCACAGTAAAGGGCAGCTACAATGCCAAATTGTCCAAGATAACTAGGAAAATGGACTATGCCATTATGATATGCCCAAAATATTATTAAAACCAACTTTATGCCTTGGGTTTTCCTAGCAAATTGAAGAATTAAAGAAGTATAAATTAAGAAACTAGACAGAACTTTACAATTAATGATAATAAATATCATGTATTACTGCTGACTACCAGAAATGTACATGTGTCATATCATTTAATCCTCCCAACAACATCTTGATTATCCCTATTTTACAAGTGAAAAATTCAGAGAGGTTAGAAAACTTTCCAAGATGACACAGTTAGTAATGACCTGGTTAATATTTAAATCGTGTCATACTTGGAAAACAAATCTAAGATTAAAAACTAAGATTACAAAAAGATTTAAATGCTCTATTTGGTATTTTAATAAGGAAATTCCATTTCTCTTAAATGCAGAGATATCACAGAAACTATGGAAAACTAGATGTTTGGCAAGAAGAGAAAACATGAGTCAAAACAGGCATTGGAAATGTGTTTTTACATTGAAGTTCCACAAGTACAGACCAAGGATTCTTCACCTGAGTATTTATGTGTGTATTTAATCACATTCTGTCCAGTGTAAACTTTGCCTCAGTATTTCCTGGCTAACTTTAGCCCTTCGGCTCCATTTTGGCTTTTGGTCTATTATTACAATCAAGTATGTGCTCTTTCAAGTCTTTCTTTCTCTCTCTCACTCACGTAAACAAAAATGCTTTTGGAAAAACCAAGCCTCCAGTTCTTTAACCCTTAACAAAAAAATCCCACAACTCAATTTGGTTCAATATAGACCCTGATATGAACGGAATTCTCCATCCTTGGGGCTTCACTTCCATCCTGCTGCTTAGACTCTCCCAGGTCTCCCAAGTTCCCTTTGTAATCATTTGTATAAGTTCCCCTTTGTTTAAACAAAACCAAAGCTTTTATATCAGTATCCCTTAAGGTCACATCCCCTTCAATAACTATTTTCAGGAAATTTGTCCTCTTCCTTAATGCTAGAAACACAGTTCATAGGCTTCCCCAAGGGCCCTTTGTCCTCTAGATTAAGAAGCTAGGAGACGGGAGTAGTAAACTCAACAAAAATATCTATGCAACAATACCAGGGATGCCTGGGTGGCTCAGTCGTTAAGCGTCTGCCTTCGGCTCAGGTCACGGTCCCAGGGTCCTGGGATCGAGCCGCACATCGAGCCCCACATCGGGCTCCCTGCTTGGCAGGAAGCCTGCTTCTTCCATTCCCGCTCCCCCTGCTTGTGTTCCCTCTTGCTATGTCTCTGTCAAATAAATAAATAATCTTAAAAAAAAATCCCAGTTCTCTGACTCCTGTTGTCTATAGATAATCTGTAGTTTGATATTTAGTTTTAGTCTTTCTCATTTCTGTTCTAGGTAAAGGGAATGAATGATACCAGAGTTGCTCTACGACAGGAATGATCTTTGGCATGGCATTAATCAGACCAAGTTTGGAGCCTTAGAAAACTTCATCTTGGTGTCATAGTTTACTACTACTAATTCTCTTTTTTTTCTAATGAAACCAGAAGAATGCTAATCACCTTAAACTTTTTCTTCCTTTATCCCCCAACAAATGAACAAAAGCTAAAAGGTAAGAATTATGGAAGTTCTTTTTTTACAAAAACCTGATTCATACTCCTAAAAAGACATTGATGTTTTAAATTTATAATTGAAGTTAATTCTGTTCCTTATACTCATAAAAGACAGGCTCAAATTTAAACCATGAGATTTAGCACATCAAACATGAAGGAGTTAAAATTACAATCCATGGTTAAAACTATGTTTGGTATTTTTTGCATTGTTTATTTTCCCATAGAATTTAAAAGGAGAAAGAAAGAAGAAATTTTTTTCATTAAATGTTTTTTAAACTCAAAAATGTATCTTATTAGAACAATTAAATATAAAATCAATAATTATCATTAAAGCTTATTTACAATTAAAGTAATAAAATTATTTTTCCCCTAGAAAATGTATTTGGGAAGACTATAAAATTAAAACTATGTTTGGTATTCTTTGCATTGCTTACTTTCCCATAGAAAGCCTATCAGTTAAAATGATGAATTTTAACCTTTTCCATTTCTCCTAGAGAACATTTAATTCATATTCTCCAGGCTTTTGAAACTGGTTCCCCATACTGATGAAGAAGTTATTGTTTTTATAATATTTACTAAGGCCCAGTTATTGAACCTTCGTCAAGGACATTTCATTTGCTTTTAATGTGTAAATCTCTGAGAATCATTTTGGGGGAAAAAAGCAGGCAAAAATATTAATATATGCAGCTAATTGTATGGTTTAATGAATTCAAATTAAGTCATAATATATTATATTAAATACAATGCATGTGGTGAATAGGAAATAAAAAGGTCATGACATCTAAGAATAGTAGGAACAAGAACTAGAATACTAATGGATCAAAAATGTCCTGTATAAAATATTCTTTTACTCCAAGTCCTAGTTTTTTTTCTTTTCAAACTAACTGCTCTCAAAACTATTTTAAAAAGTCAGCAATATGATTTTTCAGTGTTCTGTGACTTCAAGTAAGTGCAGGATCATGTTATACATTAAAATATGCTATTTTCAGAAATAATTCATTAAATCATAATGTTCTGAACATTAATTATCTGAAAATGTGTGCAATAAGCTATAATTTAAGAACAATCTCTTGACTCTCTTTACAACGACAGACATTCAAACACATTGCTCAGAAGATGTTGACTCATCTAATTGAAAGAACCACTACTCAAATGGTTGTCCCAGAACTGTTATGTTACAAGGTATATGTAGAACCATGCTAGCTGTGGTTGGTCCACACGACTTACTCTAGATCCTTCCAATCTAAGGAGGTTGTCACTGAGGAACAAAGAGAAAAACATCTTTAAAATCTTTGTTTCATGATCCTTCAGTTGTATGATTTCATAGTTTCCATTGTGTCTTTTAGTGATAACAGCACCATGCTACACATATTAATCTTTTCTTTAAAATCACTTACATAACCTTATTATGGTAATAACTGACTAATTCTTATTTATTGCCCTATTCATAAGTAGTTTGGTAATGTAAATTTTAAGCTCTGAAAGTGAGTTTAGAAATTTTAAATATTCCAACTTACTGTCTGCTCTGATGATATTCCTTCCCAGTTTCCTTTACTGACCTCTCCTCTTGGCATAAGTGTATGAGCATGGATTCTGGGAGATACTACCTCAGTCAGAACATGGTTTACCACTTATGAACTATGTGATCTTGGATAAGTTACTTAACCTCTCTGTGGCTTGGATTCCTCAACTGTAAAATGTGTATGTTAACAATAGGTAAGTAGCAATTTTTGTTACCCATTGTATAAAGAGGAAGCCAGATCTCACACAGTTTATATCAAATTCACAGGTTAGCTGAAATCAAATAACTGGTATAAAATTATAAATTTCTGGTTAGTAATTAGTAAGTGGCAAATCCAAGACTTGAAAACAGAATGATTTTTCCCCCTTGTTACTGGTGAATTATACTTATTAATTTTACAAATGAGTATAAATTCTTCAATGGAACTCTTCCCCCATGTAATATAATCATTAGCTTAGCAAGGGATTAGTTCATATTTAAGTAACATTTAATTTTGATTCAAATACATTTGTCTCAGCTTTCAGAGCAAGTCACTTAAATCAAGACCCTTTGAAAACTCAGTGGTCTTTAGGAAGTGAGTAGTGGACAAATGCAATGGTTAGTAATAGCAAGAAAAGCTTTCTCCCTTCACTCACTAGGCTTGCCATTGTCCTTCCTGGATATAACTGCAGGCAAGGGGCAAACACAGGGGCCACTTGAAACCTCTTTAGTGTGGCCAAATTTTTAGAACCTGCAGAAATAACAGAGCTTCAGGATTTGAATACTTTAGTGATCTCTGAATAACCCTGCACTTAACTTTGCCATTACTTTGTCAGGATTGGGAATAATAGTAAGGTTCTAAGTCTCCTCCCTTAATTACCAGACAAGGTCCTTTCCCGATTAGGGTGAGAGAGTGGTATAGGCAAGGATTGCTCCGCTCCCCTTAATCATGTCTCTCATTCACTGTATCTAGTAGATACTCATGGAAGTTTCTAAAAAGTACAATTGACCCTTGAATGACAAGGGGGTTATGGGTGCTTACCCCCACATGATAAAAAATTCACATATAACTTTTGACTACCCCCAAATCTAACTACTAATAACCTGTTGACTGGAAGCCTTACTGAAAACATAAACAATCAATTAACATATATTTTGTATGAATCATACTTTATTCTTACAATAAAGCCAGAGAAAAAAATATTATTAAGAAAATCATAAGGAAGTGAAAATGCATTTACAGTATTTACTGTAATGTTATATTTTTATAAAAAGATCTGCATAGAAGTGGACCCATGCAATTCCAACCCATGTTGTTCAAGAGTGGACCCTTTCAATTCCAACCCATGAGGTTCAAGAGTCAACTGTAGTGGGCAAGTAGTTGCTACTCTTCCATTTATATACTTCATTGTTTATTTTTTGGAGAATTTGTGACACAGAAGTGTGGATAAATTGCTATTATCACATTACTATTGAGCATGAAAACTTACCAGAATACTAAGTATTCATATAGTTACTTCAGGGATGTAGACCTTGAATTTAGGGTTGGCATCATTAAAGAGGTTTTTCCCTTACCCCTCCCACCCCCCCAAGCCCTAGAGGACTGTAGTCATAGAATTGAGGAAGGATTATATATCTGGCCCATCTTCCATAGGTTTTGCTTCTCAGATGGAATTTTGCTTCTCTCAAGGTAATAAAGAATCAGACAGTGAAATAAAACCTATTAATCAGTGATCAGTGATCAGATAATACATATTGTGCCTACATGCATTTCTGACTCCGAACTATTTGCTATTCCTTAAGTAAGCCTTCTGTTTTCCTATTTTCCTTTTAATTAGAATGCCTTTAGCACCTCACCTTTACCTGTTGAAATCATATTAATTCTTTATATCCCATAAAGTCATCCCTTAATATCCTTTAAGGCCCACTTAAGAAGCCCACATCTATGTAAATCCTCTTTTGAGTCCTTGCAATTGGATGTGATTTCTCCTTTTTTAGACCATTACAGCAATTTACTTATAATTTCTTATGACACATACTTTATTCTGTTTTGTATTGTCATTTCTGTTTAATTGCTGTATCATTCTCCTTTTGAAAATTATAAAGACCTAGAGGAGAAAAATGGTTTACCCATCTCTGTGTAGCCCACAGTGTCTAGTACAATGTTTTGCAAATAGCATCCCCTCAATAAAAATTGAAATAAATTATTCTATCCTTTTCTGATAGCGCTTATTACTGTGTTTTGTTCCCTCTAAGAGAATACTCTGTTAGACATTTGAAATTTCGGGAATATGAAATTTCACTTATCTTAGCACACAATAAATACAAGAGAAGAGCTATGCAACTGGTTTCAGCTTGTCCAGATACCAAGTCTGAACATCACTTCGTGCAGCTGAGTTAACAACAGACTGAGGAGGAAATATTTAATAATTGTTGAGCATAATACGTGAGCCTATAAATTAAGAAAGAAAAGGTATACAAAGCTTATCATTTATAAATCATCATAAACAAATGGCATCAAATAAATATGAATACATCCAGGAGACATAAATAAATTTGTTTATTTATATAAATATTTATTTATTTATATATTTATGTATATATAATCTCCAGGATACATAAACAAATGAGATATACAGTGATCAGTAAAAGCCATTTTCTAAAATCATGGCTCACATAACCCCTATTTGCAAGTAGGATGTCCTAGTATATTACTTTATTGTCCTAAAATTATTGCTTAATTTTAAAGGACTTCATTTAAGCTTCTTAAAATATGACATGGTAATCATTGGCATAATTTGTATGAATAACAAATAACAATGATGATACTGCAGTTCTTTTAATGAAATAATTCATTATTTAAGCTGTCTAAGCATTATGCATGACAGCTACCCTATCAACAGAGGAGTTAATTCAATGCACATGGAAGAACAGTTTAAATATTAAGCAATCAATCAATCATTCTCTCATCCTAGTTAATGAATAAGACTATTATTTCAGTTGTTTCTTCTCTGCTGAAAGGATGAACATAATCAAATTGGAATTTTGTAGAAAATGAGGAGAATTAACATTTATGCTCCATATTCACATATGAATATCATAGGTTCGACTTACTTAGAAATAATGTTAAATAGATAAATAAGTTTGAATATTCAAACTTGTAAAAATTATTTTAGCTTTAGTCAGTCTTTGGTAATAGTCACTGAAACTGTTAACATATTTTATTAACAGGCAGGCTTCTTTCATGACTAACAAGTGAGTTACTGATTTTTACAAATATTGTAAGTAGCAGAGAAATTTTATTGTGTTTCACACCATGAAAGAACAATCTTTATTACCACTTGATTATGGGCTTATACTAAGGAAAGACTCTGGATAAAATATAGAACGAATTCATCTGTGTAAGAGTAGGTTATGAAAACAGAGTAGCTAAGCCAAGATCCTTACCGCATTCTCTTGTAACCAGAGAATACCTGTTGATCGTTGATCGGCACAAGATGTACTTTAATCAAGTAAAACCTAAAAAGATTTTGACAAAAAGAGATGGTATGCTGTTATATCCTGGGCCTTCTAAAACTGTCCAAGAATTTGGCAAATAGAAAGTAACAGACTAATAAAGTATTAGACCTTTTGTGAATTGTTGGTGGGCAAGAATTAGAAAGTCTTTTGGAAAGAAGACTTTTCCAAAGGAAGCAACAATCATTCGGGCATTGTCTTATCAAAAAGAGCTTATGAAAGGAGTGCTTGGGTAGCGCAGTTAATCCTCTGACTCTTGGTTTCAGCTAATGTGGTGATCTCAGGGTTGTGAGGTTGAGCCCTGAGATGGGCTCCATGCTCAGCAGGAGTCTGCTTACAACTCTCTCTCCCTCTCCTTCTGACCCTCCCACTCACATTCTCTCTCTCTGAAATAAACAAATAAACAAATAATTCCAGGGAGAGAGACACACACAGAGAGAGAATGCAAGTGCAGAAGCAACGGGGAGAGGCAGAGGGAGAGGGAGAAGCAGACTCCTCAGTGAGCAGGGAACCCTATGCGGGGCTGGATCCTAGGACCCTGAGTTCATGACCTGAGCCAAAATCAAGAGGCTGTTTAACCAACTGAGTCACCCAGGTGTCCCAATAAATAAATCTTTAAAAAAAAAAAAAAAAAGAGAGATGTTTAACCAACTGAGTCACCCAGGTGTTCCAATAAATAAATCTTAAAAAAAAAAAAGAGAGAAAGCTTATGATGAGCAAATGTATGGGAAATCTTTTCAATAAAACAACATCTTAGTGTGTATCTTCCTGAAAGTAAGAGTGCTTTCAATTAAGTGTGCATTAGAGAATATGTGTATATATAAGACATATACAGAAATTGTAAATAGTGAACATTGATGCTTAATTAATGTGTTAAAATTAGGAAGCACTGTAAAGAGTTTATCTCTGAATTCTTATACTGAAAACTTATCATTTGTTTAATTTAAAATTAGTATTATAAAAAGGATTGTAAGAAAAATATTCAACAAGATTTAATTAACTACTTAACTAATAGCTATTTGCGATCATTGATTTTTACGGAACACAGAAAAGAGTTTGTGATCTAGAAAAGAGGAAAATGTCACCCAAAATTTCAAAACTCAAAATAAAATGTACAAGAAAAAATGTTTAAAAGCTCTTTCATTCTATTGAATTGATGAAATATATACACAGGCGTTCTTCTTAGAGTTTTCACTGGTGGAGCCCCTGGGAGGCTGCATGTGGAAGCAAAATTTCATAACAAAAAAACTGCTTAGAGTATATGACTCCAAATATCTCTTTCCATTTAATATGGGCTGTTCTTTGGTTTATTGCATCAAAATTTTGTCAGCTATTCTCTCCTCCACAATCCTATATTTCAAACATCCCACAATACAATGCAAACCAATCTGTGTATTTTTAATAGTAAAAACTGAAATTCTGAAGAACGATGCAGGATTTCATGAAACAATGGAAGCTAGAGAACCCCAACTGCTGGAATCAAATGCAAAGTAATATAAAGCATGTTGGTATTAAAATAATTAACCACTGACGAAGAAAGTTTTACAAAGGATCTTGACAAGATTTACTTTTTTACTTTTAGGTTAATCTCTCAAACTTTATTTTGTTGTTTCTTCATATAAAATTTTGGTCCTTGCTTTAAGTGGATTTACTTTGAGTGATTTTTTTTTTTTCTAGAGCTGATTATCCTTAGATAATGAGGTTTATATTAAAAGAAAATACAGTGCAACCATAACATGCTAAAGAAAAAAGGGCATATGGCAGTTGATTGGGTAATTCCTTGAACATATAAAAAAAATAAATTGCATTTGGATTTAGAAAAATGAAACAGAAAAGCAAACAGCACCTGCAAATACCAGAGATAAAGTTTCCTCCCCAAGCAACCCCAGACAAGCTTTAAGTTCAGGGTCAATAAATCCAAAGAGCAGGGGATGAGAAGAAGAAATTGTCCAGGTAATTTATTACAGAACTTTAATTAAAACATCTGAGCTAGCCTGAGCTTTCCTCCTCCCATCCCTGTGTCCTACATAGAAAGCACAGGCAGCAACTGTTGTGGCCTGATTTTAAAACTTGAGATCCACTCTTTAAATTAAGTAACAGATATGCCACAGAAAGTTCCAAATGTTAGTGCCAGGGCCTGAGGAAAAGAAATAACTTCTGAAGGGAAACATTTAAAAACATTGCAAAGCCATCTTTGCCTATTTTTATTAAACTTACTGAACTATTGCAGTCAAAGAGTAAAGGCTTCCGTAACTTGTGAGTGGTGCTATGTTGGAGCATTTTGCAGGCAAGCATCCTGTCCTGCAGGTGTCCTCCTGTGTGGAGCCCCTCATCAGCCTTCCTTACTAAAGAAGTCATCTCCTGTGGAACAGACCTATAGAACTGAAAAAGAAGGCTGTATCAACTGCTTATATTAAACAACATGGTCTTTTTCATAAAAATGAAACAAAAAGGGGCACCTGGGTGGCTCAGTCTGCTAAGCATCCGACTCTTGATTTCAGCTCAGGTCATGATCTCAGGATTCTGGGATCGACGCCCACATGGGGCTCCACACTCAATGGGGAGCCTGCTTCTCCCTCTCCCTCTGCCCACCCCTTGCCCTGTGTGCATGCTCTCTCTCTCTAAAATAAGCAAATAAATCTTTTAAAAAATGAAATAAGGGGCACCTGGGTGGCTCAGTCGGTTGAACGTCTGCCCTCTGCTCAGGTCGTGATCTCAGGGTTCTGGGATCGAGCCCCACATCTGGCTCCTTGCTCAGTGGGAAACCTGCTTTTCCCTCTGCCTGCTGCTCCTTCTGCTTGTGCTCTCTCTCTCTCTGTCAAATAAATAAATAAAATCTTTTAAAAAAATAAAAACAAATAAAAAAATTTTTAAAAATGAAATAAAAATACAAAGATTATCAGACATGTATAGAATAACACAGACATGAAAAAAAGCCACACTGATATCACATTATTCAGGAAGAAAACTTGGAAATAAGAATCATAACACTACTTTTTAATAAATTTCTATGGAGAGATTGTATAGGCTAAAACCTACATTGAAAAATAGATCTAGCTGTAACAAAGTACAGAGCAAAGAGAACAAGTAAAATTTACCTGACTTCTGAAATAGGAAAAAAAATTAATGAATAAACTGAATAATCTATTACCAGGGCTAAAAACCAACTCTTTGATCGAATAAATAGATAATGTTTACTTAGTGGTTATAATAGGTTAGGTATTATTCCATAAACTTGATATATTCTTAACTTGTACAATCTAACAACAAACCTATGAATTTGAGACTCTTACTATCACCAGTTCACAAATGAGGAAACTGAGGCAGAGAGAGACTAACAAGCATAAGACTATACAGTTGGTAATGAGCAGCCACACTTTTTTTATTATTTTATTTTATTTTATTTTCACAGTGCCATATTAGTTTCAAGTGTGCAATGTAGTGATTCAACAATTCTGTACATTACCCAGGAGCAGCCATTGGGTTTCAATGATCATGAAGACAAAAAAAAGAGAATATCTAAATTTTTAGAACCAAATTATAGACTATAAAAATACAAAAGAAAGAAAAATATGGAGTTAAAAATACTATATATATTTGACTTGGGTATGTTTAAGAGTGAGTTTTCAAAAATTTTCTTCTACTTTTATTCAGTGGTAACTTTTAATATAAAGATATAGTATGAGCAGTTTATCACTTGGGCCAAATAAATCTTTTCTTGGGGACCAATCATACCACCTGGCTCTGCAGTAACTTATAAAAATGCAACACTGCAAATTCTATGTATGTATCTTATAATTGGAAACTGACCTGTAAAACATTAATAACATAGCTACAGAGCTGAATGCAGTATTTATATGTAATATAAACATAACAAAATCACTTCATATCCTTCTGTACAAAAAAATTTCTACTATTATTTTAATTGAAGCAGGTATTAGTTAAAAGAGGTGTATGCCTTCTTTTTCTTCTTCTTCTTCTTTTTTTTTTTTCCCGAGAGAGAGCACGTGGACGGGGGGGCAGAGGGAGAGGGAAAGAGAATCTTAAGCAGGCTTCATGCCTAGAATGGAGCCCCATGCAGGGCTCAATCTCACAACCCTGAGATCGTGACCTGACCGAAATCAAGAGTCAGACCTTAGCCAACTGAGTCACCCAGGTGCCCCAAGTTGTACGCCTTCTAAATGTTCATATTTAGACCCCCTGAAGTTTACTTGTGTTTTTTTCCTATATTCAGACACAACATCATGTAGTAAGTATTTTTCTTCATCATATATTCTTTTTATTTTTGAGGATTTTATTTATTTGTTTATTTGAGAAAGAGAGAGAGCACACACACAAGGGGGGAAGGGACAGAGGGAGAAGCAGGCTCCCCACTGAGGAGGGAGCCCCCATGCAGGGCTTGATCCCAGGATCCCAAGATCATGACCCCAGCTGAAGGCAGACTTTTAACTGACTAAGCAACCCAGGTGCCTCTATTTGTCAAATATTTTATGTATAACTATAATATTCTGATATTTTTCAACATATTGATATTGAAAGATTTTGTCTACTAAACTACCGCAAGGCCTACATGGTATTTATACATGGGAAGAGCTAAATTGCTGGTGCATTTTGGTTCCATTGTGATTTCTTTCTCTATAAATGACTAACATGCTCTCTTCCTACTCTCCCTTTAACTCTCATTCCTTTCCTTCACCCCATCCCCATACCCTAAGTTGGGCTAAAATGATGTATTGAAAGCCATGCACATAAAAAAGTTGGTAGAGAATGCTGTTGGTTTGTTTATTAATTAATTAATTAATTGTATTCCTGACTTCTTAGGTAAATTATCTCAATTACCTTTAACTCTCTAAATTCAGTGCAAATATCCAAGATATTTGGAACCAGGCAGTTCTCATTCTATTTCAGTTGTCAACTGATAATCTGTGACTTTTGAAAAAAAGATGTATCTCTAGTTGAGGGATTAATTGTAGTAATGGAAATAGTAAATATTAAATGGGATAAATTGTTTTAGGAAATCAAAAAATGGTTAGATGATAGAAGGAAAAATGAATCTAATCATTGTTATGGTCACCTACACATTAGGCCATGTTCAAAGCTGATTTACTACAAAATCATCTGAGAACTGTGACATCTTTTGGTTGTCTTTTATTTTCAGCTCTATTCGTAAATATGCAGTCTGTCTACCTGCCAAAAACCAGACGCTCCTTGCGTTTCATGACTTTAAAACTCTAGGATATAAGTAGGATTCTGTCCGGTAAAATAAATGTAGGAATAAACAACAGAATTTACACCTTTTTAGCAGCTACGTATTGCCACATTAAGCATTCCGGAGCATCCCTCTCCTCACTCAATAAAGTTGAGTTTAACATACCAAAACCCTTTGACTGCCAGAGGCATTCGATTTGCTCTGCTGCAAATACTTTCAGAATCCTCAGGGGGTCTAATACAGGGTGAGCTCCCCGGTGGTTGATTAATACTTTGTCTCCTCACATCCTGCGAGGCTTAGATGGTGTTTATACTAGCCATTCTGCAAAAACAAAACAAAACAAAACAAAACAAACAAAAAAAAACAATGCAGAATCAGCAGTGAAGTTTTGTTTTGAATTGCTACAACCACTTTACAATAGTGGTAGTGACATAGCTTCCTAACATTTCAGCAACAATCTACCATGGGGCACTATTCCATTCACAAGTAAATGAGATTACGTTGTTTTCCAGGCAATCCATAGCTAGTTTGTGTTGTTTTTGCTGTTGTTTCCTTTGGGAGAGGTAGGAGATTCCCTGGGAGAAGTTTCTGGGAGAAGCACTCACTAGAGGGTAACATCTGTACTACCAGCCATATAACCATTTATATAGAGAACTAGAATTCCTCTGTTGTGGTTTGAACATAAACTGTAATTGCAATATTCCTTTAACGGAGCTTTCAACTATATCTTGTTCCAAAAATGAAACTTAGTAAGTACGACTCTAAAGTGGCATGTGTGTGTTGGGCATTTAATGTTTTAATATAATGTACAGAGATTCGTATGTGGACATCTTATTGTGCTTGCATCTAAGAAAATCAAGTTAAAAATAGTGAATATACTTTCCTGTCAAAAGAAAAATTAAGCTTATTTTAGAAAAAGAGCCTCACATACACTATAATTATTCCTCATTAGGTATACCAACTCTATGTGAAAACTAAAAGTTTGTTTGGTTGGTTTGCTTTTTCATTTAATTTTTGTTCATTTGTTTTGAGGAAAGAGAAGCTTGTGTGTAGTTTGGAAAGTCTTTGAAGTGTTTTCTAAAGATGGGAAGTTTCTGTAATGTCATTACTTTTTGCTGTAGCACCACTCACCTTGTTAAATCATGTGATTCTCTTAACTCTCTAGCTGCAGAATGGAAGTCATGGTTTTCACAAGAGGAAATTCATACATTTTCACATTAGCTGATCAGTTGAATGGATCATAAAAATACTGTATGTGGACTATTTCATTAGTCAGTTTAGGGTTGCCAAGGGGGTAATTAATTACTTTTTATTGTGGGAAGAAAACTCTCCCTAAATTTAAAGCATGAAAGATAAAGACTGTAGTGTATAAAGATGCCTTAAAAGTTGATAGAAAATGTGTACAAAAACAATAATAATGTGTCATTTATTTAGCACCAGCTAGGCTTCAAACACTTTACTTACTTATTCTTTCATACTGCAATTTATTCAAATAGAGATAAAGAACAACAACAAAAAAAAGACAAAATGAAATCCACTCTCTCAATATGGTCTGATGCAGACAGAACAACATAAACAATTGATTTTAACCACTGAAGTAGCGTAGTAGCTGCAAATAAAAAAAAGTACAGTTGGAGCTGAACCATGATTTGAACCTAAATCTTCTCATGCCAATCCAACTTTAAAAAACTATACTGTACCAATATTCCATAACACAAATAAAGTGAAGAATAATATTGTAGCTATTGTTGGATATCGTTTGATTTTGGTTTCAAGTATTCCTTAATTAAAGTCTCCTTTTCTTTATCAAGAGAGCTATTTTAACAGAACTACCTCTGCAGGTGGTAAATACACCCCTTCCAGTTTTATAAGACACACTTGATTAAAAATGGTTTTTAATTCTAAGAAGCTTGGAACTAATTTAAATTTTGTTAAATAATACAGCTGAATTTATACTAATTTTACTGAAGCTTATCAGGTCCTTGATATAATTCTTATTCTTTGCTCTAGATCCTTTAAAAAATTTCTTTTCTAAGTGTTTGCTGATAAATATTTCAGTGAATTATTCTTTTACAAGGAAATGAGCTTCACTCAAGAAAAATTTCATAGAATTTTTTTCTCACTTTGATTTCTTAAAATGGAATTTTCCTTTTTTTTAGCCTGCTGAGGGGATAATTAACCAATAACTCAGAATGGAATAATTATAACTTGATGGTTTCAAAATATCACCTACAATACCAGCGCCATCCTGCCAACATATGTACTCATCCATAGCCTTTGCTGTATTTCCTACAGCAACTCTTCTAAATTTTTACTCTGCACATTTTCCTTACTCACCTTGGCACTGAGCAAATAAACAGAGCAAATATAGTGCTCAAAGCTTTAACTTCCTTCAGAGCCCTGAGATCAAATTTATCCATTTCTGAAATTTTCTTTACATTCCTCTTGCCTCAGCCTCCCTCCTTACATTATTTTCTCTTTTGGTTTCTCTTCACTTCCAAACTCTGAAAATAACAAAAACAAGAACAAAAAGTTTCCATTTCCTCAAATCAGTTCACATCTCGACCACAACTTTTGACTGCCAATCCAGAATTCTATCTCTGCTGAAGTCCCCCATGCAAAGGCTTAAGTTTTCATTTAATGTGCTCCTGTTAGCTTTTGACATTGCTACTGGTATACCCACCGTATTTGTGAAACTCTCCTCTCCCTAGCATCATAGGAACTTATCCTTCTATGTTCTTTTATGTTTTTTTTTAAAGATTTTATTTATTTATTTGAGATAGAGAGAATGAGAGATAGAGAGCACGAGAGGGAAGAGGGTCAGAGGGAGAAACAGACTCCCCGCCAAGCAGGGAGCCCGATGCGGGACTCGATCCCGGGACTCCAGGATCATGACCTGAGCCGAAGGCAGTCGCTTAACCAACTGAGCCACCCAGGCGCCCCTATGTTCTTTTATCATGAATATAACTACTTCTCTTAGGGTTCTTAACTGATCCCCCTCCTTCCACACAATAAATTTTGGTGTGTCTGTTAAACATTGGCCAATCTCTTGTTCCAGATGCTGTTCCTGAGTGGAATCATCTTTATTTTTATTTTTTTTTAAAGATTTTATTTATTCATTTGAGACACAGAGATACAGAGAGAGAAAGCATGAGCAGGGAGAGAGGCAGAGGGAGAAGCAGGCTCCTCGCTGAGCCAGGAGCCCGATGTGGGCCTCAATCCCATGACCCTGGGATCATGACCTGAGCTGAAGGCAGACACTTAACCATCTGAGCCACCCAGGTGCCCTGGAATCATCTTTAGAATCATCCAGTCTTGTGATTTCCAGTCTATGGATTATTGTCATATCTATGTTCTTCCTCTGTTCTGAGATCCATTATCTTCAGTGCATCTCATAGATGAATTGAAATTGACATGACTCAACCTAAATTAAGTAGCTTGTACTTTAAGGCTTACTCCTTCTATACTGTCTTGGTTAATGATGTCATCATTTACTTAATTTTATAAGTAAGAAATACTGGAGTCAACCTCAGCTGTTTTCTTTCCCCTAGATCTCCACTACTTGTCCTACGATCAATCCATCAATATGTACTATTATTTTATCACCTAAATAGATTTTGGGATAGAGCTTAGGCTTGCCATCTAGACATTGTCTAGACATTGACTTCAATTTAGATTTTAGAACATGTAGTCAAGAATAAAGCAAAATAAGAAACATAAACTTGGAAGAAAATCACATGATGCATTTGTCTCTTAAAGAATTAACATGGGGTTAGGGATGCCTGGGTGCTCAGTCAGTTAAGTGTCTACCTTCAGCTCAGGTTATGATTCCAGGGTCCTGGGATCGAGTCCCGCATCGGGCTCCTTGCCCAGTGGGGAGCCTGCTTCTCCCTCTGTCTGCCACCCCCCCTGCTTCTCTGTCTGACAAATAAATAAATAAAACCTTTAAAAAATTAACATGAGGTTAGATAAAATATTTCATTAATCACATAGTCACTATTTTTATGATTTTGTATTAAATTACAAAGCCATATAATTTAAAAAAGAGTTAAAATATTAGAATCCATTTTCAATCCATCTATTTTCATTATTTTTACTGTTTTTTTTTTTTTTTTTTTAGTTCAGATTCTCATCACAATGTACCAAATTTCCTAAGTGTTCTACCTGCCTTAGAGATTTTCCATTCTGTTTTTTTCCTCCGGCTTTTTGTTTCTGTTTCATTCAGGTTTAGTTTTCTAAAAGTCAGAATTGCATAATCAACTACACAATACTGAAAATACTCACAGGCGTGAAGAGAATTGAGCCTTTGTACTTGATCTATAACTGATTCAATCTTGTAAGTCTTTCTATCTAATATGTAATAAGAAAATAAAATACCTAGTTTTTAATTCAGTTTTGAAAATTCAGTTTTGTAATAATTTAAGTAGTCTATTTGACATGTTCATTCTTAGGGAAAAAGTGATTAGTCTCTTAAATTTGAGTCATGAAAACCCTTCCATCTTTCCTTTTACCCTGTCACAAATAGGTGTGTCAGAATATGGAAGCAGGTATAGCTGACTTAGTGGACTCTGCTATCGTGAGTCTAGTAACTCTTGTATGTCTTCTTTCACAGCATATACAGTTACTGCTGCTGCCTTCTGATGGACTCAACTCTACCTTAGTTGACACATGTAGATGTCTCAGGCAGTCTGCCATGTTCTTCTTCTGAATCCCAGAATAATCTGCTTGCCAAGCAGTCTTGACTTTGGGGTAAACTTTCCCTTTGAAATAGCAGGCTCCAGGTAGGTTACTGGTTTGTTTTTTTTTTTTTTTAAAGATTTTATTTATTTATTCATGAAAGACAGAGAGAGAGAGAGAGAGAGGCAGAGGGAGAAGCAGGCTCCCAAGGAGCAGGGAGCGCGACGTGGGACTCGATCCCAGGACGCTGGGATCATGACCTGAGCTGAAGGCAGACGCTTAACCATCTGAGCCACCCAGGCGCCCCGAGGTTACTGGTCTTGATATCAACTACTTTCTCTGTTTTCTCAGTGGAGCACCAAGAGGTTCTACACACTATCCAGTCTACCTGGGAACTCAAGCAAGGAAAGTCAAACCTGGGTTCTAATCAATCATGATGTATGCATCCCCATACTGTGATGATGCCATCTTCTGAGCTGGTGTGGGGGAATAGACAAGAATATGGTCTCCCCCTAAAGTCCCACACCGTGGAAGAAAGAACTCCTGTTTCTGACACAACATCCCTTTTTTTCTGAAGGTCTAGTGAACATGTTCTAAGTACCTAGATCTGCCTTCTTTATTTTTAATACAATCCTCCAGGAATGAAAGGGGCTAATTTTTTATCTTCTACTTCCTGCCTGACCAGGAATTCCCTTATCTAAAAGTTTATTATCAAGTTTGCCAGTTCAAATTATTATTTGATAAAAAAGAACGATAATGAAATTTAGCTTACTTACTATTTTTGTTACAGAAGGTAATGATTTCCTCTCCTGAGATAATAAATTTCGTGGCTTGTGGAGGCGGAGGCCTGCAAAAAAGAATGTTATTTAATGGGTTATAGTGTAAACTCCGACAGTTGGTTTTTCTTTTAGGTAATGCAAGTGCCTGACATAAGCTTTGATTTCCTAGGCATTCACTTCAAAGAGGCATCCACTTCAAAGACAGCTATATCAAATAACACATTGCCAGCCACAGGACTAGATAAAAAGCTAGCCTCCCCGCCCTCTTCCTTCCTCTCCTTACTAACATTTTTGTTTTATAGAACTTGGTTGATTCCAATCATTGACCATTTAGTCCCCTTGTTTTTCTCTTCCAGGTCTTCAATTCCCACTTCTAACTTTTCAATTTACCAATAGTGAACCTGAGAAAACCAAGCTCCCTCCACCCTGACCATCTTATACCCCAATAAAAGCGGAACCCCAGGTTTGTGCTCCTTCTCTCTTTCTCCACCCAGGAATTCACACTGTGGCCCATTGTGTATCCTCTGGAACTTGTAAATAATAAAATCTTGTTGTTGTTTCTACAGTTTACTCATAGTTATTGCTGCAGACATCTTGCAGTCATAAGGAACCACAAGGGCTGGTCCATCCACAACACTGGTTATGGATAGGCTGAGATCAGCACAGAACAGGCGTAAAGTGAAAGATCGAGTGAATGTTTGCAAATTGTTTTCCACATAATACTTAATAAAATTTGATGATACTTTTTTTACACAGATGTTAAAGCAGGGCTTGGGAAACTACAGCCCATTTCTTGTTTTTGCAAATAAAGTTTTATTACAACAGAAACACATCTATTCATTTACATATTGCATGTGGCTGTTTCACACTACAGTGGTAAAATTGAGTAGTTGTGAATGAGATCACATGTCCCACAAAGCCTAAAATATTTACTATCCAGCCCTTTAAAAAAAGTTTGTTGAGCTCATGCTAGCTAGAGATTAAAATTCAAAAAGTCTTTTGTTGTCTGTTTCCAGATGATCAATCCAGAACTTTCACTTGTCCACATTCCTAATAATTTTTCATAAAAACTATTTTTTTCCTGAACATACTATATTCCATCATACCAGCATAATAGTTTCTTTTATTACACTTTTTGCCTAAAATATCCTTAACTCCCGTCCCTACTTATACTTTGAAGTCTATTCATGTATCACTGGCCTCTGAGAAGTCTTCTCTAAGACTTCCAGGTCTAGTCAAATGCTTCTTGTTCAGTGCTTTTTTTTTTACCCCAGGGATGTCATTTTAAGACTTATCACAATACTCCATCATTTCACAATAATTTATCTCCCGGGAGGTAGTATGACCTCCCGGTAAATAGAAAGAAAGTCTAATTTATCTTACCACTTCTTGGTAGGCCCTGGCCCTTGGAGCACAAAATAAACCTTGGGTTAATAATTAAACATTTTAAAATGATAATGACCTATAATTATATATATTCATTAAAACAAATATTATGTCTTTTTGCTCAACACTGTTAATAAACTAACTTACCAAATAAGTATCAAATGTCCATCATATGTCAGGCACTATATTAAATTTTTTCAAGTTATTTTTTATACAATTAAGGTATTTTATTGATTAATACACATATTTCTTTGTAATGCTGGAATGCAAAAATTTATCCTGTCCCTAATTCTCATAGTTAAACACATTTCCACATTTCTTTTGATAGATAATTTTAAAGCAATACAAAAAAACTTTGGTGAAATATAACATTTAAATTAGAGGGTCCTCTTTTCATGATTTTGTTCTGACTTCATTATTCTTCATAAAACTCCTAAGAACACTTAAAAAAAGGCTGAGTTAAGAAAACAACAACAACAACAAAAAATGAAAACAACAACAATAAAGGTAGTTTGAGAAATTTATCTCTATTTTAATGTGAATTAAATCATATTGAGAACACAAATTTTCCCAGTTTAAGTGTTGTTTTGTTCTTAATAAATTGAGTTTATCATAAGCGGGCCATAGTTTTATGAAAGTATATATTTTTTCCTAAATGCATTTATTGAGTGTCTATTACCTTCCAACATGGTACCCGGTACAGGATATTTAAGGATAAAATGATAGCTTAGAGAGATGCATTAAATAGAGTTGTAAACATTGATAGGGTAATAGACCCTCAGATCACAGATAGTCTCCTTACAAACATGTGGATTTGCTAATGTGCTTTAATGAGCTATTGAGTTTTTATACTACAAAGCGCTAGGAGTTTCAAATCTTCCTTATGGCTGTATCATATAAATCTATCACTGATCTTCTAAACCCCACTTAATGTTAATTCCTAGAATTGGGTCACCAATAAGCAAAATATTCAGTTCCACTTTGATGACAACTCACTTCAAAGTAATTATACTAATATTAATGCTGCCCTTCAGAATACTATTTACTACATAACTGACATACTGAGATAATAATAATTAATAACATTTATTCAGTACTTGCTCTGTGGTTTACATGCCATAACTCAGTTAAATCTTAGTTATATGGTATTCTGTGAGGTATGCGAAATTTTCAAACCTGGGTTTGCAGGGGCCCACCAGGGAGACCTGGTGCCTGGGGTGCCTGCCATGTGGGGCTCCTAGAGCTGGCGGACACTGGGGAGAGAAGGGTGGGGTAGGGGGTAGGTGCCCTGTGGTTGTGTTCATGTGAACGTACTGGAAGCCTGGTGTTGCAGAAGCAACCTGGAGCCCTGGAACCAGTAGTTGACAGAGTGAGCTAGGGGTCTGCTGGGAGCCTGGTGTTATAGGAGCTGCCTGTGGCCATTGGAGTCCTCAGGTACAGGGTAAGATAGAAGACTGGGTTCTTTAGAGTCTGTGGGAAGCCTGGTGCCACAGGATCTGCCTTGAGCTACTGAAGTATGCCAAGTGCCCAGGTGAGCAGGACATGGGCTGGAAGAATCCTGTAGGGAGTCACCTAGGCCCACAAGAGTTGGCCTGGCACCAAGGTAGGCCAATTCTGGGATGGCCTGGTGCTGGCTTTGGGATCTGCAGTGAGATTGAGCTCACTTTAATCTCCTCCCTCATGGAAGATGTCTCTCTCCACACTGAGCTTGTCCAGCTTGAGGGAGGGATAATGGAGGTAGTGTATATTTATCTTTCCTATCCTCCTCAATGTATTTGTTCTTATTTATATGCTTCATCCAGGTGCTCTAATCCCTCACCTATAATTTTTGGCTCTTGTTAAGGTATATTCATGTGCATATATTGTTCAAAGTCATGTTTTTGGGGGATGGGAAGATGACTAGTAGATATTCCTATGCCACCATTTTGATGGCATCACTCTCACGTTTCAACTTTGGACTTTATTTTTTTTTTAAGATTTTATTTATTTATTTGAGAGAGAGAGAGAATGAGAGATAGAAAGCATGAGAGGGAAGAGGGTCGGAGGGAGAAGCAGACTCCCTGCTGAGCAGGGAGCCCGATGCGGGACCCGATCCCGGGACTCCAGGATCATGACCTGAGCCCAAGGCAGTTGCCCAACCAACTGAGCCACCCAGGCGCCCTCAACTTTGGACTTTAGAGTTGATGCTAGAAAGATTTAAGACTTTTGATGTTGTGGGGATGGAATGAACATAATTTGTCTGTGAGAAGGACAAATTTGGGGGCTCAGGGGTGAAATGTTATGGACCGAATGTTGGTGTGCCCCCAAATATATATGGTGAATTCCTAACACCAAGTGTGATGGTATTTGAAGGTGTGGCCTTTGGGAGGTAATTAGGTTTAGATGAGGTCAGGAGGATGGGACGCCCATAATGGGATTAATATCCTTATAATGAGAGGAAGAAATTGGAGCTTGCTCTCTCTACTTTATGAGGACACAGAAAGAAGAAAACCATCTGCAAGCCAAGAAGAGGATCCTCACCAGAACCCAAACAATGCTGGCACCTGATCTCAGACTTCTAGTTTCCAGAACTTTGAGAAATAAATTTTCTGTTCTTCAAACCACCTACTCTGTGGTCTTTTGTCATGAAAGCCTGTGCAGACTAAAACATTACACTCCTGCTGGTCTTCAAAATTGCTCTTTAAGCTTCACTCAAGGATAAGTAGACACATATTTATTCTCTCAAATAACAATATGAAGACTAAATAACATAAAATAGAAATGATACTAGCATCCAGAGATAAAGAGATGCTCTGGGAGAAGAAAGATCACAAACAAGAGAAATTATTGTTAGAAATCTGCTTCTTGTTACTAATAAAATTCAGGAAAATGTGTTTGGGAGAAAGAGGGAGAAGAATAAAGATACAAGGAAAAATTAGTAAAATAATAAATTGAATTAGTAATTGTCCCCTTGAGAAGGAAGGCAAAAGAAAACAGATCAATAATGACAGAGAAAAAATAAAGCTTCAGATAACTGAATCTACACCATTGGGTAGGAAAAATGTAAGAGATTAGAAATATTATTGGAGAAGAGAAGAGAAAGAGAAAGCTGAACAGAAACAAAATTTAAGGATACTATGGAAAAAATTAGAATATTCTGCATTAAGATGTTTCTATAAATCAAGACTTACTTTGTGTTAGTTAATTGAGAATCAATCATCAAGTAGAAATATATTGAACTAAAAATTATTCCACATATTGTCATAAAAAATAGACCAATCTACAGAGTTTTGAAGTAAAAAATGTATAACTGAACAAATAAATACTAGGCAACTTGCTTTTCTTGTAGGGACTGTGGTAGTAGCAGGATGGTAAAGAGATTTAAAAATGTAAATGGATTCAAGAAGTGTGCTACAATATACTTAACTGTATAAGAAAACATAGATCTTCCTCAATTCACGATGAGGTTACATCCCAGTAAATATTGTAAGTTGAAAATGCACTTCATACACCTGACCTACCAATCATCATAGCTTAGCATCACCGACCTTAAATGTGCTCAGAACACTTCTATTAACCTACAGTTGGGCAAGATCATCTAACATAAGGCCTATTTTATAATAAAGTGCTGAATATCTCATGCAATTTATTGAATACTATACTGAAAGTGAAAAACAGAATGATTGTACAGATACAAACAATTGCAAGTGTATTAGCTGTTTACCCTCATGATTGCATGACTGACTGGTAGCTTCAGCTGGGTGCTGCTGACCCACATCACAAGAGAGCATCGTATCACTGTCACTAGCCCAGGAAAAGATCAGAACTCAAAATCTAAAGTACCATTTCCACTGAAACCACTTTGCTTTCACACCATTATAAAATTAAAAAATCAGGGGCACCTGGGTGGCTCAGTCGTTAAGCGTCTGCCTTTGGCTCAGGTCATCATCCCAGGGTCCTGGGATCGAGCCGAGCATCAGGTTCCCTGCTCCATGGGGAAGCCTGCTTCTCGCTCTCCCACTCCCCCTGCTTGTGTTCCCTCTCTCGCTCTCTGTGTCTCTCTCTGTCAAATAAATAAATAAAATCTTTAAAAAAAATTAAAAAATCATAAGTTGGAGACCAGCTGTACTCAAAGATGCAACTGATTAAAACAAGGGCCAAAATTAAGCATTCACAGAGTAGAAATTATGGTATAAAAACAAACAACAACAAACAAAAATAAGAAAGAAAAAACAATAGTGATAAAATTAAAAATTAATGAATAAGTTAGCAGAATTAAAAATAATTTCGTTTATCAACATTAAAATGTAAATTCCTAGTTAATTTGAGGAAAAGAAATAAAACAAAAGTACAGATTTAAAATAAAAATTTTATAGAGTTACAATTGAACTATTTAGTACACATATTTTCAGAAAGCATTTGAAAAATCAGAATAAGTGGAAGATTTTTAGAAAATATAAATAATCAGGGCGCCTGGGTGGCTCAGTTGGTTAAGCGACTGCCTTCGGCTCAGGTCATGATCCTGGAGTCCCGAGATCGAGTCCCGCATCGGGCTCCCTGCTCGGCGGGGAGTCTGCTTCTCCCTCTGACCCTCTTCCCTCTCGTGCTCTCTATCTCTCATTCTCTCTCTCTCAAATAAATAAATAAAATCTTTAAAAAAAAAAGAAAATATAAATAATCAGTAGGTCTTACAGAAAAAGTGGAGAATGAAACTATACGTATAGCTCTACATATAATAAAATAATCTGTCTCATAATTATAAAACAGAAATCACCAGAGTCAGATAATTTTTAGGGTAAAGTCTTTAAA
>NW_027397069.1:42674095-42697233 GCF_003265705.2 Callorhinus ursinus
TAGGGGCGCCTGGGTGGCTCAGTCACTTAAGTTTCCGACTCTTGATTTCGGCTCAGGTCATGATCTCAGGGTCATGTCAGGCTCCATGCATTAAGATTCTCTCTCTTTCTCCCTCTGCCCCTCCACCTGCTCTCTCTAAAATAACAAAAATAAAATAGAGGGAACAACTTAGTTTTATATATATATATATAAATATATACATGAAACATATATAAAGCATATGTATGTAACATATATATATTAAACAAAACTAGCAAAACAAATTCAGCAATATATAATCAAATAGGTGAATTCTCAGAAGGGATAATATGATCTGTCTGTTAATGTTTCAATGTATAAACGTAATTCATTTCATCATTGGTCAAAGGGAAAATATAATTATATAGTAGATGATAAAAGTTTCATAAAAATTAAATATATAACATTGATAACAGTTGTTAATAAAATATGAACAGAAGAATAAGATTTCATATGTCATAAGGGTATCTAATGTCATTCCCATTTAATTTTAAGAATTTTTTCTGCTTTGGCAATAATCTTGAATTTTCATCCAGTGTAATAAGATAAGAAATAAAATAATACAACTACAGTGGGGGAAAAAAAAGCCTATTGTTCTTTATTTAAAAAAAATCAGATGTTCTATCTAGAAAGGGCAAAACATGATTTCAAATGCCCTTAGGAATAATGATAGATCAGTTAATAGGTTAGTTTTAAAATAAGAATTTAGAAATCAGTGATTTTCCCCATATCTTCCAATAACTTGTCAGATAGAGTAATAGAATGGGACCCTTTTTTCACAACCAAAAATGTATATTTAAAAAACGATTGATTATCCAGAAATCTAAATCCTAGTAGGATGCAGGCACTGGAAATTTTTTTAAATGGGTTTTTCCAAAGATGGTTCATCTCTAATCCTACATTTGTAATAATGTAATAATGGAAAATAATTTAATGAAGTGCTCAGTAAATGACATGGATGTGATTGCTCTGTACAGATGAGCAGGTGGTCAGGTCTTTCTGCTCAGTTCACATAACGACATGGGCGGTGTGGGTTGTAATTAATGGATGGTAAATGGCTCTGTCAGAAGCTACTTGATGTTGCTAAAAAATGTCACACGTTTTCCAGGGACATAGGTTTTGGATTTTTGACTAGAGAAACTCCAGATTTACAGACTACAGTAGAAATGTTAAAAACTAAGTTGTAGTTAAGGTGAACAGATCATAAATGCATATTTTCAAAAGTGGTATTATTTATTCTTTGTTGTGATTTTCTGCAGATTCTGTCAGAATAGATTTAACTGAAAATCATTTTGTATCATACTTAAGGTAGGAGTTTTTGGTAAACAAGATGCATTATTGGATTTTTAAATTTTTAATGGAAAGATCAGTGAGTTTAACAAAGTCTGAGTCTTTGTACCACTGGTGGAGCATATGCATATTTCTGTGGAAATCTATAAATTCTAATTTTTCATGGAACATGCTATATCTTCCATTTTCAAAAGAACCATATTATTTTAAATGGATGCAAAAATGATTGAATAGTGCTAATCTATTTTTTCATTGAATAGTATGGTTGTGTAAGGGAGAGTGGCTCACTGACTCCCCTCTGCTGCCACAGAGAACAGGCACAAAGATTTTGGGGGGATAATTTACAAGTAGAAAAGTAGTGGAGAATATGCCGTCCTCTGATTTTTCATTCTTTCACAGTACGGAGGGGCATGGAGCTATTTTGTACATGTCATAGCCAAGGTTTCAGAAGAGGGGGTCCAAATTCAGCCGGAAGACTTGGCGTGGGACCAGAGGACACCATAGGAACGAGCAGGAAAAAACACACCCACACCACATTACACATTTACAAGTTAGCAGCCGAATATGGGCTAGGGAACACCTAGCTTCTCTGTGCCACAGGATCTCTGGTCTGGGAACAGTGCTAGGAATGTGCATAGTGAAAATTAAGACTGCATACCTTGGTTCTGGGACTAGGTCTGCCAAGCAGGAATAGTGAAATAGTTCAGCTCATTTTTGGAAGCACTTTAATAATTTAAGATCCATTGTTACTTCAAAAATGATATAGTGGCTGAAAATCAGCCTTGTCTTATATACTATATTAGGTACCATATATTTTTGAGGGGGAATTCCCTTTTTCACTATTTTAATGTGACGCTCTAATGGAATAGGAAGTTGGAAGTCTTGGGAAGCGGTAATTGTACTTCACATATTAGAAGAATGAAAATCATCTGTGGGAAGTGGGCTATTTATGGTGGATTAAAGATAGCCACAACTTCTTTGCCACTTTTTTTTTTTTCGAGGCAGTTGGATCTCATTTATTCTCCTTGAATCTTGGCTGGCTTGTGACTACTTTGACTGACAGAGTAGTGCAAAAGTGACTCCTTGCCAGTCCAGACTTTAAGAAGCTGGAAGTTTTGGGGCACCTGGGTGGCTCAGTCCTTTCAGCCACAGACTATTGATTTATGGCTCAGGTCATGATCTTATGGTATAGGATGGAGTCTTGTGTGTGTGTGTGTGGCGGTCGGGGGGGGTTTCTTGCTCAGCGGGCAGTTGACTTGAGATTCTCTCCCTCTCCCTCTGCCCCTACCCCTGCTCACACACTTTCTCTAACATAAATAAATAAATATTACAAGAAGAAGAAGAAGAAGCAACAGCAGCTGGAAATTTCAGCCACGGTCCCTTGGACCCTGATATGTCTCTCATGAGGTTCGAAAACCCTGACAAAGAAATGATATGAAGAGGCCCATAAACTAACTAGAGAAGGAGCTTAGCAGCCATCCACGTTGGAATTATGGATCTGTGAATTATTAGGTATGTGTATTAATAGGCATTAGGTATATAAATAAAACCATCTTGGAACCTTCGGACCAGCCCAATCAGAGTCAAATATCACCAAGTTACCCTAGTCAAATCTATATGGAGCAGAATTTCCTAGCCAAGCCCTGTCCACATTCTTGACCCCCCTAAATCATAGAATATGATAAAATGTTTGTCTTTTTAAGTCACTAAGTTTTGGGGTATTTTGTTATACTTTAATTGGTAACCAGAACAAAATTATCTTTGAATGAATATCCCATTTTTGTGCAATTTCAATAAAATCCCATTTCTTTTAATTGATGGAAATGTCTTACATAAAAACATCATGTGAAATCCAAGTAAAAAAACTCATGTGAAATCCAAATATGGTAAAAGTAAATTAATGAAGAACTATAAGACCGGATAATAAAATGTATTCTACACTTGAAATAATTTAGGAGAGTATGATACTGGTGCTATAAAAGACAACTGGAGCAACAGCATTAAACCAAAAATACAGAAAGTGATTTCATTTTACATAATTGATTTTATGAAAAATTTGGCATTGGTGAATAATTTTTTCATAAAGTATCCTATATAGCTCTGTACATGTGATAAGCATTTCTAAGTTGAACAAAACTGAAACCCAAAAGAACTAGAATAAAATGTGACTGGATATTAGCTTGGAATTTTCATAATTATTTAAAAAGCATATTTATTCATGCATTTTAACTTTCTAAGCTGCAAATTCTTTGTGGGCAGAAATCGTATTTGTCTTTTTAAATATCTCACAGTGATTATCATAGTTTAATATTTTTCATGAAAAATTTCATATACTCTTCTAAATGTGAATGTTTCTTCCAAAATGTATTAATGTGATGATTAATAATAGTCTTGGGTTATATTATTAAAACTTAGACAACTTCCCCTAACTAGTGTGAGAAAAATTTGCACGAAGTCAATTTCTGTTCCCCTAAAAAAATCTTGCTTCCTAGAAATCAAAGTACATAAAGCTGTTCTTCCAGTTAATACATTGTCATCGGGTAAAAATGCATAGTTTCTCTCCCACGTGCAAGGGCTCATGATATTGTCAATTGACATTTAGCAGCATTTACCTCTTGACTGCCAGTTCTTCATTTTGCGTAATACACTTTTTCTTACATAAAAATTGAAACATAGGGAAATTTTCAGTTCGCGTGCCCCTGTGGGATGACAGCGTGATCGACATCTGTGTAATGGATGCAGACTTATAATGTACAGAGACAGCCACACGTTCACACTCTGACATTTTCCCACACCTCAGACTTACATGCTGAAATGCTGAACGATTACAGAAGAAAAAACAATGCATCTTGGTAAAAAAGTAGCATAAGAATAGATAACACTAAGTAGAGTTGCCACATGTTATTCCATTCAGTATAATGACGGTTCTACTCTTTCAGGGTAGGTACCTAAAATTTCAGCTGGTGAGCAAGGCAACATATGCATTTTGGAAGAAAGTTGTACTTCTAGGCAATATTATAAAACATGGTTTAAATCATAGAGATTGGCTATATAGCATTTCAACTTGAATTTTTTCTTGTGTCCCTGACATACTGGAAATACAATTGTATTTTCTCCTAATTTCCACTGCATAATATTCTTTTATTTTCTGCATGATATTCTTAGGTGCTGTAATGTGAATGTTAGTTGTCTGAGTTTACATTTTATTAAATTCATGCTAGCATCACTACTACCCTTTCCCTCCTCATACATATAAAAACAAAGATGGGGATGGAGCTGAACACAAACCTCACAGACATTGAACAATCACTGAAGAAATAAATACTATTGAGCAAAGTGATGGGAGTCAGTTAAATAAAGTGGAAGTGTACACAGCAGTATTAGTTAATATGTAGTAGGGTATTAGGGTATATCAGAAATAAAAGGATGTTTAAAAATTATGTATTCTGTGGCTTATTAGTTTCTTAACTGCCACCAATACTAATACTGGAACCCATTCATTCATTTACACAATTAAAAGTATTTATTGAGTATCTGCTATCCATAGTTACTCAATAAATGATAGGTCCCAATTTAGTGACCTAAGTTCTCACTAGAACTTAGACCCATTAGACTCATAAGATTTGTATATTCTAATACTATTATTTTATTGATGCTATAAATCAGATATATTTTTAAAAGGATATAAAAAGATAGGAATAGAGGGATTTTATCTAATTAATCCTCTCTGCAGAGGTTTCCTTGGCAATATTAATGAGCTGTTCTATAAAGGCTGAGCCTTGGGAAAAACTTCAATAGGAATTTATATATGAAATAAAAAGTGTTCCAGAAAGCAAGAGCCACCAGAAAAAAACAATATTTAGTATAACTATGCTAAAAAGCAAGGAGCATTGGGTTCAATGCCTTGCGATAAAACTGTAATACAAACTGAAGTCAAGTGATGGAAATCTGGAAATTTCATCTTTAATCTGTATTAAATTTAAGTTTTTAATAAAGGTATGATGCTTTCAGATTTAGGTTTCAGAAAGAAAATGTTGATAAAAACACAATGAGTTGTTGGGAATTATGGGGTCCAGTTATGGAATTACTGTACAATCCAGAACAGAGATAACAAGCATAACATTTAAAGTACCAGGAATTGGGGTTATGAGAAGGGAAGGATTATTGAGAAAGTAAAATATTCAAATTTAAGCAATTGAGAAATTCGTGTAACACTATTAACAAAGAAGTGGAACTCAAGTCAGCAGGGGAAAATGCTAAGTTTTCTTTGGGACATATTGAGATTAGGATAACTGCATACTCTGTGTAATTGGAATATGGAGTTTGGGAGCAAAACCACACATATTTGGAAATCACCTACAAAGACATGAACATGGAAGCCATGTGACAGAATGAAAGTGATGTGGGAGAGTTTGAGGACTGAGGAGTGAACTTGGACATAGCTAGACTTAACATGTTAGTGGAGAGAGAAGACTTAACTGAAAGAATCAAGCATAGGCTTACAGGGAGTTCAGAGACACACTACAAGATCTGCTCTACAGAGACCAGGAAAGAGGCAAAAGGTGGGCCTTGGTAAGGGGTGGAGGATATCAAACAGGTAAACTCACAGAAGAGCCAGTGGACTAAACATCAAATAAGTCATCTGGTGATCCTTCAGAAGGCTTTGAAATGAAAAATAAATGTCAGAAGGTAGAAGAGAAAAGGAGCAAACATGAAATGACAGAAGTTGATTTTATACTACTCATTCAAGGAAGCTGGAATTTATGACAACAGGGAAGAGAGCGATAGTGTGATACATAAATGAATATGAAAATATACTTTCCCAATGAAAGTAAAACTTGAATCTATTCTTACATCAAGGAAGTAGCTAATGAACATCAATTTAATACTTGCTTTGATTTATTATAAAATAAAATAAACCTAGATTGACATGTGCTTATTTTAAAGTCTACATACAACTTGCTCTTACTTTCTTGTTATTTGGATCTGTAGTAAGTGTGGGAAAAAATATAACTCTAGGTCAATCTATATTTTGTAGGTCATAAAAAACATTATTAAGCTGTTGTGGTAATTTCTTATTTCCTTGAGAAAACACATTGTAATTATGTAATTTGGGTGAGCTGATGGGATGACAACATTGTTTGATCCATAACTAGGAATAATTGTCCAACTCAGTCCTCATATATCTTTTCATGATAGACATTAATTTTAATTTTATGTAGAGGGACAGAGAGGCTGTTTAATAGTAACTTCGTCATCTTGGAATAAGAATAAATCGACTTTTTGTCATTGTTTTTAGCCACTTTGTGGCCTTTATATTACTTCACAGATGTTATCTATAGCAATATATTTCTCATTACCATATTGAATGGGTTCAACAAAGATACATTCATCCATTGCCACCTCCTAACATTAAAGTGTTTAATGCTGCCTAAATCATCTGAGTCACTTGCCAGATACAGAGCAGTGAGGGACAGAATATTTCAATACTGTTCATTGTGTCTTCTTTTTCTGCACTCTGGTTGTATATTTATTTGTAAGGAAGACATTCTTCCATAGTGCATATAATATGCATCACAGAAGAATTAGATGGTCCTGTAGGATTTGTAGTGTGAGGTATCCACCCATGTAATTATGACTTTTCCTTGATGTTATTCCCATTATTCAGAGATTGCTTTTGTTGGACTGAATGATAACCACTGGTGCAGTGAAACTTTATATTAGCTTTCTTAGGATTTCTACACCTCAATGCATGCCTGATCTGTAGGTTTAGCTTGTCCTATTGTACTGAAGTATATTTGCCATTCCGTGGCTTCTCACTGTTTTGATCATTTTGAAATATAATGCTTTTCTCTCAGCTAGGACACTTCTTATAATGTTTCATCATCAACATAGTTTCTTGTACTCTCAGAGAAAGTAGGATGTCTCTATCTTAAATAAATACACACAGACACACAGACACACACACACACACACAGACACACACACAGACACACACACACACACACCTGGAACTATAAAATAATTTTTAAAGGAGAGTTAACCACAGGAGTTTTGTCCAGTGTTTCTGCTGGGTTGTGCAAAGAAGCACCAAGGATAGTATGTAAAGGTCAATATTTGGGGTTTTATATCTTCTCTGTTACAGTGTCACACAAAATTAAATCTTTAATAATCTGTGATATTTTGTAATAAAGAAGATGATGCAATCTGTCTCTTCATAGACTAAGGGGAGCAGAAATTGGTGGAACAAGGTTGAATAATCACCCAATTTTATAATTGGGAAACTTCATTCTGATAATCTTATTGTTACAAAAATGTAAGAATTAGAATCTGCAAGAATTTCAAAGAAATTTTTTTCCCCTTTAAAAATGATGATGGTCCTACTTTGTCTTATCTTAACCATGAGCAAATAAAATACCCTTTTAGAATAATTTTGATTAATTATGGATGACCATTGTTTTAATGTTTGCTCTTGGTAAATATCTGCAAAACATTTATCATCACCTGCTGCACTCAAGGTCTTTAAGGGAAATCCAAACAAGTAAATATGTTTGATTTGACATTCTAATTATATTGTATTTAAAGTTTGGGTTTTGGTTGGCTAAACTGTAAATCTCAGGGTGCCCGGGTTGCTCAGTTGGTTAAGCTTCTGCCTTCGGCTCAGGTCATGATCCCGGGGTCCTGGAATTGAGCACCACATCAGGCTCCCTGCTCAACGGGGAGTCTGCTTCTCCCTCTCTTCTCCTCTGCCCCTCATACTGTCTCTCTCTCTCTCTCCCTCTCTCTCTCAAATAAATTTAAAAAATCTTTAAAAAATAAACTGTAAATCTCAGGTAAAAGTAGCATATGGAAAGGAATATAACTTAAGTGAAAGTGCTTTTATTTTCTTAATCTACAGTGGAGAGAATATGTTCTTCATATACACAAGGTAGCAATTAAATTATTATAATTGTTCAATTTAAACATGAGAAACTACACTGTAACTTCTATTTTGCTTTATTTGTCTTTTTAGTCAATAAAATTATAAATATTCTATTTTCTAAAAATATGATGAACCATGAATATTATAGGTATAAAATATGTGTTAGAAATTCTTTTTTTAAAGATTTTTATTTATTTATCTGAGAGAGAGAGAAAGAGCATGAGCAAGGGGAGGGGCAGAAGGAGAGGGAGAAGCAGAATCCCCACTGAGCAGGGGCCCCAACACAAGGCTCAGATCCCAGGACTCTGGGATCATGACCTGAGCTGAAGGAAGACACCTAACTGAATGAACCACTCAAGCCCTCCTGCATTATAAATTCTTTATAAGAAATAAGTAATTATGGGGCACCTGGTTGGCTCAGTTGCTTAAGTGTCTGCCCTGGCTCAGGTCATGATCCTGGGGTCCTGGGATCAAGCCCTGAGTCGGGAGTCTGGCCCCCAGCTCAGTGGGGAATCTGCTTCTCCCTTTCCTTCTGTCTGCCGCTCCCCCTACTTGTATTCTCTCTCTGTCAAATAAATAGAATCTTTTTTTAAAGAAAGAAGTAGTTAAAAAATGAAGGATGTACACTTTTGTATGTCCGAAATATTTCATCATTATCATCATAAAGAAGTGAAAAAAAAAAGCTATAGAAGAAGAATTCAAATGAACATCATACTTATTTATAGGAACAATATTATAAAGGCATAACGTTTATAGGAATTTAGAGCTGAAAGAGAAAATCACTAGGAACCAGCATGTGTTTTATAAAAATGAATCACATTTATAATATTTCATTGTTTAAGATGTTCTCATCAGTATTTCTTACCATACCTTACATGTAACAAATGCTTTTTATTTTGGTGAATTTTTGTCATATTAATGGTTGATGATTCCAAAGAAGATAATAGACACATTTTATTGTGATTTTAGATGTGTCTTTGATAATAACATGTTGAATATTTGTTCATGTTTATCAAATATTTGTAGATCCATTTTGGTGAAATGCTGTCTCATATTTATCTATCTATAAATTGGATTTTACTGATATATATAAAATTTAGACGGAATTTTTATATTATACAGGAATTGACACTCTTCCCTGCTGTTTTTACTGTGAATATTTTTTCTTTCTTTCTTTCTTTTTTTTTTTACTGTGAATATTTTCTGAATTTTGTTTGCCTTTTTAGTTTGTTTGGTTTGATTGTTTTAAATTAGGTAATGGTAAAACCTGCCAATATTTTTCTTTCTGATATTTTCTATCAGCTCAAAAAATTTAAGTCCTTTTCCCATTCACAATTTATAAAAATGTAATTTCATTTTCAGTTTTTTTTTCTTTTTTAGCACAATTCTTTTTTAAAAATTTTAAAAAGATTTTATGTATTCATTTGAGAGAGAGAGACAGAAAAAGCACAAGCAGGGGGAACAGCAGGCAGAGGGATAAGGAGAAGCAGGCTCCCCGCCGAGCAGGGAGCCCGACGTGGGACTCGATCCCAGGATTCCAAGATCATGACTTGAGCCGAAGGCAGTTGCTCAACCATCTGAGCCACCCAGGCACCCCCTTTTTTAGCTTAATTCTTACCAAGTGTTGCCGATTATAGCTCTTGGTTAGCTCCAGTGCCTTTACAGCAGTTCTACTGCATCTGAGGGGGATACATTCCAAGATCTTCAGTGGATGCCTGAATTTGCAGATAGTACGAAACCTTATATATACTATAATTTTTCACACATAAACATTACTTATTAAAATTTAATTTATAAATTAGGCACATTAAAATTAACAACAAAAACTAATAATATGGTAGAACAATTATAACAACACACTATAGTAAAAGTTATTTGAATGTGGTCCCTCTCTCTCTCTCAAAATATTCTACTGTACTGTAATCACCCTACCTCTTGTGATGATGTAAGATAGTAAAATCCCTATGTGATGAGATGAAGTGAGGTGAATGTTGTCGGCACTGGGACATTGCATTAGGTTGCTATTAAACTTCTGACCATTCACCACAAAGAGGATCACTTGCTTCTGGCGGTGGTTGACCAACAGGTAACTGAAAGCACAGAAAGCAAAACCGCAGGTAAGGAAGGGTGGGTGGGCACTGCTCTACTTCTCTCCATCCCTTCGGCCACTAAAGCAGATTAAACTATTTCATTTACCTCATTCTTCTCTCAGGCTCCAATTTTGCCTTTTTTGGTCCATTCTCAGTTAGCTTCAAACTAATTGATCTGTTCATTTTACCTTGATCTTTAAAAATCTTTCCTGGTTTTCTAGCGCATAAGCAAATTCCATCTCATGCGCTTTTGTAGTTGTCTGTTCAACTTTGTAACTATTTCCCAGCAATTCCTTGCTTGCACATTTCTTTTCACCCAAATGGAATGTCTTTTACTTTTACAAATGCAATAAACTCTTTCTTTTGTGGCTTTTTACACCCTCTTCCTGATATTTTTCTTTTTCATATTTACCTTGACCTCTTATCCACATTTGTTCTTATTCAATTCATTCAACCAATATTCATTCGGGGTTATTTTGATCAAAATAGAATTAGTGTCTAAACTTCAGAATGTATCTTCTATCTGTGGAGGCAAAGTAAAAAAAGAAGGAAAGAAAGAAGGACACACATGTAGATATATAATTATAATTTATGACAAATTTTATGAAAAATAGAATCCAATGAAATATAATTAGGAGAGGTAAATAATTTTTATTAGAAGGACAAAAACAGCATCTGAAAAAGTTATCAGCTAAATTTAGAATTGAGGGATTAGTAGGAGTTAACCAGGATAAAAGTAGAGCTAGAGTATGCCTGTGATTCAACTAATCCTTTAGATATCGCTATTTCTAGGAAACTCTGTAACTGTCTAAGTGGCTTAAGCTCTGTGCCCATAGAAAACCTTCATCTTTCCTTATCATTGCTGGTTCTTATCACAGATGGTTATTAAATAATAACAGCAATGGGCTCATCTATGTGACTCATGGATTTACTACATTTTTTTTCTATTTCTGGCTAAAGCTGCCACACTGTGCAGTCTGATAATATATATTCATATCAACTCACACCAGGAAGCCTGTCACATTCTCATGGAAACCTATTTCAGAACCATATACTTGTGTATAATAACAGGGTAATATGCATTGAATTCTGATAGGCTCAACTGGCAACAGTCACTGATTTCTTTCCCAGAAAACACCTAACCCTAAGCCTTCCAAACTTGCATCTTTGCATAGTTTGAAAGTCTCGTTACCATCCATAACATTTAATACAGAAGCATTATGCAGATGACCTTCCTGAGTTCTGAATGGTTATAAGCAAGCTTCCCTATTTATCACCGATCACTGCTAAAGGCCAGAGGCATCATGTTCCCTGCGTTCACTGCGACTCCTGGCTAGCCCCCTGCTGATCTCGTACTGAATGGATATATTTATACCACATTAATAAAGGTTTGGTTATACAGGTATAATACTTCATAAAGCCACCCTGAACTCCTTGCTGCAAGCATCTTCTGATATTGCATTTGCTGTTTTCTGGGTCCAGCTTACTTTTCTTCCCAAAATATGAATGGCTCAATGCCTCACTGTATTCAAGTGTCTGCTTAAATGTCACCTCTTCAATGAAGCTTTGCCTGACCACACTATTTTCTGCGGTACTCTCTGTCACCATTTGTTCCCTTTATTTTTCTTTATAGTGGTAATCCTAACACTCCAAAGTTGATAGGATAAGGTCAATAGGTAAAAATCAGCATCTTTTTATACCTGCTGCTCATCCCTTGATGAAGATATTATGTTCTACATGCTTAATTCAGAAAACACTGTCATGTGTCCAATGAGAGTTTCAACTTTGCCTCCTTTGGATTCATAATGACCTTAAGCAGTCATTTATTATGTCTCTCCTAAATCCTTTCAAACACAATGTTGTCCACATTCAGTGCCTCTAAATAGTTCATTTCCCAACTGTTAGAAGATGATGCCTTCCACCAGATGACCCAAAGTACTTTCTCTGATATAGTGACCCTACTGGCCAAGTGAAAACTATTTCTCCTATTCTTCTCCACAAGAGAATGCCTGCTAGTCCTCATTTCCTTAAATCTAACTCCGATTTTTGACTGGCAATTCAAAGTTTTCTGTATCTGGGGACCAGTATATTACTCTATCTTTGTTCAGTATTCTTTAATTGACATGAATTCTAATATTCCAGAGTTTTTAAGCATTGCCACAATCAGAAATACATACAGACTCTCAGAAGAGGACATAGCACCATAAATTAATGTTTCCTTAAAATTGTCTCTTAAATCATTGATCACAGGCCTGTAGTTCTCCTGGATTGTTTGCTAAATGTCTTTCAAATATCCCATGCGGTTCTTCTCACTTCCCATTCCAGAAGACAGAACACTTTGCTCCTAGTACACAGCTTTTCCTTCATCATCCTTTTTTATTTCTCTGGCATCAGTGAATTTTCGAAATCAAAACTTTCTAAACTTGGATCTCTGATGTCTCTTTCCCAGTCTTTTGACAGTGACTTCTGTAATTTTATTCCTGATAGTTTGAGTGAACAAACAGCATATGCAGGAGTGAGTAGAAGACTGTTTTCTTGTCTGTTTTGAATTCAAGCAGGTTTAGAGTTAAGGCTTACTTTTGACTCTCAACTTCCTCTGAAACTTTGTGGTTATCACAAGATTAGCAAGATATGCGTAACTATTAGTAATTTGGCCAAAAGGGCAATGTGGGGACATGGGAAATCAATCATTAGTAAAACTAAGGACTGAAATTTATTGTTACTTGAAGTCCATTGCCAAGGATGGCTTCCTTCTTCTTCTTCTTCTTCTTCTTCTTCTTCTTCTTCTTCTTCTTCTTCTTCTTCTTCTTCTTCTTCTTCTTCTATGAATATGTTCAACAATAGTGATCTCTCTAGCCTTGAAGAGATAGGCCATGGAATGGGCAGTTCTATTATATGTGCCTCAGTTTCATTGATTGGAATTGAATCAATTGTTTACTGGGATTTGGCTGACTTTTGCCAAAGTCTGTAGTCATATTTCCTAAAAGCCACACAGAATGACTACATTTTCTACAAAACTCGGTTGATATGCCATCAGGCGAGATCAATCTCAGCAAATCTGCTGTCAACTAAAAAAAAAGCTTGAAAATCTCCAATTCCAGTTGTTATTAATGTGTCTATAAGACATTATAGCTCAGATGTAAGATGCTTTTTTAGTCATCCTATTCTGTTATTATTACTGTATGTAGTCTGTATATGTGTGTACATGCGTGTGCCTGTGTGTGTGTGTGTGTGTGTATGAGAGAGGGAGTGAGAGAAACACACCATTTTTTGTTTCTTAATACTCTTAATTTTTTCCTCTTTCATTACAGTAAATTTTAAAAATAGAAAGAATCCCAGGTGGAAGTATTAAGTTCTTGGCTCTTGAGTAGTTTAGGCTGGTCAACCCTCATGAGCCCATTAGCATTCTTTCTCCTTGCATGGTAAGACTCAAGTCATTCTATATCATCACCACTGACTGAATTTCCTTTATTCTATGTAAAACTTAATTTTACAGGAATAGATTATCAAAAAAGGGAGTTTTGCACCTTTCCTCTATTTATCCACACAGTAGAAACTTTTTCTTTCTCAAAAATTTCTATTCTACCAGATACTTGTTCAGAGCCAAGGAGTCAGTCAAGGTCTCTGCTTCTACTCAGTACTTATCTTCTGGATAAGACCTTCCATACTACAAAAATCCATCTAGTCATTGTAGTTGCTGAGGAATTCCTATCCTGTAACCTTCCTTTAAAGGTAACTCCAAATTCTTCCTTTCGGCCCGCCTTGTGTTCTGTCTCCCTTTGTCCCTGCTCCTTACATTTCCCTCCAGTCCTGCAAGATGATTATATGACTGCATCAAGCATGACTTCAATGATTGTTCTCCAGAGCCCCATGTGAGAAGAGCCATACTGTGATGTCAACTTGAATCCTCTCTTCAGGTTTACAAAATTATTTTTAACTAAAAAAATATTTCAAATTTATAGAAAAACATAAATAAAATATAAGATGCACTTGTATAAATTTTTCAAATTGTTACATATCAATGCAGGCACTCTTCTCCATGAGTTCTCTTCTCTTGCAATGGCTTGTAGAACATTTTCTGATATGATCATGTTGTTAGGGTCACACAATTTCATAGGCAAAAATGTCTCACACTTGTTATTGAACATCCATTTCTGAACCCTGAAAGCTTCCAAAACTATCACCAGAATGAAACCCCCATGAGATAGCAAATGCATGTCTGGGGTGGAAATATACTAGGTAAGTGAATGAGATAGAACCAAGTCTATCTTCTTACTACTTTCTCTCCCACTTCTTGGTACTATTTTTTTTTTAATTATCTTGTTTAATTATCATCACTATTCAATGTGTTAAATGTCAGTATTATTCCCATCTTCAGAGGAATAAATCTAGACTTAGAATGACTTGCTTAAGTTCATATACTAACAAGCATTTTGAAAATAGCACGTTTCAAATAACATGTGACTGATTTGGGGGCCTGGGTTCCTATTATATTACCCTACCACTGACATTTGCTTACAATATACTATTTGATTTTCACAGAATCTGTATGATATCACCAGCACTATTTTATATATAAAGAAAAGCAAGTCTGAAAGGTTAAGTGACTGGTTTAGGTTCACAACAAAGTGGTGGCTGGGTTTTGTTTCTAAATCTGTTCTGTTTCTACTTATACCATGCTGCCTGAGTTGGTAATGGGCTCATCAAGAAGTGGTTAAGCCCTGTTTAGTCCAGGTAAGTAAGTCCTGTCAACTCAGTATTACACCTCTGTTCATCCCAGTTGAATATGAGAATGAGCAGATGATGGGAGTTTGTTCTCTTCTAGGTAAGATGATGTAAGGAAATGAGACTAGAAGAAACTTACCATATTGAAAGCAGCACACAGTGCCTAGCAGAGAGCCCTTACACAGGGCTTCATTTAACAGACGGGAGGAAGAGTATTGATGAAAAGAAGGCAGGTGAAAGAGGAACTGTTTGGTGTGTGTGGGGAAAATTATAGAAGAGGAGGAGAAACTTAAAGGGATTGAAAATAGTTAAAGGGATCTACCAAATACTAGAGAGCACAGAAGTTGCTTTGACTTCAGCTCAATAAAGAATGGAAACTCTACAATCAGAATAGAACTGTCCTAAATTATTGCAAAGTTACCCCTTCCACTCTGCATTACAGAGCCAAACTCTTTGTGTATTTTATTCTATGTTACAATGATTTCTTGATTGTAAGATTTTTTCAGAGTGCTTATTTTTAAAATATCTTCTTTATGACCTAGGAGTAATGTCTGGGCAGATCTTATGTCTAAGAAGAAAATCTTCATGGTAGGACTGTACCTATATCTGTAGATGCTTAATAAATGCTAATTGATGATGGTAATCCAAACTTTGATCATATTTTGATGGTTATGTAATTTGGAATTTTGTTTTAACACTGTTCATGCTTCTGGTTGCTTATCAAAGGACCTTGTGAATAAAAGAACACTAGAAATCAACTAAGCACCAAAAGCTATAGGTGACGTTGGAACATATAAGAAAAGATCTGCACCCTAAGATTTTAGAGTACATTTACTTTTATTTTCCATTACACAAAAACATATTAAAATAAACTGCTTTCTTTTTAAAAAACACTAGGGTTTGAGCCAAATTATATCTATATACATATATATCAGAATAAAATACTATGATTCATTAGTTAGTTGATTCCAAGTAGTTTATTTTACAGATTTTGTTTGCACTGCTTATCATAAAATCAGAAATGATACAGCCAGACATGAAGAGAATGTGCTAAATTATTTTATTTTATTTCATTTGAATAGAAGATAAGATTTCTTTAATTCTTTTTAAAATCAAAGACAGAATAAACATAGATTATGGAGTCTCAATTTGGTAATACTTCCTCTGCCTGTACGTTCTACTAAAAGTATTGGCTAATTATATTTTACATGAAACAAGAACATAATTTCCAATGTTTTGACAAGCAACAAATTGCACATTAGTTAGTTGTAAATAAATTTATTAGAAACAGTTGTCCATGTTTGTAGATTCTCCTTTGAAAGAGTAAATTAATTTAAGGCTCATCATTCACAAGAAACGTATTATAATATCAAAGCAATAGTTAAAAAAAAACCAGAAACAGAGACCAAACCATACCTACTAAATAACAGGAGAAATGTGATACTGCAACATGATGAAAGAAGAAAGTATGTGAGGTTTATGATATCAGCATGGTGCCTTCTGGTAATGAGATTTTCAGTCATGATTCATTTGGCTCGATTATTCTGCTAATAATGTTATCTGTGCTATAATATAAACATAATATTGGTTTCCACTGAGAAATGTAAATTACAGATTGTTAAGCATTTTTTTCTTGAGGATTCTTCAATTGTCAATTAATTGGTGGAGATGTCAGCTTTTTTAGACTTCAACATGTAGTACTATTGTTCTTGAAGTGTATTCACAACAGTAGGTATATGGGGATTCTAATTTTTCTACAATAAGATTTGAATAACCTAATTGAACAGAGAATTTACCCGGTAATGATCAATTTACATGGGTAATTATTTAGCTTGTACTTACATGGCACAATTCAGTCATAAATATATTATTTTCTACATGTGGGAGGATGAGTCAAAACTTGTCTGACTTCTCTAACAATTAGTATTTGTTAAGTGCTTTTTAGTCACCAGAAATTGGGTGAACGATTTTACATGAACCTCTTCATTTAATCCTTCCAGTTATGTTCAGAAGTAGGGTTAATAGATTATGGTAAGAACCAGGAAACTGAGGCTGAATGAGGCAAAGTTAGGCAATCCAGCCAACTTCACACAGGAGAGTACCTGTCTAAATTACAAATTTCAAGGAAATTTAGGTACCTCAGAAAGTGGGCTCTGGGAGAGATCAGTAGGCAAGAAGTTACCTAGAAAGCGTTCATGAGATCACCACTTTTGGAAGAGAAGGTAAGAAAGCTGGATGCTCCATTGGGGCACCTAGTTGTCTCAGTCTGTAGAGCATGTGACTCTCGATCTTGGGGTTGTGAGTTCAAGCCCCATGTTGGGTGTAGAAATCACTTAAAAATAAAATCTTAAAAGAAAATTAGGGCTAAGATGTATGCTCCAGAAAACAACCTCATCACATCTACTGCATGTATAGATAGATTAAAAAAAAAAAAAAAAAGTCTGTTTAAAGTTCAGGAGCGCCTGGGTGGCTCAGTTGGTTAAGGGGCCGACCCTTGGTTTTGGCACAGGTCATGATCTCAGGGTCTTGGGATCAAGCCCTGCATCAGGCTCTGCACTCAGGGCAGAGTCTTCTTGTCCCTCTCCCTCGGAGCCTCCCCGGCGCATGTTCTCTCTCTCTCTCACTCTCTCAAGTAAATAAGTAAAATCTTTTAAAAAATAAATATAGCTCTTATACTGGTGAAGCTCTGATTCATATTAGACTAATGTGTAACAAGATGAAAGTAAATTTGTGAAAATATCACCATACTGTTGTCATGGTTGGAAGGTAATTTCTCAATTATATATTATTTTAAGTTAAGACTTTAAAATAAAGACAATAAGGGCGCCTGGGTGGCTCAGTTGGTTAAGTGACTGCCTTCGACTCAGGTCATGATCTTAGGGTCCTGGGATGGAGCACCACATGGGGCTCCTTGCTCGGTGGGGAGCCTGCTTCTCCCTCCCCCACTCCCCCTGCTTGTGTTCCCTCTCTCGCTGTCTCTCTCTCTGTCAAATAAATAAATAAAATAAAATAAAGACAATGGCATTCACATATTGAAAAAGTAATAGCTTACTATAGGCAGCAAGATCTAGTGGAATTCTATCTTCAAAACTATAAATTATGTCTGTTGAATAACTACAATTTAACTATTTCTTGCTGTTCCTTTCTTGTTTATAAAACAATAACAATAATAAAAAATGCCTTGCATCACATGTCTGCATGTATACTTATGGATTTTATATAAATATAAAACATTAATAAAGACAAGTATTACTTTAACTGCACAGGATATTAAAGGAAATATAAGTTGCATTTTTAAATACAGAGGTAAACATTTTATGATAGCCAAACTAGAATTCAAGCTGGAAGGAGAACTGTACATATAAGAGAGAGGATATATATGTATATGTGCATATATATAGAGAGATCATCAATTTCAAAGAAAAAGTATGATAGTAAGGAATATAAATATACATAATATAAAACTCTATGATATGCATATTTTAGAAATAGCCTTAGAGGCAGGTAAATGAGAACAAAGATTATTTTAGTTATAATAGGTTATAATGGGAAGTTCCAATAATAAAAAATGGTTCTACCTACTTGCTATTTCTAGGTCAAAATACTGTATGTCTCTGGAAAAAGGCTAGGGAAAAAAAACTACTTATAATCATATGACCAGATTTTTAAAGTAGAACCCGGGGTTTGCAAAGTTAAAAATATGTTTCAAAGCAACAAGATTTTATTTTAAAGTAGAGTAATGTTTTATAGATATAGAGATCATATTGTAATACGAAGTATTTAAAATATTAATAAAAAGTAAAAATATTAATAAGTTCTTGCATTAATATATATTCTACAGATTTTATCTTTGTCTCAGAAACCAGCACTGTGCAACTATTCTGTTCTAGCTTTAATTTAATTTACTTTTTATTTTAATTTAAAAATCTACATGTGGCTTGTGACTATGGTATTGGACAGCACATGGACAGACCTTTTCTAAGACAAATGTGGAAATTTTAATACAATGGAAACAGGAAAGTGACTCATATACCCAAAAAACTATCAAGTTAGTAAAACATTGTGGATCCCAGATTAGCTATACAGATCTAAACTCGAAAGGCTCACCAACCCTGCTTTAGGAAGACAATGCAAGAAATGGTGTTTATGACCTTTACTGACCACTAGGAGGCACTGATCTGATAACAGGTAAGGAACACAAAGAAAAGCCACTCTATAAAATAAACATGCCAGGGTAAAGGGTCTTGACAGTAACAAAACAAGAAAAAAGATAAGTATTGCCTGTTTGACCACTCCCTCTTTATGTTTAGGTGAATGGTGTCAGTGAGCCAGAAATAAAGGCCTCAAGTAGTATGTGTATTCTCAGACAGGCAATCCTCCTACAATATTTCTGCTTTGAATGCTTGTCATGAACATGATAGGCAGGAATCCATGGCAACGAGAAATATATGAAAGGCATCAGAGAGCAAAGCTAAGCCACTCTGCTATGACAAATACTATATTTGCATTTTCCTGATTTACCTAAATTAAAGCTTTCAAATCCATTTGTGTAGACTTCTTTTTAATTAATACTTCTTTTTGAAAGACAAGCACACCCCCTAGAAGACTGGGGGAGAAATTAGAGGGAAAAAAAGAACAAAAAAACCCCCATACACTAATTTAGTCTTGCATAATATTGTTTTCACAAATAATTTCTAAAGCAAAATAAAGCTTTGAACAAATACAATTCCAGTTGGTTTTGTTTGTTTTCCTATAGTAATGCATATTGTACACAAAATCTTATGTATAGTAATAAAAAAATTTAAGTGTCTATTAACTATAGTTTGAAATTGCATTAGTTATTTCTGCATAATTAAGCAAATGCTTGATTGACCTTAAACTCAGACTTAAAAAACTAAAACTAAGAAAGGAAATAAATCAAAGATATAGAATTTCACAGAAATATTTCTCCTCTCTCTAGTCCCTTTTTTCTCCTATACCTAATTCAAAGCAATATTTTGCTCCCTTCAACCCTTATTTTAGATGAAGCTAATTTCTGATATAATAGTAGCCCAAATCAGCTTAGTTTTGGAAAGATTATATTCTATATTATGTGCTAATGAACACTTTGGACACTATTATGTACTGTAGTATTCTCAGTTTACAACTGAAGTAAAATAACAGCACACAAATTAAAAAATACAATCTTTGCTCCAAATATGAAAGTGTTGGGTCCTTGGTATGAAAAAAGTTAACCTTAGATTTTGCATCTTCCCCTAATTGGAGGACCATTTGACTCTGCTCATTATTAATTGCCAGTTTGCTTTTTTTTTTTGTCAGAAACAATACAAATGAGTTTCTGATAAAGAACCTCAGTCTATGATCCAGCATCTTAGGAAAGCTTTACCTGAAAAGAAACACAGATATTATCTCAGTTGCACAGGGCAAATATACCAGAGTGATTGAGCATGGGAGCTCTGAATTCAGTTTGTTCGTGTCCAATTTCAGCACACTTTCTTTAGTTATACTAGCTTTCCTTTTATATAATGGAGGTTGTAATCACACACACCATACAAGGCTGCAAAAGGAAAATCACTTAGCAGATGGCCTGGCACACAGTAAACCCTTGACAAATGTTAGCTGGTATCTTTATCATCATCATTATCATCATTGTAATCACCCTCATCTTCATCAAAGCAATTTTTAGCCATGTTAGTTCAGGAAAAGGATCTTGTTGACCATCTCAGCTCTTTTGAGTATCTTAACAGTGTACAAGTAGAATTTCATTTATATAAGTTCTTTTACAAAAACCTTACAAAAATTCATGAATTAAGGCTTTTCTAAGTTTTATTTATTTTTTAAATATTTATTTATTTTGAGAGAGAGAGAGAGAGTGGGGCAAGGGTCAGAAGGAGAGAAGCTCAAGCAGACTCCCCGCTGAGCACAGAGCCTGACTTGGGGCTGGATCTCATAACTCTGAGATCACGACCTGAGCTGAAATCAAAAGTCAGTCGCTCAAAGGACTGCGCCACTCAGACTCCCCTAAGTTATAATTATTTTAATAGGGTAGCATCAATTTAACAGTCGAGGTCCCAATTATCTAAACAGCCTATGTTCCAATTTATTTCTTATTTCCCTCAATTAGCTTAGCAGATATATTTTTAGCATCTGTAATAGATTTCCCATTCTAGCATTGGAGGGTATCCCGAACTTCAAAATAGTTCTTTGGTGAAGTTTGGCAGGCTTACATCCTATCATTGTTCTCTGCAAACTAGCACCACGCAGGACAAAATGTCTTCTCAAGGGTACAATGAAATGTTTCCTCAGAAAACATAAGAGGTTGATGAATGAACATGAGTTTAAAAAAAAAAATGTTATTTGTAAAATCAAGAGAGGTAGAAGAGCAGAGCAGTTCAAAGTTCAGGCTTTGGAGCCCGATTGGATTGGCTCCCCTTTTTACGGGGTGTATATATCAGTCAGGATAAGGTAGGTGTGACTGTGATAGCAAACACATGCTAAAATTTTCTTGGTTTAAGATAACTAAGTCTATCTCTCATTCATACCTCATTTATCTTTATTGGTCTTCCATGTCTTCCTCACTCCTGACCCAGGCTTTCACTTGACACATCCTCCATGATCATAGCAGGTGAAAGAGAACATGGTGAATTTTACACTAGTTCTGAAAGCTTATGCCCCGAAGTGACAGGTACTTCTACCTGGATAAACCAAATTACATCACCATTTTTGAATTTCACAAGAAGGAGATATATATTTCTTCTAAGGAGAGAGGTTCAGTGTTAATGAAGTAATACTACAGTTCATTCTATTGGGTGACTATATAGCAACAACTAAAATTTTTATCTCTTGAGTTTTCCTAGCAGTAAACTGGGAATCGTGAAACCTATTTCATAGTGTTGCTGTGGGGACCAAATAAGATACTTTTAAAGCATTTAAGAGATTTTGAAGCACATGACAAGTGGTTAATTAGTCGTTTTTAGTTACTTAGATCCCATATGAGAAAAATCATAATTTAAAAACCATGGTTTCTAAAAATAATATTTTAATAATTAGTTTACAAGTGATAACTCATATTCCTAGTATTGCTTTTGTGGCAGAAGAAGTAGTATTATTTTCACTGGACAAATGAAAGATTTGGTTAAAGTTGATCAAATCATGGTTCAAATATAGCTCTTCTGACTACATACTGAGACATAAAAGACAGGCAGACCAAAACTGAGAAGAGAGCTAATGAACCGTCTACCCAGAAAAATGTATATAAGCAAAATTTTGCATAAATCTCAAAAATTTACTGACTCTCCGAGGCTAAGAACCCCCATTCTAGAAATTGCTTCTTTTTGGTGGAAACTTAGCTTTAATTAGAAAGTTCTTATTTTAGAACTCAACAGGAGACCGAAGAAGAGAGTAGCAACAACTCTCTGAACAGAAAAGTGACCACTTTCTGGAAGGTAGGACGTGCGGAGAAGTGAATCCGAGGTGATATTCGGGAGGATAGACGGCGGGGGAGGGGCCTCCGCCGGCCGCTTCTGGCAAGTGATAGAGCCGCGGAGCACAAAATAGGAACTTTTATAAGTCGGCTCCGCGGAGGGACGTCGCTGCAGTGGCTAAGCGGGGGGTGGAATCCTCCCGGGACAGTGTGGTCTCAGGACCCTTGGGGTCACAGAGAGACCGGGGGTGCCTGAGTGCGCCAGAGCTCCCAGGTATCAGAGCGGGGAAGCCGGCTGCAGAGACGGAGCAGAGTCGCGGGCTCTCAGCTCGGGGTTGCCATAAACTGTGATCTGCGGCCCAGTCGGGGCACGGCTCCTCCAGCAGGGACCCAGCAGGCGGCAGATCCGGGGAGACTCCCCTTCCTTCCCGGGGAGGAGCGGTGCGGGAACGCACTGCAGGGATCTGCTGGGTTTGGAGACTCTGCGCGGGGTCGGGTGCCAGAGATAGCAACGCTCGGTCACAGGCCTGGTGAGCACGGAGTGCGGCCGGAGACCGGGGACACGGGAGTGACTGCTTTTCTCTGGGGGCGCACTGAGGAGCGGGGCCCCGAGTTCTCAGCTCCTCCGGGTGGAGATTGGGAGGCCACCATTTCTGCCCTGGTCCTCCAA
>NW_027397069.1:42707233-42725283 GCF_003265705.2 Callorhinus ursinus
TATATGGTGATTAACATAACAATAAAAAATTAAAAAAAAAGAAAGTTCTTATTTTAGTATCTGTTGTCAAATCTTTAAAAGAATAGAAATATTTTTCATTATTTTTCAAAACTATTTGAACACAAAATTATAAATTCATGGACTATCTATTTGGAGTAGTTTCATTAAAAAAAAAAGGCTGAACAAATAGGGGTATGAATGGTACCTCCTAGCATTAACTGGGGTGAGCCTAATCCTACATTCAAACTCTACTTCTACGACCTTATCCATGGCTGCTACAATTCCTGTATGGTTCTATCAGTAATCTTCAAAAAGAGTTTTCTAATCCTTCAGTTCTGATATTTAACTATGGAAATGGAGGATTCTTACTTTCACTGAAAATAAACTATACCTATTATATACTTATTGTAGTAGGTAGTGATCAGACTTACCCAATATAAATCCTTTCTTCCTCCCATCCAGATGTGGAATCTTTAGTTCTAACTTTGAATATGAGCTGGCCTTGTTTTGACTTAAAAAATGTGGCAAAAATGATGGTTTTAAGGCCATATGCGCCTAGCTTTTAAGAGGCCCAGAAGCTTGCCTTACTGTGTTTTCTGGGCAAATGAGGCCTCTTGTAAGAATGACCACCCTGAGACCACTGTGCCATAAGGAAGCCCAAAACTGTCGTGTGGAGAGGGAGGCCCTGTGGAGGAACACTGAAGTGCCAGACGTGTGTAAAGTTCTCTCGGATCTTTAATGCAGCCTGACCGCCTGCTTTATGCAGCAAGTCAGTGACCTCAGCTGATCCATCTTGGAGAAGAGCCATCCAGGAAAGCCCAGTCAGCTCATAGAATTGTCCAGAAATAACAAATTGATATTGTTTCAAGACATTAACTTTTGGAGTGACTTGTTATGCAACAATAGATAATTGAAACATCTATTAAATAGATACAGTTTAAAAGATCTTTATTTATAGGGATATGTTATTTAGACAAAATGGAATGAATAGCTTATTTTGGTTGTTCAGTAAGGTTGCTGATTTATTTCATGTTGTTATCAGTGTATGTATTATGGGTAGGCAAGTTGTTTTTAAAGCTATATAAGAAGAGGTAACCCTCGGAGCCCTTTGGGATCTCAACTCCCATAAAGAGAGGACATTGGAGTTCAGTTAAGTTCCTCATGCTCTCCTCTAAAATTGCTTCTCTATCATGGGTGGCAAATGAAAGTAGAAGGCTCTACTAAAACCTATAAATACCTCAAAATGTGGCCAGGGAGAAGTCAGGCTTGGGGTTGGAGAGATATAGGAACCGAGCATTCTCCTTGTATGCAGCCTGCAGATGTGGAGGAAGTTGTCAAGAAGAGCGTGCAGAACGTTGTGATAGGCCGAGGGATGAGTGAGGCCTTAAAGGTGCCTCCATCAACTGCAAAGTGCTCAGAGAAACAAGGCATTGATGTGTGGGTCCTGCAGAGAGGGCAGGCTTATTAAAGGACTATAATGCTTTGGCTGACAAAGGCATCAGCATGGTAGGGGTCTTCCATTCCATCTGCTGATGGAGACTTAGGAGAATAAATCACTAAGCTATAATTAAAAAAAAATAAAGCTACATAAAGAATTTTTTTTAGTTTTTGCATGGTTGACTTAAATGTTTTAAAATATTCCTGCTATTAAATGAAACCTGGAAAATATGCTTTTTTTTAAGAAACAGAGTAAAAGAATGGCTTTTGTATATTTAACTCATAATTATATCACTTTTATTCCAAATCCTTCTATGTCTCTTTAGCTTGAATTCTAGGCAGATCCTCTCACATTTCCTTATATGGATTCCTTTTATTCTAGCAATGTTGATTACTTCTATTTTTTTCTTCTTTCGTTTTTTTCTTTTTTTAAGATTATTTATTTTAGAGAGACAGTGAGAGAGAAAGAGAGAGGAAGAGTATGTGCATGAGATAGTGTGAGGGAGAGGGAAAAGCAGACTCCATACTGAACATGGAGCCCGATGCGGGGCTGGATCTCACCACCCTGAGATCATGACCCGAGCCAAAATCAAGAATCTGATATTTAACTCACTGAGGCACCCAGATGCCCCATACTTTCATTTTTCTGTGCTTTCCTGTAACTCCCTTCTTTTCCATTCTTGGCTTTCTTAAATATTTCTACTTATTCTCAAAAACTGTACTTAGGTTCAGCTCTATCTGTGAAGCTCTCTGTGATATCACTTATCAAGAAATTAATTACTCCCTTATCTGTACTTGTATCATTATCTATTAGCGTGTAACAACATTACCACAAACATAGTGTTTTGAAACAACACACATTTATTGTCTCACAGTTTTTGTAAATCTGGAGTTTGGGTACAGCTTAGATGAATTCTTTGCTTCAGGATCACATAAAGCTGAAATTAAGATACTAACCATAGCTATAATCTCATCTGTTGCTAGTCTGGGGAAAGAACTGCTTCCAAGCTCATATGACTGTTGGTAGTATTCAGTTCTTCTCAGGCTGTTGGGCTGAGAACCTTGGTCTCTTAATTAAGTTACCCTCATTTGCTTCTTATGTGGCCCTTTCCCTAGGCGGGCTCACAACATGTCACCTTCTGTCCTCAAAGACAGCAAGGAAAAAAGTCTCAGCTAAACAGATAACTACAATCTTATGTTGTCTTACCCATGAACTGATATCTGTCACCATTAGAGACTAAATATTTGTATTCTTCCCACCACTAGTTCACATGTTGAAGCCATAACTCCCAGTGTGATGATATCTGAGATGGGGCAACTAAGAAGTAATTAAAGTTAAATGAAGTCATAAGGGCAGAGCTCTGATTCCATAGGATTAGCTTCTTCATAAGAAGAGAAAATCAGAGAGCTTGCTCCCATCTTCCCTCTGTGCACATGCACTGAAGAAAGGCCATGTGAGTATGTAGCAAGAAGAAGGCCGTCTACGAGCCAGGAAGAGAATCCTCATCAGAAACCAATGGACCAGAATCTTGATCATGGACTTGTCAGACTCTAAAAATGTAAGAAATAGATTTCTGTTATTTAAGCCATCTGGTCTTTGGCATTTTGTTATAGTAGCCCACACAGTCTAATTACCTTTACAATATTATTTTGATTAGAACCAAGTCCGAGGTCCTACCCATACTCAAAGAGAGGGAATTTACACAGGTATGAATACCAGGAGGTGGAGACCATGAGGGCTACATTTAGAGTCTGTACACCAGTCTTCTTTTTTACTTTGTATTACTCTATTATGCATGCATGCTGCTTTAGGACCAATGGTAATAGCCAGAACTATTCATATATATTCCCATGGTGCTTCTTAAAACATGATAAATTTGTGTTTTTGGGCCCTGTTTAAAGTTAGTCATGGTCATGTGACTTTCTCTGACCAGTGAAATGTGAGTGGAAGGTATTGTGTCATCTCTGAATGGAAGATTTGAAAGCCAGCAAGTGATTTACCTTGTTTCTTTCCCTTTGCCTTGGTGATCATGTAACCATAACACAAACTGGATCTGTCAGCTTGGATCCTTGAGCCACTACAATGAGCAAGCAGGGTCTCACCTCTAAATTCTATTGGACATGTGGTATGAACAAAGAAATAATTTTTACTGGGTTAAGCTAATAAAATGTTAGAGATGTTTGTTAATCCAGCATGAATCAGGTTATTCTAATACAGAATTCTGTACATGCTTTTTATTCATATGTGTCTATGTAAGATTTTAAACTCAGTGGGGACAGGAACCACCCCTGCTTTGTTTACTCCTTTATACTCAGTTTTTAGTAAGTATTTGACATGTGTTTGGAACTCCAACATTTATTAAATGTATGATTTAGTAGATAAAGGCATCTGACTCTATTTCACTAATTCCTATATACATTTGACTCCCTTTTTCTGGAATGTAGTAAACTAGAATAATATTAAATATGGCCACTAATTAAGTTATACATACATTTGTTTTGGCATATAAATTACTGAAGATATACCTTGAGAAGCTTGTAATTGTTTGATAAGGCTGGATGAAAATTTAAGCAGGTGAAGATAAGCTACTTTTTTCACTTATTAGCTTATCGTGACCTTGGTCAATTTAACTTCTGTGAGGTTCATTTTTCTCATATATTGAACAGAAAAAAGTAACATTAAATATGCCATTTGGTTGATATAAGAATTAAATGAGATAATACTTTGCACATACTTTATGATCTGCCAAGTCCCAAGCAATAACATAAACCAACTTTTTTTAACTTTCTGCAGAAATCAACTGCCTCCTGAGTTTAAGTATTCTTACTATCATTGTTCTAACAGCTATGAATTTTCTGTCATCTTTTCTTGTTGCTGAATGGAAGACACAAGTAGTAGATGATAAAAGTGTTTGTTCCCAAATTTTGAAGATCTGGAGGTAAAATTTTAAGAAAATGTATACAGAAAATGAAATATGACAGGATAATTATATGCACTCTAATACTACCTTCAAAAATATGTCAGGAAAAAAATAAGCTTAGGAGAACAGGCCTATAAGTTCAAGGAGGTGGTTATTTTAATGCTCTATTTTGAAGAAATTGTATAGACATAGCTCATTTGTGAGAAAATGTAATCCCTCTTATATTACCAAGGTTACAGAATCTTTACACAGTGTTCTATCAAAAAGTGGTTTTATTTCTTGGAACTCCAAAGGACTGTTTTTGTTATCTTCCTCATTACTCATAAACTCATAAAAAATGTTAACATTTCCATTTCTAACTATCCTATATTTTCAAAGTTACAAACAAAAACCAATTCTATCTTTGTTTCAGGGACTAGATAAATTGTCCATGCCTTACAAAAGAATTTCAAAATAGATTACTGAATCAGTTGCTGATGTGAGAAAATTGCATATAGAAAGTTTTATTTTGATATATTTTCATTATATCTAAGTAATAAAAACTGCTTAAGGATACAGCCTACCATTTCATACTGTCAGGAATTTTGAGAGGCTATTGTGACAAGTTCTCAATAGCTTTCTCTAAAATGTGTTAAGGAAATTCAACTTGGGCAAATTTTAATGAGCCATATTCTAAATTATATATTTTATCCATACATTTATATTTGATTCACAAGTGTGAGCTTAGTAGCTTTGTAGCTGTTTTTTTTAAAAAACATAGTTACATAATATATTGTTTCTCATATATTGGTTAAAGATGAAAATATAGTATCTTCACCATATTGGAATAATTCTTGGATTCCTTGTTTACCCTTTAGGGTACTATAAAATAACTATAATACATGCACACAGAGAAGGTAAGGAATATTTAAAGGAAAGTGCAGTAAGTCACTTCTGTGGTAACCAACACCAGGCTGAGCTTAGATAATTTTATGTAACAAGTTTAAAGAAATCAAACTTCTTCAAAGTTTCAGTCAGCCCAATTCCCTGTGATTTTTGTTTCATTGTAGCAAAAATTATACTGATTTTAAGATAGATGTCTCAACAAAATGTAAGTGAAAGACCTCAAAACAGCACACTGAGAAGCAAGCACACTAATTTCTGCTTTGTCACTATCTGTGTGATTTGGGGGAAAAAACATTTCTGGACTTTTCTTTTAATTACAAATCAGAGCGGTTATTCATGCTTCTAATGATCTCTAATAATCATTCTAATGATTAATGATCCACTGCTTTCAAATTCTTTCAATATTTTGGTAATTACGAACTACAGAAAGTTTTGTGGTTGTATATGCAAGGTAGAAGTTGTCAGATACCTACATCTAGTTTGATCACTGTTCGTTATGATGGAAGGCAGTACATGACATAGGTGTGAGGGTGGAGGTTACAAAGGTATAGATCATGGAAATAGAGGAAGAAGTCACTGTTAAATCAAAGTCTGGGGAAAAGAACTGTCTTTGGAGACTTGACAAAACTGGCCTCAAACAGCACCATGAGTTGCAGTAGTTAACTATTTCACGTCTTTCATCTTTATTTCCCTGATCTTAAAAGTCAATATGATGGTCTTTCATGGTGTCATATTGAGGGTTTCATGGTACAAAAATGTAGGCATATCCTCATGTATATTGTATACAGGCAGAAGATGTTGCCCGTAAGCACACGTTATTTTTGTTTTGCTGTGTAGACATTAAACATTTTAATTAGGTTGTGATTTGATAAAATACGGCAAATGAATGAAGGGAGCCATTTATTTATGTCATGATCCCAATACTTTTTATTTTGAACATCTAAACTACTTTCAAGTCTTGTAGGTACCATAGAAGCTACAAAAACAACTCTTTATAAATCATGGAAACTGCCTCTAGGAAAGTTGTACTTTATTTGAGAGTCAAAAGTAGTTAGGACCTTGAATTAGATTGTTAAATAGTAAATTATCTCTAGATTAACTATAAAGAGGTTTAACAACATTAAAGAATGTGATAATTGTAGTTGCAAGTGACTTGCGATACATAGATTCATTGAGCAGTAATAATGATAATTGAAATAATTATTATTTTATATACTGCTTCATGATCTACAGTTTGACATCTAAAAGAGATACTTGAAGGATGAAAGATGGAAGTGAATAGTGGCACTGAGGTTATGTCAAAATTTAGCCTTCATACCCTTCATTATTCCATTCTCCCAGACACTGATCACACTTCAGGGCTGACATTTCTATGCAATTCATACACTACTCTATTCTTAAGATTTATTTATTAAAGGCCTTGCATGAAACCACATAAATCTGGTCTCTTTAGAAGCCAGTCAGATTGAGGAGGGCAGTTAAAGGGATAAATGTCATGTAATAAGTTTTAAGAAGGCATTGTCCCTGAGAATAAATAATTTTTAAATTTATGGCTGTAACTATGCTTTCTGCTCAAGGTTAGGTTTTCTCTTCTTCTCACCCCTGTAAGTTCAGTTATAATTTACAAATATTTGCTGATATGAAGTACTGTCCATGAGCATGGTTTGGAGTGATCTTCTACCTGACCCATCCCCCCACCCCCCAAAGCATTTGCTTTCTTATTTCCTTAACTGAAGATTGTGGAAACTGTAAGCTCTCCTTAGTTTCAAAACCTAAATACTGAAGTGGGAAGTGAGGCTCAAGAAAATCTTCATTGCTGTTTTTGATTGGGGCAATGTATAGCAGGTGATGTGTATCTATAGTCACCATTTTTACACATTTTATCTACTTTTCCACCAAATCAAACCTGGTCAGTACTGGGTTTCTAGAAGGGATGCATAAACAAAAATCAAAATAAAACAAAAGAGACTTGTAGGAATAAGGACCAGCATATTTAGGGCTCTATATGCTTTATGGAACTCTGAGTAAAGCTTGTATAAGGATATTACGGATGATGGAAAAAGAATGAATATGGGGTCAGGGAAATCTCTTTGGAATAATCGATCTTCTGGTAAGTACAATGATTTTTTCGTTATTTTAGAAGTTGAAATTTATTTTCCTTTTCTTAACTAAGCAACATTGATTATTTAGCCTGCAACCAAGTCCTATATAGTGAGACACTGTGGGGTTCTTATTTTTCATTAAATTTATGAATGCTGTATGTATTCATCTTTATTGTAACTTTTGGAGGGCATGTGGCTTTCCATGTTTTCTCAGAATTGTATTAGTATTAGTCAATTGGAAAGACTTAGTGTTCTTCTTAAAGCATAATTCTTATTCCAAGTAATCATCAAATGACAACAGTTTTATTTTCTTTTTAGAATGCATGTATATGATGATGGCTGGCTGAAATGTGAAAGTTTTTCATAATCTTTAAATAATTCTTGCTCTATTTTTATATTTTATTAGATAATTTCATAAATTATAATAAGAATAATTAGAGAAGGTTTTAACTTGAACATACAAAGCTAGAAAATTCAGTCAGACTTAGTGCATTCTAAGTCACACGATGTGTTAATTAGGATCATGTGAGTAATAGTGTACTAACTGAATTTACTTGCATAAACATTGCACTCTTTCACTGAAATATAAAGAGAAAAATAATCAAAAAAGAAAGATCTCATTTAGGTGGAAGTGTACTTTTTGTTTGTTTGTTTGTTTGTTTTTTAAGGGAGAGACAGAGCGTGGTGGGAGAGAGGGAAGGGGCAGAGGGAGAGGGATAGAGAGAATCGTAAGTGGGCTCCACACCCAACACAGAGTCTGATGTGGGGCTTCATCTCACAACCCTGAGATCATGACCTGAGCAGAAATCAAGAGTCAGATCTTCACTGACTAAGCCCAGAAATGTACTTTTTGTATTCACTGAAGTAGTATTACTCATAGCCAATCATTTTCTTGATGTAGTCATATGTACTTATATTTGGAGAATTAGGTAAGTTGGCATATTATAGTCTTATTTGTTTAGTAATTTAGCAATATTTCATTCGAGTTGCCTTTCAATTAATTCCCATTTTAAAAGGATTTATTTAATAAAACAGCTATCTGATTTCTGTGCTATTAGATTCTGCCTTCGCCCTCTCAATGACTGGATGTTAGTATTAGCACATCGTAGAACTTTACTTAAACTCTTTGAAATTGTTTTAAAAGCCCCCCAAAATTGATGCATGCTATTTCCAGAAACTTTCATTATATCTGGAAAGGTTACTAAAACAATTTTATTTTAAAAAAAACACCACATGTATCATTTTATAAAAATCACTGGGAATATTCATTAGGAGCCAAATAGAAATATATCCCACACTTTTATTATCCAGCAATCATAACTTGAGACAATATTACACTTTTGGAGAATTTTTCCTTTATCCACATAGGGTCTATTGACTTTATAATACATTTTAAACATGTCTTAATAATTTTATTGTAAGTTTGGTGACTGTAATAGTACAGTGTTATCCCAAGTACATTTTTTTAATGGTTTAGTTCTTTGCATACAACTTCATGGACTGTAGTAATTTTTACCCCAAAGCTTTGGAAAGTGAAAAGTTCCTTTATAATCATTTAATGGCAGAACTGAGTAAAATTTGTGAAGACTGGTTCTCTATTCTCTGTATAATTCCTTAGTCAAAAGATATGACAAGCCTCATTATTGATGGTCTTTGAGTAATTATCAGAATTATTATTTGTATCATATAATTCAGGACTTTATTCTCAAACTTCCTTGTGCTGTTTTATTTTGGAAATATCTAAAGTTATCGGAGTAAGCAATTTAGCTATAGAAACCATGGCTTGTATATTTTCTCAGGAGCCCAAAGTTCCTTACTCATTACCTAGATATATAATACTTATGCTGCATAATATAAGTGACTGATAGACTCTGAAGATAGAGGACAAAAGACAAGGTTATAGCATATAAATCAGCATGTTCCACATTAGATACTCTTGGAATTATAATCATATGAGATACTTCATCAAAACAGTATTCTGTGGCCTGACAATTTTGGAAAATGTTGCATAAAAGATGTCTAATTCAGAGATTATTAATGGATAGACTGGAGGTGTTGAGTATTGCTGTTATTAGGAAAACTACATACCCTTCATTAATCTAGCATTTCCTAAACTTGTTTGTTCATAGAGCTTCTTTCTCATGTAATTCCTAATCATAGTAATAAGGTTCTGCAGAACATCTTTTCCAAAAATACTACTAAACTTATGAAGCATTTCTTTTATTTTATTGTGTTATGTTAGTCACCATACATTACATCATCAGCTTCTGATGTAGTGTTCCATGATTCACTGTTTGCGTATAACACCCAGTGCTCCATTTAGTATGTGCCTTCTTTAATATCCATCACCCAGGCTAACCCATCCCCCACTCCCCTCCCCTCTAGAACCCTCAGTTTGTTTCTCATCTTTACTTTTTTTCCTTTTTACTTAGAGCCAAATTAAAAAAAAAAAAAAGAATACTCTTTTTTTCATGCTCAGTACTCTCCCTTTGCTCCTGCTATTGAAACTCTCTCTTTTCAGGGGCAAGGGCATTGATCCTATCTTCTCCACTCCACTCCTTATACCTTAAATGTCTCCATCTCTATTGGCTTCTTCCATTTAGTCTACAAACATACATTAAGTCCTGTCATTCTGAAAAAGTAGAAAAAAAAAAAACAACTTCTGGGCCTGTTTTTCTCTTGAAGTTTAATTCACTCTTTTATTTCCTCACCCAAAATTTTTTAATGACAGGTCTAAAATTATCATCACCAATTTATATGATTTGGATTCTTAAAAATGTTTCGCCAAGATGACTAATCTTCAATTGTCAGGTTCTAAGTCTTTCTTGAATTTACTTTCCCCTGGTAACTGAGACAGTTCTTTTCTAAGTCTTCTCCAATCTTAGAGGTAACTCATTTCCCCCCGCCTCTACAAAATTTTTTCATGGTTCTTTCTTCAGTTCTCCACTCTTCTTGCTCTAGATTATTCACTGGTTTCTCTCACCCACATCTATGAAGTTTCCCTTCATTGATCAGCAGCTTTTCTCTAGTTCTGACTTTGTCTTCTCAATGATAGATAGATCTACATTTACACATTGGCTTCATTTTAGAGTACGTATCTTTCTATGGCAAACCGTCCACACCAAGCTACTACTCTTTTCTTGCCAAAACCATTTCACCTTTTTACTTTCTAAGTAGTAGCATTATTAATTTATCAATCTAAGTAACTAGGAACCCCCTTTCAATCTTCTTCCTTATTTTCTACAAACAGATGCTGGCATTTTCTTAAAGGCCACGAAATGGCTCTAATCACACTCCTTGCTCCATAACAGTGGAGCAGTTAGTCAACAAGTACTTACTAGGTATCTGTATGTACTTGCAACAGTAGAGTTTAGATGCTTACTATCTTTTGCCTGGACTACTAAATGGCTTCCCATTATTAAAGAGGTTCACTAAAGTTTCCTTCTTCCTGCATCTTTACATTTTAATTCATTAATAAAATATTTCCAGAATTATTTCTCTAAATTTTTTTCTAAAACGTAAGCTTGATTCCATAATTTTCTTATATACAATATAGTATAATTCAAATTATCAAAATGATAAAGTCAAAAGCCTTAGTACATCAAACATATCCTTTTATAATCTGCCTTTCTAAAGTTTCACCACATTCTTTCATGTTCCCATGTTTTAACCACATAGCAATATTTCCCATATACATTGTAGGTTTCACTCTCTCTCCCTCTCTCTCTCTCTTTTTTTCCTATGCTATCTCTTCTTTCTGGAAAAAACCTCCTCTTCCTCTTCTTGATTACTCAATACTACTCATCAAGCAAACATACGCTTATATTTTACCACTTCTAAGAAGGTTTCTCTAAACTTCCTTTTCATCAGGAATAATAAATTACTTCTTCCTTAATAATTTATAGTTCTTAGGATGTGCTATTTTTGGTCACTATATATGTAACAGAATTATTCAAATATCTTATTTATTAGGATATCTTCAGAGGAAAGAACTATATAGCTTACTGTTTTTAAAACCAACAACTATTTCTGGACTTGACACTTGTAGATCAATAAAGATTTGTCAGAATTTTTAAAATAAAAATTAATATTTTAAATGTTCTGTTTTGAAATCCAAAAGATATCTTCTGTTCTATGGACTTTTTGAGAAAATAGCTAACATCTGCTCTCTTTTTTGTGTTTGCACTTTTATGAAAGTCCTCTTTATTTCAGTTCTTTTTTTGGTTTATAAAAATTAATTCAAAATGGGTTACAGATGCAAAACCATAAAACTCTCAGAAGACAACATAAGAGAAAATATAGATGACTTTGGACATTGAGATGACTTTTTAGATACAACATCAAAAGCATTATCTATAAAAGGAATGATAATCTAGACTTCATTAAGATTAAAACTTCTGCTCTGGGAAGACTAGGAGAAAATATTTGCAAAAGACACATCTAATAAATGACTGCTATCCCAAATATATAAAGACCTCTTAAAACTCAACAATAAAAGAACAAATAACACAATTAAAAACCTGGCCAAAGACCTTGACAGACATCTCACTAAAGATGATATGTCAAAAGATGCTTCACATCATATAACATCAGAAAAATGTAAATTAAAACAACAAAGAGATACCGCTAAACACCTATTAGACTGACCAAAATCTGGACTACTGAAAACACCAAATACTGGTGACAATATGGAGCAAAGGGAACTTTTATTCATTGCTGGTAAGAATGCAAGCTAGTATGGCCACTTTGGAAGACAATTGGTTAGTTTCTCACAATTCAATCTTACAATCGCCCTCAATGGTATTTAACCAAAGGAGTTGAAAACTTGTATCTATTAAAAAATGGACACAGATGTTTATAGCAGTTTTATTTATTGCCAAAACGTAGAAGCAGCCAAGATGTCCTTTAGCTGGTAAATAGATAAATATACTGTGGTACATCCAGACAATGGACTAGTATTCAGTGCTGATAGAGAAATGAGCTGTCAAGCCATGAAAAGACATGGAGGATCCTACAATACATATTACTGAATGAAAGACATACTTTATAATTACACTTTAGATTTTGAAGAGTTTTTATATACCTTATAAGTGATAGAGGACTCATAAAAGTCCACAAAACAAACAAATACAAGTAAAAATATTTTACCAAGTTTTCAGAGAGATAATATAAAGTCATACATTTTATTCCTTATCTGGAGCAAGTAGTACACATAGAGTGCTTGAGTTGAGGAGGCACATCTAATACTAAATGCTTCTATGTTCAAACATAGTCATTTTAAAAATCAGTATTGTGTCTTAGGTGGGCCTCCCCCAAAGCAGACCTTAAGGCAAGTATTCCTGTGCAAATGATTTATGAAGGAAGTGATCCCAACCAAATCCAATGGGAGTGGAGGAAGCAGGACAGAGATAGAGAAGAAACCAAGGAAGAAGACATGGTGCAATTTCAGGATATACCTTACAGAGCACAGCTTAAGCCTGATCCATCAGAGAAACTTTAACATGTAAATTAGGCCTTGGAGCGTCTCTCAACCAAAAACCAGTAAACTGGGTTTTCATATTACTACACTCATCAGCTCTTAGCTCAGGGCTGCTATGATTATTCTTGTGGGGTGATGACTTGTATTTTCCAGGCATGGTGGACTACCCTTTTTGGGCTCTGAGGGACCCAGAGCAGGTCTCTAAAGACTCACGGCTGTAAGCCATAAGAAGGAAGCAAAAGCAAATTTACACAAAAGCTCAAGGAATTGAACACAGAAATGCTACAATGGATCTGAAAGGGTCTGTGTAGAACAACAAGCGTCTATTAGAGAACAGTGCCATTTGCATTTATAGGTGGGAATCTAAGACATTGAAAGAATAGTGATTTCCTCACAACCACAGCTTCATAACTAATGGGGCAGGTATTAAAGCATGAGTATTCTGAGTCCTCCGTTTTTTTCACACTACCTAAAATTATACCTTTTAGGTATTTGACTATGTGATTTATGTCCATATATAACAAGAAAGGGCTATGCATATTAATTAAGCATGCTATTAAGACCAAAACCTCTGTACATCAAGCTCAAAGGGGTATGTCACTATGTGGGCCATTAACAAACAAACAAAAATTCTAACAGAAGTCTTGAATTCTCAGGGCTGAGAACTTAGTTTCAGAAACCACTAATTATCTGCCCGGGTTTGTGGAGTGTCTCTGTCCTCAAACATTTTTTTCCTCCCAGAATTTCTGGTTTTCACATGGTGTCCCGATTCTCATAATTTCGTCCTTCCTAATCACATGTTCCCAACAAAGAGAAGATACCGGGTTAGTGAAGTTTTCAATATATTGTGAATGGGAAATTTAGGCGACATACTTTTGTTACTAGGCAAGATTTATATACATTTTTTTAATCTAGTGGTTAAATTATTTACTTTATTCCCAAGATAAATTGACTCTTTAACAGATTTGGCATTGTGCAAATTTATTTGAACATCATCCCTTACTCTTTCAAACATAAGATCTTGAAAAGTTTTAAAATGGCTCCATTTGATATAGAACATTTTCTGATTATATTATCCGGTTCCTCATCCCCTGCCCCTAGAAAACTATCATTTTAATGTTTGCTATTTGCTCCAGGTATGATGTTAAATTTATTGTTTCATATGGTTTCTGACGTAGTTAGGCTATGATGTTTTATTTGTCTCTTTCTTTCACAAACCTTCATGAGTTCTGCTACCACTCATTCATTTTGGTTCCATTAGTATCTGGAGAATGAAGCAGGAGTGATTTACAGGTGACTGAAGGTCCAGGCTTGTGTCCTTTACAGTTTTCCTGTGCCTGCTATGTGTGTGTATATATAGATCACACTGACCCTTTTTACAAGGCTAAGCATTTGTTTATTAACACCCTGTTTAGAATCTTTCTGTGATGGTTCTGCAGCAAGACTGAATTAATTAGATTTTTTTAACTATTAGCATAAAAAATGATATTGGAAATTTGCTACTGCCTTTTAGTGTCCTTAAAATTGTTCCCTGTTTGTATGGGCAGGTGGAACAAAGATGAGTAAGTTAGTTGTCATGCAGTTAAATTTAGTTCATGGTGCTTTTGTAAACCTAATAGTTCATCATACTTTGGTGTTTTACTTGCATTTGAAAAATAAAGGCTTCTAATATCTAATAGTTGTGAAATATTTTTGCTGCTTCCAAAGTGAGATTTTAGTTATAACCATTAATTACTAAAAGATCAAAGAAAAAAAGTTATTTGAAAACATCTTTATGTACATAATCTTCTCACTTTACAAATGTTAGAAATATGAAAGAGTAATTTTGGTCTAATTTAAAATAATCTGAATGAAAATAATTGTTCCTTCCACAGATACCTTAAATTATTTGTTTATTTAGGATCAGAAACATCGATATGAGATGAAAGTAAAAAATTAAGCATTACATTCCCACTGGATGTCCAAATACATATTTAACAACTGCTCCAAATGAATATTAAATTAATAGACTCCTTTAATTCAAAAGAATAAATTAAAATTATTAGTAATCATTTGACTTTTATCCTTTAACAGTTTTAAAAGCATTGACTAAATCTTAGTGTATACTAGGCCAGTCTACTTAATTTCTCTAAGTAAAATATTCAGTGATAGGTATAAGGTAAACAGAAATAGTTGGGAGTCCTTTGTTGGGATATATTTTTTTTTTTGTATACTAGATATTGAACTAAGAAAAAGAAAAAGACAACTAGCAAATGTAATTTATACTTATCCCTTGTAGCATTTTGCTCTCTCCTGGTCTATTTTAGCCAATGTCTTTTTTTTTTTTAATGATTTGTCAAAAATAATCTGATTTCTAAAGGCAACTATATGTCCTGTAGCAGCAGTTTGCAAATTTTTTGAATAATGATAGCTTTGGAAACTTGTTAAAAATGGAGTTTACCAGGCCATACATGCCACCCTCCCAATTCTTATTTAGTAGTTGGGGACAGTACCAGAGATCTGTATTACTAACAGTCACTCTAAGCCTTTCTATTGTAGGTGACCCAGAAATTAAACTTACAGAGCACTAGGATAGAGGCTGATAAAAAATAAAAATTCTGAGTACTGTTATGTGAAAATGAGTTTTTGGTTTTTAGATCTTATATACAAGAAGCGCACCAGAAGAAGTAGATGATAAGTAGAGGTGGTCTGTCAATCTCTACCCTTTGCCACAGGTATTTAGGGAGTTTTTGTCCTTTCAAATCATCACCATGACCTTATGTCATGTTTCAGGTTCTCTGTGATGTAGGCAAGTGTCCATTCCTACTTCTAAACGTTGTCTTATTTATATCCATTTCCTTTCTTTCTCTTTTGCTTATGAATGTTGGATTGGCCGTTTAGTAGGTATGGTTGGCAGAATAATGTCACTCTAAGGATGTCGATGCCTAATCACCTGAATCTGTGGATAGGTTATGTTTCACGGCAAAATAGAATGTGCAGATGTAATTAAGGTTAAAGACCTTGAAATGGTAAGATGATCACTGATTATCCAAGAAGGCTCAATCAATCACAGGGTTCCTTAGAAACAAAGAACCTTTCCCAACTGGGTTAGAGTAAAGAGACTGAAGAAGGAGAAATCCTGTTAGAAATTCAACCTGCCCTTGCCGACTTTAAAGGTAGAAGAAAGGGGCCACAAGCTGCAGAATGTGGGTGGCCCCTAGAAGCTGGGATGGTCCTTAGACTTATAGCACAGGGAACTGAATTTTGCTAACTCAAATGAGCAGGAAACATATTATCCCCTAGGGCCTCCAGAAAGGAACACAGCCCTGCTAAGATTTTTATTTTAGTAAAGTAAGATCCATCTGACCTACAAAATGGTAAGACAATAAATCTGTGCTGTTTTAATCCACCCAGTTTGTGGTAATTTGTTACTGTAGCATTAGAAAACTAATACAGAAGGAAAATAAATTTTATTTTTCCTTAAAGTATGTTCATTGTATTTTTTCTCTTAAATTTACAAACTAACGCATTTTTTTTAAATTTGATTTTACTAGTTTCTTTTAGGGTCTATTAGGCTTTCCGCCTGTTTATTCCAAAGATATTAGAGAACACTATGGGAAAAATATCTGTCAACTATCAATTATAACTTATTCAGCAAGATTCAGGGCACTAAAGTAGGAGCTAACAATGATTTCCTGTGAAATATTTTTAGCAATTTATTGACTAAGTTGGTTGTTGATTGTTTTGGCTGCAAAGTTCGCTATTCTGCCTGCCATCTAAATGAGTCATGACTGAGTTTCACAGCTCCCATTGTCTCCCTTCTTGGCATATAAACCCAGCTTTAGTCCGTTTGATGTTGACATCACATAGTTCCAATCCTGACTAGTGTGCCTGTTCTCAAGTTCTCTTTGCATATATTATTTCTTCACATATTCCTCTAGCTCTTTTGGGAAGCCTTCTTCTTCTTCTTCTTCTTTTTTTTTTTTTTTTTGCTGTAAATTTTTCCCAATAGAAAGCTCAGATGGTTAATAGTCTTGCTTGCATTTTTGCTTAAATATGAGACCATAAATCTCTGTTGCAAATTTTATTTCAGGTTTTAGAGCTCAGCATCATTAAGAAGTTATTTTTCTTAGGAATAACTAAGTCTTCATTTGTAAGATGTTGGTGCCATCAATGATCTCAGAGGGCAAATATAGTGCAGATGGTTGGGAGGCATTGTTTGTCCTCACTTACCAAAAACACAAAAAGGCCTATTTTTCATGTTTTATGATTATTTTCAAATACAGGCAATTTGATCTTCCTATTTTCAGTTAAAAAAAAAAAACACAAAAAAACAAAAACAACCCAGTGGCTTACAATAACTTGTCAGATACAGGTTGCCTGTGTCTCTATTCCATGTGTGTTCTTCTTTATACCACAGATCATATAGAAGAATCTACCTTTGTCTCTATTCCATGTGTGTTCTTCTTTATACCACAGCTCACATAGAAGAATAGAAGAATCTACCTTTATTAGATGTTCTTGTGATGAAACTATAGAAACTATAGAAAGACTGGTAACTTCTTTTTTAAAACCTTTTTATTTGAGTATAGTTGACATACAATGTTACATTAGTTTCAGGTGTGCAACATAGTGATTCAACATCTGAATATATTATATTATGCTACGCTCACCAAAAGTATAACTACCACCTGTCACCATACAACACTATTACAATATCATGGACTATATTCCCTATGCTGTACCTTTTACTCTCCTGACTTATTCATTCCATAACTGGAAGCCTGTATCTCTCACTCTCTTCACCCATTTTGCTCATCCTCTCACTCTCCTCCCCTCTGGCAACCATCAGTTTGTTCTCTGTATTTATAGGTCTGATTCTGCTTTTTGTCTGCTTGTTTAATCATTTGCTTTTTAGATTCCACATGTAAGTGAAATCATATGGTATCTGTCTTTCTCTGAAAAGACTGGGAACTTCTGAAATATAATTTCATTTCATCCACATTTTATTGGCCAAATCAAGTCATGTGCCAAAGAAAAACATCCAGGGGATGGGAAAGATTCTTCTTCTTCTTTTTTTTTTTTTTAAAGATTCTTCTTTTTTTTTTTTTTTAAAGATTTTATTTATTTATTTGAGAGAGAGAGAATGAGAGATAGCACGAGAGGGAAGAGGGTCAGAGGGAGAAGCAGACTCCCCGCCGAGCAGGGAGCCCGATGCAGGACTCGATCCCAGGACTCCAGGATCAT
>NW_027397069.1:42725383-42866709 GCF_003265705.2 Callorhinus ursinus
AAAGATTTTATTTATTTATTTGAGAGAGAGAGAATGAGAGATAGCACGAGAGGGAAGAGGGTCAGAGGGAGAAGCAGACTCCCCGCCGAGCAGGGAGCCCGATGCGGGACTCGATCCCAGGACTCCAGGATCATGACCTGAGCCGAAGGCAGTCGCTTAACCAACTGAGCCACCCAGGCGCCCAGGAAAGATTCTTCTCACAGAAGTCACTGGATATCACATGGCAAGGGGTTGAGATGTTACAGAGAAGGGACTAAATAATTGGTACAGTAATAAAAATCCAGAATACTATATAATACATTTATTATATTTCTATACAATGCCTAATTTTCCCTCTCTTTATGAGTAAAGAATTAAATACTTCTCACTTTCTGGAATGAGTAAGCCCTGTGGTAACCCAGTTTATTAGTCTCTCAGATAAGACAGAAGCAAATGCTCTTATCCCATTTTCTCAAATTCTCAAATTCTTTGAAATGTATCGAGTAACAGTTAAAATATGAAGTAAGGTCTTATATTAGTTAATTTCATTCTTAGCTATCATTAAAATTATTAAGATTTATTGTGTGTCCCCTGTGTAGATTTCCATGCATTTGTTGTTGGCAAAGTTCAAATTCCCTGTTTCTTTGGTAGGAGTGGGGAAGAGATAGAGAAGTATTTGTACTTTTCTCTATCATCATTTTATAGAGGAAGAAACATGCACAACAGAGCAGTATGCAGGAGATTAAGATACACTTGGACAGGGGCGCCTGGGTGGCTCAGTCATTAAGCGTCTGCCTTTGGCTCAGGTCATGATCCCAGGGTCCTGGGATCAAGCCCCGCATCGGGCTCCCTACTCAGCGCGAAGCCTGCTTCTCCCTCTCCCATTCCCCCTGCTTGTGTTCCCTCTCTCACTGTGTCTCTCTCTGTCAAATAAATAAATAAACAGAATCCTTAAAAAAAAGATACACATGGACACTTGGGAAAGCAGAAGACTGTTTCTTATTTTGATTAAATAGATATGAGGAGCTTGGGGTGAAAATATGTCACTGAAATTCCAAAGTCAAAGAAACCCCAAAAGTCTAAAGTATATGCTGAAGTCTAGTTCATTTGCCTTTTGAGACCCTTGCTTTGTAACACATATTAAAAAAACAATAATTTTTTCTATTAAAGACTTTTTTCCAACCTCATTTTCCCTTATGGGAACTATAAGCTTGAATGCTTATGTTCTGAAAATACCCTTCATGTGAAGCCCAAACAAAATACTCCTATTTACTATCCCACAAACATACACAAATTGGTGGTACACTGCACAGCCAAGAAATATTTACCACTTTTTAAATTTCATTAATATATACTCTATGAATTCATAAAGCACATAACATCAATTTGCATATAATAAAATTATAAAGTAGATCTTAAAAAATAAATTATTTAAATGTCATAACATATTTCATTCATTTGCTTGTTTTTGCTTAATTTTTAATCTTCTATAACTCTCTATGGGAGAATTAGTACTCTATTAGTCAGCTATATTAGTGTCTTACTACGTAGCATGGAAAAAAATGTTGAAGCAAGAAGACAGTGCATTTTCCAAATCTGACGAGAAAGTTCTTTTTAATATTGCCTTAAATATTTCCAATTACTTTCCTTGCTTTAAAAATAGTTAAGAAAAGGAAAATTAAAAAGAAAAGTTAATTGAGGTAGATATGCCATATTCAAAGTCAGATCTCACTGTGATAAATGCTGTAAAGGCAATGTTTATTGTTTGTATTTTTATTTTCAGAAGACTTCACTTAGTTTTGAATTACATTCGAGTGGCAATATATTTTGAAGGCCGAGAAAGGAAGAAAGGAGGAAAGGAGGAAAGGAAGAAAGGAAGAAAGGAAGAAAGGAAGAAAGGAAGAAAGATTTTTTTCCTTCAGTAAATTCTTGTTGAGGGAAGAGGGACAGGAAGGGAAAAGGAAGAGGGAAAAGAAGAGGTGGGAAGAAGGGAGGAGGTCTGGGATAGGGTGGGGAAGGGAGAAGAAGGGTTGCATGTAGGCAGGTCCCAAAGCCCCCTTGGCCAGGCCGGCCTGCTATACCCACAGCCCAGCCTTCCCAGTCCACAGGCTGGGTCCTGTTCAAGTGGGCGGTGGAAGGGCTAGAGAGAAGCTTTTGGGACGCCCTCAACTGGGAAGCCAGGCAGGGGTCTCGGAGAGAGGGGTCTAGTGGGCAGGGATGGGAACACTGGGGTAGAAGTATCACATCAGGTGGACGGCAGCATGACAGAGTCAGAAGTCATGCCAGATCCAGCTTGCCCACACTCCGATTCTACAGCCACAGGTTCTGGTGGCTCAAGACGAGGGCTGCCCCTCAGAGCGAGGCAGGGACAGGGCAGTTGGCTTCCTCCATGGGCAGGTGCCCCGAGATGCAGCCGCTGCCTCCTCGCCGGACGCGTCCAGCGACGAGTACTCGGCCCCTAGGACCATCTCTTCCTAGGGTGTGTGCCTGAAGTGGGCTTCCATTTGGGGTAGCCTGGTGCCATCTGTGATCTTCCGAAAAGCCTTCAGCCACGCCCGCTGCTCGACCACGTTTGGCAGGCCCGCAGGAACCTGCGCCTCAGCATGACGGTGACGGTGCCTTGCGGCCAGTGGTGGCCCTGGGTGCACGGCGCCAGCCGGTCCGGCACCATGTAGCCGCGCTCCCTGCTGCGAGTGAAGACTTCCTGTGGCGTAAAGCGTCCAGGGATTGTCTTGGAGGTACGAGATCTGTGGGTCATCCCGGGTAAACCCGGGCTTCCGGAAGCGTGCGGTTTGCCTTGGGCCACGTTTTTCTGCGTGTATTCCTCCTGCAGGTAGTCCTGGAGAGGAACTCCACCCGCAGGTTGTGGAAGGGGCCCCTCGGTGAGCACTGACCCAGCGCACCATCTCCTGGTCCTCGGTAAAAGAAGGTGTGGGTGCTGTTATCCTTAAGGTAGGTGAACCACAGGCCATGGGGGTGGCATATCTTGGCTGGCTTTTTTTTTTTTTTTTTTTTTTTGGAGTTTCAGTTGGCTTTTATTGAGATAAATTAACAACAACAACAACAACAAGAAAAAAAAAATCAAGATTTGACCATCTTGATTTTACCATCTTTTCTGAACTTTATACTCTCATTAGAGACTCTGGTCCATAATCATGTACATTCAACATAAACACATTACAACAAAAAGAGAACCGCACTGGAACAACAATAACAAAATCCCATGGTCATGTTTTTTGTTTCGTTTTGTTTTTGTTTTTGCTGCGGTCAAAAAATGTTGGAGAGAACTCTGAAATTTTAAAGCATTTATAAGGGTGATATTGTTCTGATGTTCTTGTTTATTTTGGATATTTTATTGTATCAACTAAAAATTTAGTGAGTAGTTGACCTTGTGTTTTACTGATGTTTACCAGTTACAAATGTTGTACAGCAGGGGATGAAATAAGATATCTTGGCTTCTTTGGAAATTAAATGAGAGAGAAGTGGTTTTAGATATTGATTAAGCTGTAGTTAATATCAGTTGTTAGTATTTGAAGCTGGGTGCTGAATGCATGAGTTCAATGTCCTTTTTTTTTTTTGTACATCTATATATGTTTGAATTTCTGCATAATAATTTTTTTAATTGCACAGTTTACCTGTTTTACTCTGGGCAAAAAATCCAAAATTTGTAAGTTAAAACAATCACCACTTGTTATTGTTCACGAGTCTAAAGTCAGAGGAGTAGTTCTGCTGATTATTGGGGTAAAACAATTAAAATGTCTTCTGCCAATCCAGAAATTCCTCTACACAAAATACAGGAAAGAAAGAAAGAAAAGCAATAAACCATACTGAAATGTGCATCACAGGCAACTGGCTAAAAAATTTCAAAGACAGAAAAAAATCTTGCCCTTTTAGATAGCCGGGTAGATACACCTAATTACACGTGTTCTCAAAGTTAACTATAACTAGTCCTCAAGAAAGAGGACCAAGGAAGAGCCCCATGTGTCACTCATAGAGCGTCATAAATTTGCCTGGTAATTGGAGTGGCCATCGGTGTTAGTTAATTGCCTTTATCCGAAGGGAAAAATAAACTTCTCATATCTTGATGATGATGACAGGAGGTAAATTTTAAAACTTGGAGCCTGGGGCAGAGGTTAAGCTAGTTAGTCTCTTTCCATCCAATCTCTCATTGGAGACTAGGAGATAGGTGTACTTTTTAAGAAAATCATGTTTGAGTGGTAAAACTGGCAGTAGACTTATTTAGTATTTTTTAAAAATTATATACATCTCAAAGGACAGAGAATTTACAATTAAATGTTTCTAAAGGAAATACTGAAAAAAAAAAGGGAAGGGGGAGCTCTTTCTCTTTTTGCTTCAGGAAGAATTAAATTCTTTTCTTACTTTTCATTTGCAATTTTCCTTACAAGCTTAAAGTCAGGTTCATCTGATCTTATCTGGGCTGGCTCATGAGTCTGCAGTAACCTGACAGTTCTGCTGGGGTCTGACTCATCTGGGGAGTCTTCACTTGTATGTCTAGTGGCTGGCTTTCTGTGGGCTGGTTACCAGGGATAGCATGAGTTTCTAATGCCCAGGCTTGTTCACAAAGCAATTGCAGACTTCCAGGAGCAAATAGAGCATGCACATTTCCTTGAGACTTAGGTTAAGACCCACCACAAATATTTCTTCTACATCCTATTGGTCAAAGCAAGTCACAAGGTCATCTAGATTTAAGAGTTGGGGAAATATATTTTATCTCTTAATGGAAAGAGGCTTGAAGTTACATTCCAAGAGGAGTATGGATCCTGGAAAGGGGAAAAAAAATGTTACCATTCTTTTGCAAACTACCCAACACGTAGAGAATATACAATTTTCAAAGAAGTTTCATTGTGGTAGAGATAGTGATTACAGTTATTTTATGTGATTCTCAGAATTCTTAGGCTTCCTTGCAGTGAGATTGAAACTACTTGTTTAACTCTGCTTAATGGACCATTTGAAGTAACATATGTCTGTCATAGTCTGAGAGAGTCAAGATGAAGATGTGCCTTCTTCATCCCTCTCTTTCTCTACCATGACAATTTTAGAGGGCACATGGTCCATTGAGCATGGCATCATAATTGGAAGAAGACTTCTGACATGTCTGAGTAGGTGAGAAATAAAATATTTATTGTAAAAGCCACTGAGATCTCTGAGTTTTTTATTGTGATATCTATTAATTAACCTAACTAGTAAAACATACATGTATTTCAAAAGTAGAACAGAAAGTGTATACTTTTCAAGATATTTTTCTAAGTGTGAGATTTGTTAGACGTTTCCCCTTTCCCTTTCATAAAGATTTGCTAGGAGATGTTTACAATGGAATCCCATCCAAATTCCACTTTAGTATTTCACTTAGTCAAATATATGACTGTGTTGGTTACTGTACTGTACAACCTAGTGAGTATACAGAATAAAATTCCTATCTCCCTTTGTCTAACTAGTAAAGTCTTTTTACCAAATTTTACTTCCCTATCTGTAGTTGTTCAGTCTTACAAATATTGGTTCTATGCAATGTGTCATCGTGTTTTGAATTTATGTGTCTGTCTCTATGTTAAACTATAAGCTCTTTGAGAACAAGAACCAATCTTATTACTCTTTGACTCCACATTACATAGGTCAAGACTGTTTTGTAGGAGATAAGATAACCAATAAATGAATAAATTATTATGTTCGAAGGTAGTTGCAAAAGCAGACTATACGTTTCATGTTAGCGTTATAAGTATGATAAAGTAACTCCTCTATATGTGCAAGATGTTTAGGTTGGCCTAATCTAATCTACATATATTTTAAATATACATGTATAAATGATTTTAAAATCATTTTACTAAACTTGAATTTAGAAAAATGAGTATTAGTGATGAAGATATTAATTATATGAATAAACAGCATTCTATATAATAATCAGAAATTATTAACAGCCATTAACATATGAGGCATTAAGAAACAAAGAGATGCCAGCTAAAGGAACAACAGTTAAATAGATTTTATCACTAGACAGATAATCTTTTAATAATCACCAATATAGTGTTTGGATAAAAGCTGATTTAAATATTAAAACTAAGGCTGGGAGGCTCCCTACTTTCTCTTCCTTCTCTTCTTTGCAAAAGTAAACAGATAAGCAAAAAAATGGCTAGCCTTTTCAGGTATTCTGAACCAACCTAGGTCTTTGACCACGTGGGGAATTCAATGATTTTTAATATACTCAGCGTTGGTGAGTGTGCAAACATCGCCATTATCAATTTTAGAATATTTCATAATCCAGAAAGAAAGCCCAAAAGGCCATATTTATTAGCAGTCATTTTCCATTTCCCTCCACTATCCTAAAAGCTTTATGCAACCACTAATCTGCTTTCTATCTCTATTTATTTAGCTATTCTGGAAATATCATGTAAGTAGAATCATGCAGTGTGTGGTATTTTGTGACTGGCTTTTTCACTTAGTAAAATTTTTTCAAGGTTCATCCACCTTACAACTTGTAATAGCACTTAATTTCTTTTTATTTTCAAATAATATTCTATTCTGGATCTGCCACATTTTACTTGCCATTCATTGGTTGATGTATATTTGAGTTTAAACTTTTCGTTATTAAAATTAGTGTTTGAGAGGTTTTTATTACCTTCTGACCCCAACTCCAGGGTGTCTTTTCCAATACCACTTGTCCAACTCTCTGACACCAACTGGGTGTCTGACAATTCAGTTCAATTCTAACACTCTCTGGAGTTAGCTTCCAGTCCCACAAGTTAAAAGGCTCAGTCACACCAGATTGCCCCCACTTCGGGATCAGGATGCCATTCACAAGTCTCTGGCCACCTGTACTGACTGGCTGTAAAACAGGGGTTCCCATGACTTCCTTGTCTGGTTCAGTAATTTGCTAGAATAACTCACAGAACTATGGAAGGAACTATGCATATGTTTACCAGTTTATTATCAAGGATACAGATAACCAGCCAGATGAAAATTAAATAGGGTGAGGTCTAGAGGGGTCCCAAGTATGGGAGTTTCTATCCCCATGGATTTGGAGTATATCACTGTCCCAGAATGTGGATGTGTTTGCCAATTCACAAACTTCCCAAACCCTGTTGCTTAGAGGCGTTTATGGAGGTTTCATTAGGTAGGCATTAGGTAGAGTAGGTAGATTAATTAAATCATTGGCCATTGGTGATTAATTCAATCTCTAGTCCCTTCCCTTTCCTTGTTGAGGGGGACTAGGACTAAAAGTTCCAAGCTTCTAATCAAGGGTTAGTGTTTCTGGTGGCCAGCCCTCATCCTGAAGCTGTCTAGGGGCCCATCAAGAGTCACCTCAGAACAAAAGACATTCCTATCATCCTCATTGCTCAGGAAATTACAAGAGTTTTAGGAGTTTTGTGCCAGGAACCGAGCACAAAGACCATGTATCTTTCTTAAACAGCACTGCTTTGAACATTTGTATATATATATTTTTTGTGTCATTGTGGTTTTTATTTTTTTTTGTGGATATACCATAGTGGAATTGTTAGTTTATTTGGTAATTGTTTTTAACAGTTTGAGGAACTGCAAAACTGTTTTCCAAAGAAGCTACACCATTTTATAATCCCACCAGCAATGTATGAAGAGTTCCAATTTCTCCACATCTTTACCATCACTTGTTAGTGTCTTTTTGATTGTATTATCATAGTGGCTATGAGATGGAATTTCTTTGTTGCTTTGATTTGCATTTCCCTAATGACTAAGGATGTTGAGCATCTTTTCATGTACTTATTGGCCATTTACATATCTTTGGGAAAATGTCTATTCACATCTTTGGCCCATTTTGTATTGGGTTATTTATCTTTTGATTATTGAGTTGAGTTGATTATATGTTCTGGATACAAGTCCCTTATCAGACATAAAATTTGCAAATATTTTCTCTCATTCTGTAGGTTATATATATATTTTTTACTTTCTCAAGGGGATGTTAAAAAGGATAAAAGTTTTCTTTGGATGAAGTGCGGTTTATCTATTTTCTTCTGTAGCTTGTGTTTTGGTACTATATTAAGAAACCATTGCCTAATCCAAGGTTACAAAGATTTACTCCTATATTTCTATTTTAGCTCTCAGAGTTATGTCTATGATCCATTTTTGTGTTAGTTTTAGCGTATGGTATCAGGAAGGGACCCCATTTCACTTTTTTCTATGTGTGTTATCTTGTCGGCCAGTACCATTTGTTAAAAAAGCTCTTCTTGGCATCCTTATAAAAAATCAGTTGAATGGAGGTTCCTCAATAAATGAAAAATAGAACTATCACATGATCCAGTAACGACACTACTGGGTATTTACCCAAAGAATACGAAAACACTAATTTGAAAGGATATACGCACCCCTGTGTTTGTTGCAGCTTTATGTAAATAGCCAAATCATGGAAGCAACCTAAGTGTCCATTGGTAGATGAATAGATAAAGAAGATGTGATATATGTATATATTATTCAAGCATAAAAGAGAATGAAATCTTGCCATTTTCAACAACATGGATGGATCTAGAAAGTATAATGCTAAGCAAAATAAGCCAGTCAGAGAAAGGCAAATACCATATGATTTCACTCATATGTAGAATTTAAGAAACAAAACAAAGAGAACAGAGAAAAAAAAAAAAAGACAAACCAAAAAACCAGACTGTTAACCATAGAGAACATATAGGTGGTTACCAGAAGGGAGGTGTGTGGGGAGGTGGGTGACATAGGTGAAGGGGTTTGAGAGTACACTTATCTTGATGAGCACTGAGTAATATTTGGGATTGTTGAATCACTATATTGTACACCTGAAATTAATATAATACTGTATGTTAATTATACTGGGATTAAAATAAAATAGATCAATTGACCGTAAATGTAGTGGTTTATTTCTGAATTCACAATTTAATTCCACTGATCTATGTATTAATCTTATATAATAAGTAAAAGGTTCTCTTGACTAGTGTAGTTTGTAGTAAATTTTGAAAAGGGGATGTGCTAAGTCTTCTAATTCAGTTTTCTATTTTCAAGATTATTTTTGTTATATAGGATCCTTTGTAATTCCATATTAATTTTAGGGTCAGCTTGTAAATTTCTGCAAAAAGGCCGTTTGGATTTTGATAGGGATTGTGTTAAATGCATGTATCAGTATGGAGACTATTGCCATCTCAACAAAATTGAGTCTTCTGGTCCATGAAAAATGGAATATTTTTCCATTATTTAGATCTTCATTAACTTCTTTCAACAATATTTTATAGTTTTCTGTGTATGTTTTGTACTACTTTTGTTCAAGGAATGCCTAAGTAGTTTATTCTTTTGTTGCTGCTATAAATGAATTCTTTTCTTAATTCACTTTTGAAGCATTCATTTTTAGTCTATAGAAATATCATTGGTTTTTGTATGTTGGTCTTCATCCTGCATACTTTATAAATTATTTTTTCTAGTATCTTTTTTTTTTGTAGATTCCATTAGGTTTTCTTTATAGATAGAAAGCAGTCTGTAAATAGAGAACTTCAGGGAAAACTTTCACTATTTCACTAACATTAAGTATGATGTTAACTGTGGGTTTTTTGGTAGATACCTTTTATCAGGTTAAAGAAGTTCCTCTAATTGTCTATTTCTAATTGAATCAGTTTCAGTCATTTGTGTCTTTCAAGGAATTTATCCATTTAGTCAAATTTTCTGATTTATTGTCATGCAACTGTTCATAGTATTCCTTTATAATTTGTTTTATTTCTGTAAGGTCAGTATTAATGTCCCCACTTTAATTTCTGATTTTAGTTATTTAAGTCTTCTCCTTTCTTTCTTGTTAAATATAGTGAAAAGTGTGCCAATTTTGTTAATTGTTTCAAAGCATCAGCTTTTGGTTTTATTAATTTTCTTAATTGTTTTTATCTCTATTTTATTTATTCAGTTTTTTATCTCTATTTTATTTATTCAGTTATAATCTTTGTTATTTCCATCTTTGTGTTTGATTGCTCTTTTTTCCCCAAGTGTCTGAAGGTGCAAGGTGAGGTTGTTCATTGGGCATCATTCCACTTTTTTGATATAGGCATTTACAACTATTAATTTCCCCTTAAGCACTGATTGAGCTGCATCCATAAATTTGGTATGTATCCATTAGCTGTATCTATTAGTTTTGAAAATGTCTTCATTTTCATACATCTTAAGGTATTTCATAATTTCTCTTGTATTGCTTACTTTCCATATATTTGTGAATTTTCTAAATTTTTTTTCTGCTATTGTTTTCTAATTTTATTCTATTATGTTTAGGCAACATACTTTGTATTCTTTCAATCCTTTTAAATTTATTAAGGTTCATTTATGGTCTAAAATATTGTTTATCCTAGAGAGTACTCCATGTGCTTTTGAGATGAGAATGCATTTAGGTGTTTTGGGGTTTGTGTCCTGTGGATGTCTGTTAGGTCTTGTTGGTTTATAGTGTTGACCAAGTCTTCTGTTTCCATGTTGATCTTCTGCCTTCTTGTTCTATCCATTATTAAAAGTGAGGCATTAAAGTCTCCAACTACTATAACTCTGTTGTCTATTTTTTTATTTCTGTCCTTTGTTTTAACATATTTTGAGGTACATACTTGTTTATGATTTTCCTGATGGATTGACATTTTATTATTATAAAAGAGTGCTCGTCATCTGTAGGAGCGTTTTTATTTTTAGAGTTTAACAGTATAGACATTTCAGCTTTCTTATGATTGCTGTTTTCATGATCTTTTTTTTAAAAATCCTTTCAATCTGTATCTTTTCATCTAAAATATGTCTCCCATAGACAATATACAGTTGGGTCTTTTTTTTTTTAATCCAGTCTGATCATCTTTTTTAATAAAGATTTTATTTATTTATTTGACAGAGAGAGAGATAGTGAGAGCAGGAACACAAGCAGGGGGAGTGGGAAAGGGAGAAGCAAGCTTCCCGTGGAGCAGGGAGCCCGACGTGGGGCTCTATCCCAGGACCCTGGGATGATGACCTGAGCCGAAGGCAGACGCTTAATGACTGAGCCACCCAGGTGCCCCAAGATCATCTGTTTTTTGATCAGATTGCTTAATCTAGTCACATTTAATTTTATTATTGATATAGTTGGACTTATGCTTTTCTTTTCACTTAAAAAAATTTATCTCATATCTAATTTGTTCCTCTAGTCTTCTATTAATGCTTTCCTTTGCATCAAGTGAATGTTTTCTAATGTCATATTTTAATTTCTTTAATGATTTCTCACTGTAGTTTCTTTCAGTTATGTCTTTAGTGGTTGCTCCAGGGCTTACCATATTTATCTTAATTTATCAGAATCCACTTAAAATTTATACCAACTTAATTCTAGAGAGAGATAGAAATGTTGCTCCTACATAACTCTATTTTCCACCTTTTTGTATTATTATTATACATGGTAGATCCAATTACTTTAGAAACCCATTAATGCATTGTTTTCTGTATTAGCTTTTATATTAGTTCTTTAAAGAGGCTAAGAGAAGGGCACGTTGGTGGCTCAGTTGGTTAAGTGCCAGCCTTTGTCTCAGGTCATGATCCCAGGGTCATGGGATCAAGCCCGTGTTGGGCTCCCTGCTCAGCAGGGAGCCTGCTTCTCCTTCTCCTCCCCACTCATGCTCACTGGTGCTCACTGTTACTATCTCTGTCTCTCTTTCTCAAATAAATAAAAATCTCAAAAAAAAAAAAGAAGCTAAGAGAAGAAAGGAGAGCAAGTATATATTTCTAAATGTGTGTGATATTAAACTTATTTTCCATTTCTTATTTCTTCATTTCTTCCTGAGGACTTAGTAACCATATGGTGTCATTTTCTTATTCCAAAACAGCTTTATTTTCACCCACCTCCTTTAAGTTGTTAGTGCTAAAAATATTACATTTCTATATGTTATAGGCCCGACAGTACAATAATATATATATTACAGCTGTGTGTGTACAGATGTAGCTATGTACATACACACACAATTGCTTTTTAAATAAGTTAAGAGAAAAGAGGTGGAATAATAAGCATTTATACTGTCTTCTATAATTATGTAATTATCTTTACTGGTGGTCTTTGTTTTTTTATTGGATTTGAATTTCTATCTGGGTTTATATGCTTTCTGCCTGAAGAACTTCCTTTAGTATTTCTTGGAAGAAGGCTCAGCTAACAAGGAACTATCTCAGTTTTTGCTTTTGGAAGTGTCTTCAATTCACTTTTATTTATTTATTTATTTTTAAAGATTTTATTTATTTATTTGTCAGAGAGAGAGAGGGAGAGAGCACAAGCAGGGAGAGTGGCAGGCAGAGAGAGAGGGAGAAGCGGGACTCGATCCCAGGACCCTGGGATCATGACCTGAGCCGAAGGCAGACGCTTAATGGACTGAGCCACCCAGGCGTCCCTCACCTTTATTTTTGAAACATACTTTTCCTGGATGTAGCATTCTTGCTTGACAGCTTTTGTTTCTTTTTTTTTTTCCTCCACTGTGGGGTGATTATTGATTATTTTACCCGCTGCCTTCTGGATTGTGTTCCTCATGAGAGGTCAGCTTTAAATCCTATTGGAGGGGGTCCATTGTAAATGATAAGCTATTTTTTTCTTGCTGCTTTCAAGATTTTCTATTTGTTTTTGCTTATTGACATATTTATTATGATGTATCTGGGTGTACATCTCTTTGACTTTATTCTACTTGGAGTTTGTTGAGTCTCTCAGATGTGCAATTTAAACATTTTCATCACATTTGGAATTCAACTATTATTTCTTCAAATATATGTTTTCTGTGCCTTTCTCTACTGTACTTCTGGTGCTCGTTACAAATATGTTGATGTGCTAGTGGTTTTCTACATTTCTCTGCAGCTGTTTTTATTTTTCTTCTTTCCTTTTTCTCTTTGTTTTTCAGTATGTAATCTTTATAGATCTATCAAGTTCAGGAATCCTTTTATTCTGCTACAACTCTTATTTTATTCAGTGGAGCATCTTTAGTAAATTTTTCTTTTTTCTTTTAAAGATTTTATTTATTTATTTGACAGAGAGAGAGATAGCGAGAGAGGGAACACAGCAAGGGGAGTGGGAGAGGGAGAAGCAGGCTTCCTGCTGAGCAGGGAGCCCGATGTGGGACTTGATCCCAGGACCCTGGGATCATGACCTGAGCCGAAGGCAGACGCTTAATGACTGAGCCACCCAGGCGCCCTTTAGTAAATTTTTCATTTAAGTTTTTGTACTTTTCAACTCCAGAATTTCCATTTTATTCCTTTTTAAAATTTACACCTCTTTTTGTTATTCTCTATTTGATGAGACATTGTCATAATGCCCTCTTTTAATTCTTTAAACATGATTTTCTCTATATTTTGAACATATTTATAAAATCTGCTTTGTAATTTTTGTCTCTTAAATCAGTATTTGGGTTTCCCTCAAATGCAAACAATATTGCCTGCTCTGATTTTTCCTGTGTATGAGTCACATTTACCTGTTTCTTTGCAAATCACACATATTTGTTGAAAAACGGACTCAATACAACTCATGACATTGATACCCTTCCCCAAGCCCCTAGGACTTTTTGTTGCTGTTAGATAATATATTGTAGCAACTCTTTTGCAACATGGAACTGAGTAAAATGAGACATGCTGCTCATCTACCCCACCTACAGTGAAACTCTAGTCCTAGACTGGGAGTTGGGGGGAAGAGGAAGCCCCACCTTTGTAATAGAATCTACTGAGTGGAGCTTCTGTCATACTGCTCTGGACCTGGGGATGCGACTGACTCATGGCTCAAATGCTGTAAACTCACAGAAATTTATTAGGTTTTGTTTTTTATTGAAGTTTTATCTATTTCTTATGTGTCATTAGGATTCCTTAGAGATTTCAGTGGTTGTCTTATTATAATGTTCCCCAGGAAATAATTGCTTATCTAAGAACAGTGTTTGCCCAGCTCCTACCACTGCCATTCTGGAAATCCCACTACTTTACCTTTCTTATATAAAAGAAAACAAATATAAAATTCAAAGGCATCTGCACTATGAGATTTCTTGCCTTGCTATTCTAAAATAAGTTTGCTGACTACTATTTAAACTATTTCCTTAAGAAGTAGTTGCTACACTGCTATAGCTATTTTAGTTTACTAGGTGGTCTCTGGCAAATTAATATTCTAATATAGGAAATACTGCTTATTAGTACAGTTGATTGTTTAGCCCACACAGTATTTATATGGGTTTCATAAATTTTTATTAGAATGAATACCTTTTGATTTTTGTCTTAGTTTTATAAATAAGATTTTTTTTTCATTTTTGTGTTTTTTTTGGGGGGGGCTTGCTCCTATTATACAAAGAAGTAGAAAAAAGAGCATATATATTAAATGTTTGTTGAAATGTTTACATTCTCACTTTCAGTATGTGTCTATTGAATAGAAAATTCAGTAGATAAAAATAGAATGTTTATCACAAGAACATATGCTAATCTTTTCTAGATATGAATGTGATATGGGAAAGAAAAGTTCTTTTAAAACCTCTTTAAAAGTGTTCATATTTTAATCTATTTGAAATTAAGAAATAGGGCTATCTAAGGCTATCTTCAAGGATTTCTATCCTCTCAGGATGTGAATGACAATTTTAAGGCAAAAGGAAATACAGGAATTTCCTAAAGGAAAAAAAAATTGTAATTAATTAAAATGGCTAAATTCTTTGACAGCTTCAAAAGGAATTTCAATTAAAATGATAAATTAACAAGATTTTTGAGCAATATTAATTTAGAATTAAATGTGATTATTGATGTATAGAAACAGGAAGTTTGCCTTTGGTGCCACTTTAACATAGACTGTATTTATTATAGTATAGACATGTGGCTTGACAAATTAGAATAACAGAACCATAGAATTTCAAATGCTAGATAAGATAATGTCCTCAGTGGTCACCTCTTTAAGACAAAACCCCAGAAATCTCAGTGCTCTAACAAAATAGATATTTATTTCTTGTATTTCTTATTCATGTGAAGGTGGCCAAACCAGGAAGCTGATGTTCCTACATATGGTTATCCTTCCATGTTGTTGTTTTAATTGCCCCCCCTTTTTTTGACCTTGCTCCCCTACAGAACTTCAGTCATGAACATAAGGGGAAAAGCATAGATAATTATGTTGGAAGGTTTTATGGTCAGGCATTTCCTTTCTGGTCACATTCTACTGGTACATAGTCATACCTAAATTCAAAAAAGAAGCTGGGATATGAATTTTATTTATGTGCCCTGGAGGAAAAGAAAATAGATTTGGTGAGCAGTTATCCAGTCTGCCACACACTATGCTCTCCAGTGGCTTGACTTGTAGAAAGAAAATTTTTAAATCATCTACAATTCAGAATTTGCATTCCACAGGAGACTGAAAAATGGTTGTGATGCTTCACTTCTGTGCTTTACATGCTTCTGCATGCTTTAATTTAAAACCGTTTCTTAATTTTGTTAATTAATAAGCAGGGAGCCATAAAAACAGAAAATATGACCAGTGAAAGGCATGTTGCCTCCTTCTGCAGATAAGAACAAGAAAGATAAAGTGACTTGACCAGCCACAAAGCTAATTAATGAAAGATATGATTTTTTTAAATTCCCAACTGACAATAAGTAGTAAGACAATAAAAGATAATAAGTAGAAAATTAGATTGGCCCAAAGAAACATGGATTTTACACTTTAATATACTATAAACTCGGTGCATGAATCTGGATTCATGATCTTAACCTTGCATTTGAGACCTCATCTAGGGACAAGAGATCAGTATTTGTGGGGAATCTCCCAAATGAAGTTGAAGAATCTGTGGTTAAGGAATACATTTTGGACTGTGAGAGTATTGTGGCAGTAAGGAATGTGACAGATCAAGTTACAGAACTTAGTAGAGGGTTCAATACGTGCTCTGAGCATACAGATACTATTCATCTTGCTCAGAAATGAAATGATTCTAAAGTGATGGGAAGAAAACTCAGTTATGTGTTCTGTTAATAAAGAAAAAAAAAAACAAATTTCAAATCCCAGTTTGCAGAATGTCAGTAAACCTAAGCAGAGACTTATTTTTGCTTCAAACATGTAGAAGGACATTCTAAAGGTTTATTTTTGGAAAAAAAGCTGTTCTCATTAAGAAAAAGAAAGGACAGAGGAAAAGTGGACAAACTAAGAAACAGGAAAACAGAAGTAGCATCTCAAGCTTTTTTTTTTTCTCTCACTGAGTATTGTTAATAAAAGTGTGGTGAATCTCCCACCCTCCCAAGAAAAAAGGTTCTTTTTGAACCTTATCTTCTTCATCAGTAAAATGAAGGATTTGAGGAGAATTTCTTTTTTTTTAAGATTTTATTTATTTATTTGAGAGAGAATGAGAGATAGAGAGCACGAGAGGGAAGAGGGTCAGAGGGAAAAGCAGACTCCCTGCTGAGCAGGGAGCCCGATGCGGGACTCGATCCCGGGACTCCAGGATCATGACCTGAGCCGAAGGCAGTCGCTTAACCAACTGAGCCACCCAGGCGCCCTTGAGGAGAATTTCTAAGTTTCTCTCCAGATCTCTCATTTTATTATCCCTGAACCTAGTTGTCTATATCTTAAACCACAAAAATAGAGACAGAAAGCATGAACATTAAATAAAATGTATTTATATTCTCAAGAAGTATGTTCTCATTTCACCTAGCTTATCCCTCAATTCTTCTGTACATTAGTATCCTTTGAAAATTGAGGTATATTTAAAATATGATTCATTTCTCATTTTGTTCATGTTTTCCCATTGTGAATGGCCAGGAAAACTCCAATTCATATCTCCTGTGAATGGGGAATACTAAGGCTGTTGCTTTATGAAGTTGTCCTTAGAAGTGTGCCTGGTATCAAAGAAATACCCATCGAGTTAGTTTCTCTGTTCTAAAGTCTGAATTTAAAGATGGGAAACATTTACAATATTACATTTTGTAGGAAAATATAGGTTTCTGAGTTAATATGGAATAAAAGCTGAAAAATGAATAGTCTGTGGTGAGTTTACTATAAAAGCAAGTTCAATAATGGTATTTTTCTTATACTCTGTTCAGTTTTATATTTAGATTTTAGTATTGACTAGCTTCTGTAGCTTTTAGAAAATTACATAGGGGGTAATACCTTCTCCTTGATCTCAGGCTTATGTCTTAAAGCTTGAAATTTGATTACCCTCATTATTCTTGATTGGTGTAGTTATAAATGTGATTAGTAGAAATAAAATATAATCATACTGTTTATAAAAGCAACCAGTGATTTTTTCCACCTCAAAAATTTACCAGTTGACTTGTCTGAGCAAGGCACTGCTTATATTTCTTTTAATTCTTTATTTTCCCAGTTATCTATCCCTTTTAAAACCCATTGTTCAACTCATCGCTTCCCTATTCCATCTCCTCTTTGGTGCATTTCAGTTGTCTTAATATTAAATCAATACTAAATCAATATTGAAATTGCTGGCTCCATTACTATTAATTCATACTGTGAATTATAGGGACGCCTGGGTGGCTCAGTCAGTTAAGCGGCTGCCTTCGGCCTGGGTCATGATCCCAGGGCCTTGGGATCGAGTCCCACATCAGGCTCCTTGCTCAGCAGGGAGCCTGCTTCTCCCTCTCTCTCCTTCTGTTTGTGCTCTCTCTGTCAAATAAATAAAATCTTAAAAAAAAAAGCAGATGCTCATATTGTGAATTATAAGTTTTATAAGCATATAATTCCTACATTTTGTTACACTCTGGTAATACCAAGATAAATGAGTTAGTTTCTGATGACTCAATTTAGGATCAAGACAGACATTTTAACAGATAATTGCAATGAAATGTGGTGAATACTATGAAAGAATATATTCACCCTTAACTATAGAAGCATCTGGGATTGCTACTTGAATAATAGTTTCCCAGATGGATTATGAGTATCCCTAGTAGGAAATAGTCAGAGAGAAAGAAAATTTCTGCATACCAGGGAGAGGGAGCAAGTAAAGCACAGATACTAGCAGTAATAATATCATATGAGTGCAAGCAGTTAGTAGAAGTAAAATCATGTAGGTACAGTGGTCTGCTGGAGCTGATTCCTACTGGCTCATAAGAACTAATTGTGTCCATCTTTTCCCAGTATCATCTCCAATGATATTATTTTGTTAGCTTGATAAAGGCCATGTTGGGAGTACCGAGACACCACTGCTTTGGTAGTAAAATGTTTTTAATAGAATTACGCACTGGGATGTATGCAAAAAACATGCAAAACAATGACTAAGCCATTATGGGCATAAGCCTGAAAGTCTGTATTTCTGACAAGTTCACCAGGGAATATATATATATTCTCTAAAGCCTGGGAAGCATTGACAAACATATGATGGGAAACTGTTGAGGATTCTGCCTCTGATGATTGGTAGTAGGAATGAAACTGGTGACCAGGACACTAGTAATTTTGCATAATTCATGAAACAATGAGAAGCTTTTCTTTTTTGAGGGGGAGTCCTAAAATTGATTGCTAGAGAGGCAGTAAAAAGAAAGGGAAGACCTCAAAATCAGATGCAGTGCCTGTTTGTTCTGGGGAGTTTCAGAGGTTGAAGAACAGTTAAAAGGGTAATCTGGAAGGGAGTCACTTTTAATTTTCCCCAGGTCCAGCAAGATGCTTCCTACAGCATGAAGGAGGAAGGAAGCATTTGTTTGCTTTATTATAGTATAATGGTAATGAGTGTCTGCTATTGTCAAAGTCTGGAATGCTTATAGAAGGAGAATTTAGAGGAGAGGAATGGAGGACCTTCTCATTATGGATACAGAATATACTTGGTTGAACTATGCAATGTATTGCTTTGGCAATTTGACAAGACTGTGCTTAAGCCAAGCTGGAAAAGAGCTGTCAACACTTTATAAACTGTTGAAATAACTTCTTTATCAGTAGAGCATTGCATTGTCTCGCCACTTAACTTTCACAACTTTATCTTCTTTGAACTATTTAATTTCTTATTATGATCTTGAGTGCCTGGCAGATAGATGTGTATAAAATGACATAATGGACATTTTATGGGCTATTCAACTGGTGATCTTTGAACTCATATTGCTAAGTAGTCTGTGGAAAAATAAGCCATTTTAGCACAATTTTAAAAGCAATCTGCATTTCAAAAACCACCCTGATGGTGTATTTATTGGTTCTAGTAAGACATTATACATTGTTAAACTTTAAAAAAAATGATATGAGAATCTGTCAAGTTTAGAAAGAGTATTATATTCCATTCAGGTCACTGGCCATAAATTTCATGACTGAGTTCTGGTATATTACCTTTCCACAGTCATTTTGGTTGTACTTTAGGGGTCTAAAAAGATTCAAATTAAGTAAACTGGTAATGTAACTATACTCCAGATGAATTGGTTTAAGCAGTAAAGCCATAGATTGAAGAACCTTTACATAGGTAACGATTAGGATGCAAGTACCAGCTTCCAACTGTACTTGTCTTTAGAAGTATAGAGTTTCTGAATGTCTATGTAATGGGAATGGAGATACTATGTAGTTATATAAAACTCTTCTTCTCTGGAGGCGCCTGGGTGGCTCAGTCGGTTGAGCGTCCAACTCTTGGTTTTGGCTCACGTTGTGATCTCATGGGTCATAGGATTGAGCCACATGTAAGGCTCGGTGCTCAGCAGGGACTCTGCTTGAAGGTTCTCTCCCTTTGCCCCTCTCCCCACACGCATGCATGCATGTATATATTTGTGAAGGAACTACAGATGGCCTTTATGAACTGTGGGAAGCATCCAGTCAACAGCAAGTAAAACCTAGGGTCTTTAGTCATACAGCCACAAGTAACTACCAGTAATCTGAATGAAAGTGGAAGCAGATTCTTCTATCAGGTCTCTAGATGACAAGGAACCCTGTCTGGCACCTGGATTGCAGCCTTTTAAGACCCTGAGCAAAGGATAAAGTTAAGCTGTGCCTGGATCCTTGACCCATGGAAAGTGTGAGATAATTGTATTTGTTTTAGGCCACTGTATTTGTGATTTGTTATGTTAGTATAGAAAACACTGCTGAATTCCCATGGGAGCAATGCAGAAACAGACCTGGGTAGATGGTGCACACATAATGAGTTCCTTTCATAGCTGATGAACCTTGAGATTAGGAAACTAATCTCATATAAGAGACTTCTAGCAAACCTGCTTAAATTTTCTCTTTAGAAGGACCCATGACCTTTATAATGCTGGATGGTGAACAGATTTGTTCCGTGACCACAAGGAAGACACAATCTTCATTTTCCAAGACTGTTTGCTTTTTCCTTGAGAAAGTAGTCCAAGACAACTGTTGTCACAAGTTTCACCATGGAGAATTGTTGCCAATAGCTCAGAGGTTCTTTTAGCATTCTAGAAGGATTTCCATATACTCAGCAGTATATAGTAGTGTGGAAGAGACCACAGTTATGTCTCATCCATGCCAAAAGGTCCATTTGGGGCAGTAAAATGGGAGAGAAGTAACTGAGCTATTTTATAAAATAATATTTAGTTATCTGTAGTTTTTCCCTTGATAAATTTAAGTTATAGTCACTGCTGCTAATGTGCAGGTAATACTATGTTTTGGTGTAGAACAGCTATGGGAATGTGCATGAACTTAAACATATCTATAAAAAGATGAAGGGAGAATTTTATGCTCTGTCTCAAATGTAAAGAAGATATAGATGCATTATCCCCTTTCCAATACTCAAAATATTGGTATTTAGGATATATAAACATAAGAATCTGAAGCTATTGCTGATATTAATAAACTTTAGTAGAGTCATTTTAGTTAAAACATTTCAAGCTATAAATATTTTTCAGTTTTTCAAGAGTTTCTAAGGTTTTTAATACAGATAATTAGTAGATCATGACATGATGGATGAACTTAAATTCTGGGATGTTTGATCAGGAGGGCTGGGATATCAGACTAAATAAATGAGAGTTTATTGGTTTGGGAGTATTTACTCATGATGCAGGACTTAAGACCCTGTGAGGATCTCGGGAGATGATGTGAACTCTTTTGGAATAACTTTCGGAAGTATGGAAAAAGTGATGGCCAAAGTGAACACCCAAGAATGGAGTTACTCAACTTGTACCCTCAGAAGAAATTTAAAAAATGGATGATTTGGAAGCTAAGAGAAGTTGTCATTAAAAATGTTTAAAATTCTTTCCTAGTTTCTGGACTTCAGACAATTTTGATTAAGGATTCACTTGTTAAAGAGAATGTTAGGTCCTTTGACAAAAGGATTCTGTAATACATTGGCAATGTGCAAGATAATTATTCACTCAGTCTTTTCCCATTTACTCAGTATAAATTTACAATGGAAAAAGAATTTTCGAACAATTTTGAGGACTAATGTACTTTGGTATTCACAGATTTAAAACATCACTGTGTCTCCTTTTGAGTGGCGTATGAGGGCTAGTTAATAAGTGGAACACTGGGTAATATGCAGCTTATATTAAATTCACAGAGCCATCCTAATTGCCTAATGTAAAGTTAGGAGAGACATACTTGATTGTTAGTGCAACCCCTGCTGGGTACTTGGCCTGTGAAGTGAGAACTATTATAGTGGGGCAAACCAAATAGAAGCTCCTGCAACTGTAACCCCCATCAGGCACAAGATAGTTTATCAGCAAAAGTATCACCACCTGGAGAAGATGAAAAAATTAGTACCACCTTTAAGGATTTAAAGTCTTGGTCTTCTTCATGTCTCCATTAAGTTCACCAATACTCACCAATATTTTGCTAAACCAGATGGATCCTTGAAGGTGATAGTACATTATCACAAACTCAAATAGTAGTAGCCTCCATTGCAACTGCAATGGCCAGACATGGTATTTGTGCTAGAGCTGAGGTAACCTGGCATCAGCACATGAAGCAGTCATAGATTTAACAAATGTGCTATTTTCTATCCATATTCAAAAAAGGTTTAGAAACATTTTGCATTCATGTATGGTTGCCATTGGTATATATTCACAGTTTTCTTCAGGTCTGTGTTAACTCTTGTGCCCATTAATGGTACAGTCCCAAAAGATTTGGACCATCCAGATGTCTGGTAGAACTTGATCCATTGAATATATGACAATTTATTAAAGGAGCTAGATGAACAAGTGGCTAACAAATTGAAGGCCTTGGCAAGACATGGATATTCTGAGTGAGAGATAAACCCTATGAAATCTCAAGGACTTACTATATCAGTAAACTTTTTAAGGGTTCACTGGCCAGAGGTTTTCCAGAATATCCCATCCAAACTAAAAGCATCTTGCATCCTTTTGCAAGCAGTCCTGCAACTTGGAACAAACAACCCGGCAATTTCTGGGTTATTAGATATATTAGTGAAGTTTATGGCAAGTGCCCATGAGAGAATCCAAAATGATCTCCTGGATTTCTAAAGCTAATTCCATTTTCCATAGAGAATTTTACATCTACTGAGAACAACTCTAGTAAGTAAGGCCAGGAAGAGACAGAGTGTATGGCCATGAAACAAGTGATGTGTGTCTGGAGCTGTCCATAATACGCTGAGTTCTGGAAGATTCACCAAGTCATACAGTTGGTCAAGCTCAGCAATAATCCAGTGTCAGTTGGAAGTGGTATAAATGAAATTAAGCATAGCAGAAAAGAGGACATGAACATACTTCAAGAACGGTAGCCTAGAACGCGTGCCATTGACAGCTTATGCATCACTGCCCCTTTCTCAACTCACACCTGTGGTATGGAGAATTTTATACATTCAGCTGTTGAGGTAGGAAGAAGCTTGAGCTTAGTTCCTGGATAGGTCAGCTTAGAATGTGAATGTAAGGCAAAAATGGAAGGCGCTACACTAGAGCCTCACTCATGGGTGGCTATGAAAAGCTTTGTAAAGAAAATTTTCCTGAGGCAATATAGCTGGTCATCTACTTTGTTTAGAAGTGGTTATAAGTCAGAATATATACTGGCCTGTGAATATAGCTAACAGCCTGACCTACTACTCAGGGACCTGGAGAAAGACTGGAAGATTAAGGACAGAGAAGTCTTGGATAAAAAGTATGCAAAGGTACATATGCGAGTGGGCAGAATGTGTGAAGTTCTTTGTATGGTATTAACATCTTCCAGAGAGCATCTGCCATAGGAGTCAGATTATACAACCAGTTAGGATGATTCAGTCATCTGTTGATGCCAGTGAGTTTCTAATATCAGCCACCTGATACAATGGATAATAAATGAAATTTGGCCATGGTGGCAGAGATGCTGTTTCAGTGGCCTGATACATGGGCTCCCATTTAACAAAGCTGATCTGGCTATTCCCATTGCTGGTGCCCAACCTGTCAGTATTAGAGATGCTAAGCCCCCAATGTGACACAAACCCTTAAGAAGATAAATAAGCTCCCACTTTGGCAAGTTGATGACATTGGTCCCATTGTACCCTGGAAGGGCCTGTGATTCATTCAGACAGGAAAAGAGACATGCTGGGTATAGTTCTGTCCTTCCTGACTGCAGGACACTACTATTAGGGAGCTTACAGAGCATTTGATCCAATGGCATGGGGTTCCATAAAATATCACTTTTAACAATTTTTATTTTAAAAGGATATGTAGGAATGAGCCATCACTGTAGAATCAACTGGTCATATCTATCATATGACCTGGAAGCTGTTGGACTGATAGAAGATTGGAATGGTCTGCTGATGGCAAAGTTAAACTGGCAACTCAGATATAATAACTTTAAGAGGATCAGGCATCATCCTCCAAGATGCAGGACACATCTTGAAGCAAAGATGTTTATATGGGATGTGTACTTGATAGGAGGAATTCATGGATCTGACCTTTACAGGGAAAAAAGAATGGCCAACTTTACCATAATTTCCAGTGGTGCCTCAATGAAGATTTGCTTCCTATCCCTGCAAATCTGGGTTCTGTAAGATCAGAAACTCTAGGTCCCAATGGAGGAAAGGTTTCAGTCAAGGGAAACAGCAATAGTTCTATTGAACTCTGAGAAACTGGTGCTGTTTGGTGAAGAGTGCGGCTTCAGGTTAAAATCCTGTATGGTTTGGGGGTGCCTAGGTGGCTCAGTTGTTAAGCATCTGCCTTCGGCTCAGGTCATGATCCCAGGGTACTGGGATCGAGCCCCACATCGGGCTCCCTGATCAGCCGGAAGCCTGCTTCTCCCTCTCCCTCTGCCCCTGCTTGTGTTCCCTCTCTCGCTGTCTCTCTCTTTCTCTCTCTCTGTCAAAAAAAAAAAAAAAATCCTGTATGATTTTTCAGATCCAATCATAGGCAATTACAAAGACTTTGCTTGTCCAGCTTCATGGGAGAAAGTCCTACCCACATTAAACTAAAACACAGCCATGCCTTATAGTTTTCTGGAGGGAGTTATTCTCAAGGACTCCACTCCTTCCCCAGGCCAGCCTTGTATATCTATATCCCTAGACTAGTTACCTCCATTCAGAACCCTCCTAATCAGGGACCTCAACTGAGACACTTTTCCTTCACCTCCTTATCAAGAGATCTTGACAAGACACTTTTTTCCACTGTGACTCTGTAATTTTGTATGCCTACTCCTTCTTTCTCTACTGTTTTGTAACCTCTGGTTACAAAAATTACAAGAGTGTTTTGTTCAGGATTCCTTGACAGTGAGACAGTTCCCCCATCTGCACCGATGTACTTGATTTTCACCTGGTGCCTTTCTGTTGGGGAGAAATGGAATATTGGGAAGCCAGTGCCTACTTTTTCCCTTGCTTACACTGTCACAGCCAGTGAATAAAGGCTTGATTGTTACTTTCAATTTGGCTAATTGTCCTATGACCACGTTGACACCTGACAGCTCAATATCCGAGCACCTCAGACTTTATGCAAGGGACCCAAAGGCCACAAAAGAACCAACAATTTGTCAGGGGTAATTGACCCTGATCATCAGTAGGAGATAGAACTGCTGTTACACAGTGTAGTCATAGAGGAATATATTTGGTACCCAGATTACCCACTTGAATGCCTTTTGGTACATTCTTGACCAGTTTTGTTGGAAAATGGATAAATACATCAACTTCTGCCTGAGAAAGGCATGGTGACCCCCCCGGGCCTGAGGGCCTGTGTCACGTCATCAGGGAATAGTATAAGACTGGCATAGCACATACTACAAGCTGAGGGGTAAAGGGATTGGAAAAGAATAAAGATAAAGGAGGCAAGTATCCGTCGCAACACTAACACATTGGGAGGTATAATTTGTCTTACTAATCTACTTCTCATATTCCCCATGAACAGAGGCATGTTAGAACCCTGGATAAACTGCTACCAACATGTACATGAAGTGGGTCCAAGCAGTGTAAGGGATGTACTTTGGTGGAAACCGTGATGTACCCTGGATTCCTATGGAAAGCAGGAGAAGAGTTTGGCTGAGAGTTCTATTGGAAGGTAATTTTCAACACCCTGCTCCTCCAGGGGTTGCTGGCTCTAGACGTTTGCACCTTCCAAGTCACAGTCTTCTCACACAGCCCATATCAAATGACTTATATAGGCGGAGAAAAAAAACTTAGCTCTTTTGGCCCCAAATAGGATAACTTTGATGGATCATACTAGTTCCAGAGATGGCCATGGGTTGGCTGTTAGGATTGTTCCCTCTGAACAAACCCTGTTTCTTTCCCCTTCATCCTGCAGTCATCGATTCCAAGGACACTCCTTAATACACAGTCTGCACAGTCATCTCCAGTGTGAGTCTGCTTCTTGGATTGCTCGACCTTTAATTAGGATTAAAATTCTAATGACCCATAGGGAGTATAATTGACCTTAGTCTAGTGACTTCTTTTGAACTCACTTGCAAACTAAAATGTAACTTTATAAATTAAATGTTATGAATTGGATTATTTAGATATAAGATTGATAATGGATTTGAATTTTAGACTTGAAATTGTTGATATAAAATGTTTCAGGTGTTTGCTTCTGAAAAACAAACCATGAATAGGTGAGGATGTATTTTAACCAATCTGAAAATAGAATTAAGTAATGAGGAACTCCAATTGTCTTGTATTACATATTTAGATATTACTTAAAGTTTGTAGTTTATATATTCAGAAATGGCAGATTCTATAGACTGAATGTGTGTCTCCCCAAAATTCATATATTGAAATCCTAACCCCCAATGTGATGGTATTTGGAGGTGGGGCCCTTGAGAGGTGATTAAGTCATGAAGGCAGAACCCTCACGGATGAAATTAGTGTCTTTATAAAAGAGACCCTAGAGAACTCTCACTTTGCTTCCACCACGTGAAGTGATAGCAAGAAGACAGAGCCATCTACGAACCAGAAATCAGGCTCCTACCAGACACCAAATCTGCTAATACCTTGATCTTGGGCTTCCCAGTCTTTAGAACTGTGGAAATGTTTCTGTTGTTTTTAAACCACCCAGTCTGTTATTCTGTTATAGCAGCCTGAATGGACTAAGACAGCAGGTTATACTTGTTTCTTTTTTTTTTTTTTAAACTTTTTATTTATTTATTCATGAGAGACAGAGAGAGAGAGAGAGAGAGAGAGGCAGAGGAAGAAGCAGGCTCCGAAGGAGCAGGGAGCCTGATGCGGGACTCGATCCCAGGACCCTGGGATCATGACCTGAGCCGAAGGCAGACGCTTAACCATCTGAGCCACCCAGGGACCCCGGTTATACTTGTTTCTTGAGATGATGAGTTCTAGAAATTTCATGCAGATAAAAATTAATTGTAAGAGACATATAATTTCTCAATCTTAAAACTTTATTCCACTGGGGATCAAGTTTTGCCTGTGGAAAAGATAAAATTCATATAATTCCCCAATCTTAAAACTTTATTCCACTGGGGATCAAGTTTTGCCTGTGGAAAAGATAAAATTATCTTTTAAAAATTGGCATATCAAACAAATGCAAATTTTAGGAAAATGTCAACATGGAAACACTTTATGCCAAGTCCAGGTCACACACATAAACAACAATGACAATAATAACATTTGTAATTGATTTATTCTTGTTATTTTTAAGGAGGAAACATTCTGTAATTCAGATTTTCACAAAATAACCTCATCAGAAATTGAATCTAGGCTAATATATGGGTTTCCAGGTCCCAATCCAGACCCACTAGGAATCTGTGTTTTTAACAAATGTCAAATGTAGTTTCTCTGAGAGATTGTCTCATTTCCCCATTGCTTCTTGCTAATCATAGTCTGGAATTCTAGTATATCCATCCTCCTTCAAGATGATGTTGTTCCCACTGCTCTGACCTGAGTAGAAGGGTGACTTAAGACAATGCCAGGCTTTCCTATTCTGTTCTCAAACTGAATCATCTGCCATAGTTCACCAGTGTAAGAGGTTTATATGTGCAATAATAGTCTTTTGTGAAATTTGGGGATTATCTTAAGATAATTATTATTTAAGGGAAAATGTCTTCAAAAATATTATCAACTGACTGTTAAAAATTAATTCCTAAAATCATTCCTTTGTATCATAGCTTGCAACTAGATGTGATGTGGAGGAATATGTGAACAAAACTTGCACAGTGGTCCCCCAATGGGAGAACCTTGTTCAAAAACTTATTTTCCACCTTGAGATCTGCCTTCTCTCTACTTTGTAGACAGACTTTCTTCTTCAATCCTCCATATTTTTATTTTTTCCCTCTACATTGAGAAACTCTTGGAGTTTATGTATCTGCTCCATTCGCTTTTACCTACCAGGATTATCAATAGACACCATAATCTGTGACCCCACTGCTCTGCTATTCACAGTGTGTAATGCAAAGTAGGAATATACTTATACATAGGTAGAAAACATGTTTATCAGATGAACTGATCACTATCTCACATAGTTTGCATTTCTGACGTTCTTAGGCAGAGTTGCAGAGTAAATATAGCTATATTTGTTTTGTTTTGACCATACAATTAAATTATCAGATGAGGGGCACCTGGGCGGCTCAGTTGGTTAAGCAGCTGCCTTAGACTCCGGTCATGGTCCCGGGGTCCCAAGATCAAGTCCTGCATTGGGCTTCCTGCTCAGCAGGGAGCCTGCTTCTCCCTCTGACCCTCTCCTCTCTCGTGCTCTCTCTCTCACTCACTTTCTCTCTCTCAAATAAATAAAATCTTTAATAAAATAAAGTAAAATAAAATATCAGATGAGTATTGAGTATCATACTTAATGATGAAATCTTAGAAATAGTATTATTAAAGTCAGGGAAAAAAGAAGATGCTCATGATCTTGAACTTTTTTAACATTGTTCTGGAAGTATTGACAATGCAATTAGAGATAAAAGAAATGAGAAATATACTTTAAAGGAGGAAGGAAAAATTTCATTAGTTAAGGATATTATTATAACCTGAAGCTATAATAGATTCAACTGAAAAATTACTTAGAGTAAACCAAAAATGAGATATTTTATTGATTTTAACATGAATATACAAAAGTTAACACCAGTTAAAACCAGGTAAAGTATAATAGAAGAGCACATCACTTATAGCAACAACAACAAATTAAAATATAAAAGATAAAATATAATAAGAAATGTAGAAATTTCTAAATGGAAAGAAAAATTCAACTGAGTTGTGAGAATGGCTTCAATAAATAAAGCCGTATCTTTCCAAATGGCAAATAACTAAAATGTTAAAGATTCCAATGTTTAATAATATAAAAGTTCCAATTCTCCCTAAATTCACAAAAAAATCAAGAAGTGAACATAATTTTATTTAATAAGATTTTATTTATTTATTTGACAGAGAGAGACACAGCGAGAGAGGGAACACAAGCAGGGGGAGTGGGAGAGGGAGAAGCAGGCTTCCTGCCGAAGAGGGAGCCCAATGCGGGGTTCGATCCCAGGACCCTGGGATCATGACCTGAGCTGAAGGCAGACGCTTAACAACTGAGCCACCCAGGTGCCCCAAGAAGTGAACATAATCTTAAAATTATTTTTACTAGGCACAAAGATTCTAACTTAGGAGAATAAATGTAGATCATAGCCAATACAAGTGGAATGCTGACATATTAGTTTCCTATTGCTGCCATAACAAATTACCAGAAACTTAGTGGCTTAAGCAATATAAACTTATTTTTTTTTAAAGATTTTATTTATTTATTTATTTGTCAGAGAGCGGGAGAGAGACAGCACAAGCATGGGGAGCACAGGCAGAGGGAGAAGCAGACTCCCTGCTGAGCAAGGAGCCTGAGGTGGGACTTGATCCCAGGACTCTGGGATCATGATCTGAGCCAAAGGCAGATAGATGTTTAACTGACAGAGCCACCCAGGAGTCCCCAATATAAATAAGTTTATTATCTTATAGTTCTGTTGGTTAGAAGTTTGACACGGGTCTTCCTAGGCTAAAATCAAGATATCAGTAGGGCTGCATATCTTTCTGGAGATTTTCGATGGGAATCTGTTTTCTTGTCTTTTCCAGGTTCCAAAGGCAGCTTAAGTTTCTTGGTTTGTGGCCCTTTTCCTCTGTCTTTAAAGCCAACATTGGCTGGTTGGGTCCTTATGACATCACATCATTCTGACCTTTTTTTCTGCCTTCTTTCTTCCACATTCAAAGAACTTTTTTGAGTTCAACCAGATAATCCTAGAAAATCTCTCTTATCTTAAATTCAGCTGGTTAGCCACTTTAATTCCAGATTCAGCCTTAATGGTGCTTTCCTATATATCGTAACAAATTCATAGTTTCCACAGCTTAGGACATGGATATCCTTGGAGGCATTATTCTGCATACCACCACTGGCAAATTCTATTCACTGTACTTGTTAACTCACATTTTCCCCCTATTCATTTTTTTTCTTTCCAGTCATAACTTAGAAGGTCAAAAAGATCATGTGTGAATGTATTTTGTAAACTGTGAAGCATCTACTAAGATAAAATATAATAAGTATTTTGCTCGTATTTTTATATACTAACTGATTCTATATCGGTGATAATTTCTTCCTTTCACATTACTCAGCTGACCTGTAGTATATGCCATTAAATGTAACAGCTAACAAATGAAAAATTAAACATTTTTTTGTTTGTTTGTTTTGATTTTTTTGGTACTCAAAACAAGCAAAAAGAAACATTTTCCTTTATTTGCTAGAAAATGTCTCATTAAACTATACTGAACTCCTTTCAATCAAATAATTTCGGTTACAGAAAATAAATTCAAATTGCACTCTATCCCATTAAATAAATACATTGATTTTTGGTATTATAAGTGAATAATATTGAATAAAAAGAAAATATATTTTTGAATATATTGTATGTATTTTCATGCAAATTAAAACAGTGCAATTAATTATGAAATAGTAACTAAACTTGGATAAATCAATAACAATCAACAAAAATTAAGGTTAAACATATGTTAAAGCTTTAGGGAAATTTTTGCTTTTATATACTTTTTATCAATAATGTACAAGATAGGGAATTTTCTCTAAATTTTCAAATACAGTTGTTAGTTTAATTTTTAAAAATATAAATAAAATGATTTTGATGGTTTAATTCAATTCTGTTGTATGAAATATATCATCTGTGCAACTGTAAAATTGTTATTCTTTTCCAAATTTAGAATATCAAAAATATGCAGAATGGCTAACTTCCATCCTTTGATATGAAGAATATGTTAAAAATATAATTGCCATTGTTCATTCATCTAGGCCTTCTCTCAGGAGTTCAATAATGTTCATTGATTGACATAAAGTTAGCATTTTGAAAAATAGCGTGTCACATTCTTGGATGAGCTCATAAGATAACTTTACATTTATCAATTTTTCTTCCTAGAATATTGTTCTTTTGACTAAGGAAAATAGTGAGGAAATGTTGATAACAAAAAGGAAAAACTGCTTGTAGAGCAACTCAATATTTTAGTGATTGACCATCAGAATTCTCTTTTATAATCACATAATTAGTCTTGGCTCCCTCATTACACATGTCATTGTTGGAGTGAAATATTGCAAAACAGTACAATCCTAAGAAAGAAAGATAGAAAGAATGAATGCAAGGAAGTAAAGAAGGAAGGAAGGGGAGAAAGAAGGGAAACAATGAGGGAAGGAGGAAGGAAAAAAGGAAATCTTTAAAATTGGCATTGTTTTAATGCCTAGTAGTAAGAATACAAGTCTCTGGTTTTAAAGCAGGCATGATCTCTTAAGTCTCTGTAATCACATTAAGAAATTGTTCCTTTCAGTGTATTAAATGCTATCTAAATGGCCTCTAAGAGATCAACTGCATGTACTTGTATATCTCTATCTCTGGTTGATTTAAAACTACTAAAATATATGATCCTTGTCTAAAAACATACTCTCTCTATGGGGAGACAAGATTAGCTTACCTGAAACCACTGAAGAACAATGAAATTTTAAAAAGTGAAAACATTCCAATGATAAATTGAGTGCTTTAGCCTTTAATACTATCATATTCAGAAAAAGAGAAATCCTTCCAGACTGGATTATTCAAATATGTTTCCACAAAAACAAAAACAAAAACAAAAGTGAGGTTTGTTTGCATCCTAAAAATGTGGTGGCAATTGAGTTGACAGAGAGATGGAAGTAATTTTTAGGCAGGTGAAGTGAGAGGTCATGCCCTTCTGGCAAACTGGCAAGACAGAGAGGATATTTGTTAGTAACTCTGAACTAATTTGTCAGTGATTTAGTAAAATATCTTATAACTAAGTAATTGACTTAAACTTTCTCTTTTTTTAAGATTTTATTTATTTATTTGAGAGAGAAAATGAGAGATAGAGAGCACGAGAGGGAAGAGGGTCAGAGGGAGAAGCAGATTCCCTGCTGAGCAGGGACCCCGATGTGGGACTCGATCCCGGGACTCCAGGATCATGACCTGAGCCGAAGGCAGTCGCTTAACCAACTGAGCCACCCAGGCGCCCTGACTTAAACTTTCTGATAGGGGTTGGAAGTTGTTTTTGTGTCTGTATATGTGTGATAGAAATCCACAATCATCTTGTCCTTTGGCCTTGTTGTACCTTACATTTATATTCAGGTAAAATTTCATTATAGTAAATTTCCCTTAAGGGGTCTGAGGTTATACAAGATCCAGCATCCTGATTCTATATGAAATTATTTCCAGGACTTGTAATGTTCCTTTTCTTATTTTCTCCAATAAACAATTCTATATAACAAATATTCTCAGTCTTTTTCCATGCCACAATCCCCGTGAGGAAAAATTATCTGACTTGGGGCACCTGGGTGGCTCAGTCGGTTAAGCGGCTGCCTTTGGCTCAGGTCATGATCCCAGGGTCCTGGGGTCGAGCCCCACGTCGGGCTCCCTGCTCAGTGGAGAGTCTGATTCTCCCTCTCCCTCTGCCTGCCTCTCTGCCTACTTGTGCTCTCTTTTATCTCTCTGTCAAATAAATAAATAAAATCTTTAAAAATATTATCTGACTCATGCTGCTTTGGATATAGTTTTTACATTATGTGTCAGTAATTGCAGAGTGTATTAAATCAGCAATAGTAAAATTGACATGGATCATTTGAATATTACTTAGGTTTGTGTTCATTTTTGCTCATCTCCAAGGCAAAGTATTATAGAAAAACAAAATTATTTTAATAATTGTCTGCGAAGGGTTGGTGTGCACCTGCCTCTTATTGAGGGAAACTTATCAAAGGTTAAATGTAGGTATCTGTCCCTCTTAATGGATAATAAGAGAGAGAAGTTTCAATGAAGGTGAAGCAAAGGAAAATAAACCCTTAAATTTTGTGATTGCCCTTTTATTCTTTTTTTTTCCTTGAGTTCTCACTTAGAAATTTGAAATTGCAATAGTATATACCAGGAGGATTCCATTCTTGATTGTGAATCTCATTTTGCTATTTGCTATTACACTAACTTATAACTGAAGGTCCAAAAACATAAAACAAAGATCAGCAAAACTAATTAGTAAAGTAACATTATCATGGTTATATACAAAATAAACCAAACTAAGATCAAGTTGAGGATTGGAAATACATTTGAATTTAGTGAAACAAACAAACAAAAAAATGACAGAGCTAAAATTACTACTTGAATCTGTCCAAAAACTATATATTTACGCTGATGTAGTTTTCAAGAATTTTGATCTCATTTCTAAAACTGGGACCATGAAATACCCAAAGCTTTATTTAGAAAAAAAAATTCTGCTTTCTCTTTACTATACAGGTCCACGGAGCAAATAGTTACCATATTAACAAATAGCTTCAATTGCCAATTTCTTTAAGTAAAGGATGGAAAATATCAGTGTGAAAGAAACTTCTTCCTAAAACAATTAACAAAGATTAGGGTTGAAGTCCCCAGAATTATACATTATACATTATTCATAGTACTAACAAAAATACTAATAAACAAAACTTTATATCCTTTCCTAGGCTTATAGTATTGATTCACTATAGTATTAATTTGCTAACAAACATCTGTTAGACATCCCATACTATTGAGTCATTGAGCTAGACCCCAACAGAGTTCAAAGTTGAATGTCTTGATCCCTGTACTTCAGCGTTCATTATCCACAGAAAGATTCAGTGTATAAGCTACTAACAAAACAGTGGAGAGTAAAATATAGTTTTTAAAGAGATATCCATAACAATAGGACTTAGTAATTTAATAATGACTAAGATTTATTATGTTACAATGCCAAGCATTGTTTGAAGCAGTTATAATAAGTTCTAATTTATGATTCCTTGGAGCAACCTTTTTGAGTGAAATGTTATCATTGTTCACAGCAAAGAAGCTGATGCTTAGTTAGATGAAGACACTTGATTAAGACGTGGTAAGTGGTGAAACTTTGTTTTAAAACCTGTGTCAATTCAGCTCTAGTGATATTTGTTGACCACTATGCTGTACCCAAAAGGAGTCTTTCTAAAAACTACTGATAACCTAATAGTGTTTTAGTACTCACATATGAAAGTTATTTTATATAGTATCTCATTTGATCATCATATCTATCCTTTGAGTAGCTTGAACTTTTGCCCCACTGTTCGCAAGAGCAAACTGAACTAAAAAATTAGGAAAAATAATGATTTTTATGTTGTCCTTTTTGCCTCTGAGGGACCATGCATAAGATGTATCTTCATTATTCACTACTTTAATTTCCAAATGGTTGAATTTAGTATAATTTAGGCTACTAATTTCATGTATGTGTGTAAGAGAAGTTAAGACTAAAAATAATTAGTGACATTCAAATATTCATTCAATTAATTAGGACTGATAACAACCTTCTCTTCTGTATCTATACTGAGCCTACTTTTCTGATCCAGTGTTTGAAAAGTACTTTCTTGCCTTTTTTGTAATGGGTGTATGAAATTCAAGACTGTGTATGAAATCCAAGACTGTGAACTAACTAAAATGTTTCCTTATCAATATTCTGCTTCAAGATTCAGGCTTTGTTGTGTCCATCAATCCCAATTCTGCACTTTATAAGACCCATGAAAAGATATTCAACCTCATTAGCCACTAGGTACATGCAAATTAAAAAATGCTAAAATATAATGAAAATACCAACTGCTGGAGAGGATGTGAAGAGACTAGGTCTCTTGTAAACTGCTGATGGAATTGTAGAATGACATAGTCATTATTGAAAATATTTTGCAAGTTCCTTATAAAATTAACCATACAACCCAGAAATGGCACTCTTGGACATTTATCTCAGAGAAATGAAAACCTCTGTTCCTACAAAAACCTGTACATTGATGTTCATAGCAGCTTTATTTTTAATATTAAAACCTGTAAATAAATATCCTCTCCTTATGTCTATGGGAAGGACTGCTAAGACTCTTGTCTATGTGTTGTTGTCCTTTATCATATAAATTAAATAAACCTAACTCTGCTTAATCAGCAGGTTATTCTGCTAGCCTTTTTGGAAGTTGACAACATACATAGTAAATATTTGAGTCTTTATATTGGCCGGGCACTGGGGATGTAAAGATAAAAAGCAAAAGAGACCTGTACTCTCATGGAGCTTGGAGTTTAGTAGGGAGAGCATATGAAAAACAGGCACATCCACAAATAAATAAATAACTTCAAAGTATATTATCATGAGAAAAACAAATAAGATACTTCTATTTAGAACAAGGATTGGCAAATTACCGCCTGTTTTGTTAAATAAAGTTTTGTTAGGACACAGCAACAATCATTTGTTTCCATAATCTATGGTTACATTCATGCTACAAGGGAACAGTTGGGAGTTGGAACTGAGTAATGGCTTACAAAGTCTAATATATTTACTAGCTGGACCTTTAAGAAAAAGTCTGTAGACCTCTGACTTGGGATAAAGATATTTTGAGTCTCAATATTTTTATTTTTTTCCTCTTTTAGCAACATTATATCTGTTAACACCAGGTGTTGAGGATTTTTTTTAAATGATTTTTTGAAGACTTGTCTAATCCTCATATAGCATATCAAAGCCTAGGTCTGGTGGTCTATTATATGATAGTGTATTCTAATTACAACTAAATTGTGCACCTTGCTGCTCTTTGGTGGTAGGATGATATGGTTTTCAAATCATAGGAGAGACCCATCAGTAAATCTTAAAGTCAATTTTCTGGTCCTAACAAGCATTTTCAAAAAAGTGGAAGAGATTAGATTAGAAAAGCAGTGTTATGCCACATTGTAAAGGCAAGATTGGCAAGATTGCTTATAAAACTATTGTTTCAAATTGGTATACACACATACATGCACACACACACATACACATTTATTCTGGTTTATCCTTTATGGTCACTAGTTTGAAAAAGTTTGAAAGTCATTGCTTTTTTTTTTTAAGATTATTTATATATTTGAGAGAGAGAGTGAGAGAGGGAGAGAGATCCAGGTGTTGTGAGGCCTACTGCTTATATAATTTTGGAGGTACTCTTTAAGAAAAAGAAACCGAAATTGTAAATCCTTGCCTGGGGTTCATGCAGATGAGGGTCCCAGAACCATAAGATTCATTTCCTTCCCACTAGAGCCACCTTTGTAATTATTTCTACCATGTATATACTGAGGAATGTATATACTTAGAAATGATGAAGGATGGGTGGAAAATTGAAATGATGAGAAAGTGCTTGAGGTTAGCAAGCAGAAATCACCTGAAAAGGAAGTTTATTTTTTTTAGGCTAAATTTAACAGGGTTGACAGAATCTTACATTTTGTTTCATTTTCCTTGCTACTTTATGCAATAACAGCTTTAGAGATCAGATGTTTTAATAAGAAATATGCAAACCACATTTTGTTTTTACATTTTTAGTATGAGTAAATTTGAAGACTTAACCCATGGAATAAATGGTAGATCCTAAATATTTAATTTTGCTTTGTGGAAGATGGCACAGGGTAAGAAGTATGTAGTAGAATTGGTTGCCAATTCTACCCAATCATTATGCCCAATCTCCTGTTTCCTTTTTCTTTTCTTTTTGAAATTAATTAATTATTTAATTTTAATTATTTAATTTTATTGACTTGAAGATACTATCTACCAGCAGAGAATCTGAAATTGCCAGGTACTCACTGTCCAAGCCAGTCTTGAAGCTAGGGCAAAGGCATATGACATATAGTTCTCTACTGGCAAATAAGACTGGAAATCTGATGAGTGCACTCTGGAAAATGATTTCCTTTCAAATAAAAAAGACCTACCAGAGACTTTCCCAAGACAGATGGCACAACTGGATTTAATACCCGAAAGTGTCATAATGTTCTGCAATCTTAAAGAAACAACCTAGATTCCAAACCGATATGTGCAGAATTGCAGTACCAAAACAAAACCAAACCCTAAAACCTGGATAACTGACAATATCTGGAAGGTGCTGAACTAACTCTTTTGCCTTTGAGAGATGGAAATTTGCAATTATAAATTTCCTCAAGGTTTTAGTTTTCTCTCAAGTAGTTTCTCTCTCTCTCTCTCTTTTTTTTTTTTTGTGGTAGAAAACACATAATATAAGATCTATCCTAACAAATTTTTAAGTGAATAGTATTGTTAATTATAATTACAGTGTTGTACAGAAGATGTCTAGAACTTCTTTTTATCTTATTTGATTGAAAATGTATACCTTGTTAATGGTAACTTCTCATTTTCCTTTTCCCATAGCTCCTAGAAACCACATTCTATTTTCTGCTTCAATGAGTTTGACTGGTTTAGATAAGTGGAATCATATAGTATTTGTCTTTCAGTGACTGACTTACTTTCTTAGCATAGTGTCCTCCCGATTAATCTTTCTTGTAGTATGTGACAGGATTTCCTTTTTTTGTGATTGAATAATATTTCATTGCATGCATATAGCACATTTTCTTTATCCATTGCTCTGTTGATGGACATTGTTTTTTTCTACTTCATAGCTGTTATGAATAATGCAGTTAACATGGGGATGCAAATATCTCTTTGAGATTCTGATTCCAGTTCTTTTGGATATATATCTAGAAATGAGGTTGCTGGATTGTATAGTAGCTTAGTTTTAAATTTTGAGGAAATTCCATAGTGTTTTCCATAATGGCTATACCATTTTACATCACCAACAGTATGCAGAGTTTCCAATTTCTCCACCTCTTTGTCAACACTTGTTATCTTTGTTTATTTTTATAATGTCTTTTCATTGTGCTGGTTGTTTCCTTTGCTGTGCAGAAGTATTTAGTTTGACATAGCCCCACTTGTCTATTTTCTTTTTATTGTCTGTGTGTTTGATGTCATACCCAAGAAATCATTGCTAAGACCAATGTTAGAAAGCTTTTTCCCTATGTTTTCTATCAAAAGTTTCAGTTTCAGGACTTACATTTAAGTCTTTAATCCATTTTTGTATAGTGTAAGATAAGAATCCAGTTTCATTCTTTTGTATGTGGGTGTGCAGTTTTTCCAACACCATTTGTTGAAGAGATTGTCTTTTTTCCATTGTGTATTCTTGTCACTCTTGTTGAAGATCAGTTGACTCTGTATACATGAGTTCATTTTAGGCTCTCTATTCTATTCTATTAGTATATATGTCTGTTTTTATGCCATTACCATTATAGTTTAGTCATGGAAGCTTTGATATGTATTTTACAATCAGGGAGTGAGATTTCTCCAGCTTTGTTCTTTTACGACATTGTTTTCGCTATTTGGGATAGTTTCTGGTTCCATATGAATTTTAGAACTATTTTTTCTATTACTGTAAAATATGCCATTGGGAGTTTGATGTAAGGTATTGAATGTATAGATTTCTTTGGGTAGTATGGACATTTTAACAATATTAACTCTTCCAATTCATGAACATGAGAAATCTTTTATTTGTGTCTTCTTTAATTTCTTTCATCCATGTATTATATTTTTCAGTGGACGAGTCTTTCCTCTCTTTAGTTAGGTTTATTCTGAAGTTATTCTTTTAGTGCTATTATAAATGGAATCAGTTTTTAAATGATTTTTTGTATGCCAATTTTGTATGCTGCAATTTTACTGAATCTGTTCATTAGTTCTGGCAGTTTTTTGGTGGAGTCTTTAGTATTTTCTCTACATAAGATCATGTCATTTACAAATAGAGACAATTTTACTTCTTTCTTTCTCATTTGAATGCCTTTTATTTCTTTTTCTTCCCTAATTGCTCTGATTAGGACTTCTGGTACTATATGTTGAACAGAAGTGGTGAGAGTGGGCATCATTACTTTGTTGCTGATCTTAGAGGAAAAGCTCTCTTGCACCATTGAGTATGATGTAAACTGTAATCTTGTCATATATGGCCTTTATTATGTTGAGGTACATTCCTTCTATACTGCTTGTTGAGAGATTTTTTTTTTTCCATGAAAGGACATTTTATTTTGTCAAATGCTTTTTTACATCTATATTGAGATGATCATGTGATTTTTAGCCTTCATTGTGTTAATGTGGTATATCACATTTATTGATTTGGGCACTTTGAACCATCTTTGCGTCCCAGGATTAAATCTGGCTCAGTTGTCATGTATAATCCTTTTAATGCTCTGTGCATTTGGTTTGCTAGTACTTTGTTTAGGTCTTTGCATCTATATTTATCACGGTTATTGGCCTGTGATTTTGTTTTCTTGTAATGGCCTTATCTGGCTCTGGCATCAGGGTAGTGCTGGGCTCATGAAATGAGTTTGGAAATGTTCCTTCTGCTTTAATTTTTTTGAAGAGTTTGAGAAGGATTAAAATTAATTCTTCCTTAAATGTTTGGTAGTATTCACCAGTGCAACCATCTGGCCCTAGACTTTTTTTTTGTTGGGAAATTTTGGATTACTTATTTAATCTTTTTCTTTGTTAGTGATTTGTTTATATTTTCTATTTCTTCATGATTCGATCTTGTTAGTTTTTTTTTGTCTCTAGAAATTTTTCCATATCTGCTAGATATCCATTAACAAATCAATTTGTTGATGTATAATTATTCATACTAGTCTCTTTTGATCCTTTTTATTTCTATCCAATCTATTTCAAGCTGATAACAACTTAAGTATAATCAAATGCAAAAATTCTACAATTTTACTCTGCTGCACCACATTTTATGTTATTGTTGTCATAGTTTGCCTTGTTTTATATTATATATCCATTAACAAATTTTTGTCATTTAAATTATTCTTAACATTTTCGTTTTTTAATTTTTGCACTAAATTAAAAGAGATTTACAGAGTATAAATCTCTTTCAATTCAATAGTTTGGATCATTGGCTTTCTTGAATCTGGATGTCCATTTCCTTCCCTAGAGTTGGGAAAATTTCAGACACTATTTCTTCAGATAAACTTTCTTCCCCTTTTTTTGCCTCTTCTGCTTTGATCACTCCCATAAATTGTATATTGGTCTCTTTGGCAGTATTCTACAAAGTCTTTTAGCTTTTCTATCCCTTTTTTCTTCATTCTTTTTTTTTCTTTTTGCTTTTCTGACTGGAAAATTTCAAATGACCATTTATTCTTTTGTTTGCTCAAGTCTGTTGAATTTTTCAGTTCATTTATTTCATTTTTCAGGGCCAAATTTGTTTCTCTTTTATATTTTTTATCTCTTTATTGAAATTCTCATTTTGTTCATGTGTCACTTCCTTGAACCCACTGAACATCTTTTTGATTGTTATTTTCAATTTTTTGTCCAGTAATTCATATCTTCTTTTTGTCTAGTAATTTATATATGTTCTTTTCTTTAGGATCTGTTTCTAGAGTATTTATTTTGTTCCTTCAAGACATTTCTTTTTTTCTTTGTGTTCCTTGTAACTTTGTATTGGTATCACATATTTGGAAAATAAAAAGAAACAAAAACAAAACAAAAAAACCCAAAAAACAAACAAGGAAAAAAAACCCAGCCTCCTTTCCTAGTCTTTAAAGACTTCTTAAAAGGAAAGACCTTTACCAGTCAGCCCAGCTGGAGATATTGGGGGCCTTTCAAACTCTTTCTTTCCTTCTTTCTTTCTTTCTTTCTTTCTTTCTTTCTTTCTTTCTTTCTTTCTTTCTTTCTTTCTTCTTTAAGATTTTATTTATTTATATGAGAGAGAGAGAGAGAGGGAGAGACAGAGTGTGGGTGGGGGAGGGGCAGAGGGCAAGGAGAGAGAGAATCCCAAACTGAGCCTGATGTAGCCTTGTATATCAGGACCCTGAGATCATGACTTGAGCCGAAACCAAGAATCTGATGCTTAATCAACTGAGCCACCTAGGCACCCCTCAAACTTTTTCTATGGTTGTGTCTTCTTTGGATTTGTAGATTCCTTAGAGGGATTTGCCAGTTTCTTTATTTTAACAGATCATAATCTCTTGCTCCCTCTGGTGTCCATCTGCTGTACCACGGGTCCTCTGAAGCAGGGACAGGCTGCCCTATTATTTTTCTTCTCAAAGCCTCCCATCTAGAGTATGTGGGTTCCTTTAATGGCCAAAATTGGGTTAGACACAGATTGATCCTTCAAAGAGCCCCCTGAAAAGCCAGAATATTGAATGTGTACACTCCAGTCTTCCCTGTCTCTCCTGAGGGGAGGCCAGTGAGCTATATTGGCTTCTGTCTCATTGGGCCCTCTGGAACAACAGCATGCTCCCCTGATATTTTTGTCAGGGGCCTTCGGGCATCTAGAGTATGTTGGTTCCTGTCTGTACTCAGAGGTAGGCAAGACAGAAGCCAGTCTCTCAAGGAACTTTTCTGGAAAAGCCAGTACATTTGCTATATGGTCCAGTCTTCTCTTTCCCAGGAAGAAGCTAAGAGCTGTGAGTTTTCTCCTGATCATGTGGCACTGTACTGAGGGGACAGGAAATTTTCCCTACCAGCTTTGATTTGGGTGTTTTTTTCACTTGCCTGGGATGTAAGAGACTCTTAACTGGTTTATGGATTTCACACAAAGAAAATTGGTGCATGTATTGTTGAATCAGTGTCTCCATGAGTGGAAAGAGGGTCTGGGGCTTCCTATTCCCCATCTTACTGGTATCACTGTATCTAATCTCTTGTTGCTGGAATATTTTTAACCATTACAGGGAATTTGGGGAAACTGCAAAGAAAATGCCTCCAAAAAAGGATGTGCTTCCATATAAAGACTGTTACTAAAACAAAGTATTAAAGCATGAGTTTAAACAAAAGATATTTTGATACTGAAGTAGCTCAAATAGGACATCCTCCCACACTTTTATTCAATTCAAACAAGGTGATCAATGTAGATAAATCTTCAAAATTCAGCAGCATGGGGAAAGAGATGTTTGTCAGCTTCATGACCCGCCTTCATAATCTCAAAGTAAATAAAATCACATCATATCAATTAAAAGTATGAATGTAAATGTGTTTTTAAAATAGGTATCTCCTCCACCCCAATCCAGATATTCCACAATGTGCTTAGAAAAGACTGTCTAGCCCAGCTGTATTTTTGGAACTTGTCTACATAGGGAATCTAATGCTCTGGGACAAATGCACCTGGTGTGCTATGTGTTCTAGTGCATTTTATTAAAGGTATTATGTCTTAGCTGTCCTCTTGATTCTAGACCATTCTTTCATCAAATGTTCCTGAACATCACCACATCATAATCTTCTTATACCTCAGGTTCCTCATGAAATTCCTTACCTGCTTTAAATCTGGATTTTTATAGTTTTCCTTCAGAACTCCTTATTTCTATAGTCTTGCTCTATCTATCCAGATTTTTCCTTAAAAGTTGTGGGAGGGCACCTGGGTGGCTCAGTTGGTTAAACGACTGCCTTCGGCTCAGGTCATGATCCTGGAGTCCCTGGATCGTGTCCCCCATCGGCTCCCTGCTCAGCAGGGAGTCTGCTTCTCCCTCTGACCCTCCCCGCATCTCGTGTGCTTTCTCTCTCATTCTCTCTCTCTCTCAAATAAATAAATAAAATCTTTAAAAAAAAAAAGTTGTGGGAAAACATATAGCACTGGCTGGAACATTGCTCAGATGCAATAAATGCTTGTTGCTAAAACTGTTTCTGTTAAATCTGCATCTCAGACTGAAAGCTCTGTTCCAGTTAAGCTACTCACACTGTTTCAAAAACAGAGCATACTGTCATTTCTAGATCTTCTCTACTACTTTTTCTCTGGCATCTTCTTTGTGCATCCTTTAAAATCCATCTCAAACTATACCTCCTTCATGAAACTTCCCCTTATTACTCTCAATTACTGTCAATGAACTATACTTCTTCTGAATGGTATCATTTATAATATGTTCCATGGACTTGAGGCCTCACTCATATAAAGTATCACATTAGATGCTAGCATTTTCATTTCAACAATAGTCTCTGCTTCTGTATTGTAAAGATAATGCCTCATGGTTCTATGTCCCTCTCACATAAATCTCTTCATAATTTAAAGCTTGTAAGTCAGTACACATGGGTGATTCATTCATTCAAAAATGTAACATTATTTTGAGCTAGGCAATGGATCCACAATTTTAACTGCTCCTTCTATATCATTCACCATATGCCAGAAACTATCTTAAGTGTTGTAAGTTTATTAATTCATTTCACCCTCATAATAACTTTATCAAATGGGTGCTATTTATTTAACCCAAATGTAAAATTACAGACAGGGAAACTGAGGTACTGAGGTTTTCAGAGAAGTCATTATATGACTTCTCTAATTTCTACATATAGAGAAAATGTTGTAGAACCAACATTTGAGCCCAAATGATAGTTATGGGGGTCTGTGCTTTAACCATGATAGTATATAGTATCTTCAGATGCCAGAAATATTCATATCTTAAAACTCTCTTTGTCCTCAAGGAGCTAATAGGTCTGAAAATAGAATGATGTAAACATGTAAGTGCCATACGGTGTCTTGGATTGTAGGATATCAATCTGTACAGGCATACCATGGAGATACTGCAGGTTTGGTTCTAATCTGCCACAATAGAGTGAATGTTGCAGTAAAGTGAGTGAAATTAGTTTTTGGCTTCCCAGTACACATAAAAGTTACGTTTACACTATCCTGTAGTCTGTTAAGTGTACAATAGCATTATGTTTGAAAAAACAATGTAAATACCTTAATTAAAAATTAACTGATCACAAATCAGCAAAACAAATATAATAATAATGAACAAGCTTGAATATTGTGAAAATTAACACAATGTGACACAGAGAGTGAACAATGGAGTGAGCAAATGCTGTTAGAAAAATGGTGCCGATAGACTTACTTGAGGCAGGATTGCCATGAACCTTCAATTTGTAAAAAATGGAAATATTTGCCAACTACAAAATGCCATAAAATGACGCATGCTTTTATAAAGAAGTGGGTGGAGTAATCAGTTTTACATGAACTAGGTGGATAGCGAGTCCTTCAGCTAAATCTGACAGTTGAGCTGGGACCTGAAAGATGAGTAATTGCTTGAGAGTTGCATAAAGGCCCATAGGGACAAAAGAAGCATGATGTTTGGAACAATTTAATGTCGTTTGGCAAAAAAGGCTAGTTGCCAACCAATATCTATTCTCCATTTCCCACATATTTTAGAATACTGACTTTTATAAGGTCAATGTGGTCAGTCTCCCTTGTAGCTAGATTTGTCCATATGATTAAGTTCTAGCCAATGAGGTGTAAAATAAAGGGTTGTGTGGGACTCTGATAACACCTTAGAGCCATCAATGTGTACCTTAAAAATTTTTTTTGGATACATTTTTATTCTATTTAAGCCACTGATTTTTGAATTCTTCTGTTATATGAGTAAAGTAAAATTCTAATTGATATAGAGTAACTGGAACACAGAGCAAGAGAGGAGTCCTTGCTTAGGAAGACAGTTTGAAAATATTTGGAAGGAGATAATAAAATGTATTGTATCCCATGTTAGGAATTTGTACCTTGTCTCATGAGTTAGGGTTTCTCAACCCTAGCTAATTTTATAATCACCTAGAGACATATGGTCCGGGTCTCACCCTAAACCAACTGAATTAATCTAGAGGGCAGGGGTTTTCAACCTTGGTTTCACATTTAATCATGATGATGCCCAGGCCATACCCAGATCTAGTATGTCAGAATCTCTGGAGGTGGAGAACTCAGGCATCATTATTTCTATAAATCTCTCCAAGTTACTACAATGTTCAGCCGTGGGTGAGAAACACTGTTGTAAGCAATAGGCTTAGAGTATCTGAGAAGAATTTTAAATAAGCTTAAGAAATTTAGTTTATGTGTTATGATTTTGGTTGCAGTGTGGATGACTGATTAAGAAGAATTTACATTTTAGATTGATATATACTATCTTTCCTTAAATTGTTTAAAAGAGTTTTCCTTGGAGTAATAAAATCTCAGTTTTTTACATTAATATGAGTAGGTATGTCTCCCCAGGCACGGTATGATACAACTTTTAAAAAGCACCAGACAAGGAATCAGAGTATCCTAGTAAAGGCTTATCTTAACTGTGTCACTTTGAGGTGTGTATGCTGCAGCTATTAAGTGTAACTGCACTTAAACTGACTTGATCAATAAGGGTATTTATTATTTTGCCTAACAAAGTCCAGAGGTAGAGTGCTTCAAGATTTAGTTCCTTCATCCCATTAGTGGTGGCATTAAGTCCTTCCGCCTTGCTCCTCTGCTAATCTTGGTGATTTAGGGGTTGTTGTAAATCCAGGTGTTACATCTAGATAGTAATATACAGACAGGAAAAGAGAATAGCATGCATTTTTGTTATTTATTAAGAGCAAGGGCCATGTCTGAGGAGCCCTATAAGCCCATTTCCTCTAACATCTCATTGGTCAGAATTATATCACGTGACCATTCTTAACCCCAATTATTGTCTTCAGGCTAGATTGTCGTGACTGCTTGTTCTCTATTCTATCTGCTCTTTGTGGATCTTATAAAAATTTGGCTTAAAGTAGGAACAACTTGCAGGAAACTCTTTAGAAAACAATATCTATGGTAAAATATATAGTCAGAGAAAATCCCCGCTGTTAGAGATTTGAAACAAAAAGAAAACCAGAACTGTGAGTACCTCAAGAGCAAAGAGGAAATGGAGTTTCTCCATCTAGAATAAAGTCAGATGGAGAGCTTGCGGAGACACAGAGTTGAAATGGCAGGCAGGGTTTCCCTCTGCTGCCAGCAAAGGGTGGTAAAGGAACACATAAATGAATAAAAAAGACCTACTTTGACTTTCTTAATTATATTGTGAGGCTGAGCAAGTTACTTAACATTTCTTGGTCTGTTTCCTCAATATAATGATTATAATACTTTCTAGACTTGCTTATGTAATTTTTTTGAAAACAAATGAAATTAGATATGTAGTTTACTATCTACAAATTATAATTAGTAAAGAATTTTTAAAAACACGTTTTATAGGTACTATAATAGTAAACACAGTAAATACTTTATGGCTTTTGTAGATCAGATTGTTATTGGCATTTATCACCTGCTTTGCTCCAGGTATTCTGCTAAAACTTTGATTATTATTTCACTTCTATGAAATATATCTTTACTCTATTATCCGTCTTCATTTTAGAAATCAGGAGGCTGAAGTTCATGAAATTAAATTAGTTTGCCTACTGTTACATAGATAATAAATGCCAAAGTTTAGATTCCAATACACTACTGACAGATTACATAGATCATGTTGTTTTCACATTTGTTGGTGGGGCCTTTTATTTTAACTTACTATTCAAGTAAGTTTACATGTATATAAAGTTTGTACAAGAAACATTTTTTGAATAATGCTAAGCATGTTGTTTAATAAAGTTACCATTTTCTTTTTTTAAAGATTTTATTTATTTATTTGACAGAGAGAGATATAGCGAGAGAGGGAACACAAGCAGGGGGAGTGGGAGAGGGAGAAGCAGACTCCCCGTTGAAAAGGGAGCCCGATGTGGGGCTCGATCCCAGGACCCTGGGATCATGACCTGAGCCGAAGGCAGATGCTTAATGACTGAGCCACCCAGGCGCCCCAAGTCACCATTTTCTTATACCCGTGCTATACTATGTCCAAAATTTAAATCTGGTAGTGTAAAGGCTAAATTTTTTTATAGTCCTGAATTCAGAAGCATTGAGAGAAAACGTACAAAGTGTGACCCAGAGTTACAATATTTCCCCTGGTGTAATGATGTTTGTATGATAGCTTCTTTGGAAAATACCTTAGAATCCTTTTTTTGAGGGCATACTTTTATCAAAATTAAAGTAGAGCTCTCCTATTCTGATTTTTTTCATGGTTAAGAAATATCTTGTTTATCTAAACATTGATTAAGTTCTCACTGGTTATAATATTTATAAAACATTAGATTTTGACATTTTGTGTTATCATTTTCTTAAATTGGTTTATTGTATTTATTTTTTATTTTATTTATTTTTTTTATTATTTTTTTAATTTATTTTTTTTTAAAGATTTTATTTATTTATTTGAGAGAGAGAGAATAAGAGATAGAGAGCAGGAGAGGGAAGAGGGTCAGAGGGAGAAGCAGACTCCCTGCTGAGCCGGGAGCCCGACATGGGACTCAATCCCAGGACTCCAGGATCATGACCTGAGCCGAAGGCAGTCGCTTAACCAACTGAGCCACCCAGGCGCCCCAGGTTTATTGTATTTAAATAAAATTGTTAGTACTTGGTTAGACCCTAAGCAAATGTTTGCTTTAACCTTTTGGGCCCTGGTTTTCTCATCTTAAAATTAATGTGACTCCTACTTCTCTTTTATGATTTGGGGAAGGAAAATGTACCTACTTTTGATAACAGCAAGGCACAATTGGATCATGATGCCCTAAGGTGTTCTGTTGAGTAATTCTTGTTGATTAAACTAGGTTGTAATTTAACCCCAAATTATAGTTACACTAGAAATCAGGTGGGTCTTGGCATGGAAGTTTGGGGAATCACCATTCTAGATTTATGTTTACATAAAGAGCAACTTTCTGGGAAAGACTCATCTTGACAAAGAAGAGAATCCTGATGCCAATATTTTATTCAAAATCAATGAAAGTGTCAGCAAAAATGTTGGTAAAGAAGATATTGTCTCTCAGATTGAACTTTGGTTCCATCTTCATAGGCTCATCCCTGAGTTTTTAGTCTGAGGAACAACAACAAAATAACAAATTAAGAATTAAACTAAATGAAGAGCCACCTTCTTGAAGGCAATGCAGCAGCTCTGATATTAGTGGAGGTTTGGCAGTGTTATGAGACAGCCTTGTTAGCCCTCCACAAAGATCCTTATTGTCCTGAATATCAGCAAACTCTTGGCAGAACAAGAACAGCAGAATATTTGTGTACATCAAGAAGGACAGCTGATATGTGGACAGCTACAGGAGTTGTGGAATCTCTGGACAAAAACAAAACAAAACAAAACCAGAAACCAAAAAACAAAACAAAACAAAAACAAAAACAAAAACCAAGAAAGCAAAAAACAAAGGGACACAAGGAAACTTTGGGAGGTGTAGGCTATGTCTCTTCTCTTAATTGTGGTGATAATTTTATGTTTTTCTTGTTGCCTACCATTAATCTACTATGCAAAGCAGTTCCATCCATACTAGTTTATTAATTGTCAATCTAAAAACACTTATGTTTTTATGTTTTGGTCTGCTGGAGAGAGTCTAATTTGTTTTCTTTTTCTTGGACTTTTTTATCTTCTGTTTTTCATAAATTCCAACTCTAATTACTGTATAATTTTTCCCTTGCCATTTCTACCTAAAATGATCTTTATCCATTTTGTTGATCTATATATGCCATTCATTTTTAGATTTTTGGCAATATAGGGGAGGTATTTTTCAGTAGCAGCAAGCTATTTTTCTGAAACAAAGAATTTTGAGGTCACTCACACACTACCTAATGAGCCATCCTGTTTTCATAAGTGCTACTTAATTAGAAGAACATTTTCAATAGAAGATTAAGGGGGACTCAGATTAGTTAAGTAAGATATTAGAACATCTTCCTGTTCTAAGACTGTCCGTTGTTCTGATTCAGAAATAAATTGACATTTTAATATTAACTACAGCTATATACTGAAATGTTTAGTTGTTTACATCTTAATTACTGAGCAAAACAGCAACACATGCATATTATTATATGCATATAAGATTAATTTTTGTTGATTTAGTAAGTTTGTTTATTTGTTTTGTTGTCTTTGTGTCTTAGTCTCCAAAATGGATTGCTGTTTATAGCAGGGTTCTTTGATTATGGCTTGCCATATAATGGAAAGTGCACTGTGGAGTTAGATCTAGGTTTGCGTCCTGGCCCTACGTGCAATCTGGATAAGTTATATGTTTTTGAGCCTTACTTCATTTGAAAAAAAGGAGCTAATAAATGTGTATCAAATGGTTACTGTGAAGATTTATGAGGTAGTTTTCAAAGCATATGGAACTAGTAGGTAATAAATTGTTTTCTTTTCTCTGTCCTCACAATTTTGTGAAAAATATGCATTTAATATTTATTATATGTGGTAATAAGGGAAAAACTATGTGTTATCCTCCTTAAAATAATATTGAAATAGAACATATTTAAAACCTCGTCTGAAAGTTAGGCTGTAAAATTAGCAGAGAAGTCTACTTAAATCTTCTCAAAGATTTGGAAATGAGGTAGGTAGATTGTTTAACAATCAAATCTCGTTTTTGTAGGTTAATGTTGGCAGATAAGCTAATGTTGACATGGGAGTATCACCTTCAGTAAGAGGCAAAGAAGGATATGCTGACTTATAATATTATACACTTGCATATTTCCTACTCAATATTTTAGATTTGTCATAGGGGTATAACCATGCTGGGCCTATGATTATATTTCATCATAAGCTTATACATTTTAGACATGGTGCAAACAATCAGTCTTTGCATCTTTGGTCAATGAGTCTCCTCCCTAAAAAAAAGGGTGTCTATATAATAGAGTGTGTATATAGAGTATATATAGAGACTACATATATAATGTATATATAGATATATACATAGTATGTATTAAGGAATTCAGATTTTTTTATAGAACTGAATTCCAGAATTATATAAAGGTGTGATGAGGGATGGGATGAGTGAGAGGGTGAGACTGAGGGGGAAATAAATCTGTTTCATATGCTAACATGTGGTCACTATCTTGGAAAAATGGCAACATAAGTTTGATGATTTTTAAAGAGGAGAAATAAGGTTTCATGTTTAAACCATTTTTTAAAAGTCAGCTATGTGTTTTAAAACTTAAGTATTTAAAAAGTTTTTGCAACAGATGATTTAAAGTATGATTAATTAAAGCACTAGCAAAATTACTGGAAGTATGTACTGCTTTACCTGTGCAACCACCTTTGATTAGTTAGCTCTATGAGAGGCACTTTGGATGAAGGTACAGAAAAGAGAGATATTGGGAAAATCTAGAAAAAGGGTTAAAAAGGGATAATAATATTAAAAAGATTAATGAATGCTGGTACTCTAAAGGAGACCCTGGGAAGAACATGGTGAACAAGAAAAATAGGACCAAGTGGAGTGAAAAACTTCCTGCAGAGATGTGAAAAAGCTAGGGTTACGACTGTTTCTTACACAAATACATTTCTATAGACAAACCATGAACTATGTATTTAAAACAATTGAAATGGAAAGTTTCATTTAAGTCAAGGAACATATGTATTGAGTGGATATTATGTATTTTAAACTATGCTAATTTATGTTGATACATAGTGAATAAAACATGATCTCAGTGTTTTCTAGTGGTTCACAAGGGTGATAAGATTTATCTGGTTTAAAAAATTGTAATACATAATTATAAGATATAATAAAACATGATGATCGTGGCAAGGTCAGAGTCCTAGGAGATCATGAAGAAATATTGGCATACCTAACTTCTGGGACAGCCAGGCAAAGATTCATAAAAACATTATAACCATAGTTGAAATTTGAAAATAATTTGGGTAAAGCAGACAAGAAAAGATTATTTGGAGAGTAATTGACCTATAACATCTGTTATGCCCTCAGGAGTTGATCCTGGCCAAAGGACGTGGTGGTACTATATCCCTGTTTGATCTGACCACTCCATGTAAATCCATCTTGAACCTGACACCTCCATCAAATAGTATGACCTTCCTCAATTAAGGCTTATCATTCTTTACATCATCTTAATTTTTTAAACTATATTCTAAATTTTAGTTTTATACCTTGGTAGAAATGTTTAGTTCTTCTATTTTAGTAGACATTATTCATTAAATCAAAGAATCTCCAAAAAGAGGAAATATATGTATATATTTTAAAGATATTATTTATTTATTTATTTATTTATTTATTTATTTATTTATTTATTTATTTATAGAGCGCAAGGGAGCGGGGGGTACGGGAAGAAAGAGAGGGAGAGAGAGAATCTCAATCAGACTCTGCGCTGAGCTCAGAGCCCAATGGAAGGCTTGATCTCAAAACCCGGAGATCATGACATGAGCTGAAATCAAGTCGGACGTTTAACTGACTAAGCTACCTGGGCATCCCAAAAGAGGAAATATTTTAGAGATTTTTTAATTTATTCATTATTTGAGTGAGAAAGAGAGAGCAAGAGAGCATAAGCGGAGGGAGCAGCAGAGGGAGAGGGAGAAGCAGGCTCCCTGGAGCCACACGTGGGGCTTGATCCCCGGACCCTGGGATCATGACCTGAGCTGAAGGCAGACACTTAACCAACTGAGCCACTCAGGTGCCCCATGAGAAAATATTAAAAAAAAAACTATATGGATTAAAAAATTATATTAAATAATTATATATGAGAAATGAACTATTCTTTTTTTATTAATTTTTAATTAATTTTTTAAGTAATCTCTACACCTAATTGTGTGGTTCAAACACAACCATGAGATCAAGAGTCTCATGCTCCAGTGACTGAGCCAGCCAGGTGTCCCAGAGAAATAAACTATTCTATATCCATTCCCATTATTTTTGTTCTGCAGAATGTACATTGATTTATATCTTATCTGGTTTTCATTTCTAAATGACTTTGTAACCACTAAAATTGGTTTAAAGAAATGGCAGAGGATATTTCTACATGTATGAATTTAAGTAATGTGATGCCATCCATCAACTCAGGGCAAACAAAAGCCACAATGAGTTTGTTATTTAAAAATATATATTAATTCCAATTTGCAAGGAGAAAGCAAAACCATATACATTTGGTGTACCATCTAGTACAATTCTTATGTGTCATTTTCATTTTGTTTATAAATTTGAGATTATATATGCTTAATACTTAAACTCTGCCTTTCTCCCCCTGGCCTTTCCTCATGTAAGTTTGTAGATTTTCTTTGTAGCTCTATGACTCTATAGGAATTATAGACTTGATAAGTAGTTAATTTACATATGTCCATCTCCCATAAATTTTAGGGCATATAGACTCTTATTACAACCTTGTTGGTGTCTTATAGGACAGCTAGCACTTCACTATGCATTTTAAGGGGGAATAAAGAAGAGATGATATTTGAAATGTCATTACTTGAATAAATGTATTAAAAATATTTTTTTTCTGAACCAGGAAAAGTAGTTATTTTTAAGAATTTCACTTCTTTGGAAAGATGATAAGATTTAAAAATAAAAGTGTTATGTGTAGAATATATTTTTGAGTAGTTTTCCCCTCAGTCAAACCAAAATAACAACTAGAAAAGACAGAGAAGCTAATGCTATTTATTTGAAAAAAAAAAAGAAGCTGTTATAATCAAGGTTAATATTTATCTAGGGCTCGTTTTGTGCCACACAATTTTCTAAGGACTTTGTATTAACACACATTTGTGCAAGGAAGCAGTATTAGGTCTCCATTTCATGGAAAAGACAACAGAGGCATAGATAATTAGCTCGTTGGTGTTGCACAGCTACTAATGAGCAGAAGTCCTCTGAACTTTGGCAGTCCCGCTCCAGACCCCAAGTTCTTTTATATTTTTAATTTTTTCCAGACCCCAACTTCTTGATCATTATGCTTTCTTACCTGTTAGGTATAATCGGATCTAATTTTGTAAAAGCACATAATAAATAGGATGTGCTATCTTATCTACAGTTTCCAACCTTTAACTATGAAATGTCTATATTCAGAACATAAAATCAACGTTACTGAAGAAATTGCCCTTGGCAGAAATGTTGTCTTTCATTCTAGAAATGGTAAAAAGAGTTATTTTATTCACCAAAGAGATCTTGGAAATCTTTCAGTATAACTCTTGACTTAAACTTTTTGATATGGAGGACTACATTATTTATATTGTAAAACTAAAAATAATGATAAATGGTGAACCTCTTACAGGTTAGCATAGATGGTAAATATGATTCCAATTAGTGGCAATTTATTAGTTTTCTGATAGCACTTTTTAAGTTCCTGTTCACTGAGACTTGGGCTCCATAAAGCCAAATGTGGCTATTTCCATTAGAATGTGCCTCTTGCCCTAGTTAAGGGTGTTACTGGCTGGGGAAGAAGATGTTCTGATCAGCTTTTTGGGTGATGTGTCCATTCCTAAAGCCGGGGGTGGACGAAGTGTATACAGACTGGCTTGAGAATAAGTTAAAATGGTTGTTTCCAAGGAAAGCTCCCTTTATTGAGTCTTTAATCAGGGCATGATGCTTGTAGAACTTTTAAACTTGCTTAAAGTCACACCACTAGCAATTGCTAAAATCTTGTCTTCCCATCCAAATCTCTGTGCTCATTAGTAAAACACTGTCCTATGTACTGCTGTACTATATACATACTGCCCCACCACTTATGCTGAAGTTCCTGTCACTCGTTAGCCTTTGTCAAATGCTCAAAGACAGGTTTCTCCTGCTATCTGAAAGTTTACTTTATGTTTTACACCCCTTTGCTTTTATCACAGACCTACGTTAGTACCTGTTTTTGCTAACTGAAAGAAATGAAAGAGGATTTTTGCTTTTTTGAAATGGTTAATTGCTTTTTTGCTTAACACCATTTTGGTTTTCAAAAGTTTTCACAGGAATGCTGTACTTTCAGATAGTGGGGGGAACCCCTACTACCAAAATGTGTATAAAGATAATGAATAATTAGACTTCTACATAGAAGTAAGGTTTAGTAGCTCTCAAGAGCAAATCACTGCCACAGCAACAACTAGAAAAAACAAAAGATGAACTAAAATTTTGTGTTCTTTTTAAAACATTGGAAATGAAGAAGACAAGATGAACTAAAATAACAGAGAGGAAAGAACCCTTCTTAGGTAAGCTTAAGATTGTCAGACCTTTTCTGTTCCTAGTGTCATTGGTTGCATGGTGAGGGTTAGGCTTAATTTAGGCATCGAATAGATTAATTTAGGTAGATTAATCAGTTGGGGGAAGAGAAAATACCCAAACTTATGATGGCCATGTGGCTGATACGCTGGATTGACATCTAGAGGAACTCCAAGTTCATGACTGTTTTCTCTGTAGGACACTTCTAAGTACTGCGATGATGATGTGGAAGGCTGGGGGTTGGGCTGGACAAACACGCTGAGCTCTTTTAGACTGATGGCACTGCAGAGACAAAGTCTCACTAGAGGTATAACCTGTAGCAAACACACAATACATCTTGTCATGGAGACATTAGAAAAGAGCAGTGGCTAAATCTAACTAAAACTGCAATCAAGTGCTTGTCCAGATTGATGCCTGATTGAACTGAGGCAACAGCCCTTCCCTCACTGCCTTCTCAAGGGGAGGAAATAGCATCAACTTTAGGACTGGTTTTTATGTTTCTTTTATATACAATGTCCAGTATACAATATTGTCTTTATATGTATATATATATATACACATATATTTATAGTGTATATAGTATTGTATATTATATAATACATGATATATGTAGTATAAAATATTGTATTTAATATAGAATAAAGAAATATACTAAGTGATTAAATGTTATATAAATATATATTAATAACACATGATAATGTATAGTATATATAACATATATACATATAATGTGAAGAATCATAACAATGTGATTTTCTTCCTTTTTTATGGACCAAGTCTTGTAAGTTTTTTTCCCCTGAATTCTCCTTATCTTCTCAACCACTAAATATTGTACTTCAACAACTCTCAGTTCTCTAAACTATCCACTTTTTTCTCTACACTTATTCTTTTTTTGATATACTTTCTTTTAATTGATATACTTAGGACCTCTCCCCAAAAGCCTTGGAGTTACCCTTCACACATTTCTTTTTCTCTACCAAACCTCCAATCCAACAGCAAATCCTGTTGGATTTGTCTTCAGTATATGTTAAAACTATGGCCACTTGTCATTTGACTTACCCTGTTCCAGGCATAACCATCTCTCCCCTTGAAGCCGGCTACAGTGCAACTGGTCTGCCAGGTTACATGTTCGTTCTCCAACAACCCTTTCTCTCCACAGGACCCAGCATGAGAAGTTGTCCCCGAGACTGCTTTAAACCCTGCAACAGCTTCCCATTGCATTCAGAACTTTCCATCACACTAAAATCCTTACAACACTCTACCAGGTGCTACACAATGTATTTATTTCTCTGGTACATCTCTGAACTCATTCCATATCTCTCATCTCCTTACCCATTTGTTGCAGTTATACCTACTGTTGTTCCTGAAATGGACGCCAGGCTGTGTGCTTTTGTGCTTGCTGCCTCCTATGCCTGGAATACTCTCCCCATAAAGGTTGGCTTGCACATCTCTCTCACTTCTTTCTGGTCCTGATCAAATACCCTTTAAAAGCAGACTCTTTAATTAATTATATTTTAAAAAATGACACTTTTTCATCTTATCCCTTTACTTTTTTGTGCTCCATTGTTTTCTTCACAAAACCAATTACCACCCCCCCACCCACACATATTCACTTATGTACTTGACTATTGCTTTCCTACCACTACTAGAATATGACTGCAATAAGGGTAGGCCATTTTTTTGTCTTTCTTTGTTTATTGCTATATTTCAATCACCCAGGACATGGACTGATACATAGAAGGTACTCAATAAATAATAATTGAATAAATAAATATGATTAATGTTTCTTTAGCAAACTATACTAATATGATCTCATTTTCTGTTTATTGGAGAGATACCTTTATTCAGCAACAACTTAAAGATTGTTGGAGTTATTTTATGGCATAATGAAGATATTATTTAAATCATACTTTTAAATCTTTTGCATAATGCACCACTGGGAAGAGAACACTCAGTGCTTCTATACACATATATAAAATGCAAACAGAATTAACTTAGGTAGGTGGTAGCAGGAAGTCAGATATGTTTGTAGTCAAAATTACTGATTCTTTTATTGAATTGTACAGAGTTAGACTTGGAAGAAATTGGAAAGAACATCTGATACCCATTATTAGATACTCATTTAACAATTCTGGGAAATAGCAATTCTCATTCACATTTTCTCTTAGTATCCTAAAAGTGGTCCTGTCTGACAATGCAGCCATGGGGAGACATGTTTTGATCAAGTCTGTTGCTTTTCCTTTCAAAGTGAACTACATAATGCACCTGTGTAACTTCACTTCTTAATCGGATCAGCAGGATTGTATTGAAATGGAGTGTAATGCTGCTACAAGTTGAGTTTTCCTTGAAAAAGAGTGTCCTGATCTCTTTTCTTCTTTAAAAGAATAAAGTAGATTATACTTATGTTTCTGTCCCCTAAATTTAGTAAAACTGGGCAAAACTTTGAACAATATTATTTCTACACCTGCATTTGATTTGGCACACAGAGGAAACCTGAAAAATCAGCTCAGTTCACAACAGTTCACAACGGAAGAGGATTAAGATTGTTGCTTTATATACAAGGAGCATATTATTTTAAATATTTATTTTATTTAAATAAAAGAGAAGATTCTTATAACATATTCTGAATTCCTAAAACTTTAAATTCAACAATGTTCATTACTGTCTCATTAGTTTTTCAACCTCCTTTAAGATTAATGCAATCGACTCCATCCTTCTGCACGTGACTAGCTTAATTAACAGAATCATACTTTTAGTCTTCTTTATGTCAATCTTCAGCACAAAATAATTGATCTACTAGATCAATTGTGTATCTCAGCTGTTATAGATGCTACATTTCTGTATTTTTATAGTTACATGTTATTAATGATAGTAAAAACATTTTAGTATTTTAAGTAAAGTTAGCATTTTACAAATAGAGAGATTGCTGCAGGTATTTGCTGAAACACTTTATTATTGGAATGCATTCAATTATTTCTTTGTAATTTGTGTATATCTCCAGGCTTGCTCATAGGTAAAAATATGTTCATACGACACAAAACTCATATTTCAGCAAAAAACAAATCAGTGCATGTCATTATTGATATTAAGAAATTATCAGCAACTGTTTCTGTAAAATATTTGTTTGGGGCATTTATCATTATTTGTGATATGTACTATGCTATGTGTGGAGACTAAAAAGATTACTTAGAGAAAAATATTGGCAGTAGAGTCAACCACTGGACTAGTGTGATAAATTAGTAAGTGAGTAAAACTTTTTCTCAAATTTTTCTTTTTTTTTTGTCTTTTTGTTTTCTTTTTGTTTTTGTCTCTTGCTCAAAGTATTATCTTTTGAGGCAATACTTGCTAAACAAAAGGCTTACTGATGATCTGAACAGGTCACAGTAAGAATTCTTATGCAAATTATTCTCCAGAAAAGAGTCATTCAGATTTTTGGTGCAATATATTTCTTTTCTTTTAATTTAATTTAATTTTATTATGTTGTTAGTCACCACACAATACATCATTATTTTTTTATGTAGTGACCCATGATTCATTGTTTTAATATAACACCCAGTCCTCCATTCAGTATGTGCCCTCCTTAATACCCATCACCAGGCTCACCCATCCCCCCACCCCCTCCCCTCTAACACCCTCAGTTTGTTTCTCAGAGTCCATAATCTCTCATGGTTCGTCTCTCCCTCCGATTCCTCCCCGTTCATTTTTCCCTTCTTTCTCCTAATGTCCTCCATACTATTCCTTATGTTCCACAAATAAGTGAAACCATGACTTTCTCTGCTTGACTTGTTTCACTTAGCATAATCTCCTCCAGTCCCATCCATGCTGATGTAAAAGTTGGGTATTCATCCTTTCTGATGGCTGAGTGATATTCCATTGTATATATGGACCACATTTTCTTTATCCATTTGTCTGTTGAAGGGCATCTCGGCTCTTTCCACAGTTTGGCTCTTGCGGACATTGCTGCTATGAACATTGGGGTGCATATGGCCCTTTTTTTCACTACATCTGTGTCTTTGGGGTAAATACCCAGGAGTGCAATTGCTGGGTCATAGGGTAGCTCTATTTTTAATTTTTCGAGGAACCTCCACACTGTTTTCCAAAGTGGCTGTACCAACTTGCATTCCCACCAACAGTTTAAGAGGGTTCCCTTTCTCCACAGCCTCTCCAACATTTGTTGTTTCTTGCCTTGTCAATTTTTGCCATTCTAACAGGTGTAAGGTGGTATCTCAATGTGGTTTTGATTTGAATTTCCCTAATGGCTAATGAGGATGAACATTTTTTATTTCAACAGGTGATTGTTTAGCTGGGCCAGTGTGTGGATCAAAGAGGATGAAGGAAGGGGAAATAAAGACTAGAGCAGTAGAGACTAGCTAGGAAACTTTGTGACTGTGTATACCTTATTAGCGATATGTATTAGATGTATATTGAAATAACAGATCCCTTCCAGATTATACTTCAAATCTCCTTAATTACACAGGTAGTTCCATTGTTTTTTTTAATATAAACAATGGTCAAGACACCAAACCATAAATAAATGGAAATCATCCAGCTTTTGCCTTAAATAATTTATAAATCAACAGGTAAAATATTATAATTATATAAATATATATAAAGATTGATGTGATAAATGTCTTTAAGAGATAAAAATCTAAAAAAAAATATATAAAATTCTAATCTTCAGTTAAAAGCCCTTTATATTATGTTAGATCCTACATTTGAATTTGGATATTGATGTTAAGACACCAGAAATGTCATTAAATCTACACTTGATCAGAGTATGAGAGGAATTTTACCCATGATTAAAGTTAACGTTCACCTTATTTTAACCTTACCTTAAACATGAAGCATAATTAAAGGCATATTATGTCTTTGTAGATACTGGGAAACTTTGTTCCTGTTTTGAACAAAATATCAACTTTCTTTTGAAATATTTAAGTCCTTTTTTGGTCACCACATTTCATTTATTGGTATAAAACATTTTCAGATATCACTGGAGATGAGTATCTTATAAGAGGATTTTTTTTCCTTTTGGAAGACTAATTGCAATTCACACAAATGAATACATTTTCAAAAACTTTTGGGTTTCCTTTGGACAAACCAAACACATAGCACATGGAGTTAAGAGAAAGAAGGGGAGGAGGAAGAAGAGGTTTTTTTCTTTTTAAAGATTTTATTTATTTATTTGAGAGAGAGAGAATGAGAGATAGAGAGCAGGAGAGGGAAGAGGGAGAAGCAGACTCCCCGCTGAGCAGGGAGCCCAAAGCAGGGTTTCATCCCAAGACTCCAGGATCATGACCTGAGCTTAAGGCAGTCGCTTAACCAACTGAGCCACGCAGGCATCCAAGGAGGAGAAAGAGTTTAGAGAAGGGGTTAGAGGAATAGGGAGAAGCTTACTGCCACGTAAAGCATCCCATCACTTCCCTTCCTGAAAGGTAGTAAGAGAAGCATTAGAGATGTAATTGTATTCCATAGCTTTCTTTAGTGAGAGATCACCAAAAGCCTCTGAATTCAGGGAGATTTGTGGGGGACAGTAAATGTCACAGAGGGTGGTAATGTGGTCATCGCAAATCATGAAGATTCAAAAAACCCTGTGTAGTGTCAACCATACTTTGCATTATTAAAAGCTGCACAAATTACAAAATGATCAATATACAGCATTTTTCTTTGTTGCTTATTTTACAGTTATTTATAATTTTGTCTATTTACAAAGGGAAAGATGTTTATCATAGAATTTTTGAAAATAAAAGTTATAATGAGGAAACCAAGGTCACACATAATCTCACTACTCATATTGGTTAGGATTATTTGGTTGTAAATGATAGAAATCTGATCTGAATCAGCATAACCACAGGGGAAAAAATGAATTTATTTAAAGAAGGTGTGGTGTTTTAGAGAAACAAAATCAGAAACTGCAGGATCTTTGGAGTATATGAAACCAGATGCTCAAATACAGTTAGATCTCTCTGTCTTTTATCCTCATTTCTACACATGGCTTCACCCTGTGTTTCCCCCTATAACTGGACGACTTCTGCTTCTCTGATTCATATGGCTGGAAACACGTTATATTTTAGTTTCAGCCACAGGAAAAAAAATGAGGTCATCAAATCCAACAATGCCAAGGAATGGGGATAGTGTGAGATTTCAAATGCATGCATTTGGAACACTGTGTCCAAGTCAGTGTCACATTGCACACACTTATGGATGCTGACAGTACCCCTGGAGTTGGAAGAAGAGTTTCAGACAGTGGTGTTAGGGGAAGAAAATCCCATAGGTGTCTACCACAAACACTCTTAACATCTTGAAGTACTGTCCCCTGTGCTAGATGACATTTTAAAAAATTCAAATTAATTCAAAAGTGATCTATTTAAAGAAGAAGTGATGTGATAGTATAATGATCAAGCCCTGTTGGTTCATGCCTCCAAATTTCCCAACACTTAAATGTTTTGAAGAGATCAGAGGCAAATTTTACAATCAGAGGTTTAACAATATAGAGATAACTTTTAAAAAGGAGCTGAAAATAAAATGGGACTGCCTCCCATTCATAAAAGTAGTGACTGGTTTAGAGACAAAAAAATACTATACTTTTGGGGCACCTGGATGGCTCAGTTGGTTGAGCATCAACTCTTGATGTCAGCTCGGGTCTTGGTCTCAGGTCGTGGGTTCGAGCCCCACATTGGACTCTGCACTGGGTGTGGAGTCTACCTAAAACAAAACAAAACAAAACAAAACAAAAAAAACTACACTTTCAAATATGTTAAGATGTCTGGAGAAGCCAAAAGTGCTAATAAATAAATTGTAAAGATGTACCCAGTGTTAAAAAAAAAAAAAAAAAAAAAAGAGTAGGGCGCCTGGGTGGCTCAGTTGGTTAAGCGACTGCCTTCGGCTCAGGTCATGATCCTGGAGTCCCGGGATCGAGTCCCGCATCGGGCTCCCTCCTCAGTGGGGAGTCTGCTTCTCCCTCTGACCCTCTTCCCTCTCGTGCTCTCTCTCATTCTCTCTCTCTCAAATAAATAAATAAAAACTTTAAAAAAAAAAGAGTAAATATCCTTAAGGATTTTTATTTCAAAGGAGGAAGCAAGACCCCCAATTTTAAGACTGCAAAGGATCTTCTAACTGTGACACTAGGTAAAATGCCTAGAAACATTTAACTGTTAAAGTGTTTTTATTAGGGTTCTTACTGTTTTTGTTGGTGCTCTGGTTACAAAATTTCATAGGATTTAAGCACACTGCTCCCATCCCTAATTTTGTCATAAATCCCATTATTTTTAGTGTGTGATTTTGTAGGAGGAAGGTTTTTCAGGGACACATACAGTGTTTCAGCAGAAATGATTGTATATGTGTTCCTGCTCTTCTCTTTTGTTATATGTATATCCGCAGATACCCACATGCACATACCACATATACACGCTTACACACATATAGCCATACTGACATCTTTAAAAACATATTTAAATATGGATATTCATATTATTGAATTGTGTCACTCCCCCCAATTCCTAGTTGAAGTCCTAGTCCCAAGTACCACAGAATGTGTTTGGAGATGGATTGTTACACAGGTTATTATGTTAAAATTAGGTCATTAGGGTGGGTGCTTTTCCAATATGACTAGTGTCTATAAGAAGAGGGAATATGGACACAGAAATGTCGAGAAGACAATGTGAGGACCAGGGAAAAGATGGCCATCTTACAAACCATGGTGAGAGGCCTGGAACAGATACTTGCCTCAGGACTCTCAGAAGGAACCAACCCTGCTGGCGCCTTATCTGGACTTCTAACCTCCAAAACTGTAAGAAAAAAAATTCTGTTCTTTAAATCACCCATTTTGGGCTACTTTATTCCCGTAGCCCTAAAAAACTAATACAACTCATGTATCATGTTTATTTCATAAATTATATACTATTGTTTTTATAACCAGCCTTTTTTTTCTTGAACACATTCTGAGCATTTCCTCCAAACTGTATTGTCACTTTTGACAACTACATAGTGTTCCAATTGTTGGATAGCTAAAGTGTTTCAAATTTTACCTTTTTATAAAAGATGCTGTAATAATAAACTTGCGAGTACATCTTTGTTTACACCTGTGATGATTTTCTGATAAATTCCTAGACTTAGAAGTTGTTGGGTTTCATTATTTTTACATTTTAAAATAGTCCTCAGCAATGTTGTGCCATCCGTACATCTACTTATTCCTGCACAGGAGAGCCTAATTCTCCATATTCTGTTAGCTCTGAGCAATTTATTTTTCAAACCTATACAAATTTGATTGTTTAAATAAAAACTCATTGTGCTCTAATTTACAGTTATGTGGTTATTAGGGAAGCTGACCACTTTTTTCTTTTTTTATTAAGTTTTTATTTTTAATTATAGTATAGTTAACATATAGTGTTATATTAGTTTCAGGTGTACAATATAGTTATTCAACAATTCTATACACTGCTCAGTGCTCATCATAAGTGTGTTCTTTAATCCCCATCATCTATTTCACCCACCACCCCGCAGACCTCCCCTTTGGCAACCCTCTATTTGTTCTCTATAGTAAAGAGTTTGTTTCTTGGTTTGTCTCTCTCTCTCTTTTTTTTCCCTTTTGCTCATTTGTTTTGTTTCTCAAATTCCACATATGAGTGAAATCATATGGTATTTGTCTTTCTCTGACTTTTGCTTAATTACTTTCTAGCTCCATCTTTACTGCAACTGGCAAGATTTCATTCTTTTTTATGGCTGAATAATATTCTAATACACACACACACACATACACACACACACACACACACACACCACCTCTTGTTTACCCATTCATCTATTGATGGGCACTTGGGCGGCTTCCATAATTTGTCTACTGTAAATTATGCTGCAATAAACATAAGGGTACATATATCATTCTGATTTAGTATTTTTGCATCCTTTGGGTAAATACTTAGTAGTGCAATTGCTGGATCATAGAGTAGTTCTATATTTAATTTTTTAAAGAACCTCCATACTGTTTTCCACAGTGGCTACATCAGTTTGCATTCCCACTAAAAGTGCGTGAGGGTTCCTTTCCCCACTTTTTTTCTTGATATTTTTTGTCATATGTTCTTGTACCATAAACTCTCCATTGCTATCACTTTTTTTTTCCCTCTTGTCCTAAAAAACCAAAAAGCAAAAACAACAAGAAAAACGTTCACTACTGATACCTGAAGGCCTTCTCTCTTGTCAGCTATTGGCCATACCATGAAACCTTGAATCATGTGGGTTGTGTAGTCAAGAATGACTTAAAGACTCTGGAATTATATTGGCCACATGATACCTGGGTTTACCATGGAATCAGGCTTGATCTTACCTCAAATCGAACTCAGAGAAACACTTCTACAGAGATTTTTATAGATAATTCTCTTATAAAGTTTCTAATTCTGTTACTTCATAATAGCTATCATGACCTATATGTTATATAATGAACAAGTAGATTTGTTAACAAAAGTAGCTGGAGGGAAGAATTTTGGTATTTGTCTTTTCCAGTTCTTTTTGTTAGGACTTCTTGATATTCAGATCTCAGATAAAATATCTAAAGTGTTTATGTTGAAATGAGCTTAGAATTTTTAATTTTTTTAAAGATTTTATTTATTTGAGACAGAGAAAGAGAGCACAAGCAGTGGGAGCAGAAGCAGAGAGAGAGAGGGAGAGGCAGAAGCAGTCTCCTCGCTGAGCAGAGTCCAACATGGGGCTTGGTCCCAGGACTCTGGGACCATGACCTGAGCTGAAGGCAGACGCTTAATCAACTGAGCCACCCAGGTGCCCCCATCTTAGACTTTTTAAAAACGGCCTGTGAGCTTGCTGCCTAGACCCTTTGGCTACCTTGTTGCCTTTTTATTCAAACCAAAACTCAACTCTTCCTCCCAATTCCTCTTGAATGTTTTGAACACTTACTATCCTGCCTTTCAGTATTCTTTTGCTTAGAATAGTCATATTTGCTAACAACTAAAAATGCTGACTGAAGTAGTCAGCCCTGAAGCAATAATTTTGAGGTTGAGAAGGTGCTACATGTGGCAAGCTTTAAATGGTTTGCTGTGGCGTAAGACTTTGGACAGCCTAGGAGTACCTGGGGAATGGGTCATAGGACTTTTAGGAAGTTGCAGGAGGTTAAAAGGGAATTGTGAGACTGCCAAGGAGAGACATCATCCACCTCACAGTTTTGTTTAAAATGACCCTAAATTCATAAACCGAGCAGAAATATTTGAGCAAGTTGAGCACAAGGGACAGAAAAATCTGGGTAGAATCAGAAACAGATGGTGCCATGACATGATCCCTCAACTGGGGTTATGCACCTGAGTTCAACAGACCACTGGGCAAATGTCCAAATGCCAGGCAGATCTGGCTGTCCTTGATAATTAAGGCTAATTAAGTTGTCCTTTCATGTAAGTCCAATGTTGGAATATTCAACATATATTGTAGATAAATCTTATTTAATCTGGGAACATTTATGTGACAAATATTTATTGATCACATAGTAGTTGAAAATTGCAGTATTTACTCTTAAGTATTGTTTTATCTATACCTTGGGGTATATTTGAGTTGAACTGACAGAACTTCTTGACCTCTAAATATTATTAGAGATTTTGAATTCCAACATTTACACTACATAGATACTGACCATAGTAAAATATTGTCTTTTCTTATAATGTTTACTATGCAAGAATATTTTTAAAGATTTCTACAAAATTAGAACTTAGGAAGTAAATTGCAGAGAATTGTAAATTCTTAAATGTAGTCTCATTTGCCCATGAAGAATAAATGACATTTTTCTAAAGTATCACTATTTTCTTATTTATTTCTGTGTCTTCTCCATTGTGTAGTTTGAAGTCACTTTCAAAAGTCTACATTCAGAATATTGAGATAAAATAAAGAAGTTTGAACTTTTTGTGCTTTTCCACTCATAGATGTTTATGTTTCCTATCCTTTATTCATAGAATAACTTTCTTGAAATTAATGTTTTTGTATGTGAATTAAGTGCAGTTACTATTTGCAACACTGAAGACTGATTCTTACACACTGTGTTTCATCTTTGTGGGAAATGAAAAAAAAACTTCATTAAAATGTCTTTATGATTGGTTATATTACATATGAATTCCTCATTTTAGGAAGAGGAGGCACATACATTTCTAGTTCATATATTTAGGGCATATAAAAGTTGATGATAAGAACCCATTCTGGATATGCAGCATTCTTACTGAAAGAAAGGGAAGCTATTTATTTCAAGTGTTTGCTTATTTATTTGTCTGAGAAAATAAAATTGCTTGCATACCTTATTTAAATTATGTAGATCAATTATATTATCCGTTAAATATGGATCGATATTTGCTGGCACATTCAGTGGTTGTGCAAAAAATGTTTATCTGTTTACTTTTTAAATAACTGCTTAACTACCTTCTTTTTTGTTTTGCCCTTCATCTTTTCCTCTTCTGATGAAATGTTTGACACAAGGAATCTATTATAGTAACTCGAATGGAAAACCTCATAAAGCTGGCACCTATAGAAAACGTTTGGACATACATAAGCTATAGTTTAACCTAGATGAACACAAGCATTCTTTAATGTAGTGAGCATGTATTTATGGATTTTTGATAAATTTGTTTGCTTTACAAAAGACTAAGTTTCATCAGCCCTTTGATATATTTGCTCCACTGTTGTGGTAAAAGGTTTCAGATATGTTTGATCTTTCTCACAGGTCTGTGTTCATCAGCTATCACTCAGCTTCTACTTATGCCAATCTTACACTGAAACACAATGTCTTCTGGCTATTGTACTTGATGTAGGTTCAGCATCATCATTAATCAGGCAGAGCCTGCTACCTGTAGAGCACAAGGATCTACTGTGGTCCGTTGTTTAGGTGATGCTCAGAAAACAGAAGGGTATACTTCCAGAGTTGTTGATAAGCTTAATGTCTATTAAGAGAAATCTTATTTCTGCGTCGATGAATGCTTTCTTACAACAAAACTTTTGGTGGTGATACTTTCTGTTACCTAATTTATTTCTTAGAGATGTCATAAAAAATATCATTATTATACTTAAATACTTCTAGCACTTTCTTAATATTGAGTTAATGGATTATTTGTTAATGACTGTAATAGTTCTAGAGATTTTCATAAGTGAAGTCTTTGATTCAAAAGTGAAGTTATAATTGTCTTAGAAGATAATGATTTATAGTGGAAATAATAGAATTAAATGCATATTGTTAACCTGATTTTGTTGTTTATTACAGACCTGATATTCCTGAAGAGGACAGATGAAAGAATTATACTAGACTAAGAGTCTTCTTATTTGAATCCTTTACAGTAACTAGATACATGCACATGTACACACATATGCACACACAAAGAGTAACTGCTTCCACAGTATATAGATCTTATAGAATGACAGTCTAACTCTACATAAAAAACACTTTGTGTGTGGTGTTATTTCCATGTAATAGGGTAAGACCAAGTATGAAAATGGTGTAAAATATCTTGTCAGTTTTCCTCAAACTGGAAAATCAATAAAGATGGAGAAAAGATTGTGTATTATCTAATCTTAAATTGTACTTAAGTATTACTTAAACATCACATAACCTTGTCTTCACTCTGTTGATAACATTCAGACTTAAGATTTGTTAAGATCCTGGAACAAGTAGTTTATTTTTTTTATTTTTGAAAATTTATTTATTTATTTGAGAGAGAGAGTGTGTGTGCAGGGGTGGGGGGAGCAGAAGGAGAGGGAGAAAGAGAATCTTAAGCAGACTCCACACCCGGCATGGAGCCCGACCCTGATATCATGACGTGAGCTGAAATGAAGTGTTGGACGCTTAACCAACTGAGCCACCCACGTGCCCCACAAGTTGTTTATTATAACGTGGTTATTTTAAGTATGGTCAGCTCATTATTTTTAAGCTGTCTATAGGACACATACTCTAAGCACTAAAAAAATCTTAAATGCGTACATAATTTATTGTAAAGAGAAAATTGATTATGAAATGGGCGATTAAAATATACTAATTTGTTATTCAGTGTGATTTTTTTGCAATGGTACTGTAACAAGGCTATATAGAAATCTCTGGGGTTTTTTTCTGCACTGGTTTTATTTTATTTTTTATCAAGTTTTTATTTAGATTCTAGTTAGTTAACATTTACTGTAATATTGCTTTCAGGAGTAGAATTTAGTGATTCATCACTTAAATATAGCACCCAGTGCTCATAACAAGTGCCCTCCTTAATACCCATCACCCATTTATCCCATTCCCCCACTCACCTCCCCTCTGGCAGCTCTCAGTTTGTTCTCTATAGTTAAGAATCTCTTATGGTTTGCCTCTCTCTCTCTCTCTCTCTTTTTTTTTTTCATCCCCCATGTTCATCTGTTTTATTTCTTAAATTCTACATATGAGTGAAATCATATGGTATTTGTCTTTCTCTGACTGACTTATTTCTCTTAGCATAATACACTCTAGCTCTATCCTCATGGTCACAAATGGCAAGATTTCATTCTTTTTGGTGGCTGAGTAATATTTCTCTGTGTGTGTGTGTGTATGTGTGTACATACCACATCTTTTTCGTCATTCATCAGTTGATGAACGTTTGGGCTCTTTCCATAATTTGGCTATTGTATATAATGCTACTATAAACATTGGGGTGTAGGTGCCCCTTTGAATCAGTATGTTTGTATCCTTTGTGTAAATACCTCGTAGTGCAATTGCTGAGTTGTAGTGTAGTTCCATTTTCAACTTTTAGAGGAAACTCCATCCTGATTTCCAAAGAGGCTGTACCAGTTTGCATTCCCACCAACAGTGTAAGAGGGTTCCCCTTTCTCCGCATCCTCGCCAGCATCTGTTGTTTCCTATGTTGTTAATTTTAGCCATTCTCACAGTTGTGAGGTGGTATCTGATCGTAGTTTTGTTTTGTAGTTCCCTGATGTGAGCGAAATTGAGCATCTTTTCATGTGTCTGTTGGCCATTTGGATGTCTTCTTTGGGAAAGTGTCTATTCATGTCTTCTGCCTATTTCTTAACTGGATTATTTGTTTTTTGGGTGTTGAGTTTGGTAAGTTCTTTATAGATTTTGTATACTAACCCTTTATCAGATATGTCATTTGCAAATATCTTCTCCCCCTTCTGTACGTTGCCTTTTAGTTTTGTTGATCGTTTCTTTCATTGTGCAGAAGCTTTTTATCTTGATAAAGTCCCAATAGTTCATTTTTGCTTTTGTTTCCCTTGCCTTTGGAGACATGTCTAGTAAGAAGCTGCTGTGGCCAGTGTCAAAGAGGTTGCTGCCTGTGTTCTCCTCTAGGATTTTAATGGTTTCCTGTCTCACATTAAGGTCTTTCATCCATTTTGAATTTATTTTTGTGTATGGTGTAAGAAAGAGGTCCAGTTTCATTCTTCTGCATGTGGTTGTCTAGATTTCCCAGCACCATTTGTGTCTGTTCTTATGCCAGTACCATACTGCCTTGATGACTACAACTTTGTAATATAGCTTGAAGTCTGGGATTGTGATGCCTCCAGCTTTGCTTCTCTTTTTCAAGATTGCTTTCGCCATTTGGGGTCTTTGTGGTTCCATACACATTTTAGGAGTGTTTGTTCTAGCTCTGTGAAAAATGCTGGTGGTATTTTAATAGGGATTGCATTAAATGTGTAGATTGCATTGGGTAGTGTAGACATTTTAACAATATTTATTCTTCCAATCCATGAGCATGGAATGTTTTTCCATTCCTTTGTGTCCTCTTCAATTTCTTTCAAAAGTGTTTTATAGTTTTCAGAGTAGAGATCTTTTACCTCTTTGGTTAGGCTTATCCCTAGGTATGTTATGGTTTTTGGTGCAGTTGTAAATGGGATTGATTCCTTGATTTCTCTTTCTGCTGTTTCATTATTGCTGAATAGAAATGCAACAGATTTCTTTACACTGATTTTGTATCCTGTGACTGCTGAATTTGTGTATTAGTTCTAGCAATTTTTTGGTGGAGTCTTTCTGGTTTTCTACATAGAGTATCATGTCATCTGCAAATAGTGGAAGTTTGACTTATTCCTTGCTGATATGGATGCCTTTTATTTCTTCTTGTTGTCTGATTGCTGAGGCTACGACTTCCAGTACTATGTTAAATAACAATGGTGAGAGTGGACATCCCTATCTTGTTTCTGACCATAGAGGAAAGCTGTCAGTTTTTCTCCATTGAAGATGACATTAGCTGTGGGTCTTTCATATATGGCCTTTATGATGTTGAAGTATTTTCCCCTCTATCCCTACTTTGTTGAGGGTTTTTATCATGAATGAATGCTGAACTTTGTCAGTGTATTTGTCTGCATTTGTTGAGAGGATCATGTGGTTCTTATCATTTTTTTTAAATTAGTATTGTGTATCATGTTGATTGATTTATAAATATTGAATTATCCTTGCAGCCCAGGAATAGATCCCACTTGACTGTGGTGAATAATTTTTCTAATGTACTGTTGGATTTGAGTTGCTAGTATCTTTTTGAAAATTTTTACATCCATGTTCGTCAGAGATATCGGCCTATAATTCTCCTTTTTAGTGGGGTCTTTGTCTGGTTTTGGAATCAAGGTAATTCTGGTCACAGAGAATGAGTTTGGAAATTTTCCTTCCAAGAAATCTCCATTTTTGTTACCTTCTAGAGAATTTTTTTCTTTCTCCTATGGCTCCAGATTAAAAGAAAAATAGTAACATATAAGAACCTTTTGTCATAAAGGCCAGATTTTCAAATATATGCAAAACATTTTTTGCCAAAATAAAAGCCAAATTTTGCCTTTTTATATGGAAGTGTGTTTTGCATATGAGATATTCTTTATACTCATTTGTAGTGAGATGTTGCACAGGAAGGAAAGATGTAACACAATTTTGAGTAGTATCTCTGTGATTATGAACAGGTATGTAAAAGTATCCTCAAGATCAGTTGGCCATGGCTATAATATTTTCAAGAGAAGAACTGAAGAAATTACCCAGATGATGTAAGCAAAACCCAGGTATCTCAGTTACATGCAGGTTTATCCTGGACTCATTTTGTGTCTGAATTATTTGTAAGATTGTAATTTTCTTACCCTACATGGACAGGATAATCCTGATCTTCCTTTCATTAGATTTTATGAGTTGTATTTTTGACAGAAACATATTTTCTCTTTTTCAAGTAAATTTTGTGGAAAATTATGTTTATGAAAATAAGAAATTAATAGTACTGTTGGCCGCCAACTATTAGCCTGCTGTTTAGCAGCCCTGTATAAATCCCAGGGATCTCCTAAGCAAAGGCTTCCAAGTTTGTGTTATTACCAGAAATTTGTAGTCCAGTGATGTGGACAAATGGGCTAAATTGAAGCCATTAAATTCATTCAGTTTGAGGTCAAAGCCAGATTAAACCCAAACCTCTAAAGGTGAAAGTCAAGTATATTAATTCAATATATCATGAAGCCTCATGAAAGATGGTTCCAAGCCGTTAAAATTTAGTTAAAAATTGAAATATAAATTATTCACCAAACAAGAAAGTCCATAACATGTTCAATTTCAATACATCTATCATCTTCACCCTCTAATAGATTCTATTGCATTTCATTCATAAGAGCATTAAGAAAAATTTGTAGATTGCAAGTATTTTAGAATATGCTAAAGTTTTGCCCAGACTAATGTACTTTGAAAATTTGAATAATTACTTAAAATTAGTTAATCCTCTGCTTGGGAAACCAATGCTATGGGAGAAATATTTCCAGTTACTAAGAGCTTCTTTCTTCCTTTCCTTCTTTTTTTTTTCTTCAAGATTTTGTTTATTTATTTGAGAGAGATAGAGATAGCAAGAGAGAGCACAAGTGGGGAGGAGAGGGAGAAGCAGGCTCCCTGCTTAGCAGGAAACATCTTGTGGGGCTCAGACCCAGGACCCTGAGATCATAACCTAAGCCGAAGGCAGATGCTTAACCAACTGAGCCACCCAGGCATCCCTAAGAGCTTCTTTCTGACCAAAGGGACTAAAAAGGATTTCTGTCTCATTGGTCTGCTTTTTCTTCCACATATACATCTTGGTGTCTCTGTTAGGGTTGAGAAGAATGAGAGAAAAGCATAAATTAAGATATGAGTATTTTCCATATTGTCAGAAATAGGATCATAGCCATAAATGAAGAATATTTAGAAGAACCTGCTGATTAAATTGAAAAAAATATATATATATATACATATATATATAGAGAGAGAGTCTATAACTAATGTTGGGGTTTTTATCATTCTGTTCACTGGTGTATCTTATATACACAGAACTGTCTCTTGAACATTGTAGAGATTTAATATCTGTTAAATGAAAAAGAATATTCCAATAACATAGAAAATATATAAATGAATATGGTAGGCTTCTAGGTATTTTAATCAAATACCACTTGTGGTCTATTCCCATACATTTTTTTTTTCTTCTCTGACCTCTATTTACCAGGAACTACCACCCAAACTAGTATCAGAAACTATATCATAAACTATATCACAGTAACTTGGTTTAAAGTAATCAATGCCTTTCATATCTTGCAAAGGTAAAAGTACGCCTATTCATAGGGTTCTTGGTAGTACATATTTTAATAAGTAGATAAAAATAGTATTTAGAGTTTCCCTATTTATATTAAAAGGATATTCCAGTATCACCAGGATATTAACTTCTTTTGGAGATCTGAATTAATTATTTAAATATAGGAAGTAAAGAAAGTTTAAGATAAACTTTTGTAACAAAACAATACATATGAAGTATTCTTGTCCCAAATCTCAAACCTGAATCTGAACAAATATCTAGATTCACCAAGCATTTTTAAGGAGATATAAAGCAAACTAATAAGAACACCATGAAGATATTTTAAAACAAAATTCAGACCTTAGAATAGGCTGTGAGAAAGTGACCCAAGGTCACCAACAAATTAAATTGGTAATGAAGATAAAAGAAAGGAGAATCTATACATTAAAGGATCTAGCAACTAATGTAATTGGGGTTAAAGATAAAATTTAATGTGTTAAAACTGTCCATGTATATTTCCTGTTTTTTAAAACCTTTTAAAGACTGAACACTAGGCCAAAACTTCTCAGGTAGTTGGAAGTTATCATCCTAGAAATAGAAGCCTGTATCTCCTCCTCCCCTTCACCCATTTTGCCTGCCCCCCCCCCCCCCCACACTCATCCTTTTGGCAACCATCAAGGGTATTTCCAGTTTTTAATTAAGTTTTAAAAACCATATAAGTAATACTGTTTCTGACACTAAATCCAAAATTCTATTATATTTCACTTTACATATCTAAGCAAACTAATAAAGTATATATTTTAAAGATTGGCTGAATTTAAATCTAGCCGACATTAAATAAAACCTTTAATGTAATTTTTGCTAACAAATAAATATTCCCTTTTGTTTTTTTTTTCATAGTGCAACAACCATGGAAAATTATTATATCTCATGAATGAAAGATAACTGACAGGTAGTATGCCCTTGTTAGATATAAACTACAGTGAATCAGATGTCATCTGTCATATTCATGAAAACATTATGTCACTTTGATGATGTTTGATTTATTTTCTTTTGTAAGGTGAATAGCTAGACGTGAATAAATTTTGATTTAATATGTGAAATGAGTAAAAAGAGCACACTACATAATTTATTGATAGTATTCATTTTCATTATGTTTAAGCTTTGGCTCTTATTTTCCTTTAACATTGTAATAAAAAATAATTGTTTTAGGGCGCCTGGGTGGCTCAGATGGTTAAGCGTCTGCCTTCGGCTCAGGTCATGATCCCAGGGTCCTGGGATCGAGTCCCACATCGGGCTCCCTGCTCCTTGGGAGCCTGCTTCTCCCTCTGCTTCTCCCTCTGCTTCTCTCTCTCTCTCTCTCTCTGTCTCTCATGAATAAATAAATAAAATCTTAAAAAAAAAGAACTGAAGTTAAAAAAATAAAAAAATAATTGTTTTAGTGTTCATGATTAAAATATCATATGAGAAAATATTTAATAGAAAATTATGACTTTAAAAATTAAACAGCACTCAATTACTGCATTGTTCAAGGCTCATAAATACCAATTTAAGTTGGGATTTACTTGTAAATATGAACATAGTACTTAATATGCATTCTAGGATGTTTTTGAAGGTACATTAGGATGCATTTTAGAGTTAAGGGTAAGTAAAATAGTATGTTGATTAGAAACAAAAACAATATATTTAAATTCATCACCTTAAGTCTTTCAGATTCACTGACAATTACAAATAGATTCAACCTGATCCTCAATTTCCTAGAATTAATGAAGTTTAGATATGGTTTTTATGTTGACAAGTTCAATTTCCTGTTATCCTTTGGTATTTCATAAGCTGACCATTGCAGAGTAAAATTACTATATTAAAATATTGCAGATTTTAAGTTTGAGGCATTTTCCAATTGTAAATATCAGTATAAAAATAGGTGGGAGAAATTCAAGGCTACATGAAGACCCTAACTAGGCTTTTGTTGGGCTTTTTACCCTTATTTCTAAACTGCTTTCTTGGATTACACTCATTTTACGTTGTATTTTAATTGCTAGGTCAAAAATTAGCATAGCAAATAAAAAAACTTTTGTTGTTATATTTTAGAACATGAAATTTCAAAACGTCAGTTTTAGAAGAAAATTCACTTAATTTTGATAGTGATATACTGAACACTAACAAAAGAAATGCAATGATATTTAAAATAGATATTCATTTATTAATCCATTTTTTCTTCAAGTTTATTAACAGAACCAGTCATAATAATTAAAATCCTGGTTTAAAAGGTTTTCCAAAACCTATTTTACAGCATTTCACAGGATTATAGACAATTGAAATAGCATAGACCATGGAATTCATCCAGAGTGCTGTCCAATAGAAATGTAATGAGTCACACAGGGGAATCACATATACATTTAAAATTTTCCATAGCTACATTAAAAAAGCAAAAAGAACATATGCAATTAATATTAACAATATATTTCATTGAACCCAATGTATCCAAAAATTTTCATTTAACAGATAACAGTATCAAAACTGAGATATTTTGAATTTTTTTCTAAATCTTTGATCATTATGTATTTTACATTTACAGTACATCTCAATTTGAAATAAACATATCAAGCACTCAATAATCACATGTTGCTATTGCTTCCAATGCTGTATGGCATAGATCTGCAGCACCCCGCTACCTTGATACTTAGGTGTGAGAATACTTGCTTTGAAGTGAGTTGATGTGGACGATGCATTTAGATAGGTACAGGACTTCAGAGATGCAGCAGAGCCACAGGATGCAAGCATAGACACTGGAAACTACAGCAGCTGAGTCTCCCACTAACAAGCTGTGTGACCTTGGCACGTTATCTTTCCTCCTAATTTACTTGGTTCCATCAACAGTAAAGTAGGAATCGTCACCATCATCATCATTATCGTCATCATCATCATCATCATCTCACAGAATAGGTCATTCAGTGTATATAAAGTCCTTAGTATAGTGCCTGGTACATTAAAAGAATTATTGTTAAGTATACTTGTTTTACGCAATTTACTATATGTAAATCATTTAATTTCTGTCATTTACTTTTTACTGTTAAAATCAGTTTGGAATAATTATTGATTGAATGCATTTCAACATAATAACAGTTTCTTGGGTCAATATATTCTTGTTTAGCAAAATGTGCGCAAGTTCTTTTATACATATTTGTAAGGCTGAGTAACTTCTCAGAACTGGCTATATATAAAATCACTGGTTAAAATTTTAGATATCTATTTATACTATTTATCTTAGTACCAAATTATCTAATTATTTTCTTAAATAGCATTTAAATCAAGTTTCTGGATATTTTCTTTTTTTTAAAGATTTTATTTATTTATTTGACAGAGAGAGACACAGTGAGAGAGGGAACACAAGCAGGGGGAATGGGAGAGAAAGAAGCAGGCTCCCCACTGAGTGGAGAGCCCGACGTGGGGCTTGATCCCAGGACCCTGGGACCATGACCTGAGCCGAAGGCAGACGCCTAACAACTGAGCCACTCAGGCACCCCATGTTTCTGGATATTTTCATGTAACTTTTTAGTTATCGCTGGACCAAGCTCTTCATCCTTTCTTTTTTCCTTTTAATCTAATCTATTTATAATGCCACTTGATTCCCTTAGTCATTTTGAGCTTTTTCTCTGAACTCCTTCCAATCTGTCTACATTTCTCTGCTACTGAGGCAACCAAAACTGAATGGAACTTTGATGCAGTTCATCAGAATTATATAAGGAAAGCTATCACCCATGTGTCCCAGGATATCATGATTCTTTGCCTGCAGATCAAAGTAACAGTGAACTTTTATGTATTTTATTGAAGCATCAGCCAGATCTTTTCAGTGGATGACTAAGGTGCTCTTAGAAGAGAAGAGTCAAAATTAATAAAACTCAAATAGAGGTCTAAAAGAAATGAAATCTACTCAATGGTTTCTGCAGAATCAATTTCTTTCTTCTTTCTTTCTTTCTCTCTTTCTTTCTTTCTTTCTTTCATTCATTTTTTTAAATTTTTTTAAGAGACTTTGGGCTTAGGAATGGACTTTGTCAAACATCATTTGAGGCAGATAGATACTTGTCTAATGTTAATGGGAGTGGAGAAGTGGAAATAGGAAAATAAAAGACAGGGAAGGTATGTAAACCTGACAATGAAATTTTGCAAGTCTAGTGAGTTTATAAATGACTTACTTGTAGTTATATTAGTATACAGAAAATTTTGTCAAGATTTGTTTTTTTTCTTTGTTATGACCATGACCAGATTTTTTTCTTGCTTATTATTTTAAAATTTTTACCAAAATGTTCATTCATTTTTTGATTACTTGATTGTATGGTAACTTGATTATAATTACTTGATTGTATGTTTATAGTATCATTATGTTTTTAGAGTTAATAAATATATTTTTTATTTGTGTCAATTTACAGAATATAAAATATACACAAAGTATGTGCCAGCAAACTCAATTGTTTAGGCTATACAATTTCAATTAGCTGAGATGATGGCTAAACTCATTAGAAAAATACATGCTAAGCTAAATCTATGAAGAAAGGTGTTTTTAAGTGACCTCCTTTTACTTTGGGGAATTTGAGAATGAAAAGACAGGATGAAAATGCCTAATATAATCAGGACTCTGACACTATAAGGAAACCATAGGAGTTAGGCCACTGTCCTTCCTGGGTATTAATTTTTAGCTAATTGAAGAAAGGAGTATTGTTTCTGTAAGTCTTTGTGATTCTGTTTTGTGAATTAAATCCTATTGAATCTATTTGTGCTTCTAGCATCATATTAGAGCTCATAAAAGCAGAGAATCTCATTTTCCCTTTGATTAAATCCCTATATTCCAGTTCACAGTTATGCTTTGATAATAGGTAAATACTGCTGAAGAATTAGATAGACCTTGTAACTGATTGCGTTAATGCCTAGTATAAGAAACACTGAATAAATCACCAAATTAAAATCCCAGTTATAACAATATTGTGTTGTTGGCATTTACAACTAAGAATGCTAAGATCTGATATCTAATATCTGATTTTGGAAACTTTGTTTTTTTGGTTTTTTTTGAAGATTTTATTTATTTATTCATGACAGACAGAGAGAGAGAGAGAGAAGCAGAGGGAGAAGCAGGCTCCCAAGGAGCAGGGAGCCCGATGCGGTACTCGATCCCAGGACCCTGGGATCATGACCTGAGCCGAAGGCAGACGCTTAACCATCTGAGCCACCCAGGCGCCCGGAAACTTTGTTTTTTTAATGGAAGTATAGTTGACATACAATGTTACATTAGCTTCAGGTGTACAACATAGTGATTTGAAAACTCTATGCTATGCTCACAAGTGTAGCTACCATCTGTCACTATACAATGTTATTATTATACCATATTCCTTATACTGTACCTTTTATGCCCATGACTTATTCATTCCATAATTGGAATCCTGTACCTCCCACTCCTTTCACCCATTTTGTTTATTCCCCTCACCCTCCATAATCTAGCAAACATCAGTTTGTTTTCTATTTATGGGTGTGTTCCTGCTTCATTTGCTTTGTTTTTTAGATTTCACATCTAAATGAAATCATCTGGTATTTGTTTTTCTCTCTCTGACTTTAGAAATCTTATTTATTCTGAATAAACACATATTATTGTACTTGGACTTCTGAGAAGTTTAGTATAATGGCAATTTCTGACATGTAATCTGCACTTAAAAATTGAATAAACACAAAATGTGTAACATAAAGCTATTTTAATGATTACACCAATAATTGTACTCATTAGGCTCAAGCAAATAATATTTCAAGGTTATTACTTTAGACTTTACATAATTGTTAATATATTATCCATCTATTTTCTGTTATCAGGGTTATACCTATATAGGGAGGTTCATTTTTTTTCCAGCAAAATAAACATGCATGCTAGTTATCTAATTACAGTTTGTAAGGACTACATCAGGTACATGATGATTCTTTACTACTTCCAGTTTAATATTTCAGTTTATACTTTCAATTATATTTCAATCTATATTTAAAACTTCACATTATATTCCAAACTCAAATGCATTTCTAATGTGCTAAGGGATAATGGATGTTTACTCTTACTTCTTGTGAGAGAGGAAATTAGTATTCCATGGCCATTAAAATACTATTTATAACAAGAAATACTATTTATATAAGAGGACAATCAGATTTTTGTTATTTTTATATACTCTCTATGAACATAAGAGTAATGATACTAATGATTATTAGTAACCAATCTGTATTTCCCTATAGCAGGTGTCTTTTAGTCTTCCTCTTAAAAGTTCCATTTAAAACCAATAAATAGAACAAAAATGGTTATATATATAGGTCTATACTTTTAGAAAAGATGGTTTCCTAAGTGAGCATGCCAAATAGATAATTTTTTCCATTTGTACATTGCTTCTCTTAAACATTTGTGTTATTTTTAAAGTGATTTTTCTCTTAATATGTTGTATTTATTTAATAGGATGAGATAAATGCATACACATTTCTTTTCTTGATTATCCATGCTAACTTGTCAAAAATATATTGGTGCATATAGTTAACCTTAGAATGAAGAAACATTTAGGAAAATATTTTCTCAAAGTGGGGTATTCTACTGTATCAGTGACAGATTTTTCAACAGATATGGAAAACTATGTGGTAGGCACAGGTTTATACCTACATTGTGTAGGCTGTAGAGATAGCAAAGGTAACTATGGATTTCAATCAAAATAAATTAAGTAAATATGACTTTAATTGAAAATTACAGATGAATTTTTAGCATAATATGATATATATTTCCCTCTTGAACTGATTACTGAATGATTTATTTGCTTGTAATAGCCTCTGACTCACATCTTTTTACTTGATATTTTCTTCTGTCCATTCATGGGCTTAACTGAAAAGGCAAAATATCCACAACTAAGTCTTGACTGCTTGGTGCCATTGAAACAAAACCTGTGGGCTTTTTGTTAAGGGTTTTATCATATTGTCCTTGACCTGTATTTCAAGTCTGCATTTTTCCTTTCAAAAGTAAGCCCACTGAAGGAAGCAAAGTCTTAGTCATTGTTACTTCCTTACATTTTATACACAGTTTAGAGTTTTTCAACTAATAGTTGCTTGATAATTTAAGAATAAAAAAATTAATGACACATGAAATTTAGAAATATGGTCAGTATACATGTCAAAACAAGTACTTTTAAAATGGAGCTAATTAGGAAATTAGTCATTCTTTTATTTTATTTTATTTTTTAATTTAATTTTATTTTTATTGTGTTATGTTAGTCATTCTTTTAGAGCAAATATAGTTGTTTTCTGAGGAAGACCTTTCTACAGATAAATTTACAGTTGATTTATATATGTATCACTGAATTACATCATTGCCATTTTATACTACTTTGGTAATTTGGAGTTTGAAGACATGTCATTATGGAAAATTATTACTCCTCTCTTCCTTTGTAGATGGAAAGCTACCACTAGTACTTTTTGCTGATTAGATGTTTGCTTCAGGAGGAAATGATGTACACTTTTTACCTGTCCCTAAAGCTAACTGAAACAGCTATTTCATTATGACTCACATGGTCAGACAAAATATAAGAGAATATTTTGGTTCAGATATTTTAACATTGTTCAAATTGGATAGTAATAAAAGAATTTTGTGGGTGCCTGGGTTGCTCAGTCAGTTAAGTCTCTGACTCTTGGTTTTTGCTCATGTCAGGACCTTAAGGTTGTGAGATCATGCCCCACGTTGGGCTCCACACTGGGCATGGAACCTGCTTGGGTTTCTCTCTCTCCCTCACGTTCTGCCCCTCCCCCAACCCCTTAAAATTTTTTTGTGATTATATTTGAAGTAGTAACTCAAAGCCAAACTGACTTTAAAAATACAGTATTTACAAATTATCAACCAAGGTATTAAGAAGTTTATAGTCACAGACTTCCCTGGAAACACACTGTGTGGCTTGGCCTATATAGAGATATCCGTGGTGTTCCTTCATGAATTCATACTTGCATCCATTTTTCTTTGCAAGGAAATGAATTTCATTGTTATTGAAAATCTTTCATTTCATACAAAATGAAAGTCTGTGAATAGTCCAGAATTGCTGTTTTTCTTTGGAAATTCAGCATCTCATGTTCTTGGCAGGAAGTTAAAATTGGGTTACTGACTTCTGAAATATGAAGAAGAAATAGGGAAGCTTGTATTATCAGAACAGTCGGTATTGAAAAAACTATGTAAAATATGTTTTGAATTAAATGATCTTTTACACACATATATAAATGCATGCCTACAAAACACTAATACACTTACAATACACTGTTGACAACATATGAAGTCAGTGCTGACCACTATTGGTAGCTCAAAGTCTCAGTAAATTTTTCTGCCACTACATTTAGGTCTTGCCACCCTAAAAAACAAAATATAACTAGCTACCACTATTCTTTTACCTGTACCTCTCTTAGGCAGTTCATGGTTTTCAATTCTGTTATGTATCTTAAATGAGTAAAAAAATACTCTATTAACGTTAATAATTAAATGTTGGAATTAGTAAGAGTTTAACATTATCAGTTCAATTTTCCTCTATATTTTCTTGACCATTTGACTACAATATTTATAATAATTTTAGTATTATCACATTATTTTTTCTATGGTCAGTGAATATTTTTACTGTGGTTCACTGAAAAGGGGACAAAATGTTAAAACTCTATGAACTAAGTATTATCACGTTATAACCCCAGACAGGTAAAATGGACTTTTCTTCTAAATCTACCCTTTGCATCCTTTGCCAAATAAATTATGATCACAGATGTGCCATACTTCTTTTAGATGTCAATCCAGTTTCACCAGATTGGTAACTTGACTGCAACTTCCATTCATTCTGGCATTTCTCAGGATGGCCTTTAAGTCCGAACTATCTTAGAGCATCTCTATCTTTATAAGCACATTCATGTTGTCTCTTAAAGCTATTGTGAAAATTAACTGACAATGAATATAACACTGAGTACATAGCATGACATTTGTAAATGGTAGCTGTTATTATTATTATTAATTATTTATTTACCTCAGTCAGATGGTGCCTATAAATCTTTAACCCTTTTATCTATAAATGTGTCAAATAGATTCAGAACAGTTGTTACATTCTTTGCATGTACAGTTGACCCTTGAACAACACAGGTTTGAACTGCATAGGTCTACTTATCCCCGATTTTTCTTATACCTGAATTTTTTTTATAAATATAGCACAATGATGTAAATGTATTTTCTTTTCCTTATGATTTTCTTAATAATGTTTTCTTTTCTCTACTTTGGTTTATTGTAAGGATACAGTATATAATACATATACAAAATATGTGTTAATCAACTTTATAGTATTGGTAAGGCTTCTGGTCAACAGTAGACCATTAGTAGTTAAATTTGGGGGGACTCAAAAGTTATGCACAGGTTTGTGACTGCATGGAGTAAGTGCTTCTACCCCCCACATTGTTCAAAGGTCAACTGTACTATCTTTGTTTTCTTAGCTTCAGAACTTTTAGTGGCTTTCTACAGAGGTGGAACTTAACCATGGTTCTTTTCATTATACCAATATTATCACTAAACCTGTGGCATAATTGTGCAGGAAATAAGCATTTCAAGTGGACCAGTTCATGTGCAGCAACACGTAATTGATATCTTCATGGAAACTAGAATTACTTAAGTGGCAAAGTCCACATGATGAAGTTACAATCTTTTATGCAATTCAGAGAACTGAAATACCTTACAAACATGTCAACACTGTATAACCTATCAGGCATATAGAGTCTATAAAACTTGAAAGTAAAACAATCTGATTTCTTGGCAGTAATCCCCTGATATCTCTAATTAGGCTGATTTTCAAAAGAACTGAATTTAATTGGACCTTTCTTTTTTTAAGTGGAGGTATTTGGAGATAAGTACTGAGCTTCTGAATAGAAAATGCCTTTATAGCCAAATGACTTATTTTTTGCCTGCTGTGACAGAAACCATCTTCTTAAAAGACTGAACAAAATTGTGATTTGGTATTTGTATGGTAGTGGCAAAGGTTTTATAATTAGTTAAATTCTATATATCATTGGACATCATACCATCATGCTATTGGTAGAAGTGATGTGTTCCTAGTGTGATGATTAAGGGATTTGAATGTTGTAAGATAATGCAATTGCATCAATGACCTATTCTGTTATAATCTTTGACTTTTAAGTATGTCAAATTTTGAGAATTTTGCCTTGTTCCTAATGGATGCAGTATGTATGATGCTTTATAATATTTAAAAGGACCATACTTTTAGCAATATTTGCCAAGGGGAATGAGGAGGTGGGCAGAACCCAGTTAAAAGTTAAATTAGAAGGCACCTAAATATAAAATTGTTAAAATGAGTGGATATAATACAAATAGTTTTCATTGTATATGGCTTAATAGCTTATAAGGTACTTTCAAAACACTTAGCCATTTATTTTTCCAACAAATAATTGTGGAGCAACTATATTTGGTAGGCATGGGAGCTATTAAAATGAACATGATACGTTCTCTTTTTTTTTAAAGAGTGTTATGGTCTAATTGAGAATATAGATAAACTGGTGATTTTAATATATTCCTTAGAATAGCATCTAACACAAGAAATAATGAATGCTTCTATGTTGAAGAATGAGTGGATTATGAGTATGGTGTAATTGAGTACTACTGAATAAAGTGCTATTTTTAATACTACTACACTATTGCTAATAATAATAATAACAACATCAACCATTATTTTAATAAGGCTGGCAGCTGGCATTATTGAAGGATTAATATCTGCAGGGCACTGTGGTGCTTCATTTAGTTCTTATAACAGCTGTATGAGGTGGGAGCAGAACCAGTTACATAATTTGCAAGGCCAAGTGCAAAGTGAAAATGTGGTCCCCTTGTCCAAAAACTATTAATAATTTCAATATGGCAAAAACTAAACATTGAATCAAGAATCTTCTAAGTGTAGGGCTTTGTGTAATTTCTTAAGTCACATGCACATGAAGCCAGAGGAACTATAATTATTCCCCAGTTTACAGCTCAGGAAATAAAGTATACATTTATTGAGGCTGCTTACATATTTTTCTAAATTTGGGGGAACCATTGCTTTATTGGTGATCCTCTAGCTTACAGAGTATAGAATAATTTAAAGTGGAAAATGTTGAATTCAAAGGCCAATAAAGGACTGATACATTCATCCACGTTGGTGATTATCTAGTTAGCTATTATAAAAACTTGAAGTTTTAAGATCAATATCAAAGTAATACCTAATGTATTGCTTTTTAACAGTGAGGTCATAAAACCCCAATACCTACTTTTCCAGTGCCATCCCAGGACTTCTGTTTTACACTTCTGCTTTACATTCCAGGACTTCTGCTTTATACTAGATTGCTTGAGCAATCTAGTCACCTTGATCTGAGGACAGAGTTGTCAAAAAAGCATCAAAAATTATCCTCAGTAGTGTACTATTTGAATAGTGCTCAAAGATTGAAATCTGCTTTCATTATTGAGCTTTTGATATTGGGACTTTGTCTTGGGGTGACTTGTACTTATGAGGTTGGTTAGTTCAATCATGCCCCTTATCTAGAACGCCAATCAAATTAAAAGCCCCGTAAGTGTCCCTATCCATACCCTCATTGCTTTGTGTTACATCTTCTCACTCAAGGACATTTCTTCCATTGCTGACTTCCTTCCCAACCCTTTGTATTTTATTTTCTTGAAACTTTCTTCCATTTCAAATATATCCCCAGGATTTTTTACTAAACATAGATTATCTCGGTTTCCTACAAAAAAGCAAAATAAACAGAAACACACTAAAATGACTGAATTAGATTTTACAATGGTATAAATCCATAAAGATGAAGAAGAGAAGGGGCAGGTGAACTTAAGAAATACTAAAACATGAAAGTCAATAAATTACAAAAAATCAAAAACAGATCATTGGTAATTGGCTTAATGGTGCAAATTACACTGAAGCCTGAGTGTTGGCCAGGAGGAAGCCTGGGTGGAACAAGTCAGTCTCTCACTCAGAACTTTTACAAGTGCATGGAATGGATATGTGGAGAATTTCAGAGTGTGAGCGTGAGGCACCAGAAGAGAGCAAGGATCTGTTGAAAACCAGCCCTACCTCAGTCCACCTTGAACAAAGGATAGTTGTATGCTCTTGAGATATTAATCTGAGAGACTGTGGATTGGAGCCTTCCGAGCCCAATGAAGGCATTGTAGGGTGGGTGTACTAAAGATGGAGAGAGATCAAGTCAAATTCTCTATATAAAAAATCTGGGCAGCCTGTTGCCACATATTCAGCTCCCAGTTCACTAGTGTCTATAAGCTTATATCCCCAAGGAAGGAGCATGCTGGATTCTTCTCTGGAGACAATGACAGGCTATAAGAGAAAAAATTTATAAGCATTGAAATTTGGAGGTCTCTAACCAACCTTTGTGCAACGAATGTCATTCACTCACGATGCTCATGCAGGCTCACAGCGCTTCCAGATAGCAGGTTTTATGCCTCACAGTATATCATGAAAATACAGCCAAGAATTATGACACATTTTAGGAAATCTACATCAAACAGAAATGAATATGAAGGGAACAAAGAACAGAAGAAATCTCTAATTCTTAAAACAAGAATAGTGATAAAGAAACAATCAGAATATGGGAAGGTTTTTTTTTTTTTTGAAATTTGAAGTTTGTTAGCTGAAATATAAATATAAATAGTGAAAAAGACATTTTGGGAAATCATTGAAAGTAGAAAGAAATAGATGGTGATATAAAAATAAGAAAAAAATTATTCAGGAAACTTGAGAATAGATCCTGGGAATCTAAAAATCCTCCTGATGAGAGTTCCAGGGCGACTACAGGCCTGGTCAGGAAGAAATTATAAAATAATGATTGAAGAAAATTTGAGGGACATGGAATTGCCCGTTCAAGGAGCACACTGAATACCTGGACAAAGAATTTTTAAATTACCCGTATTAAGGTATAATTGCCACACAGTTTTGAAAATCCTGAGAAAAATTAATGACATTAAAAGTTTCCAGAAAGAGACAGACAGTGAGAGTTAGTTTATGCCAAGAAAAGCATGTTAAATAATGGTGTCAGTTTATCAAAACAACCTTGAAAGTTGGAAGGTGAAGAAAACCCTTCAAAATGTAAAGGATATTTATTTCCAACATAATTGTTTACAAACTTTCTACATTATCCATCAAGTATGAGGGTAGAATAAAGCATTTACATTAATGCAAGCTCATAGAAAAGAAAGAAAGAAAGAAAGAAAGAAAGAAAGAAAGAAAGAAAGAAAGAAAGAAAGAAAGAAAGAAAGAGAGAGAAAGAAAGAAAGAAAGAAAGAAAGAAAGAGAAAAAGAAAAAGAAAAAGAAAAAGAAAAAAAGAAAAAGAAAAGAAAAGGAAAGGAAAAAAGAGGAAGAAACAATGTATCCTGGAAATGGTGAGAAATCATTTCCAGTATAATGGATAATCAGTACAGATTGGAGCTAGAGTGGGGCTCAGGAGGTGTGTTTTCCTACTTAACCATCATACCAAAATACAAAGACAAAATTATTACCTCCTGTGTATGCCTCATGAAACAAGGGTTTTACTATTTCTTCGAAAAACCTTGAAGAAGGATAGTGATTAGTACCGAGAAAGTCAAGCAAATGTAAAAAAAAAAACAACAACAAAAACAAAACAGTATGCATTCAGAAGAAAAATGTTGGAACAATGAAGATAATGTTACCTGTAAAGCTTATCTGCCTCACTGCCTTAGTTCTTAACCTCACTTACCAGCACTGCCTTAGTTCATCTATCTTCTTTCTTGGTGTATTTGTCTTGTAAATAATTCTTCTGCTTTCAGTGTTACTTCTCTTTATTCTCCAGACTGCAATTAGAAATGATCTTTAAAAATAAAATTTAAAAACTGGTAAAGTTACTGAGAGAGGAAACGTTTCCACATAACACATGTTAATTACCAAATGTGAATGTTTAACTTAAATAAAGGGGACAACTTGGAAAATAAGTCTGGAGATGGGGCAGTGAAACACTGAATGATTCTTTAATGCGTTTTTACCTCATTCTATGATAAATGGCTGATTAAATCAGGTGTTGGAACAGTGAGGAGGTGAGAAAGCAGAGCTTAGGAAATGTTTGCAATGTACAGGTAAATTTTATATTAAGGTTTGGTGACCCTTGAATAGCAAAATGACAAGGACTTTGGTTAACTTGAGACCAGTGGAAATACTGAAACATAGGAGGATGAAGCATTTGGGAATGAAGGAGACACTTTTAGATATTGTGATAGATTGGATATGTAGCATGATGGGTAGAAGGGATTGGTTATTCTTATCTGTAGTATTATTTAAGAAAAAGTTTTCCTCTACAAAAAAAGGTATTCATTTCCAAAAGGAAGAAAAGCCCCAAATTGTAATATGTGCCAGTGTCCAATTCAAATTTTGTTAGTTTTCATGTACATCCTCCATCACCAGATCCTACTGACTTAGTAGAAATAGAAAATGTAAAGATTAATTCAATCACTGCACAACTAAATGGAAACTTTGATAAAACAGTGGGAGGATTATCTGAAAAATAATCATAATAGTAAGAGTTACACAGTTATGGAAGGATGTATCAAACAGTAAAAACTCACAGATAGTGTTCTGTTAGTAAACTAGTAATAGCTCATCTCTAGGGATTGAGCATACCTTTGACCAAATTTATCTGAGGAAATTGTTGCAGTTTTGGTCCAGATAGCATTTAGATTTTGCTTTCTTTTTAGCTGATATTCTGGTCTGGGTTCCATACTATTTGTCTATTACAGCATCTTTATAGGAGTTGCCACTTCCTTTTGTCGGGGAACTTACTTCTTGAAAATATTGCCTCCATGCTATATGTACCTTTACTCAAATTTATATATATAATAGTTTACATAATTAACCAATTCCTATGGTAGTTTGTTTTCCACTGATGTGATTTTTTCAAATGTGTGTTTATAGTTAGTAAAAAAACCCTTACTTCTCTCAGTGTTTTTTTTATTTTCATCCTCTCTGAGAACCCTAATATCTGCTTCTGCTTTTTTGTTCTTGTGCTCTAGTATGGGTTTAAACAATGATTTGCTTTGGATCCACTTTAAAAGTAATTCCTCTGTCACAGAGAAGCTGATAATGACATAGAAGTTCCTAAAAACACTATTAAACATACTATTTGTTTTTATTTGTTATCACTTTTCATTTAATATGTTACAGGCTACATAGTATGAGTTGTGTCAACTCTACCCAAGTGATTGAGAGAGAGCTCCTACCTTCTAATTAGATTCTTTTGGTCGCTGACTATGCTGCTTCACATGAATATCTTTTAGACTGCTCACTGGTGCTTCCCTTATGCAATTTACCATTCCTCAAAAACATAGTATTTTTCTTCCCTTTTCCTTCCCTGTCTCCTAGGAAACTCAGTGAAAACTTCAGTCTGGCTGGAAAGAGTTCAAATGTTTATATTAGCAAGTCCTAATCCTTATAGCAGAGGGATTTGCTTGTTTGTTTTTGTTAATTGAGTTATATTTTAAACTATTTTTCTTATGAATTATAATATGTTGATGTTTTCTGAGAATTGTAGAATATACTTAAAGACATAACAGTTTTTCATATTCTTTCCTTACCTTGTCTTTTCAACTGTAATATTCACACATAAAGAAATTGTACCTTTCGGGGCACCTGGGTGGCTCAGTTGGTTAAACCGCTGCCTTCAGCTCAGGCCATGGTCCCAGGGTCCTGGGATCGAGCCCCACGTCGGGCTCCCTCCTCATTCAGGAAGCCTGCTTCTCCCTCTGCCTGCCGCTCCCCCTGCTCGTGCTCTCTCTCTCTCTCTCTCTCTCTCTCGCTCGCTCTCTCTGTGTGTCAAATAAATAAATAAAAAAAATCTAAAAAAAAAAAGAAATTGTACCTTTCAATGACAATTTGAGATACCCATTTTTCTGGCTAGCATGGAACGATTAGTAACCAATATTGATTTTATTACATTACTGATATATTATTTAAAATGTAGCTTTTGTCTAAACTACAGAAAATGAATACTACCCTTTTCTGGTTTCTCTTTGGTTGATTTTTTTCCTTCCCTCAATTTTTCTTTGGTGTATTGCTTAGGTTTTCTAATCTTAACCATACAGTCCTCTGGGTGGTGGCCACATAACTGAGAAACTAAATTTGTCTTGTTATTTGTTTTCTCCAATCCTGTGTCCCAGGACAGAAACCTACCCAAAGGAAGCTTCATAGTAGTAGGCTTTGAGCTAAAGTAGTGGCTAAGTTGCTCCTCTGGATTAGGATATGCCTCCAGACAATATGTTTTCTTGGCATCTGTAGATCTCACTAGTGAGATGAGGAAGAGGTTCTCCCAGGAGGCGTGAGGCAGAAAAACCACTCTGAGAGTATCAGCTTCCATCATTCAGATTGACAGAGTTGGGCAGCTCATTGTGGCAATCTGCAATCTATGATTTAGATCTCGGCAATCAACAGACTTTTTAGTTCTTTTTTTTTTTTTTTCCTTTCTATCCTCCATTCTGGGGTGGAAGGGAGGATGTAAGAGAATGTGCTCAACTTCACATTGAATTTCTGAGGTTGTGAATTTTAATTCTCTGTCACCAACTTCCAGTAGAACTCTGGCAGGTGACATATCTCAGTTCTTCACTGTCCTTGTTTCCTTGGCAGTTGGCTTACATGACAATTATGGGAAGTGAACATACTAAGCTGAAAATGTGCATTATTTAACAGTCATTTTTATAACAAAGGTAAAAAATAAATGTTATAGAATTACATTGTATAGGGACGCCTGGGTGGCTCAGTCAGTTAAGCGGCTGCCTTTAGTTCAGGTCATGATCTCAGGTCCTGGGATCAAGTCCCACATCGGGTTCCCTGCTCAGTGGGGAGTCTGCTTCTCACTCTCTCTCTGCCCCTCTCCCTTCTTGTGCTGTCTGTCTCTGTCTCTGACAAATAAATAAATAAAATCTTTAAAAAAAAAAGAACTACACTGTATATTATAAAGAGTTACTTTAGCAGAACTCAACAATTTTCCAATTTAACTGAAATAATCTAAACAGAATAGCACATGTATGAAGAAAATGTGAAATAACAGTATTGGTAAGAAAAATCCCTTGACGGGGTGCCTGGGTGGCCCTGATCCCAGGGTCTGGGATCGAGCCCTGCATCGGGCTTCCTGCTCCTGGGAAGCCTGCTTCTCCCTCTCCCACTCCCCCAGCTTGTGTTCTCTCTCTCACTGTGTCTCTCTCTGTCAAATAAATAAATAAAATCTTTAAAAAAAAATCCCTTGACTTGGAGATGAAAAGTGGGAAATATTGAAGAGATTCAAATTTTGTGAAATTAGTGAATTCTTGGTCATGTTGTTAAATATTTTTACATGTGCTAGTTTATTCAATCTTCAAAAATATACTTGGCAATTGATATGAATTTTAGAGTGAAAGATCTCAGCCCAGGCTAGTGCTGCTTAAGAAAAGAAAAAGGCACAGCAGTTTTTAGGAAATGATTCTGCCAGCGTATATGAATTATGTTTTATTTTTATTTTTTGCATCCTGAGTACGGCAAAAAGGAAAAATCAGGTGAGATACTGCTACTACTGAGTAGCTGAGTCAGTCGGTTGGGTTTAGGGGCTCATAAGGTAGATGAATTCACCATCAGTTTAGACCCAAAGTTGTTCTAAATTGTAGGGGACAGTAAACAAGTGTTGAAAACAGTTTGTTAAGTTGATTATAAGTAGACACCCAGTAGTAATGAGTATCTTACAAATGAAACCACTAAAAACTGGAATCATTTAATGTTTTTAATATGTTAACATTTCTGTGGTGGGAAAAGACTACATATATGTGTAATTTAGCTTAGATTTTTTTTTTCTGCTGTATGGGAGAAAGTAGCTAATTTGGAACATCTGAAAGAAGCAAAGTTTTAGGCTTTATGTAATTGTCTTATCTTCAACAGGGCTTTCGGATTACATGCATTCAATTTTGAGTTTCATCTTGGGGGCTCGCTCTCTCTTCAAGTCAAAACTGAATACAGTCCTCATGCAAAATTGAATGCATTGGAGTTATTTACATGGCCACATATGATAAAATTACCTTGAACTCGCTGGATAGTAGGTTTACATTAAGGTTCAGGCAGGTATGAATGCTAACTATACAATTGAAATCTGTAGACAATATCACCAAAAATATATATGTCTTTTTGCCTAAAGAAATATTCATTTGGAATCCTCAAAGTGACAACAATAAGATGGCCAAGCAGAATACCCCAGCTCTGTCCCAGCAAAAAGATCAACAATGAGACAGTGGTCCACAAACAAGAGCAGCTCTCAGAGAGCCCTGGAATCCACATAAGAAACTTCAGTAACACAGTGGAACATAAAACTTCAGAATAACTGCACTGGGGAAGGAAGAACAGCTTCCTTTTGCATGCATCATCCCATTCCGGAGCTGGCATTGCCCAGCGCCAAGCAGGAACTCCCTAGCTTTAAAGAGTCCCCTTCCCAGGAGAAAGGAGTGAGGTGAATGACAGTTTCCCTAGCCCTTTGGAGCACCCCACAAAGGCCCTGCTTTGGGATACCTCACCCAAAGACTGGCAAAGCTCAGATATGTGTAGAGAGACAGCTCAGAACAAGGAAGAAAAGCAGGGGATACTAGTATCAGCCATGTTGTGAAAGCTTCTGTGGTCGGTTCCTGCCAGTGACCTGCTCAGCAGATGACCCCGGCTACTCTGGCCTCCTACAGCTTTTACCAGTTATCATTGCAGAGGAGGCCTTCTGTGACCCGAGTTTCCAGAAATCTGCAGTTGTAGACATATGCAGAAATCAGTAAATATTACCGATATGAATGGACTCTATTGTGTGTTATTCTCTGCAGTATTTATTGCTTGGCTGAAAATACCTAATGATCAGCATATAAAGAATCAGTGGAGATCTGGGAAAAAAAGTTTTTTTTAAATATAAATAAAATACATAGAAACTAGATAGCTTATTTTCTTATTACTGTAATGATATAGATGATAACTTTGCAAAAATCCATTTCACAGTTCTACAAAAAACTTTCTAGCAACTTCTCATGTAATTTGTATAGTGGGTATAGAAATAGCAAGTGGCAAAGTTCAAATGAAGTAGGCCTTTGTTGCACGTAGACAGCTTTTAGAACTAGCTGCTAATGAGTGGTGATGTTTTAGGAGAAAAAGAAAAAAATTGAAAAAAAATTGTATTGAAATAGATTGTCATCTCAAAGCATCACTCTCCCCCCAAAAATACACACATACAAAAAAATACTGAATACATTGATAGAGTTTTTCTTTATTTACAAAGAGCCTTTTAAACATTTCAGATTTATTCTTTACCAGTTCATGTGTTAGATACCTTTAAGCCCATAGTTAAAGAGGAATGAATTGAACTAGAGAGGTTATGAAAAGGTCCAAGTTTGCATAACTAATAAGTACTAAAGATGAGACTTTAACCAGTGTTATTCATACAGGGAATCTGCAAAAGTTTGTCCAGTCTCATTTGCTATGGTCTGAGTGTTTGTATCTCCTCCAACATTCATATATTGAAATCCTCACCCCCAAAGTGATGATATTAGTACATGGGATCTTTAAGAGGTGGTTAGGTCATGAGGGTGGAGCCCTGACGAATGGGATTAGTTCTCTAATAGTCAGCCTGAGCTCCTTAGCTTTTCTACTATGTGCAGAGACCAAGGGAAGTTGGTGACCTGCAGGAGAGCCCTCACCAGCCATGCTGGCACCTGATCTCAGACTTCCAGAATCCAAAGCTGTGAGATCTAAATTTCTGTTGTTTAACTTTAACTGGGAAAATAATGGGAGGTAGTATAGACATAGAACCTTGGTATATGAAAAAAACCAACAGCCCTCACATCTGAAATTAAACATACCCTTTCCTATTCAGAGAGAAGTGTTGGAAATATAATTACCTATAGATTTCACTTTTAACTTATACACGTCTAGAATAGAATCGGGTTAAATAAATGTTATTATTCCTTTTCACTATGAAATAGATAAGAGTCAATTCCGTTGGAAACAATGCAAATAAATTTTTGCTCCCCTCTCCCAATTAGGTCTTAAGCAAAGCCAAATTAGATGACAGCTTTAGAGAGGGAAGTTATTAATATTATTTCCCAGTAATATTACTGCCAACAAATACTTTCAAAGGCTGAGATATCCCTAATTTTATGACAGTGATAGAGTTTAGACAATTAACATTGCTGAAAATATGCCTAATATTAAAATCACACATTTCCCCATGTTTATTCTGGATGTTGGTACTGAAGTTAAGTATCAATAAAAAATAAAACTCTTGACATATTCAAATAACATTAATTTTAAAATCAATTGCAGTTTTTCAAGTCTAAATAATTAGGGGGAAAGATCTCCAGAGAAACAGATCTCTCTCTCTGTCTCTCTTCCCCACTCTCGTCCCTCACTCCCTCCTTCACTCCTCCCCCACTGCCTCTCTCTGTGTGTATATATATATATATATATATATATATATAATATATATATATATGATTCAGGTATCATAATGATAATTGTATATTGTTTGTGTATATATGTATCTGTATATTTGTACATATATATATTTCAGAATCCTAATGTTACAATTATTTCAGCAACACTGTATGTTATATGTTTGTATATAAAATTTGTATATACCAAGAAAGAGAGAGAAAGAGATTTTAAGGAATTGGCTTCCATGACTACGGAGGCTGGCAAGTCCAAGATCTGCAAGGTAGGTTGGCAGGCAGAAGACCCATGGAAGAATTAATTGCAGCTCAAAGCCAGAGGCAGTCTGCCTGGCAGAATCTCTTTCCTTGGGGGAAGTCAGTCTTTTTACTATTATCACCTAATTGATTGAGGCCCACCCATATAATGGGGTATAATTTGCTTTATTGAGAGTCTACTGATTTAAGTGTCAATTTAATCTAAAAAAATACAACTTCACAGAAACGTCTAGAATAATTTTTAGCCAAATATCTGGGTACTGTTGTCCAGCCATGTTGACACATAAATTCACCATCACATTACATATAATAATTCTTAAATTGTTCCCATAGATGGCCTATCTTGTCTTTGTTCAAAAGCAGTTAAATAATCTTTCTTAGAAATTAATCAATCAGAAGTATGTTAGTCACTTAGGGAAACACTAATCAAAATACTGATGACTGCACTTTCTAGTAAACGATATACACAAAGATCTATTGATGGCCTTGAAAACAATGCAGGTGTTCAACAGGGAATTTAGCCTTCTAAGATTTTGAAAGTGGTTCATTTTAAGGACTTAGCAACAATGCAGTTGCATTGTTTTCATGAGAAATACAACAAATAGCATTTCTTCTCATTTTTAACATACTAGGAATTATAATGAAGAAGTGAAATACTTATTCCATAGTTAAATATTAAGATATTAAAAGATATTTTCAGTCCTTGAAAATTTATTTTACCCAACTCGTAGGAATTTTTATTTATCCTAAAAAATTCTATATTTGTTTTAGAAACCACATCAGATATAGGAAAATATAATATTTATTGATTTTCATTAATTTCTTGTAAAGGTATGAGGGAAAACTTGTATTCAAGCTGAATAAATGGAGTTTGTGTCTTCTGTTACTTATTCTGCCTTTACAAGCATATGTATTTATTTTTTATCCCAATTTCGAAGCTCTCTGTTCTTACTTCTTGCTGAGCCTCTAGAAAAGTTACTGAAAAGATAATTTTGATTTTCTGCAGTAACATAATTTTATCTGCTAAAAGATAGTCAATTACAATAATAGTCTATTACTTTCTCAATAGAAAATATTTGCCATTATTCCTTTTAGAAATGTTTTCTATATGTTATTTGTCTAGGAATTTAGAGAGAAGTTTTAAATGTTCATTTCCAAGAAATTCCTATTGACAAACATGTCAGTAATTTCAGGTGAAATATATTGCTCTGTTTGTGGCTTACTTTTCATAATCATTGAGTTTGAAATAACTTTGTTTTTGTTTTTTTTGATTCTTTGCTTTATTTTTTACTGAAGTATAGTTGACATTCAATATTACATTAGTTTCAGGTGTACAACAGAGTGACTTGACATTTATATACAATATGAAATGCTCACCATGATAAGTGTAGTTACTATCTGTCATCATACAGAGTTGCTACAGTATTAACAACTGTTCCCTACACTGTACTTCCATTCCTGTGACTTACCTATTTTATAACTGGAAGTCTGTATCTCTTCATCTCCTTTACCTATTTCGCCCATTCCCCTAACAGCTACCCTCTGGCAACCAGAATCTGGTTTTGTTTTATTTTGTTTGTTCATATGTTTTGTTTTTTAGATTCCACATATAAATGAAATCATATGGTATTTATCTTTCTCTGTCTTATGTCACTTAGTATAATACCCTATAGTTTCGCTTCACATAATATGGCATAATATGGCAATATTTCATTCTTTGTTATGGCTGAATAATATTCTATTGTATATATGCACCATATCTTCTTTATCTCTGCATCTGTTGATGGACATTTAGGTTGCTTCCATATCTTGGCCATTATAAATAATGCTGTGGTGAACATAGGGATGCATATATCTTTCAAATTAGTTTTCTTTATTTCTTTGACTAATACCCAGAAGTGGAATGGCTGCATCATATGGTATGTCTATTTTTAATTTTTTGAGGAACTTCTATACTATTTTCCATAATGACTGTACCAATTTACATTCTCCCTAATAGTGCATAAAGGTCACTTTATCCATATCCTCACCAACACTTATTCTTTCTTGCCTTTTGATACTAGCCAACCTGACAGGTGTGGGTGATATTTCATTGTGCTTTTGATTTGCATTTCCATGGTGATTGATGATGCTGAGCTCTTTTTCACATGTCTGTTGGCCAGTATGTCTTCTTTGAACACAAATGTCTATTCAGGTCCTCTGCCCATTTTTTAGTTGGATTATTGCATTTTTAGTTTTGAGTTATATGAATTTGAAATAATTTTAATAAGTTTAATTGTGAAGCATCCTTTTGAAATAAACATTGGAGAAAACCATAAACCTTATGTTTTTTGACAAGGAGCAGATTTTCATCCATTTAATTTTCTGGGAAATCATATTTTTAAAGATTTATTTATTTATTTTAGAGAGAGAGAGAGTGTGTGCACATGAGTGGGAGGGGCAGAGAGAGAGAGAGAGAGAAGGTCAAGCAAATTCTGCGCTGAACCAAAACCAAGAGTCAGACGCTTACCCCCAGGAAATAATATGTTTTGTTAATATTTTTCTATCTCCCTTCTGAAAAATATTTGTTTATTCCTAAGCAGCATTTTGTTGACTAACTCAGTTATGTCTGGAAGAGAAAAATCTCTATAAGAATACTGGAACAATAATAATAAAAAAAGAAAAAGAAAAGCTTGCTAACCGCTGGGCTAGATGATGGGGAGGAAACTTTTATCCATCCCTCTTATACTCGGCTATGCTGTTTTGATTTTTTTTTCCACGTGTATGTATTCCCTTTGTAATAAAGCTATTAAAAAAAAAAAGAATACTGGAACAAGGGGCGCCTGGGTGGCTCAGTCATTAAGCATCTGCCTTCGGCTCAGGTCATGATCTCAGGGTCCTAGGATCAAGCCCTGCATCAGGCTCCCTGCTCTGCGGGAAGCCTGCTTCTCCCTCTCTCACTCCCCTTGCTTGTGTTCCCTCTCTCGCTGTCTCTCTCTCACTCTGTCAGAAAATAAATAAAATCTTAAAAAAAAGAAAAAAGAATACTGGAACAAGGCAAAAAAAATGCGTCATCACTGAGATTTTTATGACTTGAAGGAAATATGTAGAAAAACTATATTTCTTAATGTAAATGTCATATTCAGAAAGGAAAATGATTAATCAGAAAAAATGTACATGGTATTTATAAAACCTTTATGAAATCTTATTGAGTATATTTATATCTTCACTTATTATGGAAGTGGATAAGAAAAAGTACCAGAATATTATAATTTTAAAGCTTAAATATTTTTAGTAACTGAAGTGTAGAGAAAAATGAGTATTTCTTTTCTAAAGAAAAATAAGTCATGTTGTTTGCAAGAACTTGATCCTTATCTAAACTGTTAACATACAGGTGTTTGGGTTAATTTTTAACATATCTTTTAAAACTCCACATCATTTAAATAAATAGTCATTGTTCATATTGAATGGTGGTAGTGGAGTAGTAATACTTACCGTTAGCTTTTAATTCCTTTGTAATATTTTTATAGGAAGCAATGAATTAAAATAATAAATTTAGAACTGAAGAATTTTGAGATATATACTATAGAAAATACTGAACATTGATAATATTTTAGCTAATTAGCTACCTTTACCACATTGAATATCCTAAAATCAGTAGGTTTACAAAAGTTCATTATTTCTTCAACATAAATTTTTGGAAATAGTTTTGAAAATGACAAAGAATAAAAATACCAAATTCTTATTAAATTCTCAAGATTAAATTGGGGGCACTTGAATAAAAGGGTGTTAAGTGATAACAGACATTCCATACTGGTTTGTTTGGTAGTGCTTAGGCCATTAACCAGAGCTATTTTAACTTAACCTAATTACAAATTTAGAAATAAAAGAATACTCAGTTAGAATGTATAATTTTCATATATAGGTAAATACATCTTTCAGTAATTTCTTACATCTTTCAGTAATTTCTTACCATTGGAATATTATAGTGGGAAGCAAAGCAAAGCAAAGCAAAGTTATTTAATTAATTAATTAAAATAAACAAAATAATAAAAAGAAAAAGGAGAACAAGAAAAAGAAAAAAAAGGAGTGAATGAAAGTTAAAAAAAAGAAAAACAATACAAGCTTTAATCTTGAAGCAAATGTGATAACCACTACACTACAGAAACAATGGAAGTTTTTCTCATAAACCAAACATTCTACAATGCACTGTTGACACATATAAAAAGAAGAAAATATGGGAGCACACACAGATATGAACTAATATTACCAGGTTGGTAAATACACATGTGCTATCCTTGCAAATGTGAAGTAGAACAGAAAAGAGAGTGAAAACTTTGTTCAAAGGTGCTTCATGGAATGGGTGATAGGACATCTTCCTTTGGAGGAGAAATAGGAAGTCACTGGGTAAACAAGTAAAGAAAGCAGATTCTGGAAACAGGGGAAAGATAGTACAGCATGTTTAGGGGTATATGACAATAATAAAGTTGTGGTAAGACTATTAAGAGTCAAAAGGGGAGAGATATACAAGGGCATATTAGGAAGGACATTTATCCAGAGCTTGGATAGTATCTTTCAGATTATGTAGAAATATGTAATGGTTTAAAAATGTGAAAAGAGAAGATTTAATTTGTATTTTGGAATATGTGCATTTTCTTGAAGGCTGATTAATAGAACTAGAATAGAGAAATAGAAATCCAATTCTTTTACAGTGGTTAAGGTCACAATAATGAGGACCTGAATTCAATTATAGCAATACGGATGGGGGTTAGAATTGGCAGGTCTTGATGGTTGATGAGTAGGGTGAGTAATGAGAAAGAGAATATATTTAGAAGGATCTCTAAATAATTGGCTTGGGTGATTGGGTAAATGGAAGTGCCATCAAAAAAAAAATAAGAAAGAAAGAAAGATGAAAAGTCCAAATAATAGGTTCAGCTTTTATTTGCTTATAGTATTTCAGTGCAGGTTGGATATGATACTAAATCTTAAGGAGAAGTCAGGATCAAAGACAAAATTTGACAGAAATTATCTAGGAAAGGTAGGTAATAAGAAATGAAGATTACTAAAGGCATGATGTTTAGGAAACACAGTCATTTAAAGCTAATAGTGAGAACAAATCAAATAGTGGAGACTGAGTTCAGTTGGAAGAGGACCAGGAAAAAGTGATCCCTCACAAGTCATAGAGGTAAAAAGGATTTCAGAAAGAAAGAAACAGTGGCAGTTATCACACAAAGATTCAGAAAATAAGGGGAAAAAAGAGCATTAGATAGATATAGCATCCAGACAATTATTGGTGATTTTTCTCAGTCTAATTTCCGTGCAATTATTAATTAACTGCAATGAGCTGAGAATAGCTAAAAGCTTTTAAAGAAAACAATGGACAGGGGTGCTTGAGTGTCTCAGCCAGTTAAGCATCTGCCTTAGGCTCAGGTCCTGATCTTGGGGTCCTGGGGTGGAGCAGGAGTGGAGTCGGCTTCTCCCTCTGTCCCTTCCCCCTCTCCCTGCTCTTGCTCTCTCTCTCTTTCAAATAAATAAAGAAGATCTTTAAAAAAAATAAACGATGACCAAATATTCATTTTTTTTTTGCAAAATGCAAGCAGAATAAATACAAAGAAAATTATATCTAGACATACTCAAAATGCTAACCATGAAAATAGAAAAAAAATCTTGAATGTAGACAGAGGGGGAAAATAAAGACATTACATACAGGAGGACAGTGATATAAAAGATGACCTCTCAGCAAAACAATGGAGAAAAGAACATAGAATAACAACTTTAAGATTCTTTAAAAAAACTACCAGTTTAGAATTTTACATGTAGCAATATATTTTAAATCATAAAGCAAAACAAAGACATTTTATTTATTTTTATTTTTTATTATTATGTTAATCACCATACATTGCATCATTAGTTTTTGATGTAGTGTCCCATGATTCATTAGACATTCTAAATAAATAAAAACTTAATGAATTTTTAGCCAGCAGACTTAAACTATAAAAAATGCTAAGGGAGTGGGCGCCTGGGTGGCTCAGTTGGTTAAGCGACTGCCTTAGGCTCAGGTCATGATCCTGGAGTCCTGGGATGGAGTCCCACATCGGGCTCCTTGCTCAGGAGGGAGTCTGCTTCTCCCTCTGACCCTCTTCCCTCTCGTGCTCTCTATCTCTCATTCTCTCTCTCTCAAATAAATAAGTAAAATCTTTTAAAAAATAAATAAATAAATAAATAAAAATAAAAAAATAAAAAATGCTAAGGGAGGATCTTTCAGTATGAAGGGGAATGACATAAAATGAAACATCAGATCTATAGACAGAAGTGTCACCCAAACAGTAAGTAGTGGGTTAAATATAAAAAAAAAATATTGCTTTCTTTATTCTTAAATTCATTACATAATAAATGATTATTTAATAGGAAAATCACTCAGACAACTGGGAATAGGTGGTAGCTTTCTCAATCTGATAAATGGTAGCAATGAAACTTGTATAGCTATCCTTTTACTAGTTGTGAAATATTTAATTCTTTTACTGTTAAATTGGGTAAAAGGCAAATTTGCTTATTCTCATACCTTCTATTCAGCACTACACTGGAGGTCCTAGACTGTGCAATAGAGCAAAAAAAGAAAATAAAAAGCAAAAGAACCAGAAAAGAGTAAATAACATTGTTGCTATTGGCAAGTGGCAGACATGTTTGTGTAGAAAACTCCTAAGAAAAATAGTATAAAACTGTTAAAAAGTGAACTTTACCTTTCTCACTGGATACAGGGCCAAGATACAAAAATCAAAGAATTGAAAAAAAAACTTAAGAATTGTACCATTTACAATAGTATCAAAAAATAAAATACTTAGGAAGAAATGTAAAAAAAATATTTTTAACATTGTTACATGAAAATATAAAAAAAAAATACCAAGAGGAATTGAATAGGACCTATACAAATGAAAAAATGTATTATAAATATATCGGAAAACTCAGTTTTGTTTTGTTTTTAATTATTTTTATATTGATTTGTGGGTTTAATGTCATCCAATAAAAATCCCAAAGAGCTTTTGTGTATAAATTAAAATGTTGATTATATCCTTTATATAGAAAAACATAGAACCTAGAATAGATTTTTTTTTAAAAATCTTTAAAAAACTATGTTAAGAACTCAATTACCTGATATCAAGCTTACTTTTATGGTAAACTTCATTAAGTGAGACTGATGTATTGCTGTAAAGATAGGCAAACAGATCAATGGAACAGAATTAGTCAAGAAATATAATCACATATACATGATTTGATATGTAGAAATATAGCCTCCCAAAGATGTCCACATCTTAATCCTCCAAACCTGTGCAGGCAGAATTAAGATTGCTAATCAGCTGATCTTAACATAGGGAGATTATCTCAGATTATCTACGTGGGTCCAATGTAATCACAGTGTTCTTAAAAATGGGAGAAGATCACTATATTTGTATCTTTGGGGTAAATCCCCAGTTGTGCAATTGCTGGGTCATAGGCCAGCTCTATTTTCAACTTTTGAGGAACCTCCATATTGTTTTCCAGAGTGGCTGCACCAGCTTGCATTCCCACCAACAGTGTAGGAGGGTTCCCCTTTCTCCAAATCCCCGCCAACATCTGTTGTTTCCTGATTTGTTAATTTGAGCCATTCTGACTGGAGTGAAGTGGTATCTCATTGAGGTTTTGATTTGGATTTCCCTGATGCCAAGTGATGTTGAACACTTTTTCCTGTGTCTGTTGGCCATTTGGATGTCTTCTTTGGAAAAATGTCTGTTCATGTCTTCTGCCCATTTCTTGATAGGATCATTTGTTTTTTGGGTGTTGAGTTTGATAAGTTCTTTATAGATTTTGGATACTAGCCCTTTATCTGATACGTCATTTGCAAATATCTTCTTCTATTCTGTCGGTTGCCTTTTGCTTTTGTTGACTGTTTCTTTTGCTGTGCAAAAGCCTTTTATCTTGATGAAGTCCCAATAGTTCATTTTGCCCTTGCTTCCCTTGCCTTTGGCGATGTTTCTAGGAAGAAGTTGCTGCGGCTGAGGTCGAAGAGGTTGCTGCCTGTGTTCTCCTTTAGGATGCTGATGGACTCTGTCTCACATTTAGGTCTTTCAACCATTTGGAGTCTATTTTTGTGTGTGGTGTAAGGAAATGGTCCAGTTTCAATCTTCTGCATGTGGCTGTCCAATTTCCCCAACACCATTTGTTGAAGAGACTCTTTTTTCCATTGGACATTCTTTCCTGCTTTGTCGAAGATGAGTTGACCATGGAGTTGAGGATCCATTCCTGGGCTCTCTATTCTGTTCCATTGATCTATGCGTCTGTTTTATGTGTCAGTACCATGCTGTTTTGATGATGACAGCTTTGTAATAGAACTTGAAGTCCGGAATTGTGATGCCACCAGCTTTGTTTTCTTTTTCAACATTCCTCTGGCTATTCGGGGTCTTTTCTGGTTCCATACAAATTTTAGGATTATTTGTTCCATTTCCTTGAAAAAAGTTGATGGTATTTTGATAGGGATTGCATTAAATGTGTAGATTGCTCTAGGTAGCATTGCCATCTTCACAATGTTTGTTCTTCCAATCCCTGAGCATGGAACGTTTTTCCACTTCTTTGTGTCTTCCTCAATTTCTTTCATGAGTATTTTATAGTTTTCTGAGTACAGATTCTTTGCCTCTTTGGTTAGATTTATTCCTAGGTATCTTACAATTTTGGGTGCAATTGTAAATGGGATCGACTCCTTCATTTCTCTCTCTTCTGTCTTGTTGTTGGTGTATAAGAATGCCACTGATTTCGGTGCATTGATTTTATATCCTGCCACTTTACTGAATTCCTGTATGAGTTCTAGCAGTTTTGGAGTGGAGTCTTTTGGGTTTTCCACATAAAGTATCATATCATCTGCAAAGAGTGAGAGTTTGACTTCCTCTTTGCTGATTTGGATGCCTTTGATTTCTTTTTGTTGTCTAATTGCTGTGGCTAGGACTTCTAGTACTATGTTGAATAACAGTGGTGATAGTGGACATCCCTGCCATATTACCGAACTTAGGGGGAAAGCTCTCAGTTTTTGCCCATTGAGAATGATATTCGCTGTGGGTTTTTCATAGATGACTTTTATGATACTGAGGTATGTACCCTCTATCCCTATAGTCTGAAGAGTTTTGATCAAGAAAGGATGTTGTACTTTGTCAAATGCTTTTTCAGCATCTGTTGAGAGGATCGTATGGTTCTTGTTCTCTTTTATTAATGTATTGTATCATGTTGATTGATTTGCGGATGTTGAACCAAACTTGCAGCCCAGGGATAAATCCAAAGGGGTACGTGCACCCCGTTGTCTACAGCAGCAATGTCCACAATAGCCAAACTATGGAAAGAGTCAAGATGTCCATCAACAGATGAATGGATAAAGAAGATGTGATATATATACACAATGGAATATTAGGCAGCCATCAAAAGGAATGAAATCTTGCCATTTGCAATGATGTGGATGGAACTGGAGGGTATTATGCTGAGCGAAATAAGTCAATCAGAGAAAGACATGTATCATATGATCTCACTGATATGAAGAATTCTTAATGTCAGGAAACAAACTGAGGGTTGCTGGAGTGGTGGGGGGGTGGAAGGGATGGGGTGGCTGGGTGATAGACATTGGGGAGGGTATGTGCTATGGTGAGCACTGTGAATTGTGTAAGACTGTTGAATCACAGACCTGTACCTCTGAAACAAATAATACATTATATGTTTAAAAAAAAGAGATAGTAGGAAGGGAAAAATAAGGCGGGGGGAATCGGAGGGGGAGATGAACCATGAGAGACTATGGACTCTGAGAAACAAACTGAGGGTTCTAGAGGGGAGGGGAGTGGGGTGATGGGTTAGCCTGGTGACGGGTATTAAAGAGGGCACGTAGTGAATGGAGCACTGGGTGTTATATGCAAACGATGAATCATGGAACACTACATCAAAAACTAATGATGTATGGTGATTAACATAACATAATGAAATAAAAAGAAATGTAAAAAAAAAAGTGGAAGAAGAAAACAGAGGAGTTTCAAAGGGAAATGTGACAATGGAAGAAAAGCAGGGTGATGATTTTGAAGATGGAGGAAAGTGGTCATGAGCCAAGGAATGTGGATGGCCTCTAGAAGCTAGAAAAGGCAAAGAAACAGATTCTCCTCTAGAGCCCCCAGAGAGTACCACAGCCCTGCCAACACTTTAATTTTGCCTAGGAAGACCCATATTGAAATCCTAGTTACAGAATTGTAAGATAATCATTTCATGTTATTTTCAGTCATTACATTTGTGGAAATTTGCTATAGCATCAATAGATGAAGAGTGGAAAGAAAAAGACAAGTAGGGTAAGGAGGAATTGGTATGTTGGGGGGGAACTTATTAAATAGTTGGTTAGGTAAGTCTAATTGAGGAGATGAGAACTGAGCAAAAACCTGAAGGCCTGAAGAGATGAGTGACATAGTTGAGTATCTGCAGGATAGGCAAAAAAAGCAGCTATAAAATCTTAAAGCAGGGATTTTCCTGGCATGTTTGAAAATAGCATAGCAGTCAGTGTGACTGGAAAAGTGTAGACCAAGGGGAGAGTAGGAGGAGAGGACTGAGTCACTGGCTTACATTTTAGATTGATCTCTGTTGCAAGGTAAGAAATGCAAAGAGGAAATTGTGAATGAGTAACAAAAAGTTATACGATCAATGGAATGGTGCTCTTAATGGATTTGAAAGCATGTTGGGTTTGGGAATGCTAGAAAGAATGAGCTTGAAAATTAGGAAGAGGTGGTCAGAGAAGAGGTTGCATGGCATTGGATTTATGAAAATATCACTCTTAGTAGTAACGCCAAGGTCTGCTTTCATGAATGACCACAGGAGTGAGTGGTTGAGGTAGGGTTGACACCATCACTGGTGAGCTATGGGTAGAACTGAAATGCCAAAGGGAAAGAAAGATTGTTTTTAATGCATAAATTGGTGTAAATATGCCAGAAATGGAATGGATCATTAGAAGTTGGGGAATAAACAGGCTTTGTTAAATGACAAGAGCAATCAAGGTTATAAAACCTATAAGTAAATGGGTACCAAAGCTGGGGATTTTTAGAGGACAGTAAGGGAGAATATCTTGAAACAACAATGAGAAGCCCAGTCATATTAAGCCTGTGAGCCAATCTGAAAACAAACAAACAAAACAAACAAAACACAAACAAACACAAAAACAGGTCCCAAGGGAGCCATGATGGCAAAGGATAGCCAGTTTTATGGTAAGAAAACATTGATGGATTTGAGGTTAACGTTTTTGAGATCTTACACAAATTCATCTAATTTTGAAACCATTTTTGATACATAATCCTGCCTGTAATGATATCTGGGAAATGTAGTTTTCAGCTAAGTTTTGCAGTACAAAAAAACTTCTGAGGAGGTGAGAATCAGTCATCAACTAATCATATTCAACTTAATTATGGTATCCCTTTTGAATCTTGAAAGCTTGCTGAATTTAAAGGGACCTACGTTCCTTCTATCATCTGCTTCACATTTGTAAAATGTTATTTCTATCCTCAAACTCAATTTATAATCCAAGATGGTTGGTACAGCCACCATCACCATGTGCTCATTTTATGAAAAAGAGAAAGGGAAAAGCAGGAAATAGCCAAAGTATGTGCTTCCTAACTGACCAAACTGCCTTCCACCAAATACCAAATACTCTTTTTAATGTCACTGACGACAATTTAGTCACATGCCCATATTTAGCTATAGCGGAGGCTAGGAAATGTATTATTTTGGCTGGGAACACTGCTTTATTGAATAAAATTAGGATTCTATTTCTAAGATAGAAGGGATAGAGGATATTTGGAAGGCATCTCTGTTTCTGCAACTTTGGGGATAGCAGGCAGGCTTTAGGAGGATTCATATGAATGAGGTTGAATAACCGTGGGATTTTTCTTTAAAGAGCTTAATATTAGATAATTACATTATAGTACTAAGAAAAATGCAACTCATATGGAGCAATAATTAAGAACTATATATATTTTATAAACTAAAAGAGGAATTGATAATAACAGGTAAATGTGTCATATTTATAGTAATTTTTCCCAAACGGTCCTGTATAATTTCATATATTTCTTAATAATTAAGAAATCTTGATATGTTTGTACGTATCTTGCATACATTGGCTTTCATATCTTAAATTTCAACATTTTAAAAGAGTAAGTCATTTTTTTTTGTCCTTGGATCATTATTCTATGACATTAGTGAGAAATTCATCTTTTATTAATAATATATATTAAGCACCTATAATAGGTGAGGTATTATATATGGAAAAGGTATAGTGTTGATCAGGAAGAACAGGGCTATATGTTTAAGGAACTTACCCTCCAGTGGGGAGAAGAAACATTTGAATATGAACATTTGTAGTGCCTTGGGAAAGGATGTACCCAGTGTTATGCAAGCAAATACACAGAGGTACCTATGGAGTGATGTGTGGGATAACAGATAGGTCTCTCTGGAAGAGCTGATGTTTAAGTTGAAATCTAAATGATAATTCTGACCTAGAAAAGAGAGGAGAAATCCAAATAGAGTAACAGGTATGGGGAAGAGCAAACAAAAGTCCATGAGGAGAAAGAAAAGAATGAAGGAAAATCAGTGGCAAAAGATGAAATGATCTGTAAGGTTGATGGAGTTCAGGTTACAAAGGTATTTTTAGGTCATACAAGATTTTGAACTGTATACTAAAAGCAATAAAAAGATCTTGGTGAGTTCTAGGTAGGAAAGGGATGTGATCAGCTTTGCATTTCATAGTAATTAATATGAATGCAAAGTGGAGCCCGAATTTGAAGAGAACACTGAGGGTAGGACACGCTTAGAAGATTGTTGACTGATACTTGAATTCGATTAGGAAGAGGGTATCCAGATGAATAGGATAGATGGATAATGAGGAAGGGACATGGATCTTTTAAAAATATATTGTTGAAATTATGGAACACAGATAGGAAAGTGGAGGATGGCTGAGAGGGAAAAGTGAAGGGAACCATATGATGGAGATTTTATTTATTTTATTTATTATTTATTTATTTAGGTGTAAAAGGTGGTTTTATTAAAGCATGGGGACAGGACCTGTGGGCAGAAAGAGCTGCTGGGATGGAGATGTTAATGATAGGAAACAATAGGTAGGATGAAAGCCTTTGAGAGATCAAAACAGAAGAGACCAGATTATCTGATTTAGTGATTTGAGAGAGAAGATTTTTAGGTGATAACAGCGTAGGTGGGGAAGGGTGTTGAGCAGAGTGCAAAGAAAAAAAAAACCAACAAAACATTGGAGGTGTATGGGTTAAAAAGCAAGGAGACCAGGATATTGAGGATATTGAACAGATATTGATTTGCAAAGGAAGACTCTGAGCCAAATGGCAAGTTTTCAGTGAACAAAGTGGGGTACCTGGTTAGATGAAAATCAACAGAAAGTAGCAGAGGTGGAAGCTGAATCTCACAAAATAGCATAAAAGACAGAGGGTTTTGTTTTTGTTTTTGTTTTGTTTTTATGTATACTTTTATAAAAATACGAAGGAGTAACATCCCTGAGGATTAATGGGGTCCAATTCTGACTTTTCACAATTATAATGAGTGATGGAGTAAGAAGAGATTTTGTAAAAACATAACAGCTTTCAGTTAGGTTCAAAGTGTGAAAGTGAGGTTTCATAAAATGTCTAAGAGTGTAGGGGAGAGTTATTTCTGGCCTGTGCCTGGCAGAATGGGTCCTGCAAAGAAGGGTGGCAAGAAGAGCCTTTTTGCCATCAAAGAGGCAGTGACTGGAGAACATACTACCAACATTTGCAAGTGCATCCTTGAAGCAGGCGTCAAAGAGAGTGCCCCTCGGACAATCAGAGATTCAGAAATTTGCCATGAAGGAGATGAGAACATGAAATATGCCTGTTGACACCAGGCTTAACAAAGCTGTCTAGGAGTTTAAAGCTTTATTGGCTAAGCATGGCCCATACACATGAATCAGTTTAAAAGCAATATATTGAATTATGAAGAGTTAGTCATGTGCTACAGATTATATCACTTTAAAAAATAGTGGAAACAGAGTCATATAATCAAAGTAGATATTTTGGAAAGGAAAAATGGGGAATGATTTTTTTTTTTTTACTGGTAATTACAGCTCTTTTGAAAATCAGAACCTCTTTTCATGAGTAACGTCTTTTCATTCACAATAAGTTGCAATAGAATTCTTTAGCTATTAACACAAGCCTAGTAAGAAAATTAGATGAATAAACTTTTTTCAGAGTGCCAGTGAAAAGACTTGAGTTTATATGTCGGTTCTATTTTTATCAGCTTTTTGACTTTTGGCGGTTTCAATTTGTATAGAAGTAGGGATAATAACTAGTGTAAATACGATGATTAAATAATATGCGTTGCTATTAAATGTATGCTAACAAATACATTGCTGAGGAAATGAAGATGTGATTCTCATTTCCAGAGTGTAATGAGCAACAATATTTTTATTATTATTTGGATTCCATGTATTGGAGCTGTTTTTTAACAGTGGAGAACAAACAGTGTAGCTGCTTGAAAAACTCAACAGTGGGAAAAATTCTGCAAAATCTAGGAGCTTTTATCTTTTTTTTTTTGGTTTTATTCATGAACACCTGTACTAAATATATGTTACCTACACTGTTCCTACTAAAAATATGGAGTACCGTATGTGAAATATATGGGAAAGGATAAAAGACTGGAGAACAAATGGGAACAATAAAATGATGCTATTATTTCTGCAGTTTCTTCCAAGTTTCCCAGCATAGGAAGAAAAGAAGGATATTCAGTTTTCATAATACGCACCAAAATATGGTGTGTCCCCGAACTGTAGTGTTAACAAATGTAGGGGCAACAGAAATGATCACACTTCTGAGTCTTAGGCCAGTAAAAATTAATATTTAAAGTAAAACGCCAATAAAATCCATTTCTTAAATGCGTGATAGTTTCTTACAAAATAAAAAAATATTGTCTTACCTTTTGTTCAGTAACTTCCTCTAAGTTCAAGGTGGGTTTTTACCATAAAATGGAGGATTTCATCATATTCTGAATCAAAATCCAAATTTTGATGTCCTCGTCAAATGTTCTCTTACCTCCTTCCAAAGTTCAGTTAACAATATTTGCCTGGTCTGCTATTCAGGGCTAATAAACATGCTTGAGCAGATGGGCTGATTGTTAATCAGCCAGTGACAGCACTCAGATTCTGCCGAAATGTGCTTTGCTATGGTGCACACATCTGCACTATATACCTTCCCTTGGTGATGGTGAGACCTCTAGAACCATATTTTCTTTTCTAAAGGTACATACCTTTCTCTGGAGTTTTATTTTCTTTACAAGGGCCATATATCAGATGGGAGAAATGTCACTCTTATGGTTTTTAATGAACTCAGGGAATACATAGCTTGACCACATTGGGTGGATGCTAGAGATCTTACCCTCCCAACAATACACTGGTTGGGTTTATCTTGAAGGAGCAATCAAAAAAAAAAACGTCCACAAAGTGGCTCTGTTACCTCTGGAAATACAGGAACAGGCTCTACGTGCTCTCCCAAATCCTGTTGCCGGGCACACTCTGTGCAATACCTTAAGGCATATTCGACCTTAGCAAAGCCTTCAATTATTTTTATTCAAATTCTGAATTCAATAGCTAATCATCTCCATAGATTAACCACTCCTGATTTTATACATTTTAATATATGTTCTTAGCATTTTTACATGAATATCATTTTACATTTCTTATTCAAATTAAATTTTATATGCCAATAGGACTATCTAAGTTGGGTGTGAATTCCTAACCTAAAACTATTTCTCACTCTGTATTTCTTTGTTCTTTCATTCTTACGTATCACAATTAGAAATATCTTCCTTTCTTAAGAAAAACTATGGTTTGTGTATAATTTAAGATTGAAAGTTATTTCACAGTATTATATTTAACTCCTTTTTTGAATCCACAATGCATTATGTTATTTTGTTTACATTTATTAACTTATGTGACTATTATTTATTATTATGTGTAATTAAAATATTGTAGTTTTCTGATTTTGTGTTTCAAAAATCAGGAGTCATGTCTATAATAATCGCTTTCAATAGAAGCAATGGTGGTTGTACGGGCAAAAAAACAATATTTAAATACAGAATCCAGATTTTGTCCATATCATGTCCTTTATATATTCTGAGAAAGTATATAATTAAATTTACGTTTTATTTTTCACATAAAGAATTGGTAAGTAAAGTAACTATGAAGGAAACTGATAAGAATGTTGAAGTGTATCGTTTCTGGATCTCAGTGATTAGGTTATTATTTTGTCTCAGACTTTATACCTTCTGAAGTTAAGAGTGGATTATTTTCAACTAAGAAGTAAACAATTACTCATGGTTGGAATTAGAAGCTTTATGGCACTCCTTTGGTTGTAGTGTTCAAAAAGGGAACATCATTGCCTAGAAGGGAAATGAATACATGCCATAAGACATCTTTTGCAGTCAGTGATGTTTTCTTGTGCTTCTATTATTGTACTGTAGGAAAGACTAGTAAAAGTGTATCCTAATAATTGCAGGGTGGTAAATCAACTTCAATATAAGAAATGAACCTAAATATAAAAAGTTAAGGAAAGTATCTTATCTTAGTAATTGACAACATATTTGATAGAGCTAGTTCAAGGAATATTTGTAAACTTCGTGAAGTTTGGTTTGGGGTCTTCCCATAACCTCCATTCTTCTAATACATGTTCCGGTTATCCTTTGACATCTTGAGGCCCTTCTGTGCCAGGCTGTATTCTCCCAGTATTTATATCCATACCCTAGTTCTCCTGGAGTTTTTACAGGGATGGTGCTAACTGCTAGTTTTGACTTTATATAGACTTTGGAAAGATTTAGGAGATACTGAATCACAAGACAATACTTTCAGGCTGTATATAAAATCAAAACTATTTTTCCAAGACTAAGATTGTTTGGTAGAGTTTTCCAAAGCATACATGACATATTATTACAGTAAGTTGAATGCAGAGCTGATATGACAATCCAATTGTCTTCTATTAATTCAGACATTAAAGAGATTTACAGAAATGTAAAGCAATGAACACCTCTTACCATTCTTTTTGTTTTGGAAAATATAAGTGGGTAGTGTATGTAAGTACCTGATAATTAGCTTTTTTTATTATAAGTGTCTGATATTAATCTTTGATTGCTGAGAAATCTGTTTTAAAGACATCTATCTAGAATAAACATGTTGCCAGCTACACAACTAGATAAAGAGCCAGACTGCCTCACCCATGAAGTTCTCCTTTTAGAAAACCCTGGGTAATCTAGATAATTGACGGCTAGAGTGACCCTCTTTTTCCTTCCCTGCACTTTAATTCCCACTCTTATGTTTTAAATTCACCAATAAAGGCACCCCCTCCTTTACCCCAATAAGGGCAGAACACCAAGTCTGTTCTCTCTCTACCTCACTGTGTGGCCCCGGGCATACCTTGTACCTTTCAGGACTTGTGAGTAATAAACTTTTTTTTCCCCCCAAATTCCCTGATGGTTGTAGCTGAGGTGTGTCTTGCAATCATAAGGGCCACAGGGGCGCCTGGGTGGTTCAGTCAGTTGAGCATCGGACTCTTCATTCTGGCTCAGGTTATGATCTCAGGGTCCTGGGATGGAGCCTTATCTGGAGCTTGGTGATCAGCAGGGAGTCTTCTTGAGTATTTCTCTCTCTCTCCCTCTGCCCCTCCATCCACTCATGCTCGCGCTCTCTTTCTCTCTCTCAAATGAATGAATAAATTGTTTTTTTTTTTTTAAATAAGAACCACAAAAGCTAGTCCACTCACAACATTGGTTTGGGTTGGGAAATTGTCTATGGGGCTCCCATAAGTAACAGGAGCCCAGGTGAGTGCCCACAGGCATTTCCATGGATGCACTATCTGTATGTTGAGACTGACACAAAACAATGTTTTTTTCATTAAAAGTATGACATTTATGTTAATGTGTAAATGGTTTATTATTGCTATTTTAAAATCAATCAATAAAAATTTATAGAATTTATCATTTGAATTACTAATGCTAAATACAGAGAGCTATAACCTGCATAAGCAAGAGTTCCTTGGGGTCCTTGATCAATTTTAAGAATGTAAAGGGATCCTGAGACCAAAAATTTGAGAATCACTGTGCTAGACAATTTGAAACACTGAGTGGTAATGAATGGGGTATTAAATGAATAATATTTCAGTTAATAAATTTATATATTATAGAAGCTTCCTGGAATGTTGAGGTTTTACCCAAAGTAATAAACTTAAGATTTTATCATGGCTCTGAGGGAGGAAGGTGGTCAGGGCAGACAAGCCCCATTCTATAATAGAAAAGGAATCTATTTACTTGTTGCAGAACTGGCAGTGATGGATTTTCAGATTCTGAATACAGGTTACTGACTCTACCATGATATGGGTTTTGTACTTTAAAAAAAAGTAGAGCAGGTAGCAGATGGAACCCCATGTGTCTTAAACCATTTTCTGAACTTGTGAATGTTTTTTCTGTTCCTAAAGGATCACTATAATTACATGTGCTATTTTGGTTAGTTCTATGGAGGAAAAAATTTTCAAGTTATGTAAAAAAAAGCTTGTTCTAATTTTATTTATTTAGTTATTAAAGCATGATGACATTCCTGAAGATACCTGAATACTTAAATTTTACTAAGCAATTAATTTTTTTATGACTGAATATCTTCTGTTGAACTTAAATAATGTATCAGGTGAACTGTAAATATAAAATGTAAACTGTGAAAATGTACATATCCAATTTAATTATGTGAGTCTTTGTTGAAAATCATATTAATCATTCCTTGAAAGCCTGATGAAAATAACCTTTGAACTGCCCAGGTGGAAAAATCTAAATGCAACAAAACAGGGAAAAAGGAATGTAAGAAGATAGATATTGAATGGTCTGTTCATATATGTATGTAAATATTTATATATTTTATATACTTTATATATATCTTAATATATATTTTAAAGATTTATTTATTTATTTTAAAGAGAGAAAGAGGGTGGGGGTAGGAGCAGAGGGAGAGGGAGAGAGAAACTCAGACTCCTCATTGAGCATGGAGCCCTAGGGGCAGGGCTGTATCTCACAACCCTGAGATCAGGACCTGAGCAGAAACCAAAGAGTACTGAGTGTAACCAACTGTACCGACTAGGCCACCCAGGTGCCCCTGAATGGTCTACTTATAAAAACAATATAAATGTTGAAAATTTTAGTTTAAATATGGCTAATGCATCTTCTGCTCAGGATTTTTATTTCAGTTTGCAGTTAGTGCACATTAATTGCCAGAATATTTTGTTTGGCACATTTCATCCAAACCTTTAAAATAAATAAAATTAAGATAGTTTCAAATTTACATAAATTAAAAAACTGTATTTTACATATGTTATATATGTATTTCATGTTTCACATATATTTATATTTTATATATGTATTATATTTTCTTTATTTTATACATGTATTAAATTTATATTTTGTTGATACATATTATAAACCCATAATTTTTCTTTATTTTATACATGTATTATATTTTATAATTCTCTGTATTTTATATATGCATGATATTTATATATTTTTTTAATATTTCATTTATTTATTTGAAAGAGAGAGCATGATCCGGGGGAGAGTCAGAGGGAGAGGATCAAGGAGACTCCCCCCTGAGCAGGGAATCCCTGACCAGGACTCCATCCCAGGACCCTGAAATCATGACCTGAGCCAAAGTCAGACACTGAGCTGACTGAGCTACCCAAGTGCCCCCATGATATTTCTATTTTATTTATATATATGTTATGTGTATATAACATATATATATATCTATCCACATATGGATAGATATATTTATATCCATGTGTGTGTGTGTGTGTGTGTGTGTGTGTGTGTGTATCCATACTGAATCATGGGAAAAATTAAAATATATTATCAGTTCTTTAAAGGAGTAAAGATAATATTCTAGGTCAGTTCTCCCAAATATCTATTCAACTAAAGAGTGTTCCCATGAAATTTTATAAAAGTTCAGCTAAAAAACATGTTTATGAAATAAGCCTTTGGAATATTGCATATTTGTTCTATCTTGGAAAATTACAATGCACATTAGGGTTTTTAATACTCAGAAGTGTCCCAACAAAGAGACGTGTGTTTTCTGTGTGTGTGTGTGTGTGTGTGTGTGTGTGCATGTAATTTGATCTTGGAAACGTTTGTTTTGCAAAATCAATGAACAATTCTAAATTATAGATTTAGATATCTAAGAAAACTGAATTGGAATGGATTATTAGAGTTGTTTTTAATTTGAGTAAAACTTGAATTCGCCATTTCTAAATTTCTTTATGCCCGAAATTAGGAAAGAAAAAATTTTATCTTGTTTAAACAAGAAAAAAATGTATTCTATAAAAGTGCTTTGTGAATAAATCTCATCTGGACAAATATAAAATATGTCAGATATTAGAAATATGATGACTATGCCTTATTCAAATATAAAGCTTTAAAAATAACCCTTTGCATTTTTCATGCCTTCTACCTGCTTTTTGCCCCAACAGGTTTAGATATAAAACCCATTCACATCTATATTGTTGTCTTTTTAAAACCTGAAATGCTATTACTTATTTTGATATGTTATCTCAGTTGTCTCTTAAAGGATATTTTATTGGATAGATACAATTTTCTAAATGGTCTTTGGATATGGATAGATTATTAGTGAAGGAAACTGAATTAAGATTGCCTTATAAGTACTATTATCTCACTTAGTGTTTTTGTGATGTGTTAATGTGCTAGCCATATTGTCCAATAGGATGTGACATAAAGTCAGAGGCGGCTAGTAAATTATTAACCTTAACGCTCATAATGAAAGACATTTTACTTTATTTTATTTTTTAAATGAAAGATATTTTAAATGAACAGATTTTTTTTAAATACAAAATTGAGATACTTATATATTCTCTATTTGGGATCATCAAAGTTAGAATTCAAGAGAAAGCTTGCTTTATTAATTTCTTCTGCAATTTAATAGATGTCTGGTTGGACCATGTGTGCATTGAGCTTACTCAATTTAATTATTTATAATTAAAGTAATAGTATATTTCAAGTAATTGTTTTTCAAATTGGTTAGAATTTTTTAAAATATCAAGTTGTCCAATATCAGAACCACATGGTCACACGTGGCTATCAAGCAACTGAAATGGGAGTAGTCCAAATTGAGATGCGTTCTAAGTGTAAAATACACAGTAGATTTTGAAGGCATATGAAGCAAAGTTTATAAAATATCTAATTAATATCTTTATTTTTTAATTTTGAGATAACATTTGAATATGTTGTGTTAAAATACATTATCAAATTAGCTTCACTTGTTTCATTTTACTTTTTAAATGTCATTACTAGACATTAATGTGGTTCTCATATTTCTATTGGATAATATTGCTCTAACAGATCATTATGAAATCTGTAAATTAGAAAAGCTTTACAATCTCCTTTCCAACTTCCTATCTTTTATTCTTTGACTTGTGTATGGTATGAATCCAATCTCATTTTTTTGTATATGGATACCCAGTGTTTCCAGCACCAGTTTTTGAAGAGACTATCCCACATCTATGTTTTCTTGGCATCCACGTCAAAAAATCATTTGACTATGTATGTATGGATTTATTTTGGGGCTCTCTGTTTTTTTTTTTCCTTTGGTCTACATATCTGTTTTTATGCCAGGGCTATCCTGTTTCAGTTATTGTAGCTTTGTAATATATTCTGAAATCTTGAAATGTGATGACTCCAGCTTTGTTCTTTTTTCTCAAGATTGCTTTGGCTAGGGCGCCTGGGTGGCTCAGTTGGTTAAGCGACTGCCTTCGTCTCAGGTCATGATCCTGGAGTCCCGGGATCGAGTCCCACATCGGGCTTCCTGCTCGGCGGGGAGTCTGCTTCTCCCTCTGACCCTCTTCCCTCTCGTGCTCTCTATCTCTCATTCTCTCTCTCTCAAATAAATAAAAATCTTAAAAAAAAGTATATAAAAAAGATTGCTTTGGCTAATTGGGATCTTTTGTGATTCCATAGGAATTTTAGGATTTTTAAAATATTTCTGAAAAAGATGCCATTGAGATTTTGATAGGTATTGCATGGAATCTGTAGATCACTCTGTCCATCACAGAAGTATGGACATTTAACAATATTAATTCTTCCTATCTATGAACTGTAGGTCTTTGCATTTGTTTATGCCTGCTTTAATTTCATTCATCAGTATTTTACTGTTTCAGTATACAAGTCTTTCATCCTTGGTTGAGTTTATTCTTAAGTATTTATTATTTTTGATGATATTGTTAGTGGGATTGTTTTCTTAACAGTTATGCTTCTTAAAAGTGGAATTGAAGGTTTAATATTAACATCTTTATTTTCTTGTTATATGAGAATTCAGAGATGTGAATTTTTATTTCATAGTATTGTAGTTGCATATCACATATTTTGATACATTGTATAATCAGTACATTCAATTAAACATTTTTGACATTTCCTGAGTAATTTTACTTTGACCTGTGAGATATTTAAAAGTGTTTTATTTAATTTTCAAATATATGTGATTCTTTCTAGATTACTAGTGTAACTGTTTTCCAATTTAATTCATGGGGTCAGATGAGTAACTCTAAGTTTTTATACATTTGTATTTTATTGAGATGCTTTTAGTAGTTCTGCGTGTGGTCTGTTATGGTGTATATTCTTTCAAGAACACATAAACTCAAAAAGAGTATGTTCTATAATTGTAATATATACGGCATTAGGTTAAGTTTGTTGACATAAATCTTCGGCTCATGTGTTTTTTGTCTAGTCATATTATCAAGTACTGAGGAGGGTATTGTGACTATGTTTGTTTTGCTCATTAATTCTGTTAGTTTTAGGTTCAGGAATTTTGAAACTCTCTTATGAGGGCTCCGAATATTTGTGACTGTTGGGATGTCTTTATGAACTAATCTTTTCAGCAAGAAATTCCCCTCTATCTCAACGTTGTCCTGAAGTCTATTTTGTCTGATATAGAAATACACCCTACGTTTATCATGCTTATGATATATGTTTTCTCATTCTTTTATTTTCAAGTGGTTTGTGTCTTTATATTTAAAGTGAATCTCTTGTTGATGGAAGAAAGTTGAGTTTTTCTTCTTGTTCATTCTGACAATCTTTGCCATTTAATTGAAATACAAATTAATTGGAATGCATATTCCATTTACATTTTATGTAATTTTTGGTATGACATGGTAAGTTCTACCACTTTGCAAGTTATTCTCAATTTGTCACATATATTTTTTTTTCTTTCTACATCCCTCCTTTTCTGTGAACATATTGGTTAATGTGTTATCTATATTATACCATGTATTCATTTTTTATATTACTAATTTCCTGGCATTATTTTTATTTGTTTATCTCAGTGGTTGCTCTCAAAACTAAAATATATATCCTTAATTTATCACCAAAACAGTACTGGAGTGGATGCACTAATATCAGAAAAAAATGGACTTTAAGATTTAAAAAAAAATGCCACTGAGACAAAAGACATTTTAAAATTATGAGAAGGCCAATTCATTAAGATAGAGCATTAAAAAAAATGTACCCAAGAACAGAGCCAAAACATAAAGCAAAAAATGACAACATTGAAGGAAGGAATAGGCAGTTCAGCAATAATAGTTGGAAATTTAACTATCCCACTTTCAACAATAGTCAAAAAACCTAGGCTGTGGATCAACATGGAAAGAGAAGACTTGAAACTCACTATATACCAAATAGTTACTTGGACATTTAGACACCACTAAATGGACATTTAGACACCACTTAATGAACAGCCGCAAAAGACACATTCTTTTCTGCACATAAGGGACATTCTGAAGGATAAACTAAATGCTAGGCCACAGATTAAGCCTCTATAAGTTTAAAGATTGAAGTCATACAAAAATCTTCTCTGACAAAATTGGAATTAAATTAGAGATCAACAATAGAAGAAAATTTGGGAAATTCACATATATGTGGCAATCAAACAACATATTTGTAAATAGCTAATGGGACAAGGAAGTAATTATAAGAAAACAATTAAACATTTATTAAGATGAAGAAACTAAAAGCATAACGTACTAAAACTTATTGGATACAGCTAAAAGTAGGACTCAGAGGGAAATCTATAGTTGTAAATACCCATATTAAAGTAGAAGAATGACCTCAAATTGATAAGCTAAACTTTCCCTTTAAAAAGAGGGGAAGGTGTGCCTGGGTGGCTCAGTTGGTTAAGTAGCTGGTTCTTGATTTCAGCTCAGATCATCATCTCAGGGTCATGAGAATCCAGCCCTACATGGGGCCCTGCGCTCAGCAGGGAGTCTGCTTGAGGATTCTCTCTCTCCCTACCTCCCTGCCTCTCCCCCCCAACTCTCTCTTGCACATGTGCTGTTTCTCTCTCTCTCTCTCAAATAAATAAATCTTTAAAAACATTTAAAAAAATAAAAAGAATAGAGGGAAAACTATGCCCAAAGCAAGTAGAAGGAAAGAAATTACAAACATTAGAGTAGATATAAATGACATAAAAAATAGAAAAACAGAGAATCAATGATATTAAAGGATGGTTCTTGGAAATAATCAACCGATTTCATAAAACTTTAGATTTACTGACTAAGGAAGAAAAGAGAGATATGCAAATAACAAAAATCGGAAACAAAAATTACCACTAGCATTAAAGAAATGAAAAGGATTGCAAAATAATACTATTCGCAATTATATCCCAACAAATCAAACAATCTAGATAGAATGGACAAATTCCTAGAAACACATAAATTAACCAAAACTGCCTCAAGAGGAAAATTTCAACAGATATATATAGATATATCTTTGTTACTCAGCATTAAAAAGGAACAAAGTATCAGTACATGATACAACTTGAATAAACCTTGAAAACATGCTATTTGAGAAAAGTCAAAGACAAAATGTTGCATTATGTATGATTCCTGTTTGTTTTATGTCCAAAATATAGTCAAAACCATAGAGATAAAAGCTGATTAGAAGGTACCAGGGTATAGGGTCAGGGGATTAGGATGATTATCTAAAGACTATGTGGTGTTTTTATGAGGTGATGAAAAATTTTTAAACCTCCAGAGAGCTGGTGGTTGCAAACATCGTGAATATACTAAATGCCAATGCACTGTATACCAAACACCAATGAATTTTGTACTTTAAAATGGTTAATTGTAAATTATGTGGTTTGAATCAGTTATAGGAAATGAAGCATAGTTATCTGATCTTTGTCACAAGGAAATGTAATTGAAACCTGTTTAAATTTGCAAGTTTATTATTTGTGTAATGCTTAGATCTTACCCTTCATATAATATTTCTTAAAAATTAAAGTATCTGGCATTTTACTCTTATTAATAAAATAGCATTACATAGCTAAATTTTTTAGCTGTGGAACTATTATTTTACTTACCTAAAAAAGAAGGACAACTTTCATTAAACTGGTGATAGTACATAAGTAACACATTGAAATAGTAAATATTACTTATAAGTAAAACACTATTCTGTGTCTTGCCAAATTTCTTACAGAGATTCAGTATATTTTGGATGACATGCATCTTACTCAAGCTTAACACACTTAGTGATTAAAATAATAATAGTGGCACCTGGGTGGCTCAGTCGATAAGGTGTCCGACTCTTGATTTCTGCTCAGGTCATAATCTCAGGGTCCTGGGATTGAGCCCCATGTTGGGCTCTGCACTCGTCTGCTTGAGTTTCTCTCTGTCCCTCTGCCCCTCTCCCTGCTCACACACACACAGACACACACACACACGCACACACTCTCTCTCTCTCTCTCTCTCTCAAATAAATAAATCTTTAAAAAATAGATAAAATAATAATAGAAGGTTTTATACATAATAAAATGAATGTAGAATAGAAAAAAAAACTAGAGTTGGGTTTATTTACTGCATAGTTTAATATAAATTACAATAAATTCTGGAAAATATTACAGTGGTTTCTTTGTTTTAGAGTTCAGCAAACTAGACATAACAGATATACATTATATGGCTATTGTGTCATTTTTACAAGATTCTTTTTTAATTCATTATTTAGAAGATTTAGAAACTAATGATACACTGTACTAAAATGGCTTTTCTCTTTCATCATAAAAGGACACACTAAAAATAATTAGGAATTGCATTGTAATTTAGTTGTAATGTGTATTTCAACTTAACTGACATTTATTTTTGTTCCTGAATTGTACATGAAGTTATTAGGGAAAATAGGTTAAGAAATTTAGCACATTCTATGTTTCAGGAACTGAAAACTATTGCCTCTGTTATGGTGTTTACAGTATAGTCAGTGATATCCTTAATAGGGTCACCATTCATACTGTGAATTCATCTGTCTGTTTTATAATATAATTCTGGCAAGACTGACCTGAAAATAAAGTTAATTTTACTGTATTAGTTATGACTTTCAATGGTAAAGAACAGAAACCCAACTCAACCTGCCTTTAAGAAGTAAAATAATTTAACGCCTTGTTACAACTAGAAAGTCCAGGGGTTGTTTTGGCTTCAGGAACAATTGGATCCAGGGACTGAGTTATTTCATTGGGAATTAATCTTTCTTTTTTTGACTTACTTACCTGTCTTTGGCATGATTCCCAGGCAGACTCTTGGCAAATGTTGTCATTAAATATAGCCATCATCAGCTTCAGAATTCCACCTTGGTGTTTTGGCAACTTCAGTGGGAAAAGCAAACTTCTTTACAAATGTTTCAAGTAATAGATTCTGTAAGATTCTCCTTGGCTCGACCGCATCATATCTGTCCCTGAATCAATCACTTAGCCAACCACTTGGTGCTCTGGTGAACAGATCTGTGTTATTTGATCCAGGAGTTTGGATGTGAGCCAATTGTGAAAGTCGTCCAATATTGAGAGTGAGGAAGGAATATTCACCAGAGGGACATCCTAGAGACTTCACCAGAAGATAGGTGGATCAAAGTTAGGCTAAAACCATTCATGTTCACATAACTTAAATGATAAGTTATAACCTGGATGCAGCTAAAAAATCTGCATCTGTCATGTACATTAGCCACTATACATTGCTCACATTATAAATTAACTTGTACACACACACATATTGAAACAAGTTTTGTAAGCAATGTGCTTTTCTACAGAAACATATCTCAGGTTCAATGTGAGCTATATTTACATCTTAGAAAAGAAGCCTTCTATGCAACTGGCATCAGCAATTTCAATTCTCTCAATGTTGTAAGTATAATAGAGACTGCACATTTTGAAGATTTGTATAATACTCTGATTTCTATAATAAATGGAAATAAAGATCAAATAGTAGCCACTCTAGGATTAATAGTGCATCAAATGAGAAAGTCAGCATATTGGACATGGACACACAGAAGCATATATTTTTAAGAAGTCAACATATTATCCATCACAAAAACAAGTTATGGCTACTATAACCTTAAAAAATCAGGAAGAAAGGTGCTGACATTCTTGAATATAAAGCTGTGTTATAACCTAAAATACACTCTTATTACTCAATTTTCAATGGTGTCTGTATATCCTAATTTTAAAGTAATATACTTTTTATTTTTCAAATAAATGTTGATGCTTAGTCTCAGCTCTTGGAAGGATTTACCAATAAAATTGAGTAGTTTATTTTTTAATCATTATGTGCTAGCTACCCTAGCATAAGGCAAAACAGCAAACCTGAGTATAAAATATAACAAAGTTTGTTTTCAAATATCTCACAGTCCACTAATATTTATCAACACAAAAGGGCACTGAAAATTGATGCAATTTAAAATATATAATAATAGGTGTATTATAAAGTATTGAGGGAACAAATATGAGCTGGTGAATGATTCTGTATTTGGGTGGGTAGTATGAATAAATGCCATTTAAATAATTTTTTTGGAATATAAAAGGAAATATGTCAGGTGAAGAGAGAGAGAGCCTTACATTTTGGAGGATTATTTTGAAAGATTGCATGGAGATATGCAGGGTTAAAACGTTTGGATAGATTGACTTATTTAGTGTCCATAATATATAAAAAAACCATGAAATTTCTGGGAAACTGGTGCTGGTATTGATACTTAACAATCTCAAGAGCTTGGATTTTATCCTGTAGATTAGCAATCATCAAACATTTTGGCCCCAGAAACTCCTTATACTCTTAAAACAATTGACTCCAAAGATCTTCAATCTAGTTGAATAATTTAGGTAGATAGTCTCTATAGTAGAAATTAAAACTGAAAAAAAGTTAAAATGCGCATTTTTTGAGGGGGGCAGGGGCAGAAGGAGAGAAAAATTCTTAAGCAGGTTCCACACCCAGTTCAGACCCCAATGTGAGGCTATATCCCAGGACCCTGAGATCATGACCTGAGCTGAAATCAAGAGTCAGACACTTAACTGACAGAGCATCCAGGCACCCCTCATATTTAATACTTTTTAACTGATCATGTGGATCTTCCATGCATTGACACATTTCAATTTAGAGCAAAGAATTACATTCATTAACATCATTACCAATCTTTTCTGTAGTTTTTAGGTATTTAGAAGCTGTGACAGATACAAGTTTTCCAAAACTCTAATTTTCACTTAAAAGCATGCATTTTAACATTGATACGAGATACTGTCATTTGTTTTCCTTTGAGTGACTATCTTTGTTTATTTTCAAGAAAATGTCCACCAAATACCCATATATGTGAAGTTTACCTGTCATTCCTTTAAATAAAAATGGTGTTCAATGAAAATGTGAGTAGTTCAGCTCAGATTGCAGTCACTCATGTGTTTTCCTCAAGATAACTCATATGGTATGCAGCAGAAGTTCTTTTATGTTTACTTTTCATTTTTTTACACAGTATAATGAAAAAAAAGTATATTTAATTTCAAGATTTAATACAGTTGATATGTTGTATTGCCTTATCAAGGGCATTTTTAAATGAATCTATGCAACAATCACTTTAAAAATAATGAGTCAGAGTGTGTGGCAGTGAAGAATATGTTTTCTAGAATACTCCTGTGCCATTGGCTTGATTCATGCCAACATATATGCAATTTTGCCCATTACTTTTGCACCAATAGTACAAATGTCAACACAATTAAAAGGGATGATAATTTTTAATATTATTATGAAGAGTTTTTGACTTCACAGACCCCCTGAAAGCATCTTGGGGTTGCCCAGTGTCTGTGGAACACACTTTGAGAACTGCTGTCATGGTATTGAGACACAAAGGAAAATTCAAAGTTTACATTTTAAAATTCCAAATATCTGAAAGGGATGGTTTTAAAATACTTACTTAAGGGACTCTTGGGTGGCTCAGTCATTAAGCGTCTGCCTTTGGCTCAGATCATGAACCCAGTGTCCTGGGATTGAACCCCGCATCGGGCTCCCTGTTCGGCGGGAAGCTTGCTTCTCCCTCTCCCATTCCCTCTGCTTGTTTTTCCTCTCTCTCTGTGTCTCTGTCAAATAAATAAAAATCTTTCAAAAAATAAAATAAAACATTTACTTAATATAGTGACTTTGCCATATTTGTGTTCTAGAAATTTCTTTGGTTACATGTAGAGAGTGGAGAGAGCTACAGAGGCAAGTCCTAGAGTTTTCAGTAGAACATTATTCAGTACTCCAGCTAAGAAGCAAAAGGAGACAGAAATGGGTCATAATAGTGATGGAAAAAAGTGAGGAACATGATTATTTTAGAATATGATTATTTTTAGTTATAATTGATGATTTAATGTAAAGACTGAGCCAAAATAGTGTCCATTAATGCTTCAGATATCACATCTTGTTGACCAAGTAAGTAATGATGCTATTACTTGAGACAGAGCTGGCTTACAGAATGTGTATTCAGTTGAGTTAAAGACAATGTATGACCATGCATCTTACATGCTTTTTAAAATATGTTAGCATTATGGTACTTATAAAGAATATTAGTTAAGTAGAACTGTATAGTGAGATATTAATAAGGAGTAAGAAATACGCTTAGAAAGTTAAGGCGTGCTATAGAAACTGACTCAGACTTCAGCTATACAGATGAACTCGTAGGAGGCTAGCTTGAGATTTCTTCCTCCAGTTGTGCACTTTGTAGCCCTAGTGTCTGAAGTCTTCATCAGTATTACCTAGTACCCAGCACATGCTGTGATATGGAGTAGGTGCACAAAAAATGGATGGATGAGTCAATGAACCAACAAAAATCATCAAGGAACAAAAATCCAGAGAAGACAACATAGGTGGAGATGGCATAAAATGATGGTAATAGTGCTGACCCACGGATAGACTGAATAGTACAAAATAGTCTCTTAAAAACTTGATTCTAAGAAATAATGTGTAATTTAATAATATAGGTGGCATTATAAGATGAAGGGATACTTCATATAGAATTTAAAATAATTTAGGGTGCCTGGGTGGCTCAGTTGGTTGATTGACTGCCTTCGGCTCAGGTCATGATCCTGGAGTCCTGGGATCGAGTCCCGCATCCGGCTCCCTGCTCAGCAGGGAGTCTGCTTCTCCCTCTGACCCTCCCCCTTCTCATGCTCTCTCTATCTCATTCTCGCTCTCAAATAAATAAATAAAATATTTTAAAAGAATTTAAAATAATTTAATTTTATGCAATATAAAAATATAAATGACAAAGTGTTAATATCAACAGCAAGAAGAAACTAGCAGTAAACATATACCTATATTTAAGCAAGGAGTTTCTAAGCATGAAATCAATGGAAAAAGCCAACAGGAAAATGACAAATTTTACAAAATAAAAATTAGAATACTCAAATGCTAGTAATAGAGATAAAGATAAAATACGAGTTTTAATTTATAGATAAGATATAATAAAAATACATAGATATTTTTTGCCTGTTAATACGTTTATGCTTAGCACTCTTCAAAGAGTGAAAGAACAAATAAGGATATGCTACAAGAAAAAAATACTTTTCCTAGTTGTCACAATGGAAAGAAAAGTGGCATTTATACTGTATGCCTAATTGAAGTCATATTCTGTCCTAACCTCTTTGCATTCATTCTCATTAAATACTAATTTGTGGAAATATAAACAGAAAAAGATTTTTTATTGAATTAAAGTTGAGGGGCGCCTGGGTGGCTCAGTTGGTTAAGCGACTGCCTTCGGCTCAGGTCATGATCATGGAGTCCCAGGATCGAGTCCCCCATCGGGCTCCCTGCTCAGCAGGGAGTCTGCTTCTCCCTCTGACCTTACCCCCCTCTCATGTACTCTCTCTCATTCTCTCTCTCAAATAAATAAATAAAATCTTAAAAAAAAGGTAAAGCTGACATATAATATTATACTAGTTTCAGGTGTACAACAGTGAAACAGTTCTACTTTTTAGACAGTTCTATACATTATGTAGTGCCCACCATGATAAGTATAGTTACCATCCATCGCCATACAAAGTTATTACAATATTATTGGCAAATTCACTATGCTGTACTTTTCATCCTCACTTATTTATTTTATAACTGGAAGTTTTCCCTTTTAATCCCCTTCACCTATTTTACCCATCCTCTCATCCTTCTTGAAAAATTATATGACTACCAGGAAAGATATTTTGGTAATAAGATTTGAAGTCAAATCCTTGTTAATGAGCACATTTGAGCAAAATCTCACAGAAAAAAACTTTATCCTGTCTAAATAAAAAATGTTGAAAATAGACACTACTCAGTGTGAATGAGGTGAAAAACTATTCCAATTCACTGCTTTTATGAGGGTAAAGTAGTATAAATTGTCCTTACTTTTAAATATTTCTGTATATTCTAAGTACACAGTGAATATTAGTACTTTATATTTATTATAAAAATATAAATGACTTGATCAGAGACATAGAAGGGGAATAGATAAAATTAGTATTTAGGAAGAAAATGGGAAAAAAATGTTCAAAAGCCCATGTAGTCAATTAACATTGGCAAATGCTATGTGTGTGGAGAGAGGTGAGATTGAAGCACCAAGCATGTCATTATTAGTGACATTTTTTAGGGCAATTTTCTGATCACCAGTTGTCTCAGTTCTATATGTAGTTGAAGTGTGTGTGTGTGTGTGTGTGTGTGTGTGTGTGTGTGTGTGTGAGAGAGAGAGAGACAGAGAGAGACAGAGGCAGAGGCAGATACAAAGACAGAGAGGGACAGAGAGACTGATAGAGGGAATCAACTCAAGCAATAAATAATGAGCACCTTCATCATTTAGATGAATTTCCTGATGTTCTCTTGCTATGGAAAATTGGAGGACACTTCTCTGTAATATTCAGACTGGTGCTTAACCATCTCCCTGTTTATAACTTACCCTCTTCAGTAGTTAGCCATATTAATTTTCCTCCTGAGTAATTTTGATATCATTATATTTGTGCTTATTTTCACATCAGTGTTTATAATTGAATGCTTAATATTATTTCTGAGTGTGCATTTGTTAAAATAATGGACCTCATATATCTAAGGAATTTTAATTGAAGAAATGATAAATGTGTGTCCAACAGACGTAAAAATGTCAAATTTGAGTACCTTAAATGCTTCTCTTGTAATACATTAAAGTATAATGTGAACCAGAGATCTATGTCCAGTAGTGTTAAATTTCCAAATTATTCCTACTTTTTTCTTATCTTTCCTCTTCTATTTTCCTCTTATTCCCTTATTACCTTCAGAATATGAAAGTAATAAACTTAACATATTTGTTAGTAGTAAGGACATTAACAGGGAAGCAATTTTATAAAGGGATAATAAAATAACTGCAGTCTTAGTAATTCATCAAGTAAAATAAAAAGTTCTCTACAGGTAATTAAAAACGATCAGCTGGATTCTTCCATCTGTTCTGGGAGCATGAATTCCCTGCCTTCCAAGAAATAGTTGTTTTCCTTTTACCCCTCCAGGAGCCTACATTTTATTCAATGAAAGGCAACGTTAACAGTGTAATTTGGGAAGGTCTGATAAATTTCATATGTTCATCTTTAGTCACTCTTATTCTATGTTCAAAGTAATTAAATGCCTGCTTATATTGGCACTTAATTATCTTGGGTAATGAACAGATACACAATAACAGTTTGTCAGCAAATGAATATATGTCAAATATGTCCACTTTTCTTTATTTCAGTATCACAAAACTATTCCAGACCATCATCATATTTCTCCTAACTGAAATATCCAATTTCACCCCTGCAATCCCATATTTAGAAGGTAATACAGGAGAAAATCTATGTAACTGGATTTTTAAATGAATATTTGGATAAACACTAAAAGCAGAATTCATGAAAAAAATTGATAAATTGGACTTCATTAATTGTGACAAATACACCATACTAATGTAATGCATTAATAAGGGGGGGATTGGATGTAAGATATATGGGAACTCTTTCTATTATATTTGCAATTTTTCTGTAAATCTAAAACTTCTAAAAACATTTCTTTTGAGGAAAGATCAGTATTTTAAAAAATGTAAAGGGACACCTGTGTGGCTCAGTCGGTTAAACGTCTGCCTTCAGCTCAGGTCATGAACCCAGGGTCCTGGGATCCAGTCCCCAGTTAGGCTCCTTGCTCAGTGGGGAGCCTGCTTCTTCCTCTGCATGCCGCTCTCCCCACCCCACTTGTGTGTGCACTCTCTCTCTCTCTCTCCCTCTCTGACAAATAAATAAAACCTTAGGGGAGCCTGGGTGGCTCAGTCGTTGGGAATCTGCCTTTGGCTCGGGTCCTGATTCCAGGGTCCTGGGAACGGGCCCCGCATCAGGCTCCCTGCTCAGTGGAGAACCTGCTTCTCCCTCTCCCACTCCCCCTGCTTGTGTTCCCTCTCTCGCTGTCTCTCTCTCTGTCAAATAAATAAATACAATCTTTAAAAAAAAAACGAAAAACAAACTTAAAAAATCTTTAAAAAAATAAAAATAAACGAAAAAGTTGGATGTCATTCTTTACTGAAATTTTTTCTTTTACTATGTTTAAAATCGAAAGTCCGTTAATATGATTTATGAGATCCTCTAATACGGTTAGTAACACACTGAACAATATAGCCCTGATCTCTCCCTCTAGCTCCTCCTTGAAAGGCTTGCTGTGTTCATGCACGCCATGATCCTGCTTCCCTGTCAGCAGTCACTCACTTTCTAGCGGACTTACTCACTCATTGGGATGTAAGTGGATGTGATATGTGCAACTCGTAGGCCTAGCCAATATCCTTTTCCAATGCTTCTTCATTCCATTTCTGCCTTCTGACTGAATGGAATGAAAATGACAATGACGGTATTGCAGACCATCTGCTGAAGAGGGGAGGGTCTTCATCAGCCTAAGTCCCTGAATCACTGTGAAGTAAAGTCTTAATTGACCTGAAATGCCACATGAAAAATACATTTTTTGTGTTCTAAATGTTGGGAGTCTACTTTTGTTTTTGTAGTTTTGCCTTCCAGAACTGACACATAGTTGTAATGAAGACTAACTGATATAATATGTATAAAGTTCATGGAACAAAGACTGGCACATAGTAAACACTATATAATTCATAGTTCTTACTGTGATTTTTAAAAGGGTACCGAACTTACCTGGTATGGTTATTTGTATTGCACGTGTGTTTTATCTTCTAGGTGTAAAGGTGAAAACTGGATATATTTTAAGGACTTGGTTGCAGAATCTGCACCTGACTTAGCCTCTCATTTTGTAAATCTCTTCTTATACCTTTTACTTAGTAAGGTGCTGACCACAAGAGTGGAGCTAAGGTAGTTTCTACTGATGTTCTCAAATATGGAATGGGTATCAAATTATATATTATTTATAAGAATTATTTTCTTGAACACAACTCATTTAAGTATAATTTTAAAATCACACTATTAATAATTTGTGACCATTTTTTATAATTTCGAGATATTTTTTCATTGTATTTGTGGAGTCTTCCAAGTTTTTGGAGCAGTATGGGACATTGTATTTTTCAGATATCAGGTTTTCCAAATTTATGAAACTAATGAATTTATTCTTAAAAATCTTTCTTCCTTCCTTCCTCCCTCCCTCTTTCTTTCTTTCTTCCCTTTTCTTTCTTTCTTTCTTTCTTTCTTTCTTTCTTTCTTTCTTTCTTTCTTTCTTTCTTTCTTTCTTTCTTTCCTCTCTCTCTCTCTTTCTTTCTTTCTTTCTTTCTTTTTCTCTCTCTCCTTCCTTTCTTCCTTCTCTCTCTCCTTTTTCTTTCTTTCTCTTTCACTTTCTTTCTTTCTTTCTCTTTCTTTCTTTCTTCTTTTCCTTCCTTCCTTCCTTCCTTCCTTCCTTCCTTCCATCCGAAAAATCACTTATTTCTTCTTCTGTTGTTGAAAGGATAGTCATGGAGTTAAAGACAAAGCTATCTATGAGCTGACATCCAATATGAAACTTTAAAAATGTCTCCACATGGGGTTGCCTGGGTGGCTCAGTCGTTAAGCATCTGCCTTCAGCTCAGGTCATTATCCCAGGGTCCTGGGATCAAGCCCTGCATCTGGCTCCCTGCTCTGTGGGGAACCTGCTTCTCCCTCTCCCACTCCCCCTGCTTGTGTTCCCTCTCTCTCTTTCTCTCTAATAAATAAAATCTTTAAAAAAATAAATGTTTCCACAGAATTAGGAAGTATTATATAGCTACATTATTTCCAGAACAGAAAAAATTCTTTTCATTGTAAGTTAATGCTATGCCAATATCAACTGTTTAAGTCTTTCCCTAAACATCTATTATCATGTGTACAAGTCCACAGAGATCAAAGAGAGGAAAAGTTGCTGCTGTAATGTGGGTGGTCTCAGAATCAGTAGCAGATCATTGCATCATCAAGAGTAATCTTTTTTTTTCAATATAATCAAGAACAATCTTGAACAGACTTTTCTCTAGACTGTATTCAGCTATAAGAGGGTCAGTAAACATCATTAATTTGTTTGACTATTATGAACATTTATCTCAGGTTTTCTATTTACATTAACTGTGGGAAAATAGTTTACAAAGAAGTTTAATAGTATGGAAATGGAGCTGTTTCTTTAATAGTGAGATTTAAGTCCTGTTTTGTTGGTAACCAAATCTAATAGAAAGTTTAACTACTAATAATTACACAATTATATATTTTTTATTCTATCAAGAACCTAAAAAGTTATAGTTGTTTTAAGTGTCATCCATGCTTCCACTTTTGTTCAGTTTTATTGCAAGTATTTAAATTAAAAAGAAATGTTTCTAAAACATGCTGTTTAAGTCAGCCATTAACTTTACTATTCTGAGATGACAAAATAAGGAAAATTAGGAATATATTAACATTATTCAATAAAGAAATATATCTTTTAAAAGAATCCTTTTATTTTTGTTTTAATTTTTTAATTTTTATTTTTTGTGATCTCGTAATATTTTCTTTCTGATTTCAATCTGCCTGTTACAGTTGAACTCTTAAAAATCCACATGGTCAATATATGAAACACAGAGTTCATTAATGGGATTACAGAAAAAATACCTCAGTTGTCACTAAAAAGTCAAATGAAATTTTCTAGATCACAAATTGTTTCATATCTTAAATTAAAAAAATATTATAGCATACTAAGTAAAATAAGTAAAGATAGTTGAAAATTAGAAACACAAAATTTAAAATGTAAGTTTATAAAATAGAGATCAGGAATCAGATTGGCAGGATGATGGGAGGTAAGCAAAGTAGGGATGATGACCCAAACCCTGCACATTGGCAATCTCTGTAAATCACTTAAGGCATCACCATTATTACACTTTAGGCAATAGCACCCCCACCCCTGCCATCATCATCACCAATCACCATGTAACAGTGAAAGACTATTTCAGATAGAAATGATATATGAAATTAGGGGAAGGTAAATTTGAAAACATTTTCAACTTATTTCTTTTTTTTAAATTTTATTTATTTATTCATGAGAGACAGAGAGAGAGAGAGGGAGAGAGAAGCAGAGGGAGAGGCAGGCTCCCCACTGAGCAGGGAGCCCGATGCGGGACTCAATCCCAGGACCCTGGGTTCATTTACCTGAGCCGAAGGCAGACGCTTAACCATCTGAGCCACCCAGGCGCCCAACATTTTCAACTTATTAATGAGAGGCCCTTACCCTGAGTAAATATTTTGCAAAAGTTGAATGCAATAATTCACTTTCCCCTTAACTGAGGGATAAGAATAAGTTCAAGAATATGAACTTAGTTTAGAGATGAAAGGATATGTTAGCCATTAGAATCATTATTATTCATAAAAGAAAATGATTGTGCCAAGAGGAGAGTGAATTAAGAGAGGTTGCTCCATTCATGAGAAAAGGTGGTCTTTTTGAAGCAGAAATAAAAGGAAGATACACAATTCCAGCTATTTTAGAGTTTAACAGAGTTAAAATTTATTTGCCCCTCTTTGACTTTACTCTTGGCTATAGTGCTCTGCCATGTAAATAATACATATTCTTACAGTAATGTCTAGCATGATATGATATAATCACTTAAGGATAGGCACAAACTCCTCAAGATAGATTATTAAAGCACTTTGAACCTATTCATAAAATGTGTTTTATAAACATAAAACACTAAGGGCTTTCTCTTTTGGCAATCTTTGAGGAGCTGGTGAAGCCTGACATATTGCCTGTGGAAACTGTGAAATGAATAAGCCATCAATGAGTGGTGTGGGGGATGGGTTCTTTGGCTCATATAACCTAGGGAGTATTATATTTTATGACTCATTAAAGGTATGAGAGGAGGAAGAAATATGCATTCAAATGTGCACAGTCTTTTCTGTCCCAGAATCACTAAATATTACTCTATTTTAATGAAATTATGAACTGTCACAACACACCTCTAAGGTGAGTTACATTTTTGCTGATGTTACTTATTTGACTCAGATCTGTTGGGTAAGATGCAGAACTATATCTTTAATGAATAAACTGTGGGTTTGAAGGTGACAGACTCAAACTGCCCTGTGACAGGTGTGGCAGTGCACACAGTTTCTTCTCTGGGTAAAGTCAGAAAGCATATTCGAGAAGAATTCTTGAAGAATTTGATGGATTTTCCTCATTTTAAGAACAAAGACACAAAGAGGAAGCTTAGATTTTTCTACATGCTGTTCATGAATGTGTCTACTTGTCTTATAAAAAAGCCTATATCCTAAACTGAAAGTTTTGAACAAAAACTTTAAAGAATGAGTGATACAAGCCATGTAATTTTTGACCAGTTTTCAATCACTTGAAATTTTAACTTACTCTCAATTGAAAATTTAACTTTTTGATGAGTGCCAGTGTCTGTGAAAACTCTAACCTAATGATCTTCTCAAGATTATCCCTGTTTTTTAGATTTACCAGAAACTTAGTAACTACCACATTTCCTAAAGTTGATTTCTAAAAGAAGAAAAAAAGAAGAGCAAACAAGAGGAAAATTAGTAATATTATTTCAGCTCTGGGGAATTATTACTTCACCTGCAGGAAAATAACTAAATGATTCAAACTCTTGAATTTCAAATCGGAAGTTAGAAGTTTTATCTTGTGAAAATTTAACAGTGTGCACTTTCTGGCTAGTAGAATTTTGATGAGAATATATTCATAAAAGATAATAATAATAAACCATCTCCATATGAGTGGATTTGACTTTTGATTACTGAGAGCTATTGCAGGGATATGGACATCTTAGTGAAATGGTTACAAATTATGGGAATGGATCCTATAAACATTTATATGCAGGTTTTTGTGTATATGTAGTTTTCGAGTCAATTTTATAAATACCTATGAGTTGATTGCTGGATCATGTGGTTTAGTTTTGTAAGAAACTACCAAACTGTTTCCTCTATATTGGAGTACTTTTCCCCTGTCATCTCATAAATATATATGTTCTCCAGATACTCTTCACTCTTCATACACCGTTCCTGGGAAACTGCATATACAAAAATGACTTCACCTAATGCTAAGAGCTCATAAACAATCTCTAGTGAGTAGCCTTACCTGACACTTCATCTCAAACTTCGCATGCAATTATCAAATTCATCATATTAGATTTTCTACCCTTGATAATGGCACTGCTATCCTCCTGTCAGGAACAAACCAGAACACCTGCAACCTGGCAATAATTCTTTTCTTTCTTTCTTTCTCATCTCCTTTATGAGATCACTTAAATAAGATATGTGGATACGACCTCTTAATTATCTATTTTATATATACATTTCTCCCCATTATTGCTCATATTATTTTAGTAATATTTTAGGTAATGTTTATGTTTTGCTTAAAATTAGCAGATAGTTCCTCATTGTCTTTAAAGTAAAATCACATGTCAGTGTGTTCTGTACAGTAATATTTGATATATTTCTCACAATCCTCATTTTTTTAAGTATTGCATCTAATATTCCAGAGACACAGTGAATATTTAACTCCTCAAATGGACTCTCAAAGTAGTTTTTCACATTCTCTTACCACAACCTGGAATGACTTTATCCCAGCTGTGTTTATTACAAAAGTACCAAATGTCCTATTTCTCTAACAACTTATGCAAACATTATTTCCTCTGTAAAATCCATTCTGACTCTCTTAAAATAGTTATCTAGTATTTACACTAGAGCTTTTCTAACATTATACCATTGTGCTAGAATAAATCATGTGTTGTCAGTTCTCCTTACTCTTTACCATGCTGTAAACACCATGAAGACAAAGAACTCCTCTTTTCAACTATGTAGATTCCAGACAAACTGAACTATGCCTATGCTTACTAATTATTTGTTGAATGAGTGATAGTAAGTTACATAATGACTAAGGGTCCGATCAAATTGATTTAGTCAGTGTCACAAAAGAACTCAGCTTTAGGAAAGGTTAGCTTATTGTATTCTTATCTTGTAAAGGAAAATAAAGAAAAATGCATGCAATTAGAAAAAAAATACTTTGAATGATTTTGCCCTTTTCTTGTTTGAAAGGGCAAAGATAATTTGTACTTCTACTTCATACAACTTGTTAAGGGAAAATATTTCTTTCATGGACAGAGAAAAATGTGACTGGTTTCTAAAAAAAGCAAAAAAAAAAGTAAAAGAAAAAAGTTGATAGGTTGTTGCTTTGTGAATTGATACTAGTAAAAAGAAGTCTAAGAAAAGAAAAGTCAAAATAATTAAATAATAAAGTAATTTTATAATTTCAATGGTAGTGCAAAGGAGAGATTTCTCAGGGAGCGATACTTTGTCCCTTAACATATAAAACTAGTTAACATTAAAAGGCAACATAGAGTGTGATTTTTTTTCTGTTTAGTGTAGTTTATGTTTTTGCTCAAACTTTGTAACCTATTTAAATTATTTTACCAGGCCTAGTAGCACACCATGGCTAATAAAAAAAAATTAAATTAGCGGGTTCATACAGAAATTTTGCTTATATATAGATTGGGATTCTTTTTAAAAGTTTACTTCAGTATGGTTTGATGAATTAATTACCAATGTGTTAATAAGCAAAAAAGATATTGCCCTTGCAAAAGTAAAAGACACATAAGGGGGGGGGAAAGTACAATTTTATATGTTAGATCTCTAGTGAAAAATGATCTGGCAAATACTACTAAGTTGTACTACCCCTGGGGAAAACATGTTTCTTATCTAGTGAGCTTAAGAAGACACATTTGTTCCAAATAGTATAGGGAATTGAGAAACAAATGAACAAACAAACAAAATTGTATCAGTTATACCTCCCCTAAGTGTCCTTGAAAAAAATGCTTGAAAATGTTTTAAATTAGACTGATAATTGAAAATTGAATTTTTAATGCCCTAGAGAAGTTGTTTACACAAAATTTATTTAAATTTCTAAAGTAAATTAATACATTTCCCCTGGTTGATTTTGGTAGCATACATTTCCATATGTACATAACGAAAAAATTCACCTATATGATATCCTCTTAAGTGTTAATACTAAATTTTAATGATCTGTTATAGAGAATGGCATTTTTTTTTCTCTAAAGGGACGAATGATAAATATTTTAGACTTTATGAGCCACTTGGTCTCTGTCACAATCACACTTCTGCTGGTGGAGCATGAAAACAACCATAAACTGTGTGACAAGGGTGCCAGGGTAGCTCAGTCGGTTAAGTTCCCCAGTCTTGATTTCGGCTCAGGTCATGATCTCAGGGTCTTGAGATGGATCACCCTGTGGGCTTCAGGCGGGGTGTGGAACATGCTTAAGGTTCTCTCTCCCTTTGCCCGTCCCCACTGGCACGCGTACACACGCTATCTGTAAAACTTTTTTTTTAAAAAAACTACAATAAAGCAGATAGAACGATGTGCCAGTTATCAAGTTATCATATGTTTCCTTCAAACACATCTATACATGTGGACCCTGTAAAACTCATTTTTCTTAGCAAGATAGCTTCCTGTTAAGTCTCTGCCAATGGGGGGTGATAGGTCCCAAAAGGCCGAAAGAGAAAGGACTGTGCACAATTTTGTTGTTGTTTGTTTCTTGTACTGTCAGCATCACCTTAGCAGAGAGCTGCTTTATCTTAACCATGGCACTTTGCTCCATTAGTAGCAGTTTCCACAACACTTAGGAAACCAGAACCATAGAACCCAATGCAGAGACACCTTCTCCTCAGATACCGGAGTTTCAGGCTGAAGGGCCCCTCCTCTTGAGTCCGCTACAATTTAAAACTTCCAACCCCTTGTTCCTCCAGCCTTAGGGATGTAGCTGCTTTCTGTTGTTGTCTATCTAAGGAAATACCTTCATGTACCTGTTTTGTCTTTCCATTTCTTCAATTACTAGTTAACAAACCTTTATATTAAATTATCTTTGCTAAAGTAACTGCTGTGGTTTCTATGCCCAGAATGAACTCTGAATGATACAAGCTTAGTGAGCACAAAAATGTGGACACCATCCATTCCGTTGGTAGTACAATGGAGAGAGGAGGGTCAAAAATGATTTAAAGTGACTTTCATCTCTTTAATCATTTCTTAATTGGTTCCTGAAAAACTGTGTAGGTGTTTGGCAGACTAACCATATAAGTAATGAGGGCATTTGAGGGAAAGGAGAATGAGGCTCCTGAGCAAAAACACAGAGTTGTGAAATATCATGGATAGAGAATATTATAATGGTTTACTAAGTGGGTGGGAGAGATTAGTGTGAGCACAGTGGGGCTAGGGTGATACAACATTGGGTATCCTGGATCATTCATTAAATCATTGTGCTAGTTTTATGGCATAAGCTGAATACATGACTAAAGGTGTAGCATTTTTAGTCTGGTTGAAAGATTGGTATTACATAATTTTTTAAATAAATATATAGTAAAAAAAATTCCCCCAAAGAAAAAGGAGTTGAAATTCAAAAGGTAGCATGAAGGATGCATTGAAAGAGAAGGGCTTGTGCTTTCCAGAAACTGTTGTAAGCAAGTGATGGTGGGAGATTCATGGACTTGTGCAGCATGGGTGGAGAGGATGAAAAACCTATTAGTGCAGTTCTGGAGACAGACATGACACAATCATTGCATGAATATAGGAGATGTGGGGTGGGAGATAAAGGAGTCAGCTGGACTAATTAGATTTTTCAATTTGGTGATAATGTGAGTTGGATAATTCTATTCACCAAGATTAAAAGTACAGGGTGATCAAGGGTAAGGGTTTATTTTCAAATTTAAGAATATGTCTATTGGATGAAGTTAGTCATTTGTTTATGTTGTTCAACTTTTCTTTATCTTTGCTGATGTGCTGTCAGACTGATCTTTTAGTTGCTGAGAGAGGTCTCCAAATGTGGTTATGTATTTTCATAAGTTTGTTTGAAACTCTGATAATAGTAGTTTTATGTATTTTCATCCTTTGTTATTAGCTACATATGTGTTTAGAATCCTTATATCCAAATAATCAAACTCTTTGACAAACTAGCTGCAAAACTTTTATCTTCTTTTACAGTTCGTCTTTATTACCCTACTTGAGCGATACTGTCCTTTCTATTGTTCTTGGATTCTGTGCAAGTACTTGCTTTCCCTTCTTCCAGAACAATCTTTACTATCCATGACCTTCTTGACATGTGTTTTGAGATCTCAACTTATTACATAAATCTTCTCTGGGAACTTTGTAAGAAATAACACTCCACTACATCAAAATCCATCCTCTAGCCATGTTTTACTTTTATTTCTAGCTGTTACCAATGAATTATTTATTTGTTTATTGTTTGTTGATCCTCCCTAGATTGTGAGTTCCATGACAACCAGAGCTCTGTTTGCTTATTCTCTATTGTATCCCTGGTGTTTAGCATATTGTAGGACTTAATAAATATTTATTGAGGAACAAATATAAATTAAATAATTTAACATGACACAGTAGCTCTAAGTCTGTTAATAGCTTTTATTTAAAGTCTGTTTTGTATCATATTAATGTAGCCCAGTGGTTCTCAACTAGGAGTGACTTTGTAATCCAGGGGTCATTTTATAATGTCTGGAGACATTTTTAGTTATCACAATGGAAGTGGTGGTGCTACTGGCATCTAGTGCATAGAGGCCTGGGGTGTTGGTAAACAACCTACAAGAGCAATCCCTCATAACAAAGAATTATCCAGTCCCAAATGTCAATAGTGCCACTATTTAGAAACCCTGATGTAGCTAGCCATACCACCTTTATTTTGGTTAGGATTTCTTATTGTATAATTTTATATTAACTTACTTTCAACCTTATTATGAGCTAATAATTTACATATATCTTTCATTAAAATTGCCTAGGCTTATATTTTTATATTCTAACTGAATAGTTAATGCACTTACATTCACCATGATGTTTGATATATTTGGAATACCTTTATATGTGTTGATGTTTCTCTTTTTTATTTTCTTTCCTGAATTCTTTTTTTATTGATAAGGGAATGTTTTTAGAGTTTTAAAAAACTTTTTGTCAAAGTATAATGTGCAAACAAAAATGCACATAAGTGTATACCTCAGTAATTTTATTTTATAAATCGAATACCTATGTATGTTCAGCCCTCAGATTAACAGATTATTACCATTACCCCAGAAGTCCCCTCATGTTCCTGTCCATTCTGTAGCCACTCAAGAGGAACCAACCACTGTTCAGATTTCTAGCCGCACAGATGAGATTTGGTATTTTGTTCTTTAGATAACTAGATTTTTAGAATTTTTATCTATTTGTCTGATTTTCTATTCTATGAGTCACCCTTATTTTTCTATGCAGTTATAGATTGTCTATTCTCATTGCTCTATTGTATTTGATTGTGAATATAACACAGTTTATTCATTCTGTGGTTGATAGGCATTTGAGTAGTTAAAAGTTTGGGGCTCTTAAGAATTGTACTGCTACGTATGCTAGCATATATCTTTTGATAAGTCTGTCTACATTCCATTTAGGGATATACCTTCAATCCAAACCATCAAATAGTTTTTCATACTGGTTGAATAAATGTATACTCTGACAAACAGCATACAGAATTCTGGCTGGTGCTCCTCCTTACCAACACTTTTTCATCTCTTTCATTTTAGACATTCTGGTGTTTAATGACATTGCAGTTTAATTGGCATTTTTTTGGTGGTCAGTGAAGTTCAACAATACTTTTATCTGTATTATGTAGCTATTTTGTTATATTTTCTTTGGTGAAATGACTTTTAAATCTTTTTTCCCTCTGTGTTTCCATCATCTGACTTTTCTTCTAATTGATTTGCTGGAGTACTTCATATGTTTTGAATTTGTCAAATATATGTATTATGAATATCCCCCCTCTCTCTCTCTTTGGGTTGACAGCAAGTTGGTTTTTAATCACTTTATTTCTTATTTATTAGTTTGGAATATACGCATTCTATTTCAATTACTTTAATGATTACCCTTAAAATTTTAACATACACAGAATTTTACAGTTAATAATTTTCTCTACACTACTCTGAAAGGATATGTACTTTAAACCCACTCACTGATCTCATGAGAGATATGCTATATTTTTCTAGTATTTTATTTACTTCTTTGTTTTTTAACCCTACAAATTAGACATTAATTTAACATTATTTTAATAGGCTATGTTTCCTAAAATTTGCTCATATATTGAACATTTTCTTGCATTTTAGTTCTTCTGTGTGACGTTTGCTTCTTTCTGGAATGATGTTTTAGAACAGTGATTCCAGACTCTACCATATATAAAAGAAACTTGGGGGGCTTGCTAAAACACAGATTGGTGGGCATGTGATGTGTGCGCATGCTCCTTCTAGGAAGACACTGGTGACCTAGAAGGGGCTAGAGGGAGAATGCAGAGATGGCATCCCCAGCCTCCCTGGTCTCCCAGGAGAATCACAGTCGGCTCCTAGATGTATACTAAATGAGAATCCTAACAGTTTGGGTTAGGTTTTTGAAGCAGCTTTTGAAGTATGTAAATAGGCCTCTTTCTGGGAAAGTCTGGGAGATGGGGATTTCTGTCTTCTCCCTCTTTGCTGAGCCTGAACCTCTGTGGTAAATAGTCACAGCAAGTCCTCTGGAGCAAATTAACAACGATATCTTTGTTGTTGTCTTATGGGTCTCATGGGTGTAAGCCCCATTAGCTTTCAGAGCTAGATGTTTTAGGGTCCCATCTCTTAGGTGGAGATCTTAAAAGTTGGAGTGCTAGAAATTGGATCTAATGCCTTCACTCCTCAGGAAGAAGTTGGGAGCTGGGAGATCCTTCCAACTGTATGTTACTGTGCTGGGGATGTGGTTTATAGCAAGAGTGTGTCTCAGCCTTTCCTACACGGCTCAATGTGGGTATTTTCTCATTCACGCAATGTAGATGACTCACTCAGCTAGTTTCTGGATTTCCTTTAGTGGCAAATTGCTCCATGTGTAGCTATAGATTTGGTGCATCCATGGGTGGAGGTGAGTTCAGAAGCCTCCTATTTCATCATCTTGAGACAGAACCCTGTCATTCTTTTCACTCATTTCCTAATCTCATCAAACCTGTTCCCTCAGAGTAATTCACATCTCAATAAATGGAATCTCATTGCTTCAGATGTTCAGATCAAAAACTTTTGCAAGTTTTTTTTTTGTATTTTCTCATAATACTCTTTTTACTCATATTACTCTCCCCTAACTCTCCAATTTCAAGCCTCACTGACCTTTTCACTGTTCCTAAAACAGACCAGTCCTGCCCCTCCCCTGCTCTTCTTAGGACCTTTGCTTTACTATTTCCTCAGTTCTTCCTCTAGATATATTCATGACTTCTTCCCTTGCCTCCTTCCGGTCATTATCCCTATGACACTTAATTTGTAAAACTGTCCTTGCACACATTATAAAACTGTACCCCAATCTAGCACATTTTCTATTCTCTTTACCTGTTTTATTTATTTTCTTAGCATGTATCACTAATGTACCATGATTGTACTTGCTCGGTGTCTGTAATATAGGCTCTTTCAGGGGAAGGATTCTTTTTTTTAATACTCAACACCATATCTCTAGTGTCTATCTCAGTGCCTGGCACTGTTAATACATTTTTATTGAATAAATAGATTGACCTTAAAGATTCTTTTATCTTCCTTGCTCTATATTAATACCTGATCCTCTTATGTTTTAACTCTTTTTTATATTCATTTCTTACATAATTTTTCTTCTTTTCCCCCTAATTAAAGAAAGAAGTTATAAGCTTCCTTAGTGGTAGTACTATATCCTATTCAAATTATCTCCTTTTAAAAACTAGGTTTAAGGAGGTGACTGATATAAATGGGATACTTCAATGAGGCAAAGCCGGGATGAATTAACTGGACACTCACAGCCATAATGAACTAACATTGGTCAAAATTATTGTTTCAGTGGAAGGGAGAGTAGAATGTATAGTTAGGAATTTTTGCTTTATGGATGCCAATTCTTAACCTATAGGCTAGAACACACATTAGCATTTCTTCTGAATTATAGTGTTTAGAATGATGTATAATGAATCATGGGGGATCTTTTTAATGATTAAAAAAACTATGTAAATAATAAGTAGCACAAATTTGCTAAGGAAAAATTTTCATCATTAAAGACTCTTGTAGGGCAGTTCTTTGTGGATTATTCTTAAGACAATTGTAATTTGTTAAAATTAATCCTCTCATTCAGGAGAGATGAAAGCTGTTATAAGGGTCCTTTTGTCTGTTTAATTAGTCCTTGTTCTAAATCCTCTATATAACCTTGAAAACTGATTTGTACACTAATAAAATCCAATAAAATTAACGTGTGGAAATGAGGGGTTGGAGGAACTAAAACCTGTGCAGAAGAAACATTAGGAGGGTGAATAATAGAGTCATGGATTTTTCTTAAAGTCCCTGTGCTTTAGTGTGGGGGATGCTGTGGAAGGAGCTGATATATAGCCAGTGCTGGATCAATTCCAGGTAAAGGATGATAAATATGGGCTTATAATGCTAGTCATTAAACATATAAAAATTATAATTTTACTAATTTCTTGTAACACCTAGCATTTTGTCTTAAAATCACACTCAACTGGATTATAAACTCCTTGGTGGCAAGGGTGATGTATAATTGCTTTGTATGCCATTCACCTATCATCCGTAGTGGAGACTAAATATCTAATAAATCATGAATGCTACATTAGATGTTCCTGAATCTTAATTTAAAGCAGATGATAAGCATTTTTCTTTTTATTCTACATAATTAATTTGGAAAGGGGGACGGTATTTGGAAGTCATTCTTGCATCCCATCTAGTATCTTACAGGTAAGTTTCTCAGGACCTGAAGCTATCCTCTGGAGAACTGGTTGACATCCACTTTTCTGAATTTTCACTTCTCCTGGGGAAGTACATTACAATGCAGTGTGTTACTCTATGAGATCTGTTGTAAAGAACATTTAGAATTTTGAAGATATGTTTTTATCCCAGACACATCTGCTTAAGTCCTTTCACTTTTCCAAGGGCAAAGAATGCCTTGTATTTATGATGTTTTGCATGCTTTAGAACTCAGCTGTAAGAAACCCATTTCTTTTTAAGGAAAAAGAAAAAAGAAGTAAGTGATTAGGAGATAATACTAAATAGGTGCCACAGCAAAACATACTCCAAAGACTGCATGTCTACATGTGTGGGGGAGAGAGACACACAGAATGAGATATGGAGATAGAGACAGAGATGTTTTATAGCCAAGATGTGAAAGATTAAATTTAAAATATCGCCTCCAAAAAAACTAGAGTAAGAACTCTACATTATTCATTCCTTTTTGATAAAAGAACAGATGTTGTGAGACGAGATATGTATATTGGTTTCTCAAAAGAAAACTATCTCTCTATATGTTTCAATTTAAACAGTGTCTAAATTTCTAATACAGAAAGCCCTTGTTTTTGTGTTATCCATATTGAAAATTGATTATTTTTGTTAGTGAACAAAAAATCAACTAGAAGAGGAAAAGCTAATTACATCTGGTCCATAATTATGACCCCATAATGTTACTATTTCTTTTAATTTTGTGTATGTAAAAATGAGGACAGAGAAGTACAATTCATTTGGAAATCCTTGTTACCAGTAAGTATGACCAATTAATTTTTAAGTAAAATAAGAAGTAAGTAAAAAGTTTCTTATATTCTCTCCAAGCTAGTTTGTTTTCCTCTTTTCAACAACACACACACACACACACACACACACACACAAACACACACACTCACTATATTATAGTCTAAATAAATATTTACTGAACCTTGAGTAGTGCTTTAAATTAAAGTGTGAGTGAAAAACCCTAGGAATGGTATGGCTTGCATTAGGGAACAAGATCAGATATCTGTGAATAGATCAGAGAGCCAAAACTGTATCAGAAGACAGTTGATTCCAAAAGGAAGCTCTCATTGAAAGACTTGCTTATTAATTTTATAAGGCTGCTTTAAAGCCACCGATATTTGCCATCAGAATTTGCAAGTGTCTTTGTTCTTCTGGTTGCTCTTGAGAGCAACATCCAGGAGTTCATTAGGTTGTGGCAGAAAAAAACAAACATTGAATCATTCTACAAACGAAATTAATTTATTGAGACACTAATACTGGAAAGAAGGTGATTGGGGCTAAAACAATACAGATTTTATTTTATTTTATTAAAGATTTATTTATTTATTTAAGAGAGACAGAGGAAGAGAGGGAAGCAGACTCCCCGCTGAGCAGAGATCCCTACAGGGGGCTGATCCCAGGACCCTGAGATCATAACCCAAGCCTAAGGGAGATGCTTAACCAACTGAGCCCACCCAGGCACTTCAACAATACAGATTTTAAACCTCTTGTTGGAAATACTGATATGTTAGCACTTCCTAGTATGATTTTGGTCCTGATCAAATTTGTTATGTTTGATAAGTTAAAAGAATTGTGACAGTACTTTAATTAACATCCAAAGATAGAATCGGAGAAGTATAAGCCAGATGTTATAAGCATTAAAGATAACTTTTTAAAAGATTTTATTGATTTATTTGACAGAGAGAGACACAGTGAGACAGGGAGCACAAGCAGGGGGAGTGGGAGAGGGAGAAGCATGCTCCCCGCCGAGCAGGGAGCCCAAAGTGGGACTCCATCCTAGGACCCTGGGACCATGACCTGAGCCTAAGGCAGACGCTTAACAACTGAGCCACCCAGGTGCCCCTAGTGATAACTCTCTTTTGGAAGGTGATTGGTAACAGGAAGTTGAACAGAAATAATACAGTTTCTTGAAATCAGAGTCCAGTACTTAATATTAGTAAATGTATAAAATTCAGGTAATTATATGTATGTGTGTATACATTTTTGTTGTTTGAATACTTATATTGCACCTTCAAATACTTAAGTTTCAGTAAAGGTTCCAGTATGAACTTTTCAATCACGTGTGTCCACTACCATTTAGGAGATACTAACCATGTGCAATCACAACATTAAATACTTTTGTTATTTTTAATTCTCACAAATATTTGAGTTCAGTATCTTAATCCCCATTTTCTTTCTTTCTCTTTCTTTCTTTCTTTCTTTCTTTCTTTCTTTCTTTCTTTCTTTCTTT